>NC_062561.1:157980125-158582625 GCF_022837055.1 Prionailurus viverrinus
GGGCCAGATACCTTCATGCCCTCATGTCTTCTATCAGTCTCTAAAATGGGAATAATAATATCTATTGGCCTGACCCACCACACAAGGACCCATTTGAAAGCCAATGCAGGCAGCATTTTTGATGAGTAAAGCCTGTCTACGAGAGAGACGTTATCGTCACTTTGTAATCAAAAACAAGAAAAGCTATGAGACTGACTTGTTCCAACTTACATGGAAAAACCCTGCCGGTGTGGAGAGAAGCATTTTAAACCTTTGAAAACCAAGAACCCAGTCATCACAGTTCCACCTATTGAGATGCCTTCTGACTATCCAGTCAGCTCAATGGACCAAACCCCTGTTCAGGTGTCAACTAGTTTTTGCCTTTTTCTTCCCTGAAAGTTTTCTGGACAGTTCTCAAATGCAGTTTAATGTTGAAGTACCTTCAGAGAAGCTATTTCTGTTACCTTTGTTTAACCTAAGTCGCTTCCTATTTTCTTCCAAACCAGAGTGGTAAAAAATTCTAGGGTCCTAGACCAAGAGATGCTCTGGAATTTCTATGTTGGAAGAGTGTCATGTGGCTTGAATGGATGAGGGGGGTACTGAAGCTGCCTTTAACATAATTTTTTTTTACATCAATTGTCCTTATAAAAGAAGAGAAGAAGGGGTTAACTGGAGATTTGGAGAGAGAAAAGCCTTCCCTGCCCACTTCCCATTGCCAGTTCTATATGGCACAAAGTCAGAGACGTGGGCATTTGCCTGGTGTTGCACCTAAGTGCTCTGTAACCACAGGCAGCCCATAGAGCCTCAGTGTTTTCATTAGCAAAAGAAGAAATAGAATTTGTTTCCCTTCAAGGTCCCTTTCAGCTTAAAAATTATGTAAGGTTCTGTAACAATTCTCCAGTGTGGGATATAATCCATCTACTCATTCCTGGTCTGATGTCCTACTTTCAGTGGTATACACAAAGGCAGATACTACTGGACAGGCATGTAAATAGCCCCCTTTGAACATAAAGGATGTCACAGAAGCTTTTAGGGCCCTACTCCTATCTCTCGGGTCTCAGCACTTCAGGGTGGGCATCTGATCTCTCTGCCACACCGTCCCCTGGTGCCTGGAATAGCTCTTAACCAATGAATTCAAGGAGATGATGTATAGATATTTTGAGCTCCCTATCCTATCCTATCCTATCCTATCCTATCCTATCAGGTAGGATAACTCAGAGGCAGGGATTCTATCTTTTCCCCAGTTTCGGTGCCTTTGGTGCCATTTGGGTTGATAACATACCCTTTCTCAGCTGCCTTTCCTTCCTGTCTCACATGGCTCCTCTCCTAACACTGCTCCCTCCACCACACAAATAAACTGCTTGTGTTTGAATCTTTGTCACTAAGTTGGCTTCTGGCGGAACCCAAACTAAAACACATTATGTGCACATTTCAATCTTTCACTAATGAAATTCCCAATTTGACTACTCAATGAGAATAAAAGTAATGTTCTCTAGCAAGATTCTTTGGGCCATACAATTAATTCTCTTATAGGGGGCTATAAAGACAAGGTTTATCCCCCAACCTACAATCAATGCCCTAAAAGTGAGATCCCTTGAGAATCAGAGTTTTCACCTATGATTTACCTTCTAGAGTATTCAATAGGGTGGGCTCCTCAGCATCCATTACCTTCTAGAAGATTAGTCTCAGCTGGTCGTGGTCATTTCATCCCTTTTGTCAGATCTGTAACCAATCCTGGAAACTCTAAGGGTACATTACCTGGGACTGGATTCCACTGCAAGTAACACACACACAAAAAAACTTCAACATGTTCAAGAAGGCTGTCTTAACTATAGAGAACCAACTAATGTTTACCCAAGGGGAGGTAGGCAGGGGGATGCGTTACATAGATGATGGGGATTAAGAGGGCACTTGTGATGAGTACCTGGTGTTGTATATAAATGTTGAATCACTAAGTTCTGTACCTGAAACTAATATTACACTGTCTATTAACTAACTGGATTTTAAATAAAAATTTGGGAAAAGAAAAAAGTCTGAAAGCTGTCACTCAGATTGAGTTTGGCATTCCTACCTCATTGCTCCACCACATATGACTACATTCCCAAAGTCACTCACACTTCATCATAAGCAGTGGGGCTCCAGTCATTACATTCACCTGCAGGTAAATAGGAGAAAAGGATAGAGTATGCCCCCACCTTTAAAGTTCCTTACCAACTCTTCTTATATCCCAGGGCTTAGAACTCAGGTATGTGGCCATGCTTCACCACAAAATCTTGATTCTAGGCAGTCATGTGTCCAGCTGAGAAATCTGGGGTTTCATTATTAAAGAAGAGGGGGAAGGTGGAAATTGGGGTGACAACAAGCAGAGTATGACATGGAGGAGTGGTCATTTGAGGGGCTTCTTCACTCATAAAGAGGAGGCACAAACTAACTGATCTCTTTTCTTTATCCACATGTTTTCGTGTTTGGTGAGATGTGTGGAAGTGCTGTCCATCTCCCTAGGAACCCGAGGAAGAAGGGAACACCATTGTTGGCAGAGAAGAACCGACCTCAGTTCTGGATGTCATTGTGCTACAGAATCAGTCAGTCCTTGAGGCCTTCCTTATTCTGATCCTATTATTATGTAGTTATCCATCTATAATTATTAAGTAATAAATTAATTTGTCTAGATTTTTAGCCAGTTTTAGCTGAGCTTTAGGTTTTTTGTTGCTGTCATAACAAATTTAACTGCTTAAAACAAATACCCATTTAGGGAGAAGATATTTACAAATGACATATCTGATGAAGGGTTAGTATCCCAAAACAAATAATCCAGTTGAGAAAAGGGCAGAAGACATGAGTAGACACTTTTCCAAAGAAGACATCCAGATGGCTAACAGACACATGAAAAGATGCTCAACATCACTCATCATCAGGAAAATACTAATCAAAACCATGATGAGAAACCACCTCACACCTGTCAGAATGGCTAAAATTAACAACACAAGAAACAACAGTTGTCGGCAAGGACGTGGAGAAAGGGAGCCCTTTTGCACTGCTGGTGGAAATGTAAACTGTTGCAGCCACTCTGGAAAACAGTATGGAGATTCCTCAAAAAGTTAAAAATAGAGCTGTCCTATGATCCAGCAATTACACTACTAGATATTTACCCAAAGGATACAAAATACAGATTTGGAGGGGTACATGTACCCTGATGTTTATAGAAACATTATCAACAATAGCCAAGGTATGGAAAGAGCCTAAATGTCCATCAACTGATGAATGGATAAAAAAGATATGGTATCCACACATTGGAATATTACTCAGCCATTTAAAAAAAATGGAATCTTGCCATTTGCAATGATGTGGATGGAGCTAGAGGGTAGTATGCTAAGTGAAATAAGTCAGAGAAAGACAAATACCATATGATTTAATTCATATGTGGAGTTTAAGAAACAAAACAGATGAACATATGAGAGGGGGAAAGAGAGAGAGAAAACAAACCATAAGAGACTCTTAATGATAGATAACAAACTGAGGGGTGATAGGGGGAGGTGGTGGAGGATGGGTTGGATGGATGATGGGTATTAAGGAGAGTACTTGTTATGATGAGTGCTGGGTATTATACATGCGTGAGGAATTTTGAAATTCTACTCCTGAAACCACTATTAACTAACGAGAATTTAAATAAAAATTTGAAAAGAAAAAAACTAAACTAAAACAAGACAAATATCCATTTATGGTCTCACAGTGTTTGTAATTTGGATATCTGGTCAAAGCATCGCTTCACGGTTCCTCTGCTTCAGGTCTCACAAGACGGAAATCCAAGTGTTGACCAAAATACATAAAGCGCTCCTTTAGGAAGTCCCTGGTAAAGAATTTGCTTTTAAGCTCATTCACATTGTTGACTGAATTAAGTTCTATGCCCTTGTAGGGCTGAGATCCCTGTTTTCTTGCTGGCTGTCCACAGGAACAGGGGCGAGGAGTCATACTCAGCTTCTAGAGACTACCTGCATTCCTTGACTCAGGGCCCTTTTCATCTTCAAAGCCAACAATGACAGACTAGGTCCTTCTCACATTTCAGATCTCAACCACCTCCACTTCTGCCTAATCTCTCTTATTGACTCTTCTGCTGGTTTGTTGTATCAAAAGCTCAGGTGATCACAGTGGAAAACTTAATTACACCTACAAAGTCCCTTTACACTTATACCAATACTGGCATCTGATTGAATAACAAAAGGACAAGAACCTTTGGGCAGACATCTTTAGAATTCTAGTTACTACAAGTTTCCTAGAACCCAGTGTGTCCTGATTGACACATCCTCATTGTAGACCAGAAGAACAAATACATCTCCCCAGAATGCCTCATTAACAGTAGGGCATTAGACCCAGAGGAACTGGCTCAGTGTTACGAAGTAGCAGAATTAAGACACATTGATATTCACTAATAATAAGAACACTGAGGGGTGCCTAGGTGGCTCCCTCAGTTGAGTGTTCAACTTCAGCTCAGGCCATGATCTCCTGGTTTGTGAGTTCAAGCCCTGTTTTGGCTCTGTGCTGACAGCTCAGAGCCTGGAGTCTGCTTCAGATTTCTGTGTCCCCCACGCTCTCTGCCCCGCCCCCACTCATGCATGTGCTCTCTCTCTTTCTCTCTCTCTCTCAAAAATAAACAATAAAAATTTTTTTAAAAAAATAAGAACACTGAGAGGATGCTAAACAGTGCAGATCTTTACTCTTTGCTGTGTTATTTCAAATCTGGCCATTTTGCTAATTACAATCACAATGCTCCCCTATTTTTCCCTAACATGATGCTTTCCCAGGTTGCAATCAGTTTTTGGTTTGTTTCAAATCCAATCCCCTAACTCACACATTTTTCTCTGAGATAAAGTGGTTATTTAAAAAATACACATTATTGATTTCAAACCAGTGCCTAAAACTTCAGCAGCCTTTCTGGCAAGCTTTGTTTTAAAAATGCCTGCATTGGGAATACAAGAGAAAGAACTAGTTAGAAAAAACTTTTGTAGAGTTTTATTCTGAGGTGACCTTCTGTCTGAATCCCATAGGGGAGGTAGGAAAACGGAAGGAAAGATGGAGTAGCTAAATGTGTATAATCATCCTTGGAATAATAAAATCAAGTATAATGTATTTTACGAAGAAAATCTTTCAGTGAAACTACCTTGGCTAAAATAGATTTCTCAGATCCTGATTTGTAGCCGGTAAGTCCATCCCCCAGGCTTATTTGTAATCTTTTTTTTTTTTAGGTTTATTTATTTATTTTGAGGGAGAGAGAGAGAGAGCAAGAGCAGGAGAGGGGCAGAGAGAAAGAGGGAGAGAGAGAGAGAATCCCGCATTGACAGTGCGGAGCCCAATGCAGGCCTCAAACCCACAAACAGTGAGATCATGACCTGAGCTGAAACCAAGAGTCAGACATTTAACCAACTGAGACACCCAGGTGCCCTCGTTTATTCTTAATCTTGATGTCTGCTACCATTCACAGTTAAACCTCTAAATTCTGGCCATGTAATTACACAGATAGTACAGGTATTATTTTCCCCCTTTGACAGAACACCTAAGAAACTAAGGTATGAGGGGACTTGGCCCAGATCTCATATAAAATCAGTGGTGGGATCAGTGAGATAATTACAAACGGCAACATCTTTTAGGGTTTGAACCACCCTTCCTCCCCACCATTCCCAGTGTACCATGTACTATTTCTCATTCCATTATATGATTCAGCAGATTGGATCCAAGCACAATTTAACCACTCCAAGATCAAGAAATGTTTGTCTTTGTCAGGATACATCACACAATAGCCTCAACTCCAAAGACATCAAGTCTGGCATTGCAAAGCCTTGGCTCAGGCTGGATGGCAACACCTGGGAACTCTGCACATTTCCCCCAGCCTTGGGTTAAGAAATGAATTTGAGGCAGAGAAATTGCTGCCATAAATAAAATGGCACTCACCATTTGTGGACGCTGTCATCTATTTATAAATACAACTTCTGTGCTCTAATGAGATTGGATATATGGCAAGAGGGCTAGGGACTATAAGGAGAATTTGACATTGCAAATAGTGTATTGGAATAAAAAATCAGTCCTGTTAACTTCTGTGCAGATGGGCAGAAAAATATAGCTCCTTTAGGTTTCCTGTAACTAATCTGGTTTTCTTCTAGAGTAATGCTATCCAACCAAAAGTAAATGGTGAAAAAAATAATGAAATATCCAACCCAATTTTAACAATCACTAAGATTCCATCATTTAGACAGTCTCTTTAGGAAATGCCTACAGTCTTCTTGGGGCAAAATGTTTGTCTCTTAGGTAGGTTTCTCTCCCCTTGTTACTCTTCCTAAGAAGGTATCTGGGTTACTGGGGAAAGGATGCATCGTTTACATATTCATCAAAGGTAGTGTCATCTACCTCTTCGGCTCTGGGAGAGATGTCCTTTGTCTACCTGCTTTGCCTGCTAAGATTGTGAGCAAGTATGCACTCATATCCTAATCAGAGCCCATAGAAGCCCCCAGATGACTCAATGTTTCCTTGGCTCCTGGCTAGGGTCCCTAACATGTATCTGTCATTTCTCTTTCCCATCCTGGACCCAATTATTCATACTAAGCTTCTACTATGAGGCCACCTCAGCCTACTGGCATTTGACTCCATAACACAGGAAATGAGTCGGACTCAGAGCTGAATGTCAGGGCCACCTCTGGCCTACTATAGAGCGTTACCTAGTCTTTGTTAATGTGGCTGCATCCTAAATTGGTTTGCAACAGCTCTGGCCTCTGGGTGTAAATAGAACTTCTCTCTCTCTCTCTCTCCCTCTCTCTCTCTCTCTCTCTTTCCTCCCTTCTTTCCTACCTCCTATCTCTATCCCTATCCCTATCCTCATCCTTCCCTCCCTATTCCTATCCCTAACTCCCCTGCCTTCCCTCCATACCCTCAGACTATCCTTTGGTATCCAGACAGGATAGGTTTATCGTTCAGGGTTACTGCAGGAAATAGCACATTCAAATAAGGAAATTTTGAGGGGTGCCTGTGTAGTTCAGTCAGTTAAGCATCAGACTTCGGCTCATGTCATGATCTCACAGTTTGTATGTTCAAGCCCTGCATTGGGATCTCTGCTGTCAGCACAGAGCTGGCTTTGGATCCTCTGTCTCCCTCTCCCTGCCCCTCCCCTGCTTGCTGTCTTAAAAAAATAAATAAATATTTTTAAAAATAAGGAAATTTCTATATAAATTTAATATATGTCATTATTTTCAAAGCTGTGTCAAGGTTTAGAGCAGTGGTTCTCAGAATTTGATTTGGAGACCTGAGATCCTTTTAGGCCAAAGCTATTTTCCCAGTAATTCCAAGATGTCATGTGTCTTTCTCATAGTCAGTCTCCCACAAGTGTACAGCAGTTTCCCAAAGATTACACAGCATGTAATACTTAGAAGAAAGGACATCATAAACAACATAAAAGGTAAAATACAAAATGGGGAAGGGGAAAGAACTGCAAAATATATAACAGGAAAGAGATAAAAATACAGGAGTTATAAGGAACTCCTCAAACTGATACAAAAAAGACAAACAACCTAATACAAAAATGGGCAAAGAACATGAACGGGAAATTCACAGCATAGCACAAAGAAAAAAATGCAGATTTAAACCTCATGAAGATATTTTCCAAACAATTTTATTACAGAGATTAATAAAATGTAAAATTGCTTGAGGGTATCAGCTTTGTTATGGGCATGGGGAATGGATATCACAGTTATTACTAATGACTGTGTGAACTGTTATAGCCACTTAAAAAGTCAATTTGGCAATACCTATTTAAATGCACATAATTCATGACTCAGGAATTCTACTCCTAGGCATCATCCTCACCCACACCTCCAAACTCTGCACATAAATTAAAATATACATGTAAGGATTGTATTGCAGCATTGTTAGAAATAGCAATAATGGTTAGTAATAGCCAAATAAAAAAAAACAAAAAGAAAATTTGAATGTCCTTCAACACAGGAATGATCATATCAGTGATGATTTATTTGTGCTATGAAATTTTAAGCAACAGACAAAGAGAAAGAAAAGATCAATATGTCTACATAAGAAAGATTACCAAAACATTGCTGAGTCAAAAAAAGCAAGTTATAAATAAATATTAATGTTATAATAGCATATTTACATTTATAAGTAAATAAATAAGTTCACAAATAGAAATTAGTGGTACATTAAAAAGGAATACACCACAACATATTTAGATTCATCTCCACAGGGAAATAATAGTGTAATATTAGGGAATTTACAAAAATAGCATGTCCTATTAATTGGTCAAATGAGATCAAATAATACTTACAAAGCATAAAACAAAATTTGACATTCTTTACTAATTTAAAAATCCTAGGAAAATAGAAAGAGATGGATAATTTCCTAACATGACATTATAATATATGTGTAAATTCCAAAGCCAGCAATAATGTTCATAGCAAAGTAATAGTAAAGGCAATCCTGTATAAGAACCAGGCAAGGGTCCCAAATAATGGCCCAGCTACTGCTAAGCGTTCTGCAGCAGTGAGCCAATGCATTTAAGTAAGAAAATAAAATAAGACGTGTAAATATTTGAAGAATGAGGCAATATTTTCATTATTTAGAGATGATAATCATTGTGTACTTGAAAAACTAAAGAAAAAAAAACGAAGAAAAAACAGTGGAGTAAGTTACAAAATTCATCTCAAAAAACAATAGTTTTCTTTTCTACAGAGATTATAAAATAAAACAGAAAAAATAATATTGTTAAAATAGTAACCAAAATATAAAAACCAAGCGAACAAAACAATATAAACACAAGAGCTATATGAGGAAAGCTTTAAAACGTTATTGTGGGACATGAAAGAAGACTTGAATAGTTAAAAAACACCTAGGTGAGGAGATCCACTACTCAATAGTGATCATTTATACTTAAATGAATCCATAAAGTCAATATGATCTTAATCAAAACACTAAGAATTTTTAAAACATGACTAAATAGTTAATAAAGTTCATTTGGAAAACTATGTTTGTAATGAAGAGTCAGAAAAACAAATCTGTAAAAGAAGAGTTTCAAGGAAGAAATTAGTCCCTTCAGAAATCAAAATTCATTATAAACTACAGTAATTTTAAAATTATAATACTGGTTCAGAAACAGACACAACTGATTAATGTTCAGAATGGAGTTTAGAAATAAACCTAAGTACCTACAGGTATTCAGTTTTTCATAAGGGTGTTGTTTGAAAATCAATAGTAAAAGATAAAACGTTTAGTTGAGATAAATAGCTAATCTTATAAAGAAAAATAAAACAAAATGTATTCCTACCTCATACCTTTTAGCAAAGTAAATTTCATATAGCTCAACTACTAATCCAATGCTAAGATAATTAATAATATCATAGCAGATTGAATTGAGTATATTAAAAGAATATCTAAGTGAATCGAACATCATTCATGAATACAGATATTTTTGTCTGTTTTCTTCACTAATGGAAGATGCCTGACACAGTTGTCATACAATAAATATTTGTTTGATGAATGCATGAATTACAGGCCAAAAAATTAATAAAGATAATAACTACCAAAGAAAATATAAATGATTTTTAAAAAATCTTTGAATCTCATTGTAATAGGAAATCCAGAAACCACTGGGGGAAAAAAAGATTGATAAGCCCAGTCAAATGAAAATTAAATTTGTCCACTCAACGAAATTCCCACATATAAAAACACATGAGTGGCAGGGTGCCTGAGTGGCTCAGTGGGTTAAGTGTCCAACTTCAGCTTAGGTCATGATCTCACGGTTCGTGGGTTCGAGCCCTGCGACAGGCTCTGTGCTGACAGCTCAGAGCCTGGAGCCCGCTTTAGATACTGTGTCTCCCTCTCTCTCTGCCCCTCCCCTACTAGCTTTCTCTCTCTCTGTCTCTCTCAAAAATAAATTAAAATTAAAAAAAAAAAAAAAGGAACACATGAGTGGCAAAAGAGACCTTTTTAACATTCAAAAAGAATTTACTAATTAATATTAAAACAACAACCCAATACAAAACTTAACAGAAATTAGTGGATAAATAAGCTGTGCACAGAGAAAGGAATACACGTGGTCATCAATAACTTCATCATTATGTAAATAAATGTAAATTTTTTAAATGCCACATTTTCTAACCAGTAATATTGAAAAAGATAAATTAAATGGATTATACCCATTATTCACATGTGTTGCTTTTTTAAAAAAAGAAACTCTCATGCACTATTAGTGGAAATCCAAAATGGAACACATTTGTTAAGGAAATTTAGCAATATATATCAAAATGCTGAAAATATTTATCATTTGACCCAGTAAGTGCTGGTCAACTACTTTGGGGAGTTCCCCAGGTGAAACTCATTATTCAATTTTTTTATTATTTATAGATAATATCAAATCTGGTCCCCCTACAAGGGTTTAATAAGCAAAGGAACTTATGAGGCTTGTCTTAGATGGCCATGAGACTAATCAATCTCCACACTCACTCACCAGAATCTTAAAAGTTTATATAGCGGCCTTAACTGGGTTCAGACCCATATTCAATCTACTTGGTCTCAACAACACCTTGCTCTCTCAAGGCTTCATCCTTGAAATGGCCGCTAGTATGGGAATCGTAGGCAGAACATACATTTTAGGGACAAGGGAGCAGTCATACAATAGTAGGCAAAACATACATTCTAAAGACAGACCAGATCTCTGGTCAACCAGCAGTCACATCCTCTCTATGGCCTTTTTCAACAGTAAGTTTTTCTAATAATTTACCTGACAGATATACTGTCACAAATGTTCAAAGACGTGTAATAATTACAGCATGTTTAAACAGTGAAATTTTAAAACAATCTAAATATCCATCGGTAGGGGTCTGGTTAAATAGCAATGCATAAAAACAAGGGAATACCACAAAGTCATTAAAGTAAACTGTAAGATATGAAAAATAACTATAATACATATTTAAATTTAAAGGAAATTCACAGAACAAAGCGAGAATGCTTTTTTTTAACCTTTAAAAGTGTAGAGGTAGGTTAATATATACCCCATGTGTGCACTTAGGGCATCTGGAAGGGAATACATCTCACATTTCTCACATTGCACAATTTTGAACTGTCAGATCTTTATAACCATATGTTGACTTTAAAATAAAAACTTTCTAATAACTGGTTAAACTTTTTTTTTCTTTTTTTTTTTAATTTTTTTTCAACATTTATTTATTTTTGGGACAGAGAGAGACAGAGCATGAACGGGGGAGGGGCAGAGAGAGAGACACAGAATCGGAAACAGGCTCCAGGCTCTGAGCCATCAGCCCAGAGCCTGACGCGGGGCTCGAACTCACGGACCACGAGATCGTGACCTGGCTGAAGTCGGACGCTTAACCGACTGCGCCACCCAGGCGCCCCCTGGTTAAACTTTTAAGACATAGGAAAGCCTTAACATTTCTAAAATAAAGAATGAATTTAATATAGGACATATAATAAATTAACATTAATTAATATCACATTAATTAATATCAACTATATTATTATAGGACATAATGTAGTGGGCATTAGATGTCTTGGAATGAGAAAATCTGTGTTTGAATTCAGCTTTATCCCTTACTTACTATCAATAATTTATCAAACCCATATTTACTGAGATACTAGTACCTGTGTGCTAGCTATTAGAATTCTAGCAATTAGCAAAACAGAAGAGACCTTTCCTTTATGGAGCCCACAACTACTAGTTATATCATTTAACTTATCTGGAATGCAGTTTTCCCATCTGTAAAATGGGAGTAGTAATGCCCACTTCCCAGGTTACTGTGACAATCAAATGAGTTCATGCATTGAAAGTATCTAGCTAGTGCCTGGAACATAATAAGCACTCAGAAAATATTTGCTGAATGTAAAGTTTATGCAGTCACAGTTGACTTCACTAGCCTGAGTTTTCAGAGAAAATAAAAAAGGCAACAAAAGTAACTTTGTTTAGAAGATAAATGATAGATAGATGCTATCTCCAGGCTGCTCTAACAAAATATCATAAACTGGGTAGGTTAAATAACAGACATTTATTTCTTATAGTACTGGAGGCTAGGAAGTCTGAGATCCAAGTGCCTGGGGATTCTGTTTCTTTTTCTTTCTTTCTTTCTTTCTTTCTTTCTTTCTTTCTTTCTTTCTCTCTTTCCTTCTTTTCTTTCTTTCTTTCTTTCTTTCTTTCTTTCTTTCTTTCTTTCTTTAAGTTTATTTATTTATTTAGAGAGAGAACATGAGAGAGAGAGGGAGAGAGAAAATTCCAAGCTGGCTCTGCACTGACAGACGTGAGGGCCTGAACTCACAAACCATGAGATCAAGACCTGAGCCAAGATCAAGAGTTGGATGCTCAACCGACTGAGCCACCCAGGCACCCAGGAGATTCTGTCTCTGACAAAAGCTCTCTTCCTGATTTGCAGATGATCACCTCTTTGCTGTTCCCCTCATGGTAGAGAAAGAGCTCTGGTCTTGCTTCCTCTTCTTATAAGGACACTAATCCCATCATGAAGGCTTCACAATGAAGACTTACTCAAACTTAATTGCTGGCAAAGTCCCACCAGTAAGTACTATCGCAGTAGATGTTACAGTTTCAAGGTATCAATGTGGGGAAGGGCACAAACATTCAATCCATACAGATACCAATATTTATATACTCATTGCATAAGAGGCTATTGCTCCCTCCTCAGAATAAGCCAAGATAGGTAAATATTTCATTTGAGCAAATTTGTCATTGATCTTATGAACAAAGAATAGTTTTGATATGTCAGACTAATTAATGTCATCACAGAAAAATCTCTTGGGATATGTTTGGATTTGCTAGTTATTGCCAAACTCACATCCTGACATTCCCAGCTTACATCTGTAAAGGAAAGATGATAGGATTGGTATTACATAATTTTTTTCAAATTATTGACTAATCTGACTTTGGAAATATTTATTTTAAATGTATTTTCAACAATTTTTGTTTATGATACAGTTGCAAACCATTTTGGAGCAACTTTTTTGTTTGTTTGCTCAACTAAATTAAGTTGGCAGTGAAAAGGGATGAAACCAATAATAAGGAGGTAAAGGGTAAAAAGGAATAGATAATACTTATGTTAAACCCACTGAGAACAATAGAGATTAATTGCTTTCATACCAATATTATAATTTTATAAATAATGACTTAAAAGCCATTTCAACTTTGAAGTTACTTGGTTGACTTGAATTAGAGTAAAATCTGCTATTTTACTATAGTAGGCAATAAGGGAGATTGCATTAGTTTCAGCAAAAGCATTTTTGTTTTTTATAGTTTGGGATTATTCTTGAGATTTATTCTCCCTGGTAGTAAAATAAACAACTAAGAAGATTGAGTGACGTAAGTAACTTTTAAGACAATAACTTCAATTTTAAAGCCAAAAATGCAATAAAAGGACCCAATAATTCAATTCAACATGCACATTATGAGCACTTCCAAAGTACAGAGTTTGTCCTAGGTGCTAACTTAACATAAAGATGAAGCATGCCCAATCTTTGTCCTTGCAGAGCATATATTCTAGAAAGGGAGCTATGACACATTCATAAATGATTATTAGACAGTAAAGAATGATTTGTGTTCTTTAAGAGAAATAAAAGATGGTTTAGTGATAGAGGAGAGAGATATTTTTTGGGTGGCAGATGGGGTAGGTGATAGGGTCAAGAAGTTTCCATGAGCAACATGGCATTTGAGCTAAGCCTTGAAAAATGGATAAGGTTTACTTGACAGGTGGAGATGAGGAGCAGGAATGCCAAATGGAAGAGCATAAGCATAAGCACGGTGTAAGATCATGCACAAGAATGAGCAAATGTTCTGGTTTGCCCAGTTCACTCTGACAAATTCTAGGGTGGGATCTCTACATATTATGCAGGAGCAAAATATTGCCATCATTTATATAGTATGTTCGACTTTATTCCAGGTAAAGTCACTTTTTTTTTTTTTTTTTGGTATAAAAGTGACATAGTTTAAGCTGTGGTTTGAAGGGATTACACTGACAATGTATTGGACAAGGGCACAAAAGGAAGCTGGAGGAACCATTATAGACTGCATTGACAAAAGGGTAAGTAATAATGGCCTTGGAGTTTGGGGCTAGGGTTGTGGCAAAAAGGAAGAAATCTTAAAACCCAATGAATGACACATAGGAGGGAAACAATACATATTGAGCTCTTATTTCATTCTAGATGCTTTCTATATGAGCATATATATTTTTTATATATGAGCAGGGGTGGCTGGGTGGCTCAGTCAGTTAAGCATCTGACTTTTGATTTCAGCTTAGTTCTTGATCTCTTGGTTTGTGAGATGGAGCCCTACATTGGGCTCTGTGCTGACAGCGTGGGAGCTCCTTGGGATTCTCTCTCTCCCTCTCTGCCACTGTCCTGCTCGTGTGCTCTCACTCTCCCTCAAATAAATAAATAAAATATTTATATATGACTGTGTGTGTGTGTATGTAATCACCACAAGAATCCTAAGTGTTAATAATATTATCCTCCTTGCTTAACTGAGGCTAAGAGATCAAATAACTTGCTAACTAGATGTGCCCAATTTGAAAAGGCATAGTTTTTCTAGTGTATTTTTCTATAAAATTTACTTGCTAGTTGATTAATGTGGGAATGTGAGAAAGAGAAATGAGTAAAAGATGACTCTTTGGCTTTGACCATGAGTGACTAAGAGTATGAAGTTGCCACCAATAAAATATATATATATATATATATATATATATATATATATCCTAGAGAACGAATAGATTAGATTAGGAAGGAGGGGGATAAGAGTCAAGTTTTAGATACTTTGAGTTTGAATCAATTTAAAGGTGCTATCAATAGGCACTGTTTCTAATTCCTGCCACCCCCCTCTCTCTTGTTCACTCACTCAGATCAGGCTTTCATCCCTACCGTTTCACCAAAAGTGCTCATGTGAGGCACACAAACAACTGTCTCATTGTTAAATCCAATGGCCAATTCTCTACTGTCCTCATAAATTAACAACAGCATTTAATACAACTGTGCTCTCTCTTCTCCCTGATAACTTTTTTTCACTTTGTCTCTGACTCCTTGTGTTCTCCTGCTTTTCCTTCTACCTCTCAGATAAACCTATTAGTCTCCTTTCTTTGGCTCTTCTCTTCTCAAACTTATAATGTCATAGTGTCTTGGGGATCAGTTCTTGGTCCTTTCGTCTTTTCCATCCATGCTTATCCTTGTGGTGGTCTCATCCGGCCATGACTTTAAATACCATCTATCTGGCACGAACAGTCACGTTCATATTTCCAGCCCAATGTCACTCCAGAATCCCAGAATACTATAATCCAACATCCTGTCCAACATCTCCACGTGAACATCAAATGGATGCCTCAAATTTATCATGTCCAAATGTGATCTCCTGATCCTCCCCATCAAACCTGTTTTACCTGCCAACTTTCCAATCTCAATTGATCGCAACTCCATTCTTCTAGTTTTTCAGGCTAAACAAATCTAATACATCAGGAAATTCTAATGGCTCTTAATTCAAAATATATCCACAAGCTTTCCGTCTCCCATCGACTATACTTCCAATGTGGCACACTATAACGCTGTGCCCAGATTAGAAAATAGCGGTATAATTGGTCTCTCAGAGCTACCCTTACTACGCTACACTTTGTTCTAAGTACAGTAGCTAGAATAATCCATTAAACCTGTAAAATACCTCATGTCATTCCTCTGATCAAAACTCTCCAATAGTTTCTCATTTCACAAAGGATAAAAGCCAAATTCCTTACAAGGCCTGCCAAGACCCTAAACCTTCTCATTTTCTCTCTGACCGTCCCTCCTACCACCACTATTCTTTGAATATACCAGACACATTTGTGCTTTGCAATGGCTATTCCTTTGCCTAAAATGCATTACCCCTGAATATTTTCAAACTTAACTCCCTCACTTTCTTTGAGACATTTACAAATGTTTTCGTCTGAGCCAGGGCAGTGCTGACCACCCTATAGAAGAGCACAACCAATACTCCTATCACCACCCCTGCTAACTACACTCCTGATTCTCTTTATCCTGTTTTTTTTTTCTCTTCTTTTTCATAATGCTTCTCACATACAATCTACTTTTTATATTTTTTATGCTTAAGGTTTCTTGTCTGTCTTCTGCCACTAAAAAGTAAGCACCATGAGGGAGGGTAACTTTGTTTTATTCACTGGTATGTCCCAAGCATCTAGAATATTACCTGCTACCTAGTAGGCACCAGTAAATGTTTCTTGAATAAATGAGATGGTTAGCAAATGGAAATTTAATTCAAGTACTATTTAGTGAGTCTTTACTGTGTTCAATATTCTGAAACTGATCTGGAGCTCAGGGGAAAAATTAGAGATACATTTGAGAGACATCAGAACAATTCTAATAACTGAAATTGTGGAAGTGTATATATTTCCAAGCAGAAATCCATGAAGCCAAAGGAAAGGCAATTACACACAAATCTTGAGTGTAGAAGAATAAAGAGCCAGTGAAGCATAGATGGAGAGCTCAGAATCACGCACATGCCACTTCATAGAAAGAAATTTTCCAGAAGAAAGGGGATGTTCAACGGTGTGAAGTGTTGTGAAGAGGAGAAGGGGACAAGGATGGGGAAATGGTAACTGGATTTAGTAACTATACCTCAAAAGTTACTATGAGCTTCAGGGGCGCCTGGGTGGCTCAGTCAGTTGAGTGTCCGACTTTGGCTCAGGTAGTGATCGTGCATTCTGTGAGTTCGAGCCCTGTATCGGGCTCTGTGCTGACAGCTCAGAGCCTGGAGCCTGCTTCGGATTCTGTGTCTCCCTCTCTCTGCCCCTCCACCACTCATGCTCTGTCTCTCTCTCTCTCTGTCAAAAATAAATAAACTTTAAAAGTTACTATGAGCTTCAAAACAACAGTTATTAAAACAATTATTTCATAAGAAGTTTTATGATGCTCAGTTACAAAAATAGGACAGTGGAATCAAGAAAAGATTCTGTTACAATAGTGAGAAAGCCAAACATATATAAGAAACATTTTATGATATAAGCATTAATTATTAAATGTTAAGCAATCAAAACCCAAAAATTATTCATACTTCATTGGCACTTCTTCATCTGTTGGTCACTTGAGTAGTAGTAAAACTTAGACAGCAGGCAGCACTTGGACTTGAAAAACAAGAGTTTGAGTCCTGGTTCTGCCACTTTCTAGCTTATGACTTTGGGCAAATTACTTCAACCCTCTGAGTCTCAGTTTGCTCCTCTGCCAAATAGATTTAATAATATTTGCCTTAACTACCTCACAGGTTGATGGGGAGAATAAATGAAATGATGTAAGAGAAGGAGTAAACTATAAATCTCACCATTCCAAGCCAATATTATTCACAGGCAGCATGCTGTGCTAAGAGTTTTTCAGCTCTGCTATGGTTTGACCAAGACATTGGGCATGACAAATACCCATTGTCCCCACTTGTAAAATTAAAATATCAATACCTGCCTTGTTTATCTCATTTGATTCTTCGAGGGATCTAAAGAGTGACTGTATAAAAGTGCTTTGCAAACTTGAATGTACCATATGTTTGAAGAAAATACCTACAGGTTCTCTGTTTAAGACTCTTGAAACAGCGGTTCTCATACTTCAGTGTATATAGAATCACTTGGGGAGCTTAGTAAAATTGTAGAATCCAGGGACCCCACCCCAGAAGTTCCCAGTCAGTGCTCTTACATTTGAGAGACATCAGAACAATTCTACATTTGGGATCTACATTTGGTATAAGCCCCCTAGGTAATTCTGTTGTACAGTCTACCTGCAGAAAGTGGCAAGATTGGGAGTACTGAGGAGATATGAAAAGAAGGGTAGAGGGGTGCCTGGGTGGCTCAGTCGGTTAAGTGTCAGACTCAGGTCATGATCTCACGGCTCTTGAGTTCCATCCCCACGTCAGGCTCTGTACTGATAGCTCAGAGCCTGGAGTCTGCTTCAGAGTCTGTGTGTGTCTCTCTCTCTGCTCCTACCCTGCTCTCCCTCTGTCTCTCTCTCTCTAAAAAAAAATAAACATTTAAGAAAAAAGAAAAATAAAAAGAAGGGTAGAAAGGGTGGTAGAAAGAAGGTGAGGCCCCTTCTTCATTCCTGCTGAAGGAGGCCTGGAGGTATAGGAAGGGGTGGGCTTATCCTGACATCTGGGTCTCATTCTTGATGTCTACTGAGGAGGGATGGTCTTTCCTCCAAACAGTCAAGAAAGTTCTAGAAGCTCTTTATCTAACTGCAAAGAATTTGATCAGAAAGTGAACAAATAACATCACTGATCATTTTATTAGTTTGAAATTGGAATAGATGCTTGAATATTGAGAACACATTAATATAATGGGATATGGAATATTTTTATACCAAAATGTTAGACTTTCTCATCCTTGATACCAAAACCACTAGGCATGAAAACTGATGATCAGTATGGAAACAAGCACATAATTCTCTCCTACTGGCCACAAAGGTAATCCTCCCAAGTCTCCCTGTGATTGCATCTCAGTGTTTTGATTCATAGGATGCCCAATACCTTACTTGAATAGGATCTTAGCCATCCTGGTCCTTCACTGATTTCACACAGCTGAGACTTGCACTGGAAATAATTGCTATTTTCCCACAAAAATCCCCTTTCTGCCATTAAGGGTTATCATTTGTTTAAGTGTGGGATAGTACATTTCCCACAATTAACCTGGAATAATGTCATAGTTCTCCATAGCAACACAAAGATACCATAGATGGTTGCTAAAATAAAAACAGTTAATGAAACAAATCCATGTGTAATTTAAAAAGTAAATCCATACTCCCTTGCAATGAAGTATTTCTCAATGATAAAAATAAAAAGCTTCTGCACAACAAAGGAAACAATCAATAAAACTAAAAGGCAACCTATGAAATGAGAGAAAATATTTGCAAATAACATATCTAATAAGGGTTAGTAACTAAAACCCATAAATAACTTGTCAAATTCAACACCTAAAAAATGAATAATCCATTTAAAAACTGGCAGAATACATGAATAGACATTTTTCCAAAGAAGACATATAGACGGCCAACAGACACATAAAATGCTCAGGATCACTCATCATCAGAGAAATACAAATCAAAACCATGATGAGATATCATCTTACACCTGTCAGAATGGCTAAAATTAACACAAAAAACAACAGGTGTTGGCAAGGATGAGCAGAAAGGGGAATCTTCTCACTGTTGGTGGAAATGCAAACTGGTGGGGCCACTCTGGAAAACAGTACAGAGGTTCCTCAAAAAGTTTAAAATAAAACTATATTACAATCTAGCAACTGCACAGCTAGGTATTTACCCAAAGGATACAAAAATACTAATTCAAAGAGATACATGCACCTCAATGTTTATAGCTACATTATAATAGCCAAATTATGGAAGCAGTGCAAGTGTCCATCAATAGAGAAATGGATAAAGAAGAGTTGGTGTGTCTATATGTGTATACACACACACATACACACATATACACGATGTAATATTACTTAGCCATAAAAAAAGATAATGAAATCTTGCCATTTGCAAAGATGTGGATGGAGCTAGAGAGTATTATGCTAATCGAAATCAGCCAATTAGAGAAAGACAAATACCATATGATTTCACTCGTAGAATTTAAGAAACAAAACAAATGAGAAAGAGGGGGAAAAGAGAGAGAAAGGAGGCAAACCAAGTCACAGACTCTTACACAGAACAAAGTCATGGTTACCTGAGGGGAGATGGGTGTGGGGATGGGTTAAATAAGTGGTGGGGATTGTTGCGATGAGCACTGGGTGTTGTAGGGAGGTGGTGAGTTGTTATGCTGTACGCTTGAAACTGATATTGCACTGTGTGTTAACTAACTAGAATTTAAATAAAAAGTTAAATTTTTTTTTCAAATAATGTTCATCTCCTTTAAAACATTTCCTGTGTGTATTTACCATAGATCATCAAGACATTTGAAATAAATTCCAGGGAAGTTAAAAACAAAAATCGTCTGTCTCTGAAGGGTGTATACGTTCCACAAACACTAACTCAGAAACGTTCAGGTTCTCTGGTTCAATGTGACAAGTGTCTGTAGTTCCCCTTGGGAAACGGTCCCAAGAGTCTTATTTTACTTTTATCTTTCACTTTTTTCCCTGCAATACTATTATGCCACTTTATGTCCAAGTTTTATCATTTGAAACATAGGAGCACATACAAGCATTTTATTTTCCCTTGCTGAAGATCTATACACAGTGACTTTGCTACTAGGACATCATGAAAAAGTCTTTTAGCACATGATTCGAGATTAAATGTGCCAGATAATATGTTTAACGGTGATGATCATTCTCTTCATTAAACGTGTGTACTACAGCCATGCTTTACAAGGAGATAAAGAAATATGGTTTAAAATTTTTTTTTTAACGTTTATTTATTTTTGAGACAGAGAGAGACAGAGCATGAACGGGGGAGGGGCAGAGAGAGAGGGAGACACAGAATCGGAAGCAGGCTCCAGGCTCTGAGGCAACAGCCCAGAGCCTGACACGGGGCTCGAACTCACTGACCGCGAGATCGTGACCTGAGCTGAAGTCGGATGCTTAACCTACTGAGCCACCCAGGCGCCCCGAAATATGGTTTAAACAAATTATGATACATCTACCAGTACAATATAGTATTTTCATTAAAATTACAAATAGGTAAACTATGTTATATCACAAATATAAACATGTATGTAAAATGGTGTTCATTTAAATGTATTACAATATTTATAATATTATAAATACAAACATGTATGTAAAATGGTGTTCATTTTAAAAGTAACTACAAAATACAATGTGCATACTGTTGAAAATTATTACAGTTTAGATATTTAAACTGCCTTATTCAAAAAATATTTGGTCACTTTGAAGGCTTATGGCACACAACAAGATGATAAAAATTAGAAGAAAGTTTAAAAAAGTAAAAAGATATAAAGTACAACTATGTGAACATTTATATCAAAACGAATAAAGTCCTGAAGATAATTTAGTGAAATATAAAGTTTTATGTTCCGTGAATTGTTTTTTCTGTAGAGTCAAGTGCATAATAAAATATTTTTCAGCCACAGATCATGGAAAATGCCCAAAACAGCTTCATGAAGGAAGTTGTCTCACTGAGACAGAAGACAGGTTCTGAGTTTATAAGACTCGTGTTCCTAGGGTATATTATCTGAACATTAGAAAATTAAGGACCTTGGTCTAATTCTTTGGGTTCTAGTTCCTTCTTTTGGAATGTAAATTCCACTAATCTAAATCAACAAACATGAGAGCCCATTATATATAAGACCCTGTTTCAGGCTCCTTCTCTATAAAAAAAAAAGTCGTTAGTAATGATTAATGTCTGCTTCACACTTTGAGGGTAATTATTCCCCCTTTGCCGAAACAAGCTTTTCCTGATTCCAACAAAGCACAGCACATTTAGAGGTCAATTACAATCGCCTGAGCAAATCTCATTGCGTGCTACATTTATCTGAATAATCTAAAACAACTAACGGGAAATAAACGTTTCTAGCTCTTAAGAACTAGGATTCTCAATACCTCAGAAAAGTATTTTAACACAATGAAAGGGTTCCAGAGAAGGGAGACTAAAACACACCACAATCTTGGCATTTATTCTATACTAATTACATTTTCGTCAAATTAAGTATGAGAGGAAAATGACTCAAAGCTTCTAATATATTTAACTGTGTACAAGATCACTAAGTGCCCCTGGGTGTGTTTCTTGCCTTTAATAAATTAGCATCATTTTCCTTTGAAGAAGACAGTTTGGCATGTGGGAAACCTGAGAGGACAAAGTCCTGTGAGAAAGTTCCGCATCTTCCCATATACCTCTGTCTGAATTCTGACGGCAGGGAAGCAACAGAAAAGGAGAGAAAGCAGTGGCTGAGGATCAAAACAAAGACTTCAGACAGGATTCCAGCAGGAGAGACAGGATAGGTTTGGTCCCATTCAGCCAGAGATCAAGTGGTCTCACTTAAGGTGGTACAATGTGCCTGATGACACAATCCCCAGGCAGCATCCCTTGTGATTCATTTCTCGATCATGCACGCACTGCAGGGGAACTCCAGGTAGCTCCCTGAATACACACATGTTCACTAGATATACCTGCTTGAATTCCCTGGCCTTTTTCAATTGCTGAATATTCCTTTTTTATTTTTATTTTTCCTTGAATTTTGAGTGGTTTTGTTGGTCCTTTGACATCAGGTTTAACATACATCCTTCAAAATACAAAATATACAGCTCCACTATACTTAATATGAAAAATGCTTGCAAGAAATTCATGGTTTAATTTCTAGTCTGTCTTAAAGGGGAGGTCACATTCAGTATTATTGCTCTGATTTTTACAGTTTAAAAAACAAAAAAAAAAAAAACCATAAAAAACTGTTAGACTTCAAGCTCTGGGAGAGAAGGGACCATGGTATAGACATCAGCATGGTCATAGAACGGTGGTTCCACATTTAGATTCTTGAGTAAGCCTGCCTGGTTCAAATACTAACTTTATGAGCTACGCAATCTTTGGAGAAGCTAGATCAGGTCTCTTGGGCTTAGCTATCTCATCGATAAATTGGAATAGTAATGATAATAATATCTATCTCAAAGATAGGTTGAATATATTGAATGCAATAATCTATACAAAACATTTATCACAATGCCTGTGACAAATACATAAAAAATGTTTAATAAATGTAATAAATACCCATGACATATTGGCTAGTAACTAAGCATTTTAAAGGATTTGAACAGAGCTACTTGATCTCCTTTGTTGCAAATAAACTAAGTTGATACTGCAGATATACCTCAAATATTTTCAAGTCTGCTTCATATTGGGTTTTGGTACATATAGTTCAATTCTCTTTTCATTTATCTTTATTAAATTGAGGAAGTACAAAACATTGACCTGCGATATTCTTCCCTGGTTACTGTTTCACTATTTTCTTTGGTTGCATAATGCATGATGTGTCAGAAAGATAAAGTTTATACTCAAGACACTGATTCATGAGTTCTTATTTTTACTTTTGAGTAATTTTCTATTTCTTTGGGACTATTTTAAGTGTTTCCTCTGTTAAAGTTGAGTTTCTCCTCTTGAGTAAAATTGAATTCACATTTTAGAGTATTTTTACATCTTAAAATATTGCATCTTATGGTTTTCTTTTTCCTTTTTTTTTTTTTTAAATTCACTTCTATGACAAATGATCTTATGGGTGATGGTGAGAAAATTCCTCGTTCTTTGGCCTTTTTCTTACTAGATTTGGTCAGGAGGGCTGGTTCCTTTGTCCTGTGCTCACAGTGTCCTGGCCTCTTTGTAGCTATTTTCTGATTTTTTTTCTAATGTTTTCTGAGTCACTTCAACATATGTAGTAATAAGGAATAGTTGTCACTATCTCCTCTACATTTGAAAAATGAAAGTATTTTCATGACAGGAAGAACAAATTTGTTAATATTGTTGCCAGCACACTAGATCACAAGGCGTTTGGTTTTCCTGGCTTTTCATGATCTTTCCTGTTGTTGTTAATCTTGTTTTTATATTCTTCTCTATATCATATTTTATGCAGAACTTAGAGAACGTGCGTTACATTTCAATAAATTCTTACTTTCAATTTTCTGGAGGAAATAATGATAGGATAAAAGGGACTCTAGCAATCGCACCTACACCAAAATCTAAGTATGTCTTATGTCTTCTTATTTGGGTGTCACAGTCCTAGCACGGATCCCCATTCCGTCTCGATCTCTCCAAGGTTGAGCACATAAATCTCAACCTTCCTGGGCCTTGATTTTCTTTACTGTGTTCTGTTTTGTTTCTGTAAGAAGAGGTTGAATAAATGAGTTGTAAGTTTCCCTGCAGATACAAAATTTGTCCTCAGATGAACACATGCTAAAAAAAAAATACAACCATTGATACTACTGTGGCTCTTAAAAGGAATTAGAAGAAGCAGCACAGAGTAATACAACAAAATACACTTTAGTAAGTGATCATTCTTTTTTCTGGAAAAAAAAAAGCCAAATGTAAAATGTACTTCCTTAAAAGAAACATTCCTGTCCCTTCAATATTAGATGGTATTTAAATATACTTTTTTCAGGGGCACCTGGGTGACTCAGTTGGTTAAGCATCTGGCTCTTGATTTCAGCTCACGTCATGATCTCATGGTTTGTGAGCTCGAGCCCCATGTTAGGCTCTGTGTGGACAGCACGAAGCCTGCTTGGGACTCTCTCTCTCCCTCTCTCACTGCCCCAACCCCACTCGCACTCTAAATCTCTCTCAATATAAATAAATAAACATTTGAAAAAGTAAACTTTTTTTAGACTTGACATTTTAAAACTTAAAGATGTATGAGTGCTTTAATAATAATAACAACACTTCTTGACCATTAATGAGGGTTCAGATGTTATAAAACATTAAACTTCAACCACATATCTGTATCTGTAACAACTCAGAAAATTTTGCTATATAAAACTGCACCTTGGATATGTGTTTGTCGTCATCCTTGCTCCTGGTTCTCTTTTCCCTGTTAATGCAGAATGATACCTCGTCCAGTACATCTTATTGGAAAGACAAGCACCCAAAGGGGTTACTGTCTCCAGGAAGAGTTGGCCTTCCCCCTAGCCCTGGGAGGAGGCGGAGGAACTAAAGAATAGAGCCATTTGGTATCACTATCACAAGGACCAAATCATCCTGCTCACAGCAATGACTGTGAAATGGGCAGTCTCCCATTTCACCTGGAGTGGGAGGATGTCACTCATCTGGGGGGAAAAAAGCATTAGCAGAATAGAATCTCTGTTATGACAGAAGGAGATGGAAATATGTGCGTAAATAAACTGACTTCATTATTTCACTCGAACATGAAGGTCTACTGAACTACAGGTGTGTTCAGCTGTTTTTTATTTTAATGAGATTCTGTACAATGGTTTCTACTTTTATCATCCCCAGAAGAGGCTTCAGAAAAACATTCTCAAATTTTCACTCTTCAAAGCAGTCCCACAGCTTTTGCTTTCAATATTTTACTCCTTATTTTAAGGTCTAAATCAAAATTGAAGTAATTGTGAAATGATCCCTACCCCCTCTTTGAGGATTCAAGTAAGAGCAAAAAGAGAGGAAATCCTATCAGAAAACCTGGGTCTTCACCTTAATCCTCAAAACAACCAACTGTGTGTTTATGGAGAAGTCGCTTGACTTCTCTGTGCCTCAGTTTCCACCTCTGCAAAATGAGAGCATTGGACTTGATCTTTAAGCGCCTCCCCTGTAGCTATAAAAATCCATAGCTCTGAAACAAAAATAATTTTTGAGAGCCAGTTCAGTGAAACAACCCCATTTGCAGATTCAGTCAAGTCATTCTCTGGTTTTGATGTTAGGAAGAATTTACCTGATCAGCGTTGGGGGAGAGAGTATGAGACTGGAGACCTAAGAGAGAAGATGATTTCAGTGCATATGTTGACCCTCAAGCAAGTATGTTAATATTGGGCTCTAGAACTAGTCGAGATGGACAAGATGCACTGATTAGTGGTCCTTCTCTATCACTGATAGTGGGTTTGAATGCTGGGACACTGACCAAGTTTAGATACCATCACTGGCCTCATGATGCTTTAGATGCTTTAGGTTAGAAGGTTAGGCATAAAGCTTCAGTCTAGGAGGCCCTGGTCTTGTCCCCTCAGCCACTGCATCATTTCCTGAGTCTTGCCACTGTTACATTCACTGAACAATGGTTGCAGGTTGTTTCAATAACTTAATACAATCTTTCCTGTCCAAACGTAAACATCCCAATGTGAGACTATATTCGGTTTTTTCTTCACTGCACATAAATTTTTAGACTCTTTCCCCAGATAAGATTTTGATGAGAAAAGATAAAAAAGGAGAGAGTACTGCACCATCAGGGGTTAAAAAGTGAGTAACCAAGAATGTAGAATGCAAAGGCAAACTAGCTGGGAACCCAGACTTTCAGTTTACAACAAATCTGCAAGGGTGCCATGGTGCTCCCTAGGTCCTGTTTAGCAAGGATAAGAACAGCTTAAAACCCAGATTGGAGAATGGTGGGAATCTACATTTAAGCAAAGAAAGTTGGTAATGAGTCTGAGCAAGAAAAGTATTGACAAAGGAAAATCTTATTATCTGCCATTATCAACGGATAAGGGGTGGGAGTTTACCAAATAATTCAACTCTCATTTAAATTCCAATACATATCATGATTGTAACATTTTTTTTTAAGTTTATATTATTTATTTTGGGAGAGAGACAGTGAGACAGAGCACTTGTGCATGTAAGCAGGGGAGGATAAAGAGAGAGGGAGAGAATCCCAAACAGGCTCAGCACTGTCAGCACACAACCCAGTAAGGGACTCCATCTCATGAACCATGGGATCATGACCTGAGCTGAAGTCAAGAGTCAGACGCTTATCTCACTGAGCCACCCAGGAACCCCTTGATTTTCACAATTTTGGCTGTAACCTTTCCAAGCTATTAATAGAGTACTATATAATTTATCAACCAAATGGGGATACTTTCAAGAATAAAGGAAATACTATTTTTAACTCGATGATATATTTATACCAGGACTGTTCCAGGAAAACCAGATGTATGGTCACCCTTGGTAACTATCGTATCTTCTTGGGTGAGGTATTCTATATAAAAAAACTTTCCACTATGATCCAAGTCATGAACACTCATGCAGTGTTCATGCAGTGGTGCCCTCTGGATTTAGAGAGCTCTGTGCAGTGGACTTCACACCGTACTGGACACCAGAATTACTGGAGGATCTGTCAGATTGCTGAGCTCCACTCTCAAAGTTTCTGACTGGGTAGGTCTGGGGTGGGATCGGAGTATTTGCTTTCTAAACTTCCAAGCGATCCTGATGCTGGTCCAGAGACCACACTTTGAGAAATATGTATCGTATACTTAGTGGTGATCTCATGTAGCTGTGCCTTTCTTTGTTCTTGTGTCTTCATTTTGTCGTCCTTCAGTATCGCCATATCAAACCCACTGTCAGTGACAGAGAAGGACCACTATCAGTATTCAGGGAACTCAGCTGTCATCCCTCCTTTTTTGTTGAGCTCTCCGTATACCTGTCCCGAACAATCCTAGTTTTCTAATTCTTTCAGTTCCTTCCAAAGTACTTCTCATTTCCTTCTGACTAGGAAAATCAATATGCAAGCTTATTACAACTCTCTTTAAAATAAGTGCACATATATCCTTATTCATGCATTTATTCACTCAGCCAACATGTATTTGTGTTTTCCTTTGGACCATCACTAAGATCTACTTGGAGAATATGTAATTTAAAAGATATCTATTCAATTTTGTTAATTTTGATTTGTTTTGAGAGAGAGAGAGTGAGCAGAGAGGAAGAGAGAGGGAGAGAGAGAATACCAAGCAGGATCCTCACTGTCAGTGCAGAGCCTGATGGAGGACTCGATCTCGTGAACGATGAGATCACAACCTGAGCTAAAACAAGAGTTGGTTGCTTAACCAACTGAGCTACCCAGGTTCCCCAAAATTTATTCGATTTTTGAAAGGACATTGCTATAGAGACATTGCTATATAATACTCCTTTATAGAGAGAATGACTAACATTTTTACCAAGATTTTTTCGTAAAATCTTATAAAAATATTCCATTAATTCATAATGTCCATCCCATATTTGTCGTCAACACTGCTCTTGCAAAATTATTTGTTTCCTTACAATACCATCACCAGGTTATCCTTATCCTCTTGGCCCATCCATGCATATTGCCAGTGTCACTTCATATTTAACTGAGATATACAGATTCTGCTAGAAGTATAATGGAACAAACTCAGCTTTGAAGGAGGCCTTTCTGGCGCACCGGGGTGGCTCAGTCAGTGAAGCATCCGACTTCGGCTCAGGTCATGATCTCACGGTTTGTGAGTTCAAGCCCCGTGTTGGGCTCTGTGCTGACAGCTCAGAGCCTGCAGCCTGCTTCAGATTCTGTGTCTCCCTCTCTCTTCCCCTCCCATGCTCATGCTCTGTCTCCCTCTGTCTCTAATAAATAAATGTTATAAATAAATAAGTAAATAAATAAAGGAGTTCTTTCTCACAGACAGTAAATCCTCATTTAGCCAAGAAATCTACTTTAGCTAACCTCAGAACTTTGTGGCTTGTTAAGCTATGACTATTTCTTTGTTTTTCATTGCTGTCTAATAGATACTCCTTGACACCAGAAAGTTGTTCTAATTAAAATTGGCATTGGAGTGGTGGGTGAAAAAACAAGAACTCTCATGAGCTGAGAGGAAAAAGAGAAGCCCCAATAGTAGGTCCAGTCCAGCACGGACTTCAGGACAACGTACGACACTGTGCAACTGAATCGCCTGCATTTCATCCTGTGCTGATGCTGTCCACACACGGCAGGACAGTGATCAACTAGGAAGGAACTGGGCTTTACCCTCAAGATTCTTCTCCGTCTCCTACTAATATGATCAAAGAGCCCCAAGACTCCTACTGTCTGGGATTCTCCTTCTTTTTATTATCTAAACAAAATGATTCACACTCTGAGACAGGTTAAGTCACCACCACCACACCCCCCAATATTTCTGAAGATTTTAGAAGGAGAGACCTTCATGTTTCCATTCCTTCTTGCTCCAAGTTTGACTCTCACCCCCACTCATATCTTCTCTCTTGTAAACTACTTTCCTTTCTCCTCCTCACTTCACCCTACATGTGAGCCACACAACCAAAATGCTATCAAAGCAAGACTCCAACGTGTAATAAAGTTTTACTAAGCTTTGACTAGAACTGAGAGTAATTGCACACAGTGCGGAGTTGGGGGGGAGGGGGAGGGAAGCTTTGAATTCAATGCAGATCTCACTATCCCCCAAAATACATCCACCACTTCCAGTCAGATGGCCTTTTTCTTTCACATTTATAGGTTCCTACTTACTAGATGAGTGGCCATACTAGGTCTCCATGTACTCTCCATTCTGTTCACTCCTCTGTCTTCCAGAAATCCTGCCCTCCTCTCAGAGCACTAGTGTGTAGTCTAAAAACTTCTGTTACTTTATTATGCAGAGCCATTTCATTTCTCAAACTCCACTCTAGACTGATTGTTGGTTCCTTCACATAACCCAAACAAGCTCTTCTCCCCTGAAACTAACTTTACTGCTATCTTATAATGGTAATCAATGTCTCTAGTCATCTTTTTGAATTGCATTTTTTCCTGTCCATGACCATGGCTGCATGAATGTGTGTGAGCCAATTAGTCCTTTATCTAAGCCTCAGTTTACTCATCCACTTCATATGGTTGTTACCAAGATTAAATGTAAAAGCCTAGCATAACACTTTCCAAAAGGTAACTGATAACCATGAGGAATTACCACTGGAAAGGATAATTAATAATGGCATCACTTGGGTAATATTAGCTAATACCCACAGCCAGTAGCTCATGTGCCAGGCTCAAGCTCAAGCTGAGGGTGTCACCCCCTGGCACCAGGGACGACATTTCCTGATGCCTTTCATCCTACATTTTTGGCAAATACATAGTTAGAAATATTAGGCAAATCATCATACCCAAGTGCTAAATATATCACCACTACCCCCCAACAGCAAGGGATGGTGTTCTATCTTGCTTATGTTGTTTACGTCTTTCTCTCAGAGAAGAGAACAGAGCTGGACAGAGGCCCAGCTATGTGCTACACGCTTCTGCGATCCATTGCCTGCCATCATATATCTGCTCTGAGAATAAACTGCTCACAGTTTTACAGGGATTTAATTTCCCAATGAGATCAAAGTTGGTCTATAGATAATCTGCAAATCATTTAAACTGACAGATGAGTTAATGTCAGTTAATGTCAATGAAATGAGTTAATGTCAATGAAAAAGGAGCCAAGTTTAAGGTGAATACCAGGGGGGAGACTTGAATCAGGTCCCACCAGCCTGCATCTTGTTCCCAGGTTCCTTCAAATCAAAATGACCCAAGGCTTTCCCTGAGGAAAGAGACCCTCATCCCCTGTCTCTTATCCTTTTTACATTTCCAAGATGATGCTTCCTATTCCTACAGATCTTTCCCAGAGCTGTAACTCAAGCACTCGTCTAAAAAGGAGGTGCAGCCCGAGTATCTTTGGCTTTTTGTGGTACATGGCCTGTACAACAGCTGTGTGTCAGGCCTCTGCTATGTGGCTTCCATCAGATGATTTCTACTTAGACTCAAAGAATTCTAGAAGTCTTAGCTCAAAAGAACATTTAGGCTCATAGCCTAAAATATTTCCAAATATGTTTATCTCCACCCAACTGGTGACAGTGAGGCATTCCTGTGGGATTCAGGAATAGTCCACCATTTCTAGCTAATCTCATAAAGTGCCAGGTGCTGTCTCATAATACATGGGTGATTAATATAGTTAGAGTCTTAGAACCACCTTGACAATGGAGTACTCATTCCCAGCCTTTGTTCTTCCCAGTAAAGCCTATGTCATGATACAATCTACTGTTCTGTTTCCCAGCTCCCATTAAGGCATTTCTTTCCTTAAAAACTACCTTTCACCTTCTGATGTGCCTCTATTTAGTGTTCAAGGCCCTGTTCTTCCTGACTCTAATGTAATATTTCAGCTTCATCTTTCATTGGCTCTGACATTTAGATGTCCCTCCTGTCAAGTGAAACCACTCAAGGTCCCACTCATATGCCTTGAACCTTTGTTCTACAGCGCAAAATGCCCTAGTTCAGGGTAGAAGTTGAGAGTAAATTCCTCTGCAATAAGAAATAACAGAAACTTACCACAAAGAGATACCACTTCATACTTACTATGGGATTGGCTATGTAGGACAGCTATAATCAAAAAAGTAGAAAATAGCAAGTATTGATGATGTGGAAAAACTGGAACCCTCATGCATTGCTAGGGAATGTAAAATGGTACAGCTACTGTGGAAACAGTTTGGTGGTTTCTGAAACAGTTAAACATAGATCTGCCATATTACCCAGTAATTCCGTGCCTAGGTATATATACCAAAAAATGAAATAAAGGACTTGAACAGGTATGTGTGCACCAATGTTCATGGCAGCATTATTCACAATAGCCAAAAGGTAGAAACAATCTAAATGTTCATCAATAGATGTGTGCATAAGCAAAATGTGGGGTGTGTGTGTGTGTGTGTGTGTGTGTGTGTGTGTATGCAATGGAATATTATTCAGCTTTAACAAGGAATTAAATTTTGAAATATGTTACATCATAGATGGACTTCGAAATCATTATGTTCAGCGAAGTGGCCAGATATAAAGGCCACATATTGTATGATTTCATCTATACGAAATATCCAGAATAGGTAAATCCATAGAGACAATAGAGAAGTAGAGGTTGCCAAGGGCTGGGATGAGGGGAAATGGAGAGTGACTGCTTAATGGGGATGGAGTTTCTTTTTCGGGTGACAATAATGTTCTGGAACTAGGTAGTACTGATAGTTGCATACTGTAAATGTACTAAATGCCACTGAATTTTAAACTTTAAAATAGTTAAAATAATCAATTTTGTTATGTGCATTTTATCAAAATAAAAAGTACAAAGTCTATAGAATTGGCATAAAAAATGTTCTATCATATTTATTCAATAACTCATATCCAAGGATGCTTGCCTTAAGGAGAAGTGAGATTCCAATTCTAATGCAATAAATGTTTCTTTGGAATTGTTAAAAACAAAAATGTACCTTAAATCAGAGGTCAAAGTGAAAGAACTGGGCCCCCTTTTTTTTGTTATTGAAGCTCTAGGCATGATGACTGACACAGTATGTGGATATGAACTGGATAGTATTGATATTTTGAGAAGTTTATCAAGTTGGTCAAGGCATACTGGATTCAAGTCAATTCTGAAAATAATCATCCCTGAGAAATAGCAAAAAGGATTTTTAAATTTTTATATCTATATTCCTGAGGTGCTCCCTGACAGAGAATCTGGAGCCCAATCTAACCACTAAAACTTGCATTTCAGGCATTCATCCATTGGCACCAATTATCTGTTAATCTATTAATCAGCGGTAAAGACTGAAAAACACTTTGCAATCTATGCAAACCCAAAGGGAAAGACAGCCTTGGTAAATCCTCACCTTTCAGGACTGGTAACCAACTAGAAAAATTGTTCAGTGTATCCAAACTAATACAGCAGTTAGTTTCTATAAAAATGCACCTTCCTTCCAGACAACTTAAATGGACAAATACCATTGGAGGAGAAAATGTGCATTCCTCCTACCATTTGGGGCAATGCTTTACATAAAATTTGCAGTAATTTCAACTTTAGCCATTTATTAGGAAATAGGATATTATTCCTGGAGTCATTACAATCAGTTGGAACAGAGTTGCCAGGAAAAAACACTGTACAATTTAATATCTGGCACTCTTCCACCTTTTCTTCTTACAGCTATTGCTTTTGAATAGCAGTTCTGACTCCAGAACCTTTCAAATTTATTGATTCATATATTATTATCTGACGTCCTGGGGCTAGTGAAGACAGAGCATATATTGCATGGGAGAGATAGCAATGACTTTTGAAGCTAGAAGATTTAAATTGAAACCTCTTCTCTGCTTCTTTCTAGTTGAAGGAGTGAGTCCCTTAAACTTGGTCCCTCTTGATCTCTGTCTGTAAAATGGGAATGATAATCTGTCCTACCTACTTCACCATGTCGTTCTGAAGATTACAATGGGTTGGTGATTGCGAAAGTCAATTGTAAGGGGCGATGTTGAAAACAGCGATTAGCAATCATAGCTCTTTATAACCTGGTCACTACGTACAACTAATCAACTGCCTGCGTTCTTCATACTCTCTTCTCTTATAGTTGTTGAACTGACCTGCCTGGAGATTGTGAAAGAAAACTGCACAAGAGGAGCAGGCTTGTTTTTATTTTGATACTACTGCCAGCAATAGGGGAGAAAGCACAGACCAAGTCGAGATACCTAGCCCCACAGAGAAAAGGGCTGGAGAGACTTATTTAAGAGATAGCATGGTAGATCATAGGCCACCTATGTTTGCTAATTGGCCTCATCCATAGGAAAAGTAAACTTTCTCATATCTTCGGGACAAAAGTAGTTTTACAACTTGGAGCGAGGAGGCAGAGGAAGTGAGGCTCCTCCCTTTCCAAGAACTGGAAGACAGGAGCGCTATCTCCTTAAATAATTGTATTTCAAAGGGTGGCTTTCAGGTCCTTGAGAAAGACATTTCTAGGTGGCAAAACTGGCAAGAGGTTGACTGAAAGATTTACATCTCGGAACGCCTGGGTGACTCAATCAGTTAAGTGTCTGACTTTGGCTCAGGTCATGATCTCATGGCTCCTGAGTTCGAGCCCTGTGTTGGGCTCTGTGCTGACAGCTCAGAGCCTGGAGACTGCTTCAGATTCTGTGTCTCCCTCTCATTCTCTCACTTGCTTGCTTTCACTTTCTCAAAAATAAATAAACATTTTAAAAGATGTTTACATCTCAAAGGAGCAGAATAAAGGATATACAATAACACGTTTTAGTTTCTAAATTTTTTTTTTTTACATTTTATTTATTTTTGATAGAGAGAGTCCTAGCACAAGTGAGGGAGGGACAGAAAGAGATGGAGACACAGAATCTGAAGCAGGCTCCAGGCTCTGAGCTGTCAGCACAGAGCCCGATGCAAGGCTTGAACTCACAGACTGTGAGATCATGACCTGAGCCAAAGTCGGACGCTTAACTGACTGAGCCACCCAGGTGCCCCTAACAGTTTCTAAATGTTTTCTAAAATTTTCTAAAAAACACTCTAGGAAAAGGGAGGTCAGGGGCTTAGAGTCAGGAGAACCCTGTCTAAAGTTAGTCAAGCTAAAGGGTACTTTAAAGCCGTTTTGGTTGGGGTGCCTGGGTGGCTCAGGTCATGATCTCAGGGCTTGTGAGCTTGTACTGTTTCAGATCCTCTGCCTCCCTCTGTCTCTGTCCCTTCCCCATTCCCTCTCTCTCTCTCTCTCTCTTTCTGTGTGTGTGTCTCTCTCTCAAAAATACACATCAAAAAAAAAAAAGCCATCTTGTTCAAGAACTGTGAGATAATGGCAGCAAACTGATTTTTTTTACAATTCAGAAAACATGTGCCAAAGTGTTCTGGTTTCACCGGATTTCCTCATCAGAGTGGTCACAATTTTATTCATTCAGGAAAAAGATTGTGAATTAATGTCCAGCAGTAAAACTTGGGTTCCCCTGTGTGATGCCCCCGAGTGTTCTCAGGACACAGTGAGGTCAGTACTAGCAGAGCACAAAGTTTTATCCTACAAGATCTGCCACAGAAATTACCCAAGAGTTCACACGCTGGCCATTATAACCTGAATACAATTTTGGGATGTTATCAACAAAGGGGCAAAGAGTCAGTAATGGAAGTCAAAGTCCCTTTACTGCAGCCTTTTAGAAACTTCAAAGGGGAAGCGAATGAAACATAAAAGCCATATCAAAAAGGAAGTAGAGTTAAGTTAAAGAAAAATCTCATTCCTCTCAAGCTACCAAATCCCCTCCGGGTTTCCTTCCCTCCCTACCAGGCCCCTTGATCAATCAACTCAATAACATCTACCAGCTTCTTTCATTCACTTACCTCCTTGTCCTTATACCTTAATCCTAGTCTACCAATCCCTCAAAGTATCAATTCAACAATTTACTTTCTCTACCACTGCTGCTATGAAGTCGAGTACTATTGGAGAAATCTTGAAATTTATCTACTGGCAGTATTACATATATAAAGTTTCTGTAGACAGAATAATGGCCTCCAGCAAAGATGCTCATGTCCCTTCCCCCAGATCTGGGAATATGTGACCTTAGTTGGAAAAAGGAACTTTGCAGATATGATTAAGGTAAGGCTTGACATTGGGAGATTATCCTGGATTATCCAAGTGAGCCCAAAGGTCGGGATCAAAGGCAAAGATGCGAACAACAGAGGTAGAGAGATGGAGCGATGGATGAGTTTTAAAGATGGAAGAAGGAGCATGAAGTCAAACAATACAGGTGTCTTCTAAAAGCTGGAAATCCTCCCCTGGATCCTCCAGAAGAAGCACAGCTCTGCAGAAACCTTGAATCCAGTCCCACAAGACTCATTTTGGATGTCTGACCCCAGAACTGTAAGACAATAAATATGTGGCTTTCCCAGGGGCTGCCAACAATGATTGGTGGGAGCGGGGGGGTGGGGAGGAGAGGTGCAAGGCCTAGTGCTCAGTGGCCAATGACGTCTCCTGGCCACCTGCAGACATCATAACGAAGGAGGCACTGTTGGGCTGGAAGGTGGTATTCCTGCACTAAGAGGGCATCAACATTTCTGGCAATTTCTACAGAAACAAGGGCAGACCATTTGAGGTGTGCTGTCCCACAAGACCAATGGAAGCCAAGGCTGCCCTGGACCACCTCTAGGAGTTTGATGAGATCCTATCACCTCATGACAAGTAAAAGTGGACAGTAGGTTCTGCTGCTCTTGAGGTTGTGTCTCTGAAGCCTATGTGAAAGTGTGCCTACCTATATGGGGCCACAAAGTTGGCTGGACATATCAGGTGGTAATAGCCACACTAAAAGAGGAAGGAGAAAGCCAAGATTCATTACTGGGAGGAAAAAACCCAGCTTATGAGCCTAGAGAAACAGGACAAAACACACACACACACACACACACACACAGGGAGCACCTGGGTGGCTCAGTCAGTTAAGCACCCAACGCTCAATTTCGCCTAGGGTTGTGATCTCACAGTTTATGAGTTTTAGTCCCAAGTCAGGCTGTGTGCTGACAGTGCAGAGCCTGCTTGGGATTCTCTCTCTCTCTCTCTCTCTCTCTCTCTCTCTCTCTCTCTGTCTCTCTGTCTCTGTCTCTGTCTCTCTGTCTCTCTCTCTCTCTTTTTCTCTCTACTCCTTCCCTGCCCTCACACACTCTATCAAAATAAACAAATAAACTTAAAAAAAAAAAACATGAAGAAGAAAATTGATAAATACATGGAGGTATTTATCAAGACTCATGGACTCTTGGCCTGAGCACAATAAAGACTGTTTATTCCCCATGCTTGGCCTGGCTTGCCCTTTCTCCATCACTTCCCTGGATGTGGGTGGATCCAGAGGCAGCCATCCAGGTGCAAGACAGCTTGGGGCCTAGAAAGCTAAAACACAGAAGCGGCTTTGGTCACCACTCCTATTTTAAAAAGAACTGTTTTCTGGGGCACCTGGGTGGCTCAGTCAGTTAAGTGTCTGACTTTGGCTCAGGTCATGATCTCACAGCTCATGCGTTCGAGCACCACATCGGGGTCTGTGCTGACAGCTCAGAGTCTGGAGCCAGCTTCTAATTCTGTGTCTCGCTCTCTCTCCCTGCCCCTCCCCGGCTTGCACTCTGTCTCTCTCTCAAAAAACAAACAGTAAAAAGAATGTCTTCTAAAAATATGTTTTAAACAGCTCTAACAGTTACATAACAAAATTTGTCTATAATTTACGAGTTCCTAGAGAATTTTAGAAAATTGACAGTAGGGACAACCAGTTACATATTTCTTTCGATATTTGTACAAGTAAGCTGGAAAACTAATCAGAACAAGGCATCATGAATGAGGCATCTGTTTAAATTTGCTGCGTGTCGCGTACTATACCCTGTAGCCATCAGCATCAGAGTGCTAGTGGGGCAGTGTGAGCCTGGGCTTGCACAAAGGCATTCATAGTTGCAGACCTGGAAGATGTGCAACCCACGTTACAGGCATTGCCCCTGCCGCTTTTCTGTATTTTGTGATCAGAAATGAATACATTATTTCAAAATAAATATACATTGTGTTATGTTAAGCCACCTAAGTTTGTATTCATAAGTCCCAGTGGCAGTAGAAAACTGCTACAGTTTGCAACCTCCCATGAGTCTTCGAACTCTCAGAAATTATAGGGGAGAGACTTCAAAGACGACTGTTTCCAGTTCCTCCCTTCCCTGCCTGCGCACGCTGCACGTTACTTCAACAGGTGCCATCTATTTGCCTTCCTCTTAAATCTGGGCTGGCTTCATCACTTGCTTTGACCAATAGAGCCAGATAGAAGTGACTCTGTGCCAGCTGCTTTCAGCAGCTTCTTGCTTTCCCCCTCTGGGTGACCAGCCACCATGGAGGAAGTCTGACCGTCCTGAGACCATTATGCAGTGGGGAAGCCCAAGCTGTTCCAAGCATCCCAGCTGAGACACGACATGTGAGTGCAGAAACCATCCTGGATAGTGCAGCTGACACCACAGGAAGAACTGCCCACCTATGCCTAGCCCAGATTTCAGAATCATAAATAATAAATGGCTGTTTAGCAAGCCACTAAGTTTTGGGTGGTTTGTTACCAAGCAATAACTAACTGAAACAAAAATAATTTCCGCTTGCCATTAGTCAACTTCTTCCCCCTTTCCTTTACCTATCCCTCTCTACAGATGATCTTCCCCTTTATTTCAAAGAAATTCTGGTCCTTCCAGCATATTTTCCCTATTTTCAACCCTAATCTCCCCTACCCTATCTGTAGCCATATCAATCTTCTGGTCTTTCTTAGAATTACCCTTCTGCTTTAAGCCCTTCCTGCATCTCTAAGTTTCAAACTTTCTGCATACTCCGTCACTGTCAGTCTCCACTGGCTCCTTTCTTCAGGTGGTACACACACCCAGGCTGACCCCAATCCCTTTAATTATAGCTTCAAGTGGTTGCCCTATTTCCTTTTTTGGTTTGATCTTTCTGAAAAGAGTCTGCACATGTCATGTCCACGTTCAATGTTCAGCCAGGTAGTGAGCTAAACCAGCTGAAGGACCTAAAAGGGTTTATTGGAAAACAAAATGTACCTGGGAGTGGGGCAGGAGGTCTATTATTTAAACAGAATCTAGATGCCAAGACCACTAAGGGTAGATGGGTTGGTGGCAAGTAGTGGCAGAGTCAGGAAGAGGACCAGTCTGTGGGGTTAAATGCACCGTGCAGGCTGGGTGCAAGTCCCAGGGAAGACATAGGGAGGGGACTCTGTCCAGCCAAACCAGGAGAAGGCGCAGGGTTGGAGCCTCTATTATCCAGCTGTGCATGGTTGCTCTTGCTGGGGGGGACAACCAGGCCCCTCCCTTACAGATGAACGTGCCTGCCCAGACTTTTCTGTTCAGTGGTGAGGGCTCCAACCCTATACTTAATGGACGACACTCAGAAAATAATTGGGGTGCCCCAGTAGCTCAGTAGGTTAAGCATCTGACTCTTGATTTTGGTTCAGGTCATGGTCTCACAGTCTGTGAGATCGAGCCCCGTGTTGGGCTCTATGCTGGCAGCACAGAGCCTGCTTAGGATTTTCTCTCCCTCTCCCTCTCTCTCTCTGCCCCTCCCCCACTTGTTTTCTCTCTGTTTCAAAATAAATAAACATTAAAATTTTTTTAAAAAAGAAAACAGTTAACACTTAGATGCCTACAATAAATCAACATTTCTTTTTTTTTTTAACAAATCAACATTTCTAAATAAAGTAACATTGAGGTGAAATAACCAAATTAATTCTTTCAAATTATTTTTTCCCTGAAGATATATTCCCTTTGGACTATATATAACTAAAAATCTGCAAACCTACTTTCCAAAAATAATAAATGCCAACACTTTCGCATTCTACTAGGAGGGTGAAACTGTTAAGAGCATGCTCTTGGGAATCAGACTGTGATATACAGAAGAGTACACGCACACCCACAGACATACATCAAAACAAAAGTCTGCATCTTAATGCTGGAAACTGTGACGATCTTATCTTACGTAGCAAGGGGAAATTAAAGTTGCAGATAGAATTGAGATTGCTAATTGGATGGCCTTAAAATGGGGAGAGTATCCTGGTTTATGCAGGGAAGCAATGTTATCAAAGGCTGTTAAAGTATCTGAGAGAAGCAAAGGAGCAGGGGAGAGTGACGCAGTGTGACGACTCAACACCTTTACTGGCTTTGAAGTTGGAGAAAGGTGGCCAGGAGCCAAGGAAGGCAGGAAGCCTCTAGAAGCTGGAGAAGGCACAGGAAACATTCTCCCCTAGATCCTCTAGAGAGGAGCTCAGCCCCACTGACACCTTCATTTTGGTCCAGTGAGACCTTCATCAGACTCGTGACCTATAGAAATGTAAGGTAATAAACTTGTGCCATTTAAGCTGCTAAATTTGTGACAATTTGTGAATGGCAGCAGTAGAAAATTAATAGTGACTACATGATTCACATCCTGACTGTCATTTACCGCCTGTGGACTTAAGGAACATTACTTAATTTTTCTATTCCTGTTTATCTGTAAATAAGACTAATAATACTATCTGCTTGAGGATGAAATGAGATGAGATAATATATAAACTATTTTGAATAATGACAGACACACAGTAAGTGCTCAATGTTAAATGTGGCTATTGTTATTTCATTGTTGCTTTGAATTTACCCTTCTCTTTGATTTTTATCCCAAGATTTTACCCAAGAACCATACTTCAAATACCTTTATCCTATATCCACTTAAACAGCACAAGACAAATACCTACTAAAAGATTAATATGAATTGCCTGAAAACCTTCTTAGAGTGTTTTGTTTCTAGCTTTGAACATGTAACTCATCTTTCTTGTTCCTAACTTGCTGGAACAAGCCGTGGGAACACCATTTTTTTAAAAAGAACTTTGCTACTTCTTGAGGACTTAATTACAGAGCTGCTGGTTGATGAGTCTGCATTTTAAACCAAGACCTTGAAATAAACACAGTCATTTCAGCTCTTGATAAAACCCAGTGAAAGTGCATTCACTGATTAGCCTGTCGCCCTAGGACTCCGCCATGACAATGGGATAAAATTAGCCACACTTGCCAAAGACCTGATACCCATTACAGATTTTGGCAGTTCCTGAACTCTTAATTCTTTCTGAAGTATACTGCATTTGATATATTTAGTGTGTTTACAGGACATCTAGGCATTTTATTTGAAAAGTGTAATAAGTGTTTGCAATATGTGACTTAAATAATTTATATTTTCACAAGACAGAGGTTTTTTTACACACTTAAAACATAATGTCCTTTTATTTTTACTAAGTCCTGGGATCCACTAAGAGGTCACAATCCTATACAACATCCTTCTTCATGCCTACAAATCATGAAAAAGATCTGGTCTTGCATTGGTCTGAAGAGTCCCACCCTCCTACTCTTTATGGTTAACAACAGGAGACCCTTTTATTACGATTGACAAAAATATACATAAAAAATATCAAATAACATTGTCCGGACAAAGATGTGATGTACCATACCTTTGGTAATTTCAATGGCTGGTGAAAGAGAATGGATTGAGCTTCCTTGTTTGCCATTAATTCATTCTTTCAACAAGTGTTTATTATGTTTATACAACGTCTCAGGAATTATGAAACTCTCTCAAAAGCTAAATCATGTACTGTTTAGGAATATACATATACATGTGATTAAATGGATTTTAAAACCCACAAAATTCAGAATAGTACCGCCTCCAGGGGAGATAAAGAGATGGGAAGGGTGAGGAATATACAGGTAGTCCCCAAGGGTATGGGTGTGTTGGAGTTCTGGAATAGGTGGTGGGTCCTCAGGTGTGTGTGTGTGTGTGTATATATATATATATATATACACACACACATATATATATATACACATACATATATATATATGCTTTACTTATGTTCTTTCGCTGTATCAAATACTCATTTTTAAAAAGAACAACCAATTCCTATTTTAAGGAGCTTATAGTCTTGTATAGTCTCCAGAGCTTGACTGTTTCTCATATCTTACACCATAACCATAGCCTCTCTCAACCCCGCCACCCCATATTTAAAAGTCTGTCACCATTTTTTAGGGGAAAAAAAACTACACGAACCCACATTTTAAAAAATCCTTAATTAAAAAGCATCATAAATTCACATGTGCTTCCCTATCCTGAGTTCAAAGGCCCCAAATCATCACTGTCTAATGAGAAAAGCAATAATGCATTTTTTTGTTTCTTACCTGTTTCCTGCTACTGGAGCTCAAGGCAGGGTCAGCCCCTGACATACCTTGTGTTTAACATAGTGTTAAATAGTCGAAAGACAGGTTTGTACACCAAGTTCTACCCTTAGCTCAGGGTGTGAACTTATGTAAGTAATTAAATATTCTGTGGGTTTTTAAAAAACTGTATCGCTGTCAAAATGCCCACATATATAACCTATCTCCCTGGGTCTATCAAACATAATTACAAATATGAAAGCATTTTGAAAAGTTAAGTGGTTTATTGAAGTTGAATACTATTATAAGTATTCTTATTACAAATATATGAATTTAATAAACATTTATAAATAAATGTGTTGCCTGTAATTCAACACAAATAAAAAGATAAAAAGAGCATAGTGGGGCCAAAAGAAGGTAGATTTACAATCAGAGAAGCTTTTGTTCAAACCGTGGCTGTGTTTATTATTAGCTGTGTCATCTTTATCAAGTACATTTATTCTTTTGAACCTCTATTTCTCCACCTGTAAAGTGGAATAATAACACTAGCCTTATGGGGGGGGGGGCACCTTGGTGCTCAGCCAGTTAAGCATCTGACTCTTGAATTCAGCTCAGGTCATGATCTCATGGTTCCTGAGACCGAGCACCAAGTTCAGCTCTGCATGGACAGCACGAGCCTGCTTGGGATTCTCTGTCTCCCTCTCTCTCTGCCCCTCCCCTTCTTGTGCTCACTCCTCTCTCTCAAAATAAATAAATAAACTTAAAAAAAAAATAATAGCCTTAAGGGATTGTTGAAAAGATTATCTAAAATATAACAGTAAATCCTACTACTCATCCAGTGGAAACGGAAACTGGTACAGCATCTGAAGAGAGATACATGGCAACATCCACCTTATCAAGTTGACATAGCCTTTGAACAAGCACTCCTAATTCAACAAGCCTATTGCACAGTCTCACACAACTATGAAATGACAATACATGCAGGGGCGCTTATTATAGGATTATAACAGAGGTTTAGGAATCATCTAAATACACAAGAATAAAACCCATCCATACAATAGGAACTTATAAAACTATTAAAAAACCTGAGGAAGTTCTTTGTATATTTATATGGAATGACCTTCAGGAGAACTTGTTCAGGGAAAACCAAGTCACAAAGGGAAAAGTAGGTAATATACCACAATTTGTGCTTTTTTAAAAAAAATAGAAAAAATATAAGCTTAGTATGCATGAAATATTTCTCTGAGGACACACAAGGATGGTATCACTTTGAGGAGGGAGGAGAGAGGTTGGAGGCACCCTGTGTACCCTTCTTGACCTTTCAGATTTGGAACCAACAAGTTTACCACCTATATGATAAAGTTGAATGGATATATGGATGGATGGATGGATGGATGGATGAATCACAATATCTGGCATAAAGTAAGTGCTCAAAAACTCTTAGCTTTCACTCCCCACTCCTCTCCACCTAAATTATTTTAAAACTAAATGTATAAATTTTAACCCTTTACTAATTTTCCCTCCAATAATTGCAAATATTCAATTATTTAAATAAAACAGTAAATCTGTCAGTTTAAAAAAAATCCATATTTGCCTATGGCATCAGTTGCAGAAAACGAAATAGAACACTGTATCTTTCAGCAGATTCTGACTCTTTGGCAAAAAGAAAAAAAGCAAAACAAAAGCTCATTTCAAACCCAACGCCAACTCAAGGACATTGGCAATGAGAGAACAAGCTCAAACATCTCTGTACCTCCCTCCCCAAAGGGAACAAGGTGAACTCTCTTCCTGCAGAGCCTGAGCCACGTCATCATGTGAATTCAGCCTCCTTTCCCACCTGACCTTTACAGCCACTTTCCAGCAGCAAAATGAAATTTCCTGATTGAAGCGCCAATGAGGAAGGAAATGTTCCAGGAAAGGGAAGAGGCCAACAGAGCTACAAACTCAATAACGCAAGTAGTTGGGAGGACAGACAAAGTAATTTGACTTTATGAACTTTTCCATTCTTCTATGATTAAAGTGATCTCCCTTTACCTACAACCTACTATCCTTCTGCTCTCCATTTCTAGGACCATTTTTAGAATGCTTTTGGAGTCCTAAGATACTAAAACAGGCTGGAGTTTGGTTGGTATTTCCTATTTCAGTTCTCAGACTCCCTGCCTTTTCAGTACCTTCCCTTTCTTTTGACTTCATTTACTATATCCATCATGCTTTTGCAGCTCATTATGTGTTTAATCTTGAAAACATGCTTAAGGATATAGAACTGTACATGATATAGGACACTGAAAAGGTAAATAATAACCCCAGACAAGAACGTTGAAAGTAAAACAGTGGAGCCTGCCATAAAAGTCAAATGCATGAGAACAGTAGATGCTATGGGCCCCTAAAGGAGGAAGTTGCTGTGGTCTTAGGGAACTGGAAAGGTTTTATGAAGGAAGAAATACTATTGGGCACCAAAGAACTTGGATAATGGAAGGAATAAAGAGGTGAGGACATCCCAGGTGGGAGAAACAGTGTGAGTGGAGGTATGGAGAATGGAAAACCTGAACCACATTAGGCCAGGAGTTGTCAGTTTGGGGCGGTATTTCCCAAAGTGTGTTTACAAAGAAGCACTTTGAAGATCAAAGGGAAAATGAATAATAATTAAGGAGACACAGATTTCCAAAAAAATGGGTTATTATCCATGTGAAGATAGATATAGATGCCAAATTCTTAGACTTAGGCAGGCTCATTAATTTAAAATGAGAGTTTTGTTTTTCATTTGGAGCATAAGAACAAATAAGATAAATTTGGGATAATTAAAAACTTGGTTTTTCCAGCTATCATAATATTTTTATATGCTATTAGTATCATTCCATCTGTGAGAAAAGACTAAAAATAAAGACATCCAGCAATTAGTATTATCAAGGCCACATAATTTCTTTCCTTCCTCAATCTAGTGCCCTCCCTCCTTAAGTTGGTGATTCTTAGTATCATCAAATGTGCATTTACTTTACCCAGATTAGTACAAAGTTTCAGGCTTTCAGTACAAGTCCTTTCTAATTTAATAACTCTCCAAATCCTTTGAAAGACCTGTGCTGTCATTTTGGTTTCTTTTCTTCTAATTATCCACGAATGCTGGATTTATGTTCCTATTTTTCAACAATCTAGCATAGTCTTATAAAATGTAGCCCAGCATATAGCTCCAGAAATAGTCAGACAATGAAGAATTTTCAAACCTAGGGCAGATAAAAACTACAATATTACTCTCCATTGCATGATTTTTTTTCCATCTCTGTTGTCATCAATTTAGTCAAGAGTCCTTCAGTATGAATTCTCAACATAGCAGTAAATTTGTTTCTGTTCTTTCTATCCATACTCATGTCTCTGGGGCAAATGTGAAGGCCAACTTTTGCCTTTATTACTTCAAGGGTGGTTCTGCCCTGAATCACCATGTACCACTGTACTTTCATTTTTTTCCCTCAACAAGAGGAAAAAAATCTATAGCCCCACATAGTTACTCGCTGTTTCTAAGGTATCATAACATGTGAGGTCAACTTCTGTTTTTGAAATACTGGAAATTTTGGAAACATTCACAATTATTAAGATGAAAAGCAAATGTATGGCTAAAATTTAGAGATTTTTTTAAAGATATTTAATACTTTTAAAGTTTTGTCAAACATTAAGGGGTATCCAGTCATTTATTCTTTTAACAAATATTTATTGATTCCTTGAATGTGCCAGTCAATATGGACTAGGAGCTGAGGACACAGCACTGAACCAAATACTAGCACCTGTCCTCATGGAAATTATATTCCAAAGAAGAAGCAGGTAATAAATACAAACAACACATGTCATATTGTAAGAAAAACTGAGTCAAAAGGTAGAGAGTGCCTGAGGAGAACACAAGGAAGTTCTCTCTCAGGACATAGCATCTGAGCTGAGACTGGGGGATGAGAAAAAGACATTCATGTTATGGGGTTGAATCAGGACAAACTTCCAGGCAGAAGGAACACAAATGCAAAAGCCTGGAGGCTGGAAAAAGTTCCTCAAAGTCAGGAGTTAGAAAGGAGGCCACTGGGGTTAGATTGCTATTTTCACTCATCTCTATAATCACACAAAAGCCCAGTTCAGAGACATTATTTCTTGTTTTCACTTAATGCACCATTTTAGTTTCATGTTAAGTAACTGACTTCTTCACTGTAATTATGACTGTGTTTTTCTTATGCATTTGGGTCTTTGGAATTCTCTGAATGAATCTGTCTTTAACAATAGAGAAGCCTTCTGAGAGCCAATATATTAAAAAGCATCAGCTACCATTCCAGTGGTCAGGAAGAGTTAATAGACCTCCCAAAATGTCCAGTTCACTGCCAAGAAATCCTGTATACCCTGAGAGAATCTGGCTGGGTATTTGCAGCCAGCTGGTATTGAAAACTAAAACCCATTGTGTAGAACTGGCCAGTATGTTTTAAATATAATACAACTAATCTAGGTTTTAAACGCATACACACATTGAATTAGACTATGCTAATCTTTGCCTTTGAGTGCCCTGGTTTTAATCACATTTCAAACTAACAAAATGTCATGTAAAAATGGAAGGAGCAGGGCTTGATTGTCCCTTTTGAGCTCAGCAGGATCCTGGTGTCTGCTCCATCTGCTTCCTGTAAGCACTGGGCCAATCAGAAATCAGTCAGTCTGAAGATAACAAAATGCTGACTGCTTCCCCAGCCCTGCTCCAGTTCTCTGGCAAGTGGGAGAAGAGCTTCCTTGGCAAGGAATGGGGTAATCATTGAGAGGATGGACTTTGATGCCTGGAAGACTTACGTACAAATTCTAGGCTACCATTCACTGGCATTAAGACCTCAGTTCCTAGGTAACTGACCTGACCTCTCCAAGCTTCACTTTTAGTAACTGTAAAAGAAGTATGATAACTATGCATTTGATTCATTGTGAGAATTAAGTATGAGACTGTGCCACACATTCTTATGTGGCATAATAAAGTATATGTAGCACACAAATACTTACGTGGCGTAAGTAAACTATGTGGCACACAGTAGGTGTTCAACAGTAGCAGATATCATCTTTATTAGTCTTAACAATAAATTCCATTCTTCGGGTGAGTAGAGAAACACCTCCTAAGCAATTCCCAATCCATAGAGATGCGGCAGGTACTGAAGGCATATAAGATAAGCAACCTACCAAGGCCATCTTGTACCATCAAGATGGTACAAGATCCAATTTATTCCCCTTATCTATGTAGGGACCTCAGGAAGACCATTGACCTAGGGACCCTCACTCTTTTTTTTTTAATTTTTTTTTAACGTTTATTTATTTTTGAGACAGAGAGAGACAGAGCATGAACGGGGGAGGCTCAGAGAGAGGGAGACACAAAATCTGAAACAGGCTCCAGGCTCTGAGCTGTCAGCACAGAGCCCGACACGGGGCTCGAACTCACGGACTGCGAGATCATGACCTGAGCCGAACTCGGCCCCTTAACCGACTGAGCCACCCAGGCGCCCCCTAGGGACCCTCATTCTTAAGGGAGGTGATTCCAACATGATCTATCTACTGTCCTGAGCTTTCTTTCCAAAGGTATTTTGGTCTTTTTTAGATTCCCATGTGGGAAAAAGAGTAACTGGCAGCAACTTCACTTCCCCTACCAATTCTAAGACAGCTCTGTTAAACCTCTGTCCCCTGAGTACTCGGTGACCTCAAAGTTATAGAGAAAAAAAAAAAAAATACCTGCTTCTAATACAATAAAAAAGCCTAGAATGTCCTGCCAAGAAAACACTACAAACACTTGAAACTTACAAATGATTTCAGGTACTCATCACCTGATGGCGTTATTTGCTGTTTGTAACTTAGTAACAGCCAATTTTATAAATGCCTCTTACTCTTCCCATCAAAGTAGATTCTGTTAAAATGCCAGATTTTCTACAACAAAATAATACAGGACTTGAAATATTACTTTAAAGCAAGAACAGAGAGAAAAACATTTCCTAGGCATTTTGAACATCCCTCTACTCGATGTACACACCTTCTTGAAGCCTTGATGATAGGCTTCTGAAGGCTAGATCTCAGCAACGGCAACAGTGGGCTCTACCTCTGGATCCAGCTGCCTTAGGCCTGGACATGAGAACAGCAACGGGAAGCCTCGAATAGTTGGCTGTCTTCCAACACCTTGTAACCCATTGTTGGCCTCTGTCCCAAGGCTTTAGCCCCAGTTTGGTGATGGGTTATTTGAAAGTCACCCTCCAGGATAACTTCTCAACAGAGTGGTCCCTGGGCCAGTGGAAACACTTGAGTTTATGGCAGTGGTGGATCACTGCCAGAGATTCTGCCTCTCCCTGACCTCACTTCCGGCCATTCAGCTCCTTACTCCTTCTTGGCTTTATTTCAGTTCTTCTCATACAACTTGCTCTTCCCTGACTTAATTCTTAGCACATGCAGTCTTTTCTAATTTGAATGCTTTTCCCCAGATCAGCTACACTCTTTGCAGGGCCCACAGCTAAGTTAAAAAAAAAAACAAACAGGCATTCTTATTCAAATTTCATTAAGAATTTCAAGATGGTGACAGCAGAGCTTTACATTAAGTATGGGGCCCTTCTAAGCATGGGGACCTAAGCAAATGCATAGGACTTACGCTCACAAAAACTGGTCCCGTGTTTCTTCTGCTCTTTACATAGTTGGCTCATCATCACTGATGTCATTATTTCTAGTTATTCTTTCTCAGTTTTTTTTTTTTCTTTAGAGCACTTGTCACAATTTTAGATGTTAAATAATTAGCTTACTTTTTTTGGGTTTAGCTCCTGCCCACCCAACCCATTTTAGGCTGTAAGCTGCATAAGGGCAGAGGTGCTATTCAGTCTTAGTCACATGGATCTCCAGTGCCTGGAATATGTCTGGCATAGTAGACACTTAATGAATATATCCTGCATAGATGGATTAATTTATGCGTTGTTGGGTTTTTGTTGTTGTTGTTTTGCTTTCAGCTTCAAATTCTTTTAATAATTGAAATCTTCAGTGCATGAAATATCTTTTGACTTGTCAGAGAGAAAGCAAGAACCTGTAAGAGTAATCGTGCCTGAGTTGAGTTAGTGTCATAGAGTTCTCTTCTCATCTGAGAAATGGTCTCTTATTTCCCCAGAGATAGCTTGCTTTCTAGAATGACGTCATTGCTTTTATGATTTCTGATCTACCCAAATTTCCAGATTTTTCTCGTATAAAGAAAACATCCCAGTCGTTCTATGAGGTGTATTTAGAAAAGTAAGAGATGGATATTATGATGTCTCTGTGGGAGAAGTGAATGAGGAATTATTCTGACACCAACTGGTGTGCTGTGGACTGGGGTACAATTCTGACAGTAACCACCCAGAATTAGCACAGATCCCACAGATTAAAGAGCCCAGTACCCAAAAAGACACTTCAAATACCAGCTGTAAGTGGAGTCCCCAGGCCACCCACACTTTTGACCAAGTGAGATGGTCATGAGTTCTCTGTGGGAGAGAAGGACAGGCCTCTCAAGCAGTGGCTTGAGAGAGTAAAGAAAGAAAATTGGCATGGGTTTTTATTGCAGTTAGGGGATTGAATCTCCTGCAAATGTCAAAGGAGGAAACACAGGACTTTCTTCTCAACTAGTGCAGATGTAGGGCACAATGGGAAGGGGGAAGGTGACACTTAAAAGTGGTTGGCAGTCAAACATCAAAATATGGAGTCAGATTTGTCATTACACACACTAAAGTAGACAGAATGTTCTCTGCGTCCCCATTGACACATCACATAGTTTCAAAATTTGTCATGCAATTTCTTGTTTCTTCTAAACTTCTTCCCACTTCCCCACCCCCATCAGATTATTTTGAGGTAAATCCTAAGCATCAGACCATTTTACTTATAAATATTTCACTATGAAGTAAAAAATACAGACTTTCCTTTAAAATTATACCTAGAATTCCATCATTAAACCCAAACAAATTGACAATAATTCCTTAACATTATCAAATATTCATTCTGTGTTCATATTTCCACAACTAGCCTATATTTTTTTAAGTTTATTTTATCAGAATTTGAATCCAAAGAACATAATTACGTTTAGTTAATATGACTCTTAAGTCTTTAATTTAGGTTCCTACTATATCTAATTATTTTTTTCCTTGCAAATTTGTTGCTAAAGAAACTAGGTTGTCTTATGGTCTTCTGTCTCTTTTAAACTGATAGTAATATCTAGAAGCTTGATTACATTCAAGTTTAATTTTTTTTTCCTTTTTTGCAAGCCACTTTTCTGAGGTTGCTATAAACTTCTACAAGGAAGTACATGATATCCAAATGCCTTTTTTAAGTGATGCTAAGAACCACTGATGGTTGGTTCACAGATCCATTAATTCATTAAGGGCTGTAAAATGATGAATTCTTAATTCTATTTTGCTTACTTAAAATACTTATGTAAGAAGGAACTTCTCTTTGCCAACCACTTGGTTACTTGTGGTATGGTTCTATAGGAAAATTAGAAGAACTGCTTGAGTTTTTCCCTATATTTATCATTATTTATAATGAGTTGGTGACCTTGTGTCCTCAAAAGGCAATCTCTGAGTCTGTTGGAAGATTTATTAATTAATGGTTTTGGATACATGGGTTTAAATGTTTGCTTTTATTATTCTCATTATCAAATTTTACAACCTTAAACTAGTGAGAATCAGTTTAAGTTGGTTTTTGAGTTCATTTGACATGATCCCAGTGGTCTTTGATAACTCTCTTATTTGTTGTGACAAAGCAAATCTTCAATGTTTCCTTGGACTGGACATTTCTCTAAGACATTCTTGTGCCTTTAGTTGGAAATGGTACTTAGAGATCAGTATCTGAAAGCTAAAATTACTTATAGCTATTGGGTTGATATTATAGAATTGTTTACGTTTCTATTTTTGTATTTCCATTCTTATTTCAAATTGATTTTTTAAATTCTGCTCCCACTCACTAATTTGGTAGTTTTACAGTATTTTATGTTCTTAAAGTGGTTATACCAGAGGTTGCAACAATCATCTTTAACTTACGTAAGTTTAACTTAAAAGAATATTTTATCTCCTTTCAGATAATGAAAGGTTTTGATCCCATTCACTTCTTCTGTAAAAATATATACTATTGTTGTCTTATATAACTTTAAAGTATATGTATTTTGTTTATATGTTTATGTAGTATTATTGTTTCATACTATCAATACTCATTTAGATTTACCTTTTTCAGTGCTTGTCATTTCTGCCTGCATCTTTAAGCTTTCATCTGGGATGTTTTTCCACCTGAAAACCTAGTATTTCCTTTAGTGCAGATCTTCTGGTTATGAATTCTGCCAGTTTTTATTTGTCTGAAAAAGCATTTATTTTATCCTCATTTTCTTTAGGCTGGAAATTATTTTATTTCAGTAATTTGGAAAATACTGCCCAACTGTGTTCTAGAGTCAATTGTTTTTCTAAACTTTGTCTTTTTACTCTGCTTACTTTATTTTGTTTTGTTTGCAGTTTCAAGTTTTTATTTAAATTCCAATTACTTAATATATAGTACAATATTAATTTCAGGAGTAGAATTTAGTGATTCATCACTTACATATAACACCCAGTGCTCATCACAAGTGCCCTCCTTAATCCCCGTCACCTATTTAACCCATCGCCCCAAGAACCACCACCCCCTTAGCAACTCTCAGTTTGTTCTCAGCTAAGGGTCTGTTTTATGGTTTGCCTCTTTTTCCCCCATGTTCATCTGTTTTGTTTCTTAAATTCCAAATATGGATGAATATGCCATCATCTGTTGTTTCCTGTGTTGTTAATTTTAACTATTCTGACAGATGTGAGGTGATATCTTATTGTAGTTTTGATTTGTATTTCCCTCCTGATGAGTGATGTTAAGCATATTCTCATGTACCTGTTAGCCATCTGTATGTCTTCTTTGAAAAAATGTCTATTCATGTCTTCTGCCATTTCTTGACTGGATTATTTGTTTTTTGGGTGTTGAGTTTGGCAAGATCTTTATAGATTTTGGATACTAACCCTTTCTCTGATATGTCATTTGCAAGTATCTTCTCCCATTCCATAAGTTGCCTTTTAGTTTTGCTAATTGTTTCCTTTGCTGTGCAGGAGGTTTTTATCTTGATGAGGTCGCAGTAGTTCATTTTTGCTTTTGTTTCCCTTGCCTCTAGAGAGGTGTCTGGTAAGAAGTTGCTACAGCCAAAGTCAAAGAGGTTGCTGCCTGTGATCTTCTACAGAATTTTGATGGTTTCCTGTCTCACAGTTAGGTCTCTCATCCATTTTGAGTTTATTTTTGTGTATGGTGTAGGAAAGTGATCCAGTTTCATTCTTCTGCATGTCACCATCCAGTTTTCCCAATACCATTTGTTGAAAAGACCATCTTTTTTCAATTGGATTTTCTATACTGCTTTGTAAAACATTAGTTGGCCATATACTTGTGGGTCCATTTCTGGGTTTTGCATTCTGTTACATTGATCTATGTGTCTATTTTTGTGCTAGTACCATACTGTCTTGACGACTACAGCTTTGCAACATAGCTTGAAGTCTGAAGTCTGGAATTGTAATGTCTTCAGCCTTGCTTTTCTTTTCCAAGATTGCTTTGGCTATTCAGGGACTTTTGTGGAACCATACAAATTTTAGGATTTTTGGTTCTAGTTCTGTGAAAACTGCTGGTGGTATTTTGATAGGGATTGTATTAAATCTGCAGATTGCTCTGGGTAGCACAAACATTTTAACAATATTTGTTCTTCCAATCCATGAGCATGGAAGATTTTTCCATTTCTTAGCATCATCTTCAATTTCTTCCATAAGTGTTCTATAGTTTTTCAGAGTACAGATTTTTACCTCTTTGGTTAGGTTTATTCCTAGCTTTCTTATGGATTTTGATGCAATTGTAAATGGGATCGATTCCCTGATTTCTCTTTCTGCTGCTTCATTATTAATGTATAGAAATGCAACAGACTTCTGCATGTTGATTTTTTATCCTGTGATTTTACTGAATTCATGTATCAGTTCCAGCAGTTTTTTGGTGGAATCGTTCTGCTTCTCTAGAGTATCATGTCCTCTGTGAATAGTGAAAGTGACTTCTTTCTTGCCAATTTGGATGCCTTTTATTTCATTTTGTTATCCAATTACTGAGGCTAGGACTTCCAGTACTATGTTAAATAACAATGGTGAAATTGGACACCCCTTTCTTGTTCCTGACTGTAGAGGAAAATCTCTCAGTTTTCCCCCATTAAGAATATTAGCTATGAGGGGTGCCTGGGTGGCACAGTCAGTTGGGCGTCCGACTTCAGCCAGGTCACGATCTCGCGGTCCGTGAGTTCGAGCCCCGCGTCGGGCTCTGGGCTGATGGCTCAGAGCCTGGAGCCTGTTTCCGATTCTGTGTCTCCCTCTCTCTCTGCCCCTCCCCCGTTCATGCTCTGTCTCTGTCCCCAAAATAAATAAAAAACGTTGAAAAAAAATTAAAAAAAAAAAAAAGAATATTAGCTATGGGTCTTTCATATATGGCCTTTATGTAGTTGAGGTATGTTCCTTCTATCCCTACTTTGTTGAGAGTTTTTATCAAGAATGGGTGCTGTGCTTTGTAAAATGCTTTTTGTGCATCTATTGCAAGGATCATACAGTTCTAATCCTTTCTTTTTATTAATGTGGTGTATCATGTTGATTTGTAAATATTTAACCCCCCATGCAGCCCAAAAATAAATCCTACTTAATGGTGGCGAATGACTCTTTTAATGGACTGTTGGATTCAATCGGCTAGTATTTTGTTGAGAATTTTTGCATCCATGTTCATCAGGGATATCAGTCTATAATTCTCTTTTTTAGTCAGGTCTTTGTCTGGTTTTGGAATCAAGGTAATGCTGGTCTTGTAGAATGAGTTTGGAAGTTTTCCTTTCATTTCTGTTTTCTGGAACAGTTTGAGAAGAATAGGTATTAATTCTTTAAATGGCTGGTAGAATTCCTTTGGGAAGCCGTCTGTTCCTGGAATTTTGTTTGTTGGGATATTTTTGATTAATGGTTCAATTTCTTTGCTGGTTAAGGGTCTGTTCAAATTTTTTATTTCTTCCAATTTCCATTTTGGTAGTTTATGTTTCTAGAAATTAATCAATTTCTTCCATATACATGGAGGTTAAAGAATATCCTATTAAAGAATGAATGGTCAACTAACCATGAAATTAAAGAAGAAATTTTAAAAATACATAGAAACAAATGAAAATGAAAACATGATGGTCCAAAAACCTTTGGAATGCAGCAAAAGTGATCATAAGAGGGAAGTATATAGTAATACAGGACTACCTCAAGAAGAAAGACAAATTTAAAAAACACAACCTAACCTTACAGTGAAAGGACTTAGAAAAGGAACAACAAATGAAACCTAAATGCGCAGCAGAAGAAGGGAAATAATAAGGATTAGAGCAGAAATAAATGATACAGAAACAAACAAAAACAGTAGAACATAGCAATAAAACCAGGAGCTGGTTTAATAAAATTTATAAACCCCTAGCCAGACCTATCAAAAAGAGAGAGAGAGAGAAAGAACCCAAATAAATAAAATCATGAATGAGAGAGATTACAACCAACATCTGAGAAATACAAAAAATTATAAGAGAATATTATGAAAAATTATATGCCAACAAATTAGGCAATACTCTGCTTTGTAAGAGATTTTTATCTTTGACATTTCTTTTCAGCAGTTTTAGTATCATGTGTCTAGCTGTGATTTTCTTTGAATTTACCTTGCCTGAGGCTTGTATTGCTTGTCAAATCTATGGCTTGATGTCTTTCATCAGTTTGGGAAATTTTTTCAGCCATTATCTCTTGAAATATTTCTTCTGCCCCTTTCAATTTTTCTCCTTCTTCTGAGATTTCAATGAAACATATGTGACTTTTTTCTATATCTTTTTTTACATCTTTCTCTTGTTTTAGAATTCCCAACCTCTTGTCCCTTCATTCTAGATGTTTTCTCTTACCTGCTGCTCTGTTTATTAATTCTCTCCTGGGTAGCACATGATCTTCTAAGTCAAACCCTTGTGTCATTAATTTTAGATACTATATTTCTCATTTCTTTTCATTGAACTTCCCATTCTTTGCAAAAGTTATTGATCTTGTCTTTTATCTCTTTAATCAAATTATACACATAGTTTTGAATTCTATTATCTAGATTCTCTGTGAATCTGTTTCTGTTTGTAGTTTTTAATTATACTGTCTAGTTTCCTGATACACCTTTTATTTTTTATTGAGTGCCGGATATTGCACATTAAAAATAATAGATGCAACTTGAGCCCTATAAGAATACAATCTTTTTTCCCCAAGAGAATTCACTTTTACTTCTGGTAGGGACCATGAAAACTGCAATTTTGGATTTGCTTAACACACAAAGGGATTAAAATTATTTGAATCACCTGGGCTTTAGTACCTGAGAACATTGGCCTAACTTCTATACACTCTTACTTGGGTAATGGATGCATCTATGGGGTGCCAACCCAGTGTCTAGGAGTTTGTCAGGGACCTTCTTGTTTTCATTCTCCCCGCCACCCAGTCACATGATTTTGTTAAAATATTGCTCAGCTTTTCAGGTCCTCAACCCATGTTTCTGAACATGGCAGGCAAAGCTGTGGCAAAAACAGCTCAAAAATTCTGAGCTCATCCCTCTGGATTTACTATCCTGGATCTTAGTCCCATAATTCTTTGCAGCCTTGGTGGTTCTCTGATACTTTCAAAAAGGTTATTTTCATATTTTTGCACCCATTTTAGTTGTTCTTAATGGCAATATTAGTCCAAATTATCCTTTCAGTCTCTATTGGAAGCCAAAGGCTGATGTCTATGCTTTTAGATTGCTAGTACAGCTATGGTAAAAGTTAATTAAAGCTGTTCTGTAAACTAAAACAGTACTCAAAAATCTTAAGTCTGAAAAACTGATGGTACATTAAATGATTTGAGGTGATGGACTTTTGTATTTTCACAATTATATATTAAGTGCTAAAAATTTCTTTGTGGTAAGTTAAAAAATGAGTTGATTTGAAGAAAAACATTAATGAGAGAGAAGTCAGTGCCTTAATGTGGCAAAAATCATTGATACCTTTCACATATAACTGCAGTTTGACAGTCTGAATTTTAAAAATTGATCATTGGCAAATAAAGAAACGGGAGAGAGACTCCTTTCCTGGCTTTATTCAAAATATAAATTAATTATTCATTTTAGTTCCTAGCTTCAAGCCAGCTACATTTTCAAACTACCTTAAATAAACGTTCCAAGACATACAGACAGCAAAAACTTTGCATAGGAAATGAATACTTTAGGAATAGCTAAATCTATAAGTTTATAGAGATTTGCCTTAGAAGTAGAGTATAACTGATACTTTCTTGCAAGGGTATGTATTACTGATTCCTCCAAGAAGTCCACTAAAATAATGCAAACCATTCCAGAAGATCCTCCCTCCCAGAGGAAGACAGGAGAAAAATATGGACAAAGACTAGACAGAACAAGCTCTGCAGGAGCTTTAGAAATGCTTTCTATTAATTTTATTTGAAAAGGTCCCAGCTCCTTTTTTCTTCTACCAACTATACTTCTGGAATTCTTTCTCCAACTTCCAGATTGCTCAGCATCAAATTTCGCTTGATTAATGTGATATACATGATGTTTTTGCCCTCCAGTATCCCTCTGGAAAAATCACCTCTCCCCCACCCTTCATGTGCTCCTAGTTGGGCTATCAATCATTGTGTTGCTGTAACCCTAGTGGGTTGGGTACACACTGGGTATATTAGTTTCCTATTGCTGCTATAACAAATGATTACAAATTTACTGGCTCAAACAATACACATTTATTCTCTTACAGTTCTAGAGAGCAGAAGTTCTAAAGTCAAGGTGTCACCAGGCTGCATTCCTTCCAGAGGCTTCGGGGGAAAAATCCATTTCCCTGCTTTTTCTAACTTCTAGAGGCAGCCTGAACTCGTTGCCCCATGGCCACATCCTCCACCTTCAAAGCCAGAAGCATAGCCTCTTCCAATCAGGCTCTCTCTGACCTTGGATTCCACTCTGCCATTTCCTTCTCTATGATTCTGCCCCTCTTACCTCCCCTTTATAAGGAACCCTGTGACTACACTGAGCCTATCAAAATAACACAGGGTAATTTCCCCAGCTCAAAATCCTTAATCACATCTGCAACGTCCCTTTTGCTTAATATGGTAACACATTCATAAATTCCAGGAATTCAGCCTGCCACATTGGGTCAGTTTGGGTCAGTTTGAATACCAATAGCTCAGGCCACAGAGATTTTTGAAGAATGAGCTCACAGCCCAATCAGAGACAATTGAGAGAATTTTCAAAGGTTGATATGTAGATGTTGAGAAATTCATCTCTTCCTACCACTGTTGTTTATCAAAACTTCTGTGAATGTCCATCTTGCCTGACACACGGAAAGAGATTAAAGCAGACTCCAGTCAGTCTGGAACAATCAGAAGCAAGGAATGGACAGGTGCAGGGGAGAGACTGGGGAAGGCCACACCCCTAGAAATGTCCTTAAACTTCCCTTACCAAGTAGATTCTGAAATAGTGTCTCCACCCACAAACATCTCAGTACCATGGTTCAATTCATTCTCTTATTGGTTAAGCAAGTTTGAATGTTTTTTTTCCCCCTTACTCATTTAATTGCTTATCTATAAACTGATCTCTAAATTCTAGGTCAAAAACCCCTGGTCAGTATATTACTCTGGCTTAAAAGATCAAACTAATCATAGGGAAGACCTTATTTTGTACTCAAGCTTTTTGTGGTTAGAATTTCTGCTGCTTTTCTCCACATGAGAAAGAAAGGAAAAGAAAAGGATACATGCAGCATCTTTCCAATGGAAATATAACAGCAACTTTCCTCCTATGCTAAAGTTCTCCTCAGTAGCAGACTTCTTTACCAATTACCTTTGTTTTTTTAGCTTTAATTTTCTTTGCAGAAGGACTCATTTGTTTAATTATCCACTAACACTCATTTCTGCATGAGTGGAGATACTGGCTATAAGGAGCCCTAAGTCATTTCCTAAAAGAGATGTATTCTTTGTAGAAAACAGAATTCTAAACAACATTTAAGTATGGTTTTTTGGTGGTTTTTTTTTGTAGAAACATTAAAATTGCTTTCATCATAAGATGCAATACTATTTTTTGCCATGTAGGGATCTTCTCCATAGACTAGCTTACTCCATGGAGAAATAAATGTATTAAGTTTGGATCAATTATCAGCTACACAGATCTATGCGCCTCTCCCCACTCCAACACACACACACATACACACACACACACACACACACACACACACACACACGACTGTAAATTTTCAGCATTCCATATTCTTAGTAACATTTCTAAGTCAAGATTACTTTCCACTTGTGATTTATAAAGTTTATTACATAACCAGCTTCATATATCTACTTCAAAATTTAAACAACCTGGGACTGCCAAGAGGTCTAGTCTGCTTTCCATGGTGACCCTGGAAACCACTCAGACCAGACAACCAGTCACTGCCACCAATGAATCTGGCTCCATTGCCAGCATGTTTGCTGTTAGTTGACAACATTTTTATCTGACTTCTGCTAAAATTAACCTCACTTGGAATACAGTCTTTCTGTTTCATCAGTATAATTACTGGCCCTCGAGTGCCTTCCCAAAGCTGTTGTTTATAATGAATCATGTAGCAGAAAATATACAACTTTGTTCTTGAGAGCCAAGCAATGACAATTCAATCCTATGGCAGAGAAAATGCAAAAGCAATCAGTATAAAAACCCAATGGTAAAGGCAATTTCTTCTTTAAGTGAATCATTTTTTGGTGAAGGAAACACACGCACAACACACACACACGAGCCTGCACTTTAAAACATCTCTCATTCTAAAAATCAGTGACCGACATCTATTTGGTAGCTCATCTCATCCAGGTTAATTATAAACTGGGTATATGTCATGGCACCATGACCATGACCATGAAACCATATGTCAGGGCAAAATGAGGAACTAGAGCTAATACTGTATCAGGAGTCATGAGAAGGGCTGATGTTTCTCCAAATGCTTTCTTTGTACTGGTAAATGACTGACATGTCACCATTAGTGCTTCATTCTTTCAATATAACAGCTGAATGTGGCTAAAGTGCAACACCCTTGGGGCAGGTTAGCATTCAAACTTCTTCTTCTTCTGTGTGGAGGATGGACAGTTTCTTCCCAGCATCAAGTTTAGTTTGAAGCAGTAGCCTTCAACCCTGCCTGCACATTAAAATCACCTAGGAAGCTTTTACAAAACATGATTGAAAGGGTTCTACTTTAGACAAATTGGATCAAAATCTCTGGGGGTGGGGCTTGGGCACCAGTACTTTTTAAAGTTAAAGTGCTCCATGTAACTTCCAATGTGGGGCTACGATTGTGAAGCCAGAGGGTTTCGATGAGAAAGGAATGGAGAAGATAGGGGCTAAGCATACAGTGTGAAGGCACAATGTGTGCACACTGACAAACCTCACCCAGGAAGGAAGGAATAAAAGAGGGAAAGACCTGAGAAGGCTGTCCACATGTGAAGGAGGGCTTGTCTGTACTCCAAACACTCCCTCCACCCCCAAATCTGCCCATTTGCACTTTAGGTCTATCTGTTGGTGGGGAAGGGAGATGTGACCCAGGCCTTACCAGCTGTAGCCGTGAAACCCTCTGAAAAAGTGATTGCTTTGAGGAACCCAAACTGGACCAATCTAAACCCAAAATCCTTTAGATACAGAACTTTTACTGGAACTGTTGGGAAAGAAGCTCTTTTTCCAGTGAGAATGCTAAACTGCCAAGATGTGAGTCTAGATCTGCTAAGGCTTGCTACTATACTGAGGGGAGAAGCTGCCTGAGAAGGAAGCCAACGTGGAAGGCTTTCCAGAAGGAAGAGAACCAATCCTAATGGCATTCTGTGAACACTGGATCTTACCTCACATATTATATAGACCACAGTGGTGGGAACCAATGAACTCTTAATGCTTGAGTCATTTTGAGTTGAATTATCTATAAATTACAACAAAAAGAATTATGAATAACAGACAAGTGGCAAAGCCCAAATGAGTCAGTGAAATTGTCTAGGTTGCACTGTCAGATCTGTTACTGTCCCTTCTCTTGTGGGAGACCTGGTTTAGTCAAAAGCGGTAAAGGTTACCCTAAGCTATAGAAAAGAAATTGAGATTTTCAGTGTTTCAAAGTAACTATGTTAGACTTTTCCTTTTATTTGAAAACAAATGTCAAAAAGAAGAATTGGTGCCTTTAACTAGGTCCCTAATTTTAAGAAAATCTAAACTTTTTTTGCTAATTGAGTTAAACTGAGCGAGAGTAATTATACCATCAGTTAATTTTTAGCAACACTTAACCTCCTATGGTGAATCAATCTCTGATAAAAACTTAGTTTACAACTTTAAGTGGAAAAAAACCCCATAGTTTTCTGCAACAAACATTACAATAAATTGGGTTTCTATGTACATTAGTAGTCTAGTCTGGAATTTACGAGTTAACAATCCTTAACTACTCAAATCAGCATTACAATATTTTAGTAAAGCTGAATGTCCTTCATAGCAAACAGAGACAAATATACAATTTTATGGTAAGATATGGAATAAATTTATATGTAACTTACATTTTACAGTCACTGTTTTGAAAATATTTGTCACCTTCACCTTATCCATTTACCATGTAATGAATGGATGATTCAAGTCTGGTCATCTCAGATCTCATGGGTCAACAGACTCCCTTCTTTCCCAGCTCTTTATAAATAATTTCTAGTTGGAACTAGAAATCCATAACATTCAGTTATACTTTTTAACCAAAACTGATTTAAGTAAGGAATTATAATCATCTAATTTTACAGGTCTGTACCTGAAATGCCCCAATCTTGTGTTTCCCCGTGAAGCAAGTAGATGCTAGTAGACTTTGATAAAGTTTTAGGGACAAGACTCCACAAGGGTGAAGGAATACACTTAGGAACAAACCTTATGAGTCAACAGGTCTCAGGAACAAGGCTAAGCCACCACAGGTAGATGTGGGTGTGACAGGCCAAACCAATCATCTGGCCCCCCTCCTAATTGACACTCCTTACATTTGTTCAACATTTAATGATGTGTGATCTGGCAGCAGGCAGTTTTTGTTTATTTGTTGTTTGGTTCCATGTTGTGAATGCTGCTGTTTTAATTTCCACTTGAGGTCATTGCTTTCTGCAGCAGGAATGGGACTAATTAATGTGTCTGTCAGTAGGTAAGACGTTGCATACGGAAACCCGAAGTAACTGGTGCCATAATTCTGACTTATCCCAACTGTATCTTAACATGCCTTAAAAACTAGTGACCTGACTAACCTGCTCTCTGATCCTGCCTTTGGCCCATCATTTGGAGCAGGCCACCACTTAGACTAAATCCTAATACTGGGGTAACTATTGTCCTTGAGCCTCGAAATGTTTTCTCTGGCATTTCACTTCCTGAGGTATGTGCATTCGGCCACTAATCCAAAGGGAGCTCGCAGAGCTGTACCTCCAGGTCATCTTCACTGCCTCTCATCCTGGCCTGTGCCCTTTATCCCATCCCATAGGCTCAGTAGGACCACAGCACATAGTCAGCCCATCTCTCACTCTGAACATTTCCCAGGTAGGAGTCACACACCTGTCCATTGTGTGCTTCTCACTTAAGGGGACACATATCAAATTCTCCAAGTGAAACCCCTTTCTCCCTCTTTTCTTAAGAGTGAAGCAGTCTAGTTTATTAAGTTTTTTTCATGTTTATTTTTTCAGAGAGACAGAGAGTGCAAGAGGGGGAGGGGCAGAAAGAGAAGGGGACAGAGGATCCAAAGCAGGCTCTGCAATGATAGCAGAGAGCTTGATGCAGGGCTCGAACCCACCAATGGTGAGATCATGACCTGAGCCAAAGGCAGAAGCTTAACTGACTGAGCCACCCAGGTGCCCCGAAGCCCCTTTCTTTTGAACCTAAGCACATATAACTTTTCTCCCCTTGGGGGGTAGGTCTCTAAGGATATTCTCACACATTCTCCTTGATCCCCAAAAAACTCTTTTTTATCCTAGAGGTGGATGAGGTATAGAATCCTGTAACTGATGTATGTGTAACTACATTTCAGACACTTAACTTGGAAATCTGTCTCACAGATCATATTGTTATCTATCACCTGAGGGTTCCTCCAAAACTTCCCTTTTAATCTCCTGTTTTGGCAAGGCCTGCTCTAGCTGGCCTACAGCACCTTTAGAAAACCTCGTAAAATCATCCAGATAAAAAATGAAAAGATTCTTTGCTGAGAATATTTAGAACACCTACCCTTCATCATGTCTTACGTGGAGAACAATTGGATGACGACCACCTTGTGCTCTATTTCTCATCTCTGAGGTTCCATGCCATTTTTAGGAAAACTTGGCAAACAGTGTTGCTTTAACTTATAGCAAAGGCAGAACCACCTCGACTGCCTGAAATAACACCCTCCTTGATCTACCTGTAACAGTGTCCGATTCATTCACTGAAGAGTGTTCGGTGTACTGCAGACTGAAAAGACACACAATTCAGCTCAGCAAGATTTCAAGAGTCAAAACTGCTATAAATAAATACAAATCACCTATCTAATCTGGGGTGTGATAACTTGAGTCAACGAACCTTTACAATTGTGTCTTCTAAGTAACAAGACAGATAAATCCATGGTTGACATTAGAAGAGGCATAGGATCTTCTCAATACTTAGAGAGGCAGAACTTTTTGGGATAGCAATTGTATAAGTAATACATCCTGATAGTTTTTTGTTTTTTTCTTTATTTTTTTTAACGTGTATTTATTATTGAGAGACACAGAGACACAGAGCATGAGCAGGGAAGGGGTAGAGAAAGAGAGGAAGACACAGAATCGGAAGCAGGCTCCAGGCCCTGAGCTGTTAGCCCAGAGCCCGACATGGGGCTCGAACTCACAAACTGTGACATCATGACCTGAGCTGAAGTCGGTCACCCAACCAACTGAGCCACCCAGGTGCCCCAACACATCCTCATAGTTTTAAGAATCAGTACTGACCATCAGAGAAAAACAAATATCATGTGATTTCATTCACATGTGGAATTTAAGAAACAAAACACATGAACATAGGGGAAGGGAAAGAAAAATAAGATAAAAGCAGAGAGGGAGGTAAACCCTGAGAGACTCTTGAATACAGAGAACAAACTGAGGGTTGCTGGAGGGGTGGTGGGTGGGGGGATGGGCTAAATGGGTAATGGGCATTAGGGAGGGCACTTACTGGGACGAGCATTGGGTGTTATATGTCAGTGATGAATCACTGGGTTCTACTCCTGAAACCAATACTACACTGTATGTAACTAAACTGAATTTAAGTAAATAATGTGCCCCCTCCCCCCAAAAAAAGATTTAGTAATGACCAGAATAACGAACAGTGTTTTAAAAGTCACTTGAATTCTTCTATCTAAACTATCGGTGATTAACAACACGTAAATACCATTTAAATACTTTTTAAAATAGTTTTCCATACATATATAGAAATATAAGGATAGCTTGCTAGCTTAAATAGCTAGATAGGTAAATGGAGAGTAAGACCTTTTCTTTTAAAAGGAAGCATAACATCTAACATAGCATCAAATGCCTCCACATTTCTTTCAAAGCACCGAGTATTTTATCTTCCATTTTATTTGTTTGCGAGAATACTGGGGCTCTGTTTTATCGCTAAGAAGGGAGAAAAAAAACAAACCAAAACAGAAACCCCCTTCAGAGATTGCCAGGGAGAAAGCAGGAGGTAAATGTGGAATCCAAGGTGGATTCCTGGAGCAGACAGAGGCTATGACAGGCTGGGAGCTGAGAGTGCGTGGAGAGCAAAGGAAGTGTGCTGGTTTGTTATGTTGAACATGAAGAAAATTCAAAGATATTTGATCTTTCACACTTTGTTTGCCTTCTTTTAAGTTCAGTCTTATTTTATTGATCCTTTTACTTATATTAAAGATAAAAATTTATCTGGGAATATCCATGGATCTGTTTTCAACAGGAAACATTTGGCAAATGATCTGATCGGTGCTGGAGATACAGAGACGAACCCAAGGCCAACTGTGTACCCAAGATATTTCCAGTTCCATGGAGAAAGCAGCATTAATGCACGATGACAGTAAGATGTGGTAAATCCGAGAGTGGAGTCACTTACAGAGGGCCATTGGAACAACAAAACCCCCCCTAAGAAGTAGCTTAGTCTAAAGCACTCTAGGCATAGAGAGTGGTGTGTGCAAAAGATACAAGAAGTGACAATACAGGATTTATTTCTGGAATGCAGACTAGTTCCACAGGCAGGGCAGCCTGCCCGGTCAGTGCCTCTGTCTGGTTTGCTGCAGTCTGATGTACACACCTACTGGCTCCCATGGATTTGATAAGCTAAGTAACAAGAAAGGGAAAATGTCTGTGAGGGCTTACCCATGTACCAAGCCAGTAACAGACATCCTGAGATCACCTTGGTATTTAAGTTAAATGTACTCCACAGAGAAGCCATCTCACTACGTTGTCTAATTTATGAATGAAAATGCGTGTGTGCTACGTGCAGTAGACTCTGGTCAACCAAAATAATATACTTTCTCTTCCCTTTCTTTTCCCTTCCCTTAGACCCAAGCCTCCCGTTAATCTCCTCATTTGTTCCTACTTAGAGCATCTGGTGGAATAATGTTTTCATTGTTTTTAAATAAATGTATTTTAAAATTAAAAGTGACTTGAAGGTATCCTTCAGTGACCTTCAGGACACTTTTCTAAGAATTTTGGAAAGGGAGGAAAAAAGTAATTCAAAACACTTACAGGTATTGGAAATGCCTTCTCCTAACTGGGATATTTTCTTTAGGTAGGTTTCTTCCAGATGACCAGCAGCACCTGCAACTTGTTAGAAATGCAATTTCTCCAGCCCCAGCCCAGACGTACCCAATCGGAAACTCATGCTGGGGCCCAGCCGCCTATATTCTAACAAGGCTCCAGGTGATTCTGATGCAGGCTCAAGTTTGAGAACCGTCGTTCTAAAGTAGTAAGTAAGAGCCTGGAAAACCCCACAAATATTCCTATACAAGACTGCCAGTTATGTTATAAAAGTGTTTATCATTAAAATGTATTTCTTGCGATTAATGCACAAACCCCTTAAAGTGATCATATCTTACTTGGGGAAGTCACAGCCACAAACTCACCAGAGGTACCTGAGGCATCTTTCTCCTCCAAACCCCTTCTTTTGTTGATGAAAACACTGAGGCTCAGAAAGGCCAAGGAACTTGTCCAAGATCACAGAGCTGATCAGCGGAGGGCAAGATCTAGTCTTTAGACTTCTTAACACAAATTCAAGATCTGGGCAACAAATACTAACCAACTACACAAACAAATTCAGTTCCTCTAGCGAAAAAAAGGGATTCAAAAACATGGACTATAGTGAAAATAGTTGTGTTTCTAAGCAGGTTTTTTTGTATTAGGAAACTAATACACATTCATGTAGGGAAACTGGAATTAATAAAACTCCTAAAAAAGACAAAAAATACCAAGAAAAGTGTTTTTAAGCTTTAGTGTGTGCACATATATGTGCAAATATGTGCACAAAAATATTTTGTAGAATAATATATACATATACATGTATATGTACATATACATATACGTATATTCCACTACATATATATGTATATATAGCAGAATAATGTTTTCATATACACATATATATGTACATATACATATATACATATACTCAACTATATATATATACATATTATGTGTGTGTGTGTGTATATATATATATATATATATATATATAGCAGAATAATGTTTTCATTGTTTTCAATGAAAGGGAAGGGAAACAAAAAAAAGGTAAGGGAGACAAGGGAAATAAAAGCAAAAATGAACTATTGGGACTTCATCAAGATAAAAAGCTTCTGCACAGCAAAGGAAACAATCAACAGAACTAAAAAGCAACTTACAGAAAGGGAGAAGATATTTGCAAATGACATATCCAACAAAGGGTTAGTATCCAAAATCTATAAAGAACTTATCAAACTCAACACCCAAAAAACAAATAATCCTGTTAAGAAATGGGCAGAAGACATGAATAGACATTTTTTTCAAAGAAAACATACAATACAAATGGGTAACAGACACATAAAAAGATGCTTAACATCACTCATCAGCAGGGAAATACAAACCAAAGCCATGATAAGATACCACCTCACACCTGTCAGAATGGGTAAAATTAACACAAGAAACAACAGATGTTGGTGAGAATGAGGAGAAAGGGAAACCTTCTTGCACTGTTGGTGGGAATGCAAACTGGTGCAGCCACTCTGGAGAACACTATGGAGGTTCCTCAAAAAATTGAAAATAGATCTACCCTACAACCCCACAATTACACTAATAGGTATTTACCCAAAGGATACAAAAGTACAGATTCAAAGGGGTACATGTACCTGATGTTTATAGCAGTATTATCAACAATAGCCTAACTATGGAAAGACCCCAAATGTCCATTAACTGATGAATGGATAAAGAAGATGTGGTGTGTGATGTGGTGTGTGTGTGTGTGTGTGTGTGTGTGTGTGTGTGTGTGTGTAATATTACTCAGCCATCAAAAGGAATGAAATCTTGCCATTTGCAATGACATGGATGGAGATAGTGTATTATGCTAAGCAAAGTAGGTCAGGCAGAGAAAGACAAATATCGTATGATGTCACCCATGTATGGAATTTAAGAAACAAAACAGATGAACATAAGGGATTGGGGGTGAAAAAGAGAGAGAGGGAAACAAACCATTTTAATGATTGATTTGTATCTCATTAGAATCTATTTTTTACATTTTCTTATTTTTTACATTTACGTTGTTTCCAACATTTTGCTCTAGGAATAGGAAAGAGAGTAAGATATGAAATGTCAGTAACATGCAGGAAAGGTGCATTACATAAGCAGGCCACAATTCAGTACCAAAGAAGGGACCCTTGCGAGCTGGAGAATTGAAAGACCAGGCCCCTATGGAGATACTAAGATGGGGAGGAGGAATATTTCAGGAAATGTGGAAATCCCCAAGTAAAAATGACCAGTCACAATGTTCCCAAACATGGTACGTGTACAGATGTGGCAACCCCAGAAAGCGCACAAAGGTTCACCCAAGGCTAACACATCCACTCGCCTCTCTGTGTCCCATAACTCTTAGAAGTTACTTTTCTAGAAAGACTTCAGTCTAGTAATAATAAACCTCTTCAGTGTTTCATTTATCATAGAAAGGACAATTCATCAAAACAAATCTTCAGAAGAATTCTTGAAAGCTAATATAATACACCCTTTCTCTTTCTTAATCAATGCCTGTTGTTTCCTCCCATCAGAATAAAATTCTGTCTTTTTTTTAAACTCAGTGCAAAAACAATGTTCTCTAATAATGATGGATGACCTATTTATATCATATGAAAGTGAGAGTATATTGCTTCTAACCTAAAAGGCTATGTTTAGGTTGCTCAGCTAAAATGTTCTCTAGTTATAAAATATTTATAAAGTAATTTTCCTATGTTTTGCCCTTTCAACAGGTTTGAGATTATAAGTATAGTGTTTGGGTAGGAACTACATTCATATCTTACCAGTTCAACAATTTTCCCAAACAAATAACAATCTTTTCCCAATTGGGTCCTTACTCAACACAGTCATAGTCTTTATTTTTAATTCTATCTAAATTTTAGAAAGAATTTCAACACCTGTGTTGAGTGATAAATTTTTTTAATTGAAATATTCTGATCTTCAAGTGGCCACTTACATTTTCACACTTTCCTTTTTAACTCTTTGGCAGCATTTCTAAAGGGCTGGTCTTTTTTGGATTTTAAATGTCTGTTCAAAGAGAAGATTCACAGAGATTTAATCATGCAGAGCTCCAAATGAAATAAAACAAAACTTCTTTTCTGAAAGGCCAGGTATTCCAATGTTGACCTTGAGTTTTAGTGGAAGAACCCACCTCCTGAGCAGTTGGTAGTGACACTGACTCTGTACCATTGTTGGGGGAGGGGACTCCACTATGGAAGTCTACCAAGGAAGATACCATTCACCTCTAAAAGAATTTCAAGGCAATTCCTTCCTGAGCTTTTTATGGGGACTAGTCTCAAAAACAAACTTTCTGAGGCAGTATTTCTGAAAGTGTGTTCTGTGATTCACAATTACCCTAGGATGATAATAACTGTTTCTCAGTTTAAAATAAAACAAGATTACCTAATTATACAGTTTTGGAAATGGTTAAGCAAAGGTGAGCCGTTCAACATGCTAAATTACCTGCTGAAGAAGGGAAGGGGTAGAGAGGCAAATGGTGGCTCCCAAAGCTTATCTGACCATGAACTCTTCCAAAAAAAAAAAAAAAAAAAAAACAAACTATTAAATGTCCCAGTGAAGGGGCGCCTGGGTGGCGCAGTCGGTTAAGCGTCCGACTTCAGCCAGGTCACGATCTCACGGTTCGTGAGTTCGAGCCCCACGTCGGGCTCTGGGCTGATGGCTCAGAGCCTGGAGCCTGTTTCCGATTCTGTGTCTCCCTCTCTCTCTGCCCCTCGCCCGTTCATGCTCTGTATCTCTCTGTCCCAAAAATAAATAAACGTTGAAAAAAAAAAAAAATTAAAAAAAAAAAAAAAAAGATGAAAAAAAAAAAAAAAATAAAAAATAAATGTCCCAGTGAAGAATTTGAATCCACCAAGGCAGCATCAAAGGTCAATTGTCTCTTCTTTTATGTCCTGCCCTAACATTACCTCCACAGTTTTACTGACAATTCTGTAGATACTTCTACCCTTTCAGCTCTGTTCTTTATGAATTTACATCAGCCTATATTTACCCCATGTGTTGGAAAGGGTTTTCTGTCATGAAAGCGTGTAATTGCCTTATTTTCTAATTCCTGCAAAGGGACGGGTAGCTGTTCCTAACGTGTGCCATGGCACTACTTTATCTCTTTAGACTTTTCCCCTGGTGTCTTTCCCTCATGTACACATATTTTGAATTGAAATCAGTGGAATTTTTTTAAACATAATTCAATTGCCTCTCCCATATTTGTTTTCAAAAAGTGATGGCTTCTTCCATCAGGAAATAAGGAATGTGCTTTGCTTCCTGTCAGAAGAAAGTAAACATCCAGCTTCCTACTGTGGCAGAGGTGGGGGGTAGAAGAAACCTACTCCATAGCCAGGCCTCTATTGCCAACCCCCTGCACCTCATATTTCTAATCCCTTTATCCCTGTCCCCTGAACAAGAATTCAGGTCTGTTGGCCTCCGGATATCTAAGTGTGATTGGGAACCTTAGTAGTAACAGCTCTGTCCTTTCTCTGGATCAAGGAATCCTGGAATCCAAATTGAAATGAGAAAAAAGTAAATCTCTTATATGAAACATACTTTCCAAACTGGCTTCCACTGCTCTGACTTTATCCTGCCCTGGTACTAATATTGAGTCCAAGAGAGCACCACTTCCTGCAAGGCCCCTAACCTCTAGCCCCACCTCAAATTCCACAGGATTCTAGGGTGACCAACCACTGAGGGGTTTTCCAAAATTCGGGACTTTCAGGATAAAAACTGGGAAAGTCCTGGACAAATTGGGATTGGTCACTCTGTTCTTAAAGCACCTTTGACAGCAGTCCTTCCTGATAGGAGCACAGAGTCAGGGTAGCAGAACCTCCTCTCTAGTGATTCCTACTCTTGTCTCTAGGAAGCTAGTAAGCAGCTGAAGCCAGGATAAAGACCCAGTGAGGAGTCTGGCTCCTCTCCTCTCCCCCTCCTCCCTTTTAGCACCTCCCAGCAGTTCCTAGAGCCTCCTCTTTCTATCCTTTTGTCCTTCAAGTCTTGGTCATAGAATGTCCTACTTTATTATTTCCTTACTAATAATATGACTTATTAGTAAGTCATTCTAATAAGGGGAATCACCTGGAGACTTTATCTCCCTTGAGTCTGGGCATAAAGTCAGCACAATCAAATGGTCCCTGGGATGGATGGCAAGTTCATTAAAGGAATACTTATGTTCTTTCTACCTAGTTGTTATTTGTGACCAGTGGGGTTGATAAACTCTTCTGGTCTGATACGGTTCCTTCTAGAACTATTTGGCTGAGTCACAGCTTCCTGACCTAAGACCTAAAGAGTATGATCTACACATAAGGTAGTAATACTCTTTTTATTACTTATATTAGTTAGGATGTATCTACTTTAAGTAACAGAAAACCCTATTCCAGCTGATTTATAAAATAAAGGGATTGTATTGTTTCAAAAAACTTGGAAGTTTAAAATTGGGAAGTTTTCAAAAGAGGCTTGACAGCACTCTGTGAAGTCATCCAGGATCTATTGTTTTCATTGTCTGCCCTACTTTTCATGGTTTTGCTTCATCATAAGACTGGATTCATTACCCCCAACAAAGGTTGTTTTTTGTCACAAATTGGATCAAGTGAAATCTGCAGGCCTTATTTCTCACTTCCAGCTCCAGTGTTAGTGCTTGGATTTCTGTTACACTAGTGTAAACCAGTCACAAATCCCTGACTGATCACTGGCTTCCAAAAACAAACAACCAAAAACACCATTCTCACCCAGCATTTAAAGAATCAGAAAGGGCTAAAGATTTGCAAACAAAGGAGAGGTCACCCCAAGCCCAAAATGGTCCACACCTGGATACTCTCTCAATCTCCCACACGTCCCAGCGATTCTCCTCCCTCAGGAGCAAACCAGTCCTCACTGGCTTTTCCTCTCCTGTCCAAAGCCAGGGCACTGGTAGGCATGCTCCCCAGGAGATGATGGAGGCATTTCCCTCTAAAAACTGGTTTGCTCCACCTAGAGGCATACTCACCACACTCAGCTAATAGGGGAAGGGCCCGTGCAGGGACTGAAACATAGTCTGGGGCCATATTGTCCCCTATTCCTCCCACCAAGTGTGGGGTCAGACTCCAGATCCTTCCACTTGCGTGTGTCACCTCGAGAGATGTTAAGGACAAACTCCTATTGGGTATTTGGATGACTTTCTGCAGTTTTCATCATTTATTCAGTTCCATTATTACACATTTATTTATTTATTTATTTATATTTTGAAAGAGAGCGCGCGTGCGCACAAAAGTGGGGGAGGGGCAGAGAGAGAGAAAGAGAGAGATTGAATCCCAAGGGGGCTTCATGCTGTCAGCACAGAGCCTGACACAGAGCTCTAACTCACCAACCATGAGATCCTGACCAGAGGATCCTGACCAAAACCAAGAGTAGGATGCTTAACCACCCGAGCCACCCAGGCACTCCATTATTACACATGTTAATGTTATAATGTGAACATCTTTTGTTCTCCTTCTTTCAATTCGAATACATTCAAACTACCTTATTGAAAATGTAGGTTTATTCGTAATTCAATACACTTGTATTTATGTAGTATTTATTTATTACTTAAACAAACTAGGCTAACAAAGAATTATCCAGTAGAATTCCCAAGGACTTTTTGAAGAGATTTTAAAATAAGTAAGCAAATAAATACATGTACATACATACATACATACCAGACATACTTACGTAAATCCATTCTTCTGACTTTCTTCAAAGTAGTGAGGTTTCCCTCATAAGTATCTTCAATTTCCCTCTTCAACTTTATTTATACCATTAGCATTTAGACTCTTGAGCTTTTTAAAAAGAGTTTACTAAAAAAAGTTATCAAAAACTTCAACCCTCATAAGCTATCCCAGATTCTATACAATAAATTTGAATTAGTCCAGTTTTACTCAGTGTTATTTGCATAAGTTCACTTATTCAATGTCAGAAACCTAATATTAGATTACATTTGCATTGTTTCTTAAAAGTTGCATTTTTAAACTGAATTTGCGAATACAAAAAGTAAGTACGAAACATGGTTTAAAGGTAGAGACAGAGGTGACTGGAGACATTTTGGTAGATAGCGTGCTTTCGCATACAGGTCACAGGTTCACCCAGACACTTCCGTCCCACTGACTTACCCAGCTGGCTCCCCATCAGACCCTCTCGCTGCCACACTTCCACTACCTTCTGCCTTTTCCAGCCCCATATGATCTCCCCGGTGAACACTACTCTGCGCCCGCCTCAGCTGTGGGTGAAGCCAGAATGAATAGACCCTCTGTGGGATTTAGTAATACAAATGAAGAGTGCACATGAACACCAGCTCTGTACTGTTTAATACGAAGCAAGATGCAGATGGAAGGCTGGGTCTCCCCAACAACAGACAACTTCAAGAACAGTGTCCATTATAAGGCCAAATGTTGCTGGGGCGGGGGGGGGCAGTAAGGAAATAATCTGCTTTGCCCATTTCATAATCTAAATTTTACTCTTTCTAACCAAGGGTATTTTAGCCATTTCTTATAGTCGAGTTTAGTCATCACCATGATTAAAGTAAACAATCGAATAAAAAGCATAATTAAGTTCAGCCCAAAACTGCCTTAAGAGATACCCCAACAAGCAGTTGGAGAGATGCTTGGCTCAGAAATAATACTGTTTGTCTTATTAACTTGTACCTATCACTCTTCCTGAACTGTGTTTGATGCAGTAATGAAAGAGAAAGAAGTACTGACACAGAGAGTTGGACTCTGTCTCCATGACACCAAATTAAGAACTGCCTCCTTCTCCATCTTTCGCCACCACCTGGGAGACTCTGTTGGCAGAAGACAGAGCAGAGCAGTTTCTGTGGCAGACTGAGTTTGTGATGCAAACAACTCTGATGACATTTCCTTGAGTGGTGCCCTGCCACCTGAAAAGCCACTTCTGCTTCTCGATCACGCCCCAGTCCTAAAATGGTCACAGAGAATTAATCATCTGAAACCCACATGTCATCACAGATGGGGGAGGGAGGAGGCCTGTAGCGATAAATGACAATGTCTTCAAACAAGTTCTAAAACCACAGCTTCAGTGAATAGAAATGCTTTTGTCTAATAAACTTTATTTATGTGGAGTTTACCCATAACGGACATATTTTAAACATATAGTTCTATAGAGTTTGACAAATGCTACACACTTCTGTAATCACCACCACGGTCAAGATTATAGAACATTTCTATCACTCCAGAAAGTTCCCTTGTGCCCTTCCCCAGAAATGGCCACAGGAAATATTTTTTATTTTATAAGCCATAGAACATTTATTTGAACATTTTTAAAATTGGAGTAGCATAAAGAAGAATCTGTTCACTTGCCAGAAAAAAACATTTAGATCTTAAATCCTTAACATAAAATCAGATAACACTTCCCTCAGCATAGTTTTAGCATGAACTAACTACTAATGAGAAGACATTGCCATAGTACTTTCAAACATGGCTAACATTTGAAGTGTAACATTCACCCAAAAATCTGAGTGGGAAAGGAATGTTTTAGCTTACTTGATATATCCTGAAGTTATAAAGGTCGTACTAAGGCTACATGGTAGGTAGCTCACATTGGCAAGAAGACTGGAAGAGGGAGGAAGCAAAAATGGAAAGAAAAAAGACCACGTAAAATACATATCATTCATGTACTTATGTAAAATTATACATATGTATGTACATATGTGGAAGTTGAATTTAAAATACAAAAAAAAAATTACACAGACCTCAATTCTTGCAAAATTTTAAAAGTCTCCTAGTGAACTCCCTTCAAAACATTTCCAGTTTTATGTCACATCAAATAACTTTCTCGTCCATCTTAAAAAATAAAAACAAACTACAATCTAGAAGAGATTATTGACTGATGGAAATAGAGTCTGAGATTTGGAGTGAAAAGTGCTTTCTCAGCCTGCAGCTGAACATTCTGCTCCGAAAGTGCTTCCCTGCCTGCTTCTCCACGAATCAATAATAGATCAGACAAGAACTTTTGTTGTTGCTACTTTCTAAGAGATGCAGAAAACTGGGCAAGTCGGGAACCCAACGAGAATTCTTGACTGTAAACCCCATATCCATCTCTGTCAAGTGCAGTCTGTGGAAGCATTTCGGAAGGAGAGCCACTTTCAGCCTGCTCTCTTCAAAGCAGTCTGCAGCTAGGAAGCTCCAGTGATTTCTAGTGTGACTTCTTAAGCAAACCTTAAAATTGGTTCATGCCATTAGAAAATGAAATTATAGCTGAAATTTTATCCAAAAACTGACATTGGTAAGGACATCTAGGAGGGAAAAAACCCACAATTGCACAACAGAAGATTTACCTTACTTTTTAAAATATAAAAACAATTCACTAATAAAAATATGGTGAGGAAACAAAACAGATGAATGTCGGGGGGAAGGGAAGGAAACATAAGATAAAAACAGAGAGGGAGGCAATGCATAAGGGACTCTTAAATACAGAGAATAAGCTGAGGGTTGCTGGAGGGGAGGTGGGAGGGGAATGGCCTAATGGGTGATTGGTATTAAGGAGGACACTTGGGATGAGCCCTGGGTGTTATATGCAAGTGATGAATTACTAAGTTCTACTCCTGAAACCAATACTATACACTCTCTGTTAAGTAACTTGAATTTAAATAAATAAGTTTAAAGCTATGCCTGGGTGACTCAGTCAGTTGAACATCCGACTCCTGATTTCAGCTCAGGTCATAATCTCACTGTGAGTTCAAGCCCCGCGTTGGGCTCCACGCTGACAGTGCAGAACCTGCTTGGGATTCTCACTCTCTCAAAATAAATAAATAAACTAAAAAAAAAAAAAGTTTAAATAAATAAATTTAAAAACAAAATAAAAATATGGTAAACTAGAAAAAAATTATCCATAATTCTTCCTCCCAAAAAGCATTGATAAAATTTAGTCTCGAATATTTCTTAACATCGTGGAAATCAAACCATATATAACATTTTGTATCTCAGTTTTCCACTTAACTACTGTAATGTATATGTTTTACAAATCATAAATAATTGTTAATAAACGTTTTTATGGTTGTCATAATTAAATCCGACAAAAGTAATACTCTTGCATCCCCAGAGCTGGACAATTCAGCTGGTTCCAATATTTTGTTATCACTGTGGCTAATGTATTTATATGTGAGTCTTCTTCTGTATTTTGGAATATTTCCCTAGAATATATTTTAAGATGGGCAGTCTCTGCATTTGGGTGTAAAAACTTTACATCTCTTGTGACATATTTCCAGTTTGCTTTACAAAGCGTAATAGTCTCTTTTTAGGGCAATTTGACAGTGTGTATCAAGATCCTCACAAATATTCCATTATTTTCCTAGAGAACAATCAGAGATGCGTAAAATGGTTTTGTTTACAGTATTATTGCAGTACTTCTTCCATTAAAAAAAGTTGGCCACAATCTAAATGTCAAAACTAAAAAAGCAGTTAGAAGAAAATTATGATAGCCATAGAATATACTTATACACCCTTAAAATCCTTTTTTCAAAAAATATGTAAAAACATGCAACATGTCAAAATATACATATAATTAAGACTGAATGAAAAAACTAGAATATAAAATTATACATATATGCCAATTATATACCTAATTATATACATATACACATATAATTATATGTATGTGTTCACAGAAAAATGTCCACAAAGAAACACATCAAAATGTATACAAGATTGTTTTCAATGATTATTTCATAAGGGATGATTATAAGTGTTCCTTGTTGTATACCTTAATATATATTTTTACATATTCAGACTATTAATCCTTTATTGCATTTCCATGTTCTATCACATTTATGTAAAAGTATATATGTGTATATTAAAGAACAGATTGAATAGACTGTTTAAAACAAAAAAATAATTAGAGATACTCCAATTCTTACAAAATAAATTTTTAAGGTTTATTTTTGGTCTATTTTGTTTGAATAGAAAAACTGATTAATTTTTCAGGCTGAGTTCTTATATTTAAACACATCCAAAGTCCTCAAGTAAATACTATGTGACCACTCAGCTCTCTGTCTACAGGGTACATTCCAAACTCCTCAAATGCCCACACAGATCCAAGATCCCTCAGAATCTGGCTTCTACTCACCTACACAGCCTCCTGATTATCAACCCTCCCAATTCACAACACTCTGCCCTCCTGGCCATGGGAATGGGCATTCGCCAAGCAGAAACATACTTCATCCATTCAATAGAGGCAACTCCTACAGGGCCACAAGACTCTCCTGAGATGTCACTTCTGAGAAGTCTTCTGTTCCCTCCTTTCCCGCAGGCTGCTGCGTGTCCTTCCTTTGAACTGTCAGCATGCCTTCACTTTTGCAATTCTTGATAATTGTACTCATCACACTTACTATACCCTCCCTTTTAAAAAGTCAGCAAGGGCAGATTTTTTTTTCTTGTTTTGCTCACTGCTGAATGCCCAGTGTCCAGAAAAGTACTTAGAGGTACCCAATCAATGTTTGAATGTTTCTCTGACTGACTTACAGAATCAACGAGTCAATGAATGATTGAATGGATTCAGCAGAAAACTTCAGTGTCTAAAATACAAGGTATCCAGCAAGGGGCAGAAGTAATGCCAAAAAGGAGGCAGAAAAGGAAGAAGATATAGAGAGACTTCAAAGATAAGTAGATTGGCAATGTGGAAAAAGCATAGACTCTCACCAGAAACACTGCTATGTGACTTTGAGAAAGTTCCTCAATTTGCACTTGTAAAATGGGATATAATACTCATTTGGTTGAGAATTAACTGAACTATATTTATAAATGCACACACAGTGCCTTGCATGTAGTAAGCATTCAGTGAATTTTTTAAAAATTTTCTTAATGTTTCATTTATTTTTGAGAGAGAAAAAGTATGAGCGGGGGAGAGGCAGAGAGAAAGGGAGATACCAAATCCATGAAGCAAGTTCCAGGCTGTGGGCTGTCGGCACAGAGCCCACAGCAGCACTCAAACTCATGAACCATGAGATCATGACCTGAGCTAAACTGGAAGCTTAACCTACTGAGCCACCCAGATGCCCCAGCATTCAGTGAATGTTTGACCTTTTCCCTATCCCCTTCCAGTTTGATCTAGTTGTTTAGATACCTATGAAAAACTGGTCACAAATTCATAAGAAAAAATGCACTGGATAAAATTATGTTTACTATAATTTTTTCAAGATAAGTCATTCTAACAGTAAAGGGAAGATGCCCAAACTCTTACAAGGTTAGGCATCACAACCACAAGGAGATGCTTTTAATGTGACCCATACTGAAGGAGGGGGCCCCAGAGGTCACTCAGGGGTGAGTTTTGTACAGAACTCACCTTATATACTTTAATGACGGAGCAAAGAAGTATTCCCAGAACACAGGAAAACTACTCTCTTATGGGTTTTGTTACCCTTTCTGTTGATGAGACAAACACATGCAATATTAAATTCTGTCCTAGAGCCATTTGGCTAAATGTGTGGATGTCTAGAACCAAAAATACATTCATCGATTTTGGGATTAGACTCTATTAATATGCTTTTCAAACAGACATTTCTGTTCACCTTGAAGCACTGGTGCTCATGTTAGGCTGGATGGTTGGGAACACTGGTCTTACTAGACAACAAAAATCAGCTCTTTGAGGTCATTAGAGCCACACATGGGAGGGCGGCCCACCACAGCCTGTTCCTGGTGAGCTGGCACCATCAGGGACATCAAGGTGAGTTTTCTAGAGCAGAATGCTGCATCCACAAGCCTCACTCGGGGCCTCCCTGGCAGAGCAAGAAAATTTGCCACAGCAAAAGAGTTTTTTTGCTGAGAAAAAAGGAAAATAAGCCATGGGATTAGAGCAGCAAGAATAAACATTCCTGCTGCCAGTATCATAAAGATTCTTTAATTTAACAATGAGCAAAAGCCTTTATTGCTTCCACCAAAATTTATGGCTCCCATATCTGGCAGCAACACAATAAATCTTCACCCACATTGTCATAGCCTTTTTTATTTAGAACTTTTCATGCTTTTATTTTATTGTTTTAGTTTACAGGGAGAGAGTGCAAGAGAGAGAGCAGGGGTGGAGCAGAGGGAGAGAGAGAGAATCTTAAGCAGGCTCCATGCTCAGCACAGAGCCCAGCACAGCGCTTGATCCCACAAACTGTGAGATCATGATGTGAGCCGAAATCAAGAGTCAGAAGCTTAACCAACTGAGCCGCCCAGGTGCCCTCACTTGTCATTGCCTTTGAACTATTATTTTATCTACCTTGGTTCTGCATTATGAGCCACGTGGGATTTTGTCAGTATTCTTAGGTGTTGTGTTTTGCTTGTTAGTTTGAAACTCTATTTATACGTATGAATATGTGTGCTAGACATACAAAGATGAGTCCCCTTCTCCTGAGTATATATTTTCCCTTGCCATTTTATGTCATTGTAATGCTCAAACTTCCTACATTTGAATGTCGAGCACTTCTTAATTTGACTAGTCAACTCATTTGGCTGATATCAGCCAAAGTCAGACAAAGGGCAGAGGGAATTGTAGGCAGGAAACATAGTTAAGCAAGGTGGGAATTCACCATAGAGCTTGGCTACAATTAGGTGTCTGGGGAGAAGCTGTTTGTTCAGAGGTAGGGGAGACAGAAGGGGTAACGAAAAACCGATGAAGGAAGAACGGCGCCTTGCTGGCAAGTGGAAGGAGGAGGAGCAGACGGATAAAAACGGCAAGGTAGGAATGATAGCAAATTCATGGGTGGCACCTGAGGAGAGACTTCCTAGTAGGATGTGGTGTGGCCTTGGGGGAGTGCCGATGGTAATTAGGAGCTGAGGCAGTTGTCTCCAGAGGAGAAAGCTCCCCTAGCACTGCTACAGTGCAGGAAAATTCATGTAGACACAAGATCTAAACACAGGTTTCATCCGTTATGAGATGGAAAACTATTGAAGGACTCTGAGCAGACGAATTCCATGATTGGTCTTAACTTTGAAAACATCACTGGCTATTTCGTTGAGAATAATTAACGGGTGGCAAGTTTGATTGACAGAAGGGAGATTGGTTTTAGAAAGCCATTGGCATAGTCCAAAGGAGAAACAATGATAACTTGGACCAGTGTGGCAGCAGAGGAGGCAGCAAGAAGTGACCCATTCTGGATATATTTTTAAGGTGCAACAAACATAGGGGATGAAAGAAAGAGAAAGAAGTAAAGGAGAATTCCAAGGTTTGAGGCCTGAGCAACTAGAAAAAGCCTGGTGCCATTTTACTGTAATAGGGACGGCTGTACGGGGAGCAACTTTGGGAGGGGGAAGAGATTTGAGGGATCACCAGCTTACAGCCATGAGACTGGCTGAGCTCATTAAGGTGGTGAGTGTGGGAGTGCAAGGACTGAACTCTGGGGCACAACACTCACAGGAAGGGTGACCAGCTATTCTGGTTTTCCCAAGGCTGAGGATTCCCAGAACATGGGACCTTCAGGAAGCCTCCGAGAAAACTGAAATCATTGATCACCTGTTCAGAGGTCAGGGAGATGAATGTGAAACCCATGGGAAGGAATAGCAGGGTGATGAGAGACATGTTGCCCGGGGAGCCAAGTAAGGAACACACAGCCCTCAACTCTGTTAAATGCTGCTGATGGGGCAAATGACAGGAAGACTGACAGCTGACCACTGGAAAGACAACAGAGAATCACAGGGGACCCTGACAAGGGCAGTTTTAGTGGAAGTCACCTGGGACAGAAAGCCTGATTCTGGTTATACGAGAGGATCTTAATCTGTTTAGGCTGCTATAGAAAAATATCATAATCTGTGTAGCATAAATGACAGAAATTAATTTCTCATAGTTCTGGAAGCTGGGAAGTCCGAGATCAAGGTGTTAACAGATTCAGTTCCTAGTGGGGACCCCCTCTACCTAGCTTGCAGACAGCTACCTTCTCATTGGGTTCTCACCTTCCTGTGTGTGTATGTGTGTGTGTTTACGCCCGCAAAGACAGATAGAGACAGAGAGGTTGAGATTCCTTTCTATTCCTATAAGGCCATCAATCCTATTAGGTTAGGACCTCACCCTTATGACTTCATTTAACCTTAAAGTCCTTATCTCCATAGAGGGTCACATTTGAGGTTAGGCCATCAACATATGAAGGGGATAGAAGAAGTAGGGGACACACAATTTAGACCACATCAAAGAGAGAAATTAGAATGAGAAAAATAAAAACACTTTCAGAGAGTTTTCCTGTCCACAAAAGGTAGGGGGAGTGGTAGTTGATATATAGGATTGAAAGAAGGTGTTGGTTGGTTTTAAGGTAGATAGAAGGGGGGAAATGTGTTTGTATCCTGATGGAAATGATCTAGCAAAATGGGAAGACAGTCCTTGAATAGTTGAGAGGGAGTAGGACCTAAGGACAACTGGGGGATAGGCCTGAACAAGGAACACAGATGGCTCATTCGCTGGAAGAGGAGCGAGAGCAAAATTTTTGGACAGAGATGCACGTGGGTCTGTAGATGTAGCATGTGGGCTCATCAAAATTCTGTTCCGATAACTTGTTTTCTTGATTACATATAAAGGAAAGGTCATGAGCCGAGAGTGAGGATGGCAGCAGCCGATGGCAGTTTGAGCACAGAGGGAAGGTAAGAGAGTCATCTAGGAGAGTAGGAGAGTCCTGTGGCGAGGAAATCCAATATAATTGTGAGGGAGCATTAAGGACTCCCTTTGCATTGAGCACCCTTTACAATGGAAGTCCAACACTTACAGCTTAGCAGAATCCAGTATGATCATCACAGGGGGGCTGTACACAAGGCTAAGTGTTAGCCGCCCTGGGGTCTGGTCAGTCAGGGTTTCACCATCCACGTATGTGAGTCAATCTCTCTGAACCTCCTTGTATTTTAATCTGTAAAACTGGGATATTCGTGTCTGCACTGCCTTCCTCAGAGGATTCAAGAGATGGCACCTGAGGAACATCTTCTAAACTGTGAAATGTTCAACACAACAGAGATTACTAGAAAATTGTCCTGATATACTGAGCTTGTTAGAATAAGATATTTTCTTTAAATTTGTTTAATGTTTATTTTTGGGAAGGAGACAAAGCGTGAGTGGGAGAGGGGCAGAGAGAGAGGGAGACACAGAATCCGAAGCAGGCTCTAGGCTCTGAGCTGTCAGCACAGAACCGAATGCGGGCCTTGAACTCACAAACCGCGAGACCATGACCTCAGCCAAAATCGGACACTTAACTGACTGAGCCACCCAGGTGCCCTGAGAAGACATTTTCTTTACATATATGTGAAAACTTGTAAAAAATAGGAAATCTAGTTTTATCGCATGAAAGATGCCCCTAGGGTTGTGTCGTGCACAGCACACAGTGGTTGTCTCCACTGACCCTCAACACTCACCAACCCCTTTAACTGCCCACCACATCACAATTATTTCTTTATGCCTATATTTAGAGTTATATCAGAATATAATGTCATTTTTAAGTTTTAAGATCTAAACTGAACGTTATTGGTTTTTGTGCTTTTGGGCTCTACTCTCGGTAGGCCTGGATTAGAATAGACCTTAGAAGATTACTGCCTTCTAGGAAGGATTTTACGTACACATTGGTCAGGTGGGAATCCAGTGGTACAAATATCCTATTGCACTGCTATGTTAATAACCAAGCAACCATTTAGAGAACAAACAAATTAGATTCTTATTTCATTGGAGTCCATTTTTCTAGTCAAGTGCTATCGACTAAAAGCTGAATTTAAGGAGGGAGAGAACCACAAAAAGTTTCTTAGCAAGGTCAAATCCAGTTTTCCTTTCTCACACAGAGCCTGTATCTATTTCTTGGATAATTGCCAACTTGAGAGATAATCACTAATAATAGCTACCTTTTAGTGAATTCCCAGTCTGGCACTCAGCTGAGTACTTTAAGTGTATCATTGTGTTTAATCCTCAACCACCTTATGAGATCAATGTTATTAACTCACTTCACAGATGAGAAAACTGAGTCTTGAAAAAGTGAAGTCATTTTGCCCAAGTAGCCAGTTGGTTGAGGAGTCAGGGTTCTAACCCACTCTATTGGTATCCATAGCCATTGGCTCTCACTCATGGTGTGCCATTTCCCTTGGTGCTTGATAAAATGATGATTAGGATGGTGTAATGAGCTGTTTGGACAGCTTACAAACCATGAAATACTGTATTTCTAAGTGTTAAGGGCTAAGCACTAGAAGACATATCCCTGAAGCAAAAAAATCATAGGCAGTATTTATCTGTGGGATCTAAGTTTGTCATTTGGCATCCTGAACATTATGTGTCCTCAGAACAAGGCAAATCTGCCACCATAATTTGAAAAGTAATTCAACCAATAATATAATTTCTGTATATGAGGGCCAAGTAGTATTACCAAAATGTACACATTCCAATTTTAGAATTCAGGAGAATATTTCAGAGCTGAAACAATCAACATCTTGTTGACCAAGTACCCAAGCAAGATTTTCTCTACAGACCCAAAGTTCAAGATTTTATTTATTAAAAAAACAAAAACAAAAAAACAAAAAGCAAAAAACAAAAAAACTCAAGATTTTAATTTGTTTAAAGCCAGGACCTACCACTCCCGTCATTATTGCTGCATTTTTTGTGAGACTCCCCCTAGTGGCCTACAAGAGTTAGCTTCCTGAATGAGTACACTTGGAGGAAGACTGGGGAGTATGGCAGCAGTTCATTCTCTTTGTCGATCTAATTTGATGAAAACTGGTCTTCCATCAAATGGGAAGGTGAAATCAGGGGAAGGTGTGAATGTCAGCCTAAAAATAACCACTTCCCATCCAATGAGACCAAGAGGTGAAGGACCTAGTGATTTTATGACAATGAGCACTAACTGAAAACCCTTGAAGCTCTGAATCCCTGGGGGCTTGACTTAAAGTGTGGGGGTCAACCCCATTGACATCACAGATCCTTCCTGCAGTCACAATGCTACTGAGCCACACCGGGAAGATGCCCTGGAAACATAAAGACATTAGTCAGATTGTAATCCAGTTTCCTTAGTGCTCTGGCTTTCTGAAAGACAAAACAAAAAGTTCTGCTCCCTTTAAAAAAAAAAAATCAAATCAGCAAAAAATAAAGCCAGGAAATCAAGCATCATGAGTGCAGGTATTTAACCCATGATTACCCAAGGTCTCTAAATTCTCATTCTTTACTACCTTACTTATATTTCTTATTACATATAAGCAAGGTAATAAATCCCAAGGAAGATCCTTGGGTGGCTTGGGCACAATAGTGTGAGAAATCTTTTCCCATTATTTCATAACAGTTTGATCTAAATAAGTGTGTCTCAACAAAATTTCCTAAATGTCTAATGGAAGTACCTGGGATGATAAATTTTTGTAGCTGACTATGGGTGTGATGGGGGCCTGGTGAAGAAATGATGTAGGGGAGGACAGAAGAGGAGGGTGTAAAACCAATTAGAAGCATCCCTTGGGGCACCTGTGTGGCTCAGTTGGTTAAGCTGCCGACTTCAGTTCAGGTCATGATCTCACCATTAGTGGGTTTAAGCCCTGCATCAGGCTGTGTGCTGACAGCTCAGAGCCTAAGCCTATTTCAAATTCTGTGTCTCCCCCTCTCTCTCTGCTCCTCCCTGGCTAGAGCTCTGTCTCTTTGTGTCTCAAAAATAAATAAACATTAAAAAAAAAAAGAAGCCTCCCTGAACTTTTGCCATAGGTACAGAAACTGCCCTTAATTTTAAAGAGAAGATTAATACCACTGCAAAAATTCACTTGCCTTAGTTCCTGATCTAATTCAGCATTCTGGTTGCCTAGATACAGATGTAAACAAAAATGCCTCTCCGACTGCAGAGGAACAGCGGAATGAACCTGATGGCCACCTTCCTGGCTCAGTCAGTGACCAAGAAAAGAAAGCAAGTACTTTTAGACATTCATAGTAAAAATAGAATATTTTGTTCAGCTTCTTTAAAGCTTAGCGTTATTCAGAGAGTTCTAAGGGGTCCTAGAAGAGTTGTTTTTCTTTTCACTCTACCTATATTTCTTATTTGTTCTGCTTTTTACAAAGTGACTGATGACAGCACAAGCTGAAAAGAAAAGGGGCTTAATTTGTGGATACATTCATTGGACTGACTTTTAACAGGCAGGGCTAGGTGTTAACAAAATTTGACAATTATTTTTTATAAAGATTCAAAAGAAACTATGATAAATTCGAGATACAGACTTTATCTCTAACATGAAAAAGAGAAGAGCTAAATAGGTTTCTTTTATTGGTACTTGTCATTAATGAAAAAGAACATTCAAAGAAGCAGTAGTTTTAGCCCTCATCAGTGGATGAAGCCTCTTGTGATAGAAAGAGCACTGGAAAGCTAGCACAATATCAATATTAAGCATTGATCTTTGGTATCTGATGGCTGTACCATACCCAGGCTGTGTGACTTTTAGCAGTTACTTAACTTCTCTGTTTCCTCTTCTACAAAATGGGCTAATTAGGCCTAACATACAAAGATGTGAGATTTGAATGAGCCCTAAGAAAAAGGGCTTAGCAAGTAAAAGGGACTCCATCAATAGCTGTAATATAATTATTATCATCATCTAGAGGATCTTGAGCAAGTCCACTATTTCTCTAATCCTCACATTCGTCACCTATAAAAATAATCATCTTAGGGGGGCGCCTGGGTGGCGCAGTCGGTTAAGCATCCGACTTCAGCCAGGTCACGATCTCGCGGTCCGTGAGTTCGAGCCCCGCGTCAGGCTCTGGGCTGATGGCTCAGAGCCTGGAGCCTGTTTCCGATTCTGTGTCTCCCTCTCTCTCTGCCCCTCCCCCGTTCATGCTCTGTCTCTCTCTGTCCCAAAAATAAATAAAAACGTTGAAAAAAAAATTAAAAAAAAAAATCATCTTAGGGATGCCTGGGTAGCTCAGTTGTTCAAGGGTCCGACTCTTGGTTTGGGCTCAGGTCATGATCTCATGGGTTCATGAGTTTGAGACCTATGTGGGGCTCCTTGTGGAGCCTGCTTGAGATTATCAGTCTCTCCTTCCTTCTCTCCCTGCCCCTCCCCCAGTCACACTCTCTCACACTGTCTCTCTCTCTCTCTCTCTCTCTCAAAATAAATAAACTTAAAAAAACAATAATCATCTTAAATTTTTCTGTGATGAAGTAGGATCTCAGTAACTACGATTCCCACCTTATAGGACATCATATATGTGAAAGGTTTTTTTTTTAATTTTTTAATCTTTATTTATTTTTGAGAGAGAGACAGAGTGTGAGCAGGGGAGTAGCAGAGAGAGAGGGAGACACAGAATCCGAAGCAGGCTCCAGGCCCTGAGCTGTCGGCACAGAGCCTGACATGGGGCCTGAACCCACGAACCGTGAGATCATGACCTGAGCCGAAGTCGGATGCTCAACCCACTGAACCACCCAGGCGCCCCTATGTGAAAGTATTTTTTAGGCCATTAAGCCATAAAGGATCATAGCATTTTAAGGTATTCTTATAAAGCCGATGAAAACTGACACACATAAAAAATCCCATGTTGTTCCTGAGAATTGTTAATATAATTACATTCTTGCTTGTAGAAATAGGGATGAAACAGAGCTGACTCTTATATTCAATTACCAAAGATATAGAAATTTACATATTACCTTAGATACATCAAAAATTGCAGAGAAGAAAGAGGAAACATATGTCACAATGGTAATGACTTTTGCTCTATGTAAGTAGTACAATTACAATAAGATTTCTTTTTTCTGTAACTTTTACTTTTCTATATTTTCCCAAATTCTCCTCCATTATCAGGTTTAACATTTATTACTTTAAAAGTATGTGAGTTGTGTTAAGAGGATGCTATTTACAGTTTTCAAAATAAGACTTAAAAATTAATAATATAAAAGTAAAAGATATATATCCAATTGTTTCACTTGAGAAGGGGGAAGGAAACAATAGACCAGTAATTTAGTGTCCTTGGACACAATAGTCACAGACTCTTTCATCCCACAAAAGGGAATGAAAGAACTACTAGGTGCCAAAGATGTAAGGCCCAGGACCAGCCAGTTGCTGAGGAAATACCACAGACTCCCTCACACAGGCCAGGACAGCCATGGCAAGGTGAGAAAGGAAGAGCTGGCACAGGTCGGGAGCCCAGGACCCAGCGCTGTTCCAGCTCAAAACTGGCGTCAAAACACAAACCAGGGCAGAAGGCCAGTCATGTTCTCTAGGGAGTTAGGATGGTTTCCATAACATGGATACATGAGTGCCCTGTGAATCAGTGTATATACATCCTCTAGGGGAAGACTCAGCTTCAGGCCATCAGACCCATTGCAGACTCCAGTCAGCAAAGGGGAGGCAGGGCCTACAGCACTATCATGGCGATCACTGGCTCCATTCTGAGCATCCTCGAGCCTGTGCTGGTTGACCAATATCAAGTCAGCAGGGTCAGGAGAGCCTATTGTCAGGATTCTTTATTAGCTTCCTTGATAATACATTTCTTTCTTTTTCTTTTTTCTTTTTTTTTTTTTTTTTAAGTTTTATTGGAGGGGAGAGCTTTCCAATTAAGTCTCTTAGGCCCTACATCAAGAAGTAAGACGTGGTAATTCCTTAGGCATTTGCAAAACGAATGATTCCTGTATGTAGGTCTTAAATTTTACTCTGCTCACCATTACAGTATACAATAATATAAACCAAGACAAAATATCCCAGGAAAATATTTTGTTTAAGTTTTAAGCAGAGGTGGAATACTACTCATACTCTCCCTATTGAGTCCAGTTCAGTGACGGGCTATCAAAATTAACATAAATCTGTGTCCTGTTTTTAATCTTAAAAATAAAGAACATTAGAGTTTAAAACAGTTTTAGCATATGCCAAACAATGAGTGCATTTGGTGAACTCTCTCCTCCCAGAAATGCTGCAATATTATGAACTTTGATGCAGTGGAACTTTCTTTCTAGTAGCACCATGTTATTGAATTAGTTAAGTGTTCATACAGTCAGCTCTATTTAATACTAGTAAGTAATGTACATAACTGTGCTCTACTTTTATTTCTCATTGACTATAATAATCTGACATCCAGGTTTCCTAGAAAACAAAATTATCTGGATAGACCAGATTTCTAGTTTTGGAGTTTGTTTGTGAAAATTAGGTGATTCCCTGCAGAAATTGGTATGATGGGATAATTTACTCTGTGAGAACTTCTTTAGTAACTCAGCCAATAATCACTGGATATTTCACTTTAAAAATTTTCTAAGAATAATCCATGGTTTGACTTGTCTAAAAAGTTTTTTTCTGACTGTGATACCAATCAATGAAATGCAGCTCTCTAGTATCTTTCCAGAACTTGACTTTGGTTTTAGTCTCCAGAAACACAGATGGAGCATGTGCGAGTTTAACTGGGCTGATAGTCTATGGTATATATTTTGTTTAAAACTAAAATATTTATATAAAAATAATATGGATAAGACTTCCGTATAAAGTAGATGATGATACATTTTAAACCCGTGACCTTTATTTTAGGTAAGATTATCTCCAGCCGCAATGTCAGCTAAGAATTCTACGGATCTAGTTGAATATGTTGACAGGTAAGTTGGTAAATTACAACGTGTTTTAACTACTTACTATATTTAATGATTCAGCTAGAGATTCAAGTGCCTGAATGAGATGTTTGAGTTCATCTAAACTAGTTCTCTTCATTCAGAAGAGACGTATTAAATCATGTCAGAAGATGAACCTCTCTATGCTATTCCTTTCTGATTCAGAAAACAAGCCAGTTTTATTTTATTAATTTATTTAAAGCCTCCTCTTTAAATAACTTCCATAGGTTCCTATAGATTATGAATAATGCCACACAACGAGTGACATGAAAAGATCAATACAGGTACCTACGACTTTCAAAGTAAACCAATAAATCTATTAACAATTCCATTATTAAAACTCAGAGAATTTGTAAGTATGTTAAATTAATCATCAGAAAATTTTATTTCTGCTGTCCAGTGCCACACCTGGAGCTCATCCAGGGAAGGACTGCAGAAGAGGGTCTGCTCTGGGGACTTGGAAATAGGACATATTATTAATGAAAGTGCAATGTCCAAAAGATACTAGAACTCTAGTTTGTAAAGGTGGGATCACAGAGGTGACACATATTTGTTTGAATTGTTTTCTATTTTGTATGTCAGGAGATTTGGTCTGATGCAACAATTAATGCTTTTTGGACACTTGGGATTTAGTCTCGGGACTTGCACTAATTGTCTGTATGACCTCAGTCAGGCCCATCATGTGTCTTTGCTTTGGTTCTTTCATTTGCCAAATGAAGAGGTTTGATTAGAAGCTCTTAGAACCCACTATAGTTTTTTAAAAATTCTGGTCGTAAAATATACATTATGACAAAGAAGAAAAATTATCAAACAAAAGAAATGATCAAACAACATGAGAAAAGTCTAAATACTGAATTTTCATTTTTTTAAATTACCTTTAACAATGAAGATGATATACAATTTTTGAAGATGACAAACATTTTAAATTCACTGATTTTTTATCACAGTCTGTTCACATGAAGGATTTCCCTGATCCGTTGCCAATCGAATGAACACACCACACAGAGTTCAACCACGATATTTCAGCCCCTCTTTTCATGTTGCCCATAACTTGTACTTGTTTATGTGACAATAAGGTCATAATCAAGGGAAAATGAAACCAAACAAGGGAAAAGGATTTTTTAATGTTTAAAAATACAGTATTTGGACAGGTGACATTTTTTCTGAGCTAAAGACAATGATTGTGGTGTGCATAAAAATAATTACTTTACAGGGACATATTAGCTACACTTGCCATCCAAGGAGGAATGGGAGACTTATTCTTACTTGAATCTACACATGACAAATAGAAAATAGAATTCATTCTTCTGATCTGTCAAATTCCAGTATGAACCCAAGTGGATTTCTTTAGCCCAGGCTGCTGACCTACATACCAGGAGATGACAGAACAAATTCCTGGAAGACAATGACAAACCTACAAAGAAATTCAAGGAAATTTTTGCCCTTTCTTGGATTCCAGAGAAACTAAAATTAAGACAAAAGGGGAGAAATATTATGTAATTCAAAGCAAAAGTATAATGAAGATTATCTGGTGCCAACATTCATTTCTCCCTTGATCTCTTCCAAAACCACTCTCTTGCGGTCTAAGCCAAGGTAACTCCTAGGTACCACCTAAGATGGTTGGGTTGTTTTGTTTTGTTTTGTTTTGTTTTGTTTTGTTTTGTTTTGATCTTTCCCCTCTAATCTCCCAGAGCAGGCTGCAAGCTCCCGAAATGCAGGGACTATAGGATATTATGCTTTCTGATCTCCCCCCCCTACAGTCGTAGCCTATCACGGAGTATTGGATATTGATTCCTTCAGAACCATAGTGGACAGACTGAATGGAGAGTCTAGTGGAACAGCCGAATCTTTAAGACTCTGCTTCATGCAGTAGACTCCTGGGTAGCTGATTAACTGGAAAAGCAAGGTGGCACACAGGCATTTCAATAATCAGTGAAGGTACTTCAAACTGACATGCTAACTCCAAAAACATAAACATAAAAAACAATTCAAAAAATAGCTTCATCCTTCAAGTCATAGTATTCATCGAGTAACAACAGATTTATTGATATGCAGAGAGGGTAATAACAGAAGCAAAAGTCATTATGAACTTAAGCTACCAGAATCTATATTACATATTCTCAGAGGTTCTGCCTTATAAATCTATATGGGAATATTTATAGGAAATACTGAAAAAAAAAAAAACAACAAAACCAATAATAACAGCCCCAAAAAAGTGAGAATGAGCAATAAAATGGGTGATACATACCCTATGAAAAAGGTTTGTCTAGAGACATGCACATTAAAAGACCTGGCAGACCAAGCACTGACAAGGCTCTTCCCAGCCTCAAGCAGTTGGAACAACACCCACACATTATAGTACTTGTTAAATATTAGGTCATATTAATAATCCATGGAACAGGGGGAGGCGGAATGCTTGCAATCATTTATAGGACAAGTACGGTGACATTATATTAAAGGCAGTAAATAATTCTGATTTCCACAATGTGTTCGTGGATTCACAGTGGCAGTGTGGCCAATGCTCATTTAAGCTTCATTGAACAGGAAAGCACCAAAGCCTTTTTTTTCTTTTTCTTCTTTTTGTCCCTGCTGGTGGAAGGATCACCGCATTGAGGCCAGGCGCCTCAGGTCCGCTCTTGAATCTGCCTCTAATTAATTAGCTATGGGACCTTGAGAAAAAGGAAATGCCTTTTCTTTGTGGGCAATCTCTGCCTCTTCTCTAAAATGGGGTGGAGTTTTAAGTGATGATGAGCAGCCTGAGTCCCAAGGGCTGTCTGTGTTCAAAATCAAATCCAGATTTCACTTCCAGGATGCAGCTCAGAAAGCTGCCTCTATGTGCTACTTTCTCAACTCTGGCCATAATTTCTCATAAGCATTCTTTTATGTAATAAGGCAAATGGCTAAGATTTAAGAACATGGACTATTACCCCTTGGGATTTAATTTTGAATAAAAAACAAATTCTGCCTATAAATCTCTTTTTATTTTTCTTCAACTGACTGCTGGAAAAAAATTCTTAACACTGAATCAATAATTTCTAAGGTCTCTTCCATCCCTCAAATTCTTTGGTCTTCTAAAACTGGTTATTACCTTTTATGCACTTAACAAATACTTACTGAGCATTTATTATGTGCTGGGCATTATGTTAGGCACTTAGGTAGTCATTAGCAAACAAAACAGACAAAGATCCCTACCCTCATGGGGATTCCATTCTAGCAGAAGGAAGGGACACATATTGTTAGATAGCCTGTCAGGGCAGGCCTCACTGAGACATCAGATGTGAGCAAAAACTAGGAGATGAGGGAGTTGGCCATGTGGACATGTATGGGAAGAGTAACGTTTCCAAGGCAGGAACCTTCCCGAGGTGTGGCTGAAAAGGCAAGGGGGCAAAGATGGCTGGAATAAAAAAAATAGGGAAGTATAAACTTGAACCACCATGCCCCCTGGGCCAGGGAAATGAAGTTGTTTGTTATGGAGAAGTTGTCCAGTACATATCTCAGAAATTCTCTCAGGAGTACAGTTTGGGAAGATGAGGGGTCTGGCTGACAACCAAAGAATGGTATTTAAAATTGGGATACATAAAACTCTAAGTGAAATAGGCAAAAGCATACATGATTGATGATTTCTCCTTGTGAGTAGGATATGGCATTCAGGGCCTGTGAAGTATTTATTTTCAAGGTTTTCTCTTACTACCATGGCAGACATTTTATTGTATTGTGATGCATTGCTTTGCTTGGTACAAGATGATGATAGATATTTCACATTACAGTACACAAGAAAGGAAGACAAAACACTGTTGGTTGAGCTTTCTATGGGATAGGTCATGTTAGGTTGGAGGACTTTCTGGTTTTGTTTTGCAACATCATATCCATCATTGAGGGCAACCAGCTCCCAGGTGAGAAAGCTCAAAACAGTCTGGGCAGCTTGGGAAGGAAGGGATACATGGGGCACTCTGGGTTCATTAGCAAGGTTTTTTATGATCTGGAAAACCCTCTTACACCCTGCACAACTCCCTGGTCTCACTGACCATATTTGTTGTTAAAGAGTCCAGTTCTTAGTCCATGTTAATCTTCTCATTTAATCCTCTCAATAACCCTAACAGCGGCATAGTGTCACTATTTTAAATATGGAGACCCTGGGGTTCAAAGGAGTCAAATATTTGTCCAAGTGCACATAATACTATGACAGAACCAAGATTCTAATCCAGAAATCTATGTCTAAGTTATTCCAAAGCCTGTTTTCTTAACCACCCCTCTATCCACATTCCCTGCCAGCTATCCCCTCAAGACACACACACACACACACACACACACACACAGACATTTAACCTCCAGCCCATCCCTGGACCATAGAAGATGTGATTCAACCATAGATTTCTGGTCTTCCTCCACTAGGGCCCCTCTGGGAGGAGTGGCCAACCTGGACTCACAGCATCCTAGCTGTGCCTGGGAGGTGCTGCCATCAGCCACAGTGCAGTCTCTTATTCCTCTCTAGCATCTTCTCACTGCCTGCCCCACAACCTGTGATGGGCAAGACTCTGGCTGTGGGTGGACACAGCTACAGGAATTGGGCACAACCCACAACACCCACATATTGCTCAAGGCAGGGCCTGCCCAGATGAAGTTCAGTCCCTCCCACCCCAGGATGCCCCCTGGATTCCCGCCACACCTATGAGCTTCTGCTCAAGTCTGAGAAATGCACTGAGGTCAGGTTGAGCCAGACTCAGTTCTCTAGAGCAGAGAGGGAGCCCCTCCAGCCTCTGGGCTTCAGTGAGGATCCTTAGGATTCCACATGAGATGTGAGCCAAGCAGAGGAAAGGTAACTGGTAATTACATAATATATTCTGAGGTAACACAATATAACAGGAAGAGCTACTAAGTAGTCTAAGCAAAGCTGCTGTGATGTAGGAAAGAGTCAAAGAAGCAAATTAAAATATTTCCCAGCTGAGTGACTGACAATCTCCAAGTCTCAGTTTCCATCTGAATTGAGAAAAATTTTACCTATGCCATGGGGGTAGTTGTGGGGATGAAATGAAATGATGTATATAAAAATGACACGTCAGGGGCACCTGAGTGGCACAGTCTGTTAAGCATCCAACTCTTGATCTCAGCTCAGGTCATGATCTCACAGTTCGTGAGAGCAAGCCCCCCATCGGGCTCTGTGCTGATGGTGCGGAAACTGCTTGGGATTGTGTCTCTCCTTCTCTCTGCCCCTCCCCAACTTGTCCTCTCTATCTCTCTCTCAAAAATAAATAAATAAACTTAAAAAATTGTTTAAATGACATGTAAACTATGAGCATTATATAAAAATAAGACTGTGTAATAATAAATTCCTTACATTTCTCCATGGCTAGGAACTCCCCTTAAATAACTTACCATCTGTATTAGTTTCCTAGGGCTTCCATAACACAGTATCATAAACTGGGAAGGTTAAAACAACAGATATTTATTGCCTCACATTTCTAGAGGTTAGAAGTCTAAAACCAAGGTGTCATCAGGGTTGGTTTTTTTCTGAGGACTCTGAGGAAGAATCTTTTTCATTCCTCTCTCTTAGCTTCTGGTGACAGCTGGTGATTGCCGGTGTTCCTTGACTTCTAGATACATCACTTCAATTTCTACCACCATTTCACATGGTATTCTCCATATGTCTCCATTTTTACATAGCCATTTTCTTATAAGGGCATCAGTCATATTGGATTATGGCCCCACGCTCCCCCCTATGACCTCATCTTAACTAATTACATCTGCAATGACCTTACTTCCAAATAAGATCACATTTTGAGGTACTAAGAATTAGGACTTCAACATATCTCCTTGTGGGGATACAATTCAGCCCATGATTCCATCTAATAATTACTAATAATTATGGTAAGAACATTTGTATATGACACTTATAGATGTTGCAAAGCACTTCAAGTACATTAAGTAAATTGATATCCTTCAGTCAATTGGTAGGGCAGGAGTCATGATCTCCACAGGACACAAAGATCTCTCCTCTGGACAACCTAAGAAAGGTTAAAGATAATAAGTGGCAAAGACAGCCCTTGAACCCTGGTCTTCTGACTCCAAATACGGTATTCTTTACCCGGGAGACTGACATAAATAACATGTACATCCCCAAAATAGCAAGGCAATATGGAAAAGTGTCACAAAATAACTACAAATCCTGTAAGAACTCCAAATATCATCAAAACTACTTGCTAGAGCAGTTTACATACACTTTGCCTATAAGTATAACTCATCATGCCCTCATTCACACAGAGACTCTGGAACACTTGCCAACTGAATGCCTCCCACAAGGAAGCCAATCACAACAGGTGCATCATTAATTCTGTAATTTTAATGAAAATTTTACTAACAAAGTGTTTGCCTCATATAGCATATAACTGGTTTGCTAGAAATTATCTACAACCAGTCTCCTTCTCCAGTCTCTCTTGGCCATGTCCTTATTTAGAGTCCTCTCCTCCAGGCTCCTTTAGGCAGACCTCATGCTGGCACAACCCTATTGGCTTTGGTCTGCCTCTTCCCCACCTGTACCCATGAACCTGGAGTTGCCTCCATCTCAATCCTAAAGCATTCAGTCTTGTGTAAAACCCAGCAATGGAGGCTTGTCTAGCTGCCAAAATCCATTCGCCAGGGTGGTTAGAAATAAGCAACAGAGAAACTACGGAAAATATTTTTTTCAATTTCATTGTTCCATAAACTTACAGGTTATTTTTGTGAGGCACCAAAATGTTCTCTAAAATTTCACTTCACGTGTGTGTGTGTTGTGTGTGTTGCAGGACTGTATGCACTGAGAATGGAACTAGGCATAGAAGATCTCCCAAAAATGAAAATTTTTTTCAGTTATACTCTTCATTTTTCTAGAAAAGAACTCAAATTTTCAAATTTCTGCATCTTGAGTATTACAGGCTGACAAAATAGTTATCAGAATCTCCTAAGTAAATTTAGTGCTCGATTCACAAGAACAGAACAGGCAGAGAAGTGAGAGGCTCTAGGTACGGATGCCTCTGCCAGCAACAGCACAGCTGGTACAAGTCACACCGAATCACAGAGAAACAGAACTCAGAGTTTGTGGAAAATCTGTTCAGATTCAGTTGTCAGCTACATAATCAATGATTTATGTAAAGCCCAAATATCTCTCTGAAAAGGCCCCCTGGGAATTCTTTCTCCTGTGCTTAGTAACTCCATCTGGACTAGTCTGGAATATTCAGTCATTTCTTTCCTCTCACAGTTAAATTTAGATGTAAGTCCCACCGATACAATACACTAATAAAACAGTGCTTTCTTTTTTTTTGTTTTATTTACTGAAAATTAGAGTGACCACATCTTGTTACTCAGTTTTTAACCATTTGGATGATCTTTGAAAAATGGTATCAGGAAACTCTCTTAGAAGACTGAGACTGTTCATACATGTGTCTTTCCAGTTGGTGATTTAGAAAGTCAATTGCAAAATAACATTCTCTTTTTTTAAGTTATTTTTGAGAGAGAGAGTGCACACACACACACACACATGCGCATGGGAGAGGGGCAGAGAGAGAGAGAGACAAAGAGAGAATCCCAAGCAGGCTCCACACCGTGGAGCCCAATGCGGGGCTCAAACTCACAAACTGAGAGATCATGACCTGAGCCAAAATCAAGAGTTGGACACTTAACCGACTGATTCACCCAGGCACCCCCATGATATTCTCTTTTGTTATGGTAATGGAAATGGAAAAATATATAAGCTCTGTGTTTATCTTGCAGGAATCGTGTAAATAGAATGAAACAGCATTATTTTGTGCTTCATTAAGCATCATTAAGCTTCATCTTTAATGCTTCACTAAGCATTTTTTATTAATAAAAAATAATAAAACTCCCAATTTATAGTAAACCTTAGGCACAAAAAGGAATGCTTTCCACTTAAATATAAAATAACTTCTAAAAATAAATTTTACAAACTAAAGGAAACTATATATCTATCACTTATATAAGTCACTTAATGTCCCTATTGTTGCAGGAAAATACATTTGCATAACACTAGGTGCTGCCCTCCTTACCGGGTTCCTTCCATGTGCCAAATAGCAACATCATTGAGGCCAATCATGGCAAATGGGACCACAGACTGGCATCTGAGCAGAGGTGGCAGCTTTGTTCCACTGGTCTCTCTGCCACCTTAGGTCTGATTCCTCAAGTTCTTTCTGGACACAATCTTGACACCAGCCAATAAATAGCACACCCAAAAAGTGAGTGAACAGGGGCTCCCCATAACCCTGGGCTGCATTGGTTTTGCCGCCCCTACCACATGCTTCTCACATGTTATCTCTGTATTTACAACCACACAGTGAAGTAGGCCTGTTAGCCCCATTCAAGGATGAATTAATTGAAACACTTGGTTGGTCAGTGGTGGAACCTGTGTTCTGCCATCAGTCTATCTTGCCTACCACCTTGCTAAATTGCTTCTGACTCTCCATATAACTTGAGAGCTCATATTCTCTATTTCACACCTCAGCACTTTATATATTCTGCCTTATCACTCACTGATCACAAACTGAGAATCACTCACTGATTCACATGACCAGTTTTAAATAAATAAATGGGTTTCAATATCTAGAAGACATAGAATCATCTAAGTGCTTACGTAAAATGTTTATTCTTGCTCTGTCCCCCTCAACACCCAAGATTGTGATCTAACAAATCTATGACAGAGCTAAGGAATCTGCATTGTAACAACTTCCCTCCCTTCTCCACCCCCCATGATATTAATTCAATTTTCTTTATGAGAAACCCTGAATTAAACTAAGTTCCTTGAGGGACAGACCATTATCTATTATGCATGGACTAGAGTAGACATTTAGTAAATACTAATATAGTTTTATTTTAACTGACATTTTTATCGGTAGATTGTTAGATATAGATACAGTGCTTTCAGCTACACAGAACAAAGACTACAACCAAAATGATTAGTTCACATTTTTAAAAATCTAGAGTTTAGTTAATTTAGAGACTTAGCATCATCAAGCAAATGTTTTCTATCCTTTTTTTCCGCTATCTTCTTTTCCCTCATGGTCACAAGATGGCTTCAGAAGTTCCAGACATCACACACAGGCATGACAACATCCAGCAAACAAGAGAGAAGTTTCTTCTTAGGTGTTTTTTCTTGAAAGCAAAGAAACATTATCCAGAAACCCCACAATAGGTTTTTCCTTTCACCTGACTGGCCAGGTCAGTCCTACCTAAACCAGCTTCATCTCAACCCAGAAGAATTAGACCACCATGATTGATTTGCCCCCCTCCCAAATGACATGGGGGGTGGGAGGATGAACCAAATCAGGCAGTGGTGGTGTGGGTTGGGGGGTTAACTATTAGGAAGTTAACCAACAATGCCTGACACACTGGGAACACCTAAGAGAACACAAATACTAAATTTTGAGAAGAATGTAGCATAATTTATAAGTATCTGTATAGGACTGATGACTAAGGACCAACTTCTCTTTCCCTGGCACATCCAGACTGCAGACTGTGGAGAGGTCAGAAAGCAGCACTAGCTCAAGGAAGGTAACAAGTAAATCTGCCGTCTGCCACTAGGCTATGTGTCACCATCAGCAGGGCCTGACATCCTCTTCCCTTCTGCCTGTGACTCATACATCCAATCGACAGAGCACTGTCAGCATGCTGGGGTTTTAGAGAAATGGAATATATATATATATATATATATATATATATATATATATATATCCCCATATCCATTTGGTAATATTCCAGAAGAACATTTTTAAGCCAAATGAGTGGTAGAGGGAATCTAATGAAACCCTTAACAAAGCCTTCTTTGTTCCTAAAATGTGCAGGTGACAAGAAAGGGGAACTTCACCCAGGCTGAGGCTATTTTGTACTGCTCAAGAGAAGAAACTGTAAACCTTGAAGCTCAAACAGTAGTCTTCATTGTACCTTCCTCCACCCCCAATTTCCAACAACAGAGCCTTAAGGGAACAAACAGTACAGCCAGAAAAATCAGTCAGTCAATAAACATTTACTGATAACCTATGGTGTGTCAGGCACTCTTCTCAGTGTTGGAGGCATTGTGAAGAACAACTTAGATAAAGCACCTGTCTACGGGGAGCTTTCATTCTAGTGATGGAGGGCAGAAAATAAACACAATTAAGATCATTTTAGATAATGACAAATGCTGGGGAGAAGAAGAAATGGGGTATTATGATAGAAAGTGACCTAGGGGAAGACTTGTCTGAGGAGGGGATACTAGATTTGAGACAAAATCAATGAGAAGGAGGCAGCCGTGAAGTGACTTCAGGGAAGAGCAGTCTAAGCAGAAAGAATAGCAAGCACCAAGGCTCTGAACAATGTCCTAGTTTTGCATGGGTGAGGGATGGAAAGAAGATGCATGTGGTTGAATGAGAGTAAATGGATGGAAGAGCAGGAGGAGATGAGGTTGGAAAGGGGAACAAGGATTTTATTCTCAGAAAATGGATAAGCCATTGGAGGGTCTCAGACTTTGAGAAAGACCACTCTAGCTTCCATGTGGAGGATGCACTTTTTGTTCAGATGCAGAAATAGAGGAGATAATGGTGGCCAGGACCAAGAAAGGAAGAGACAACTAAGGAAAGAGTGTATATGAAGCCTGGGGACACTTCTGTGTGTCCTTACTGCTGCCACTCTATTAGGTCACATGAGTAGCATCAAAGTGAGTCCCCTGCTTCTGCTTATTATCTCTTGGAATTCTAGGAATGTAGGAGAGTTAAGCTTAACATTGGATTTTGGAGTCACACAGATGAGTTTCAAAGTTTGACCCTGACATAACTAAGTTGTGTAACCCTTCCTTCTGTCTGATTAATTTTTTTCATTCTGGTATTCTAAATCACTAGTTCATTCTTCAGCTATTTCCTCCTTCATATTATCCCATCTTTTTCTTTATTTCAACCATTATATTTTCACTTGTTTATTTTTTAACATTTTCTAGTTTTTTGTTTTCATTTTGCTAACATCTTCCCTTCTTTTAATGTTTATTAGCCTTTTAAAAAATGTCTTACTGCATATATCTTAGTGTTTATCTTCTGTAGAAATCTATAATCCAGTAGGTTATTTGTTGGCTAGTTGGTTTTGGAAGAGACCGTGCTCCTCAAATGTCTTGCTATCTTGGCCTGTGAGTTAATTTTCCCCTGGGGGTTTTGGCCAGACCCAGTTCTCCACTGGAGTCCTGTCAGCTCCAATAAACTCAGGGGGCTGGCATGGATGAGCCCCAGGCCCAGTAAAACCTCCCCATCCTACAAAATAACTTGTCCTGTCAGGTTTTCACCTTTGCTCCTCAGAAAGAAGTAGCATTAGGAGACCAGTGACTTTCCCACCCCTGGAGCCTGTGGAGGTAGGAAGGTATAAAAGCAAATGCTCAAGGTCTGTTTTTACCCCAAGTTTTCTTACTGTTGTTTGAGGTTCTTACAGGTCTTCTGCCTTGCCTGATCTGACTCTTGAGGACACTTAAACAAGAATCTGAATTTCACACAACTAGAGCAGTTTACTATCTAGAAGAAGCAAGAGTAGAACTACAACAGTCCTTCTTCCCCATTTTACCCTCCCACAGCCTTGCTGAATTCTCTCTTGCCCCAGGCCAAAGTGGCCACCTGACTGTGGTTGGGTTGCCCAGGAAACAGGCTCTGAGACAGAGATTGGTGAACAGAAGGCTCATTAAGGAGTGCTCTGGGGTCACTTCCAGGAATGGAAGGAAAAAAAATATTGTGATACAATTCCACAGGGAGCCCTGAAGCTGGGATAGCCCTTCCAACTTGTTCTGAGATAGAACAAGTGTGCCAGGCCTTTATAGCCATACAGTGACCCATCACTGATTTCAAGCTGCCCCAGGAAATGGGCATGGCCTTGAGCAAAGTGACTGTCTTCACCAAGGCGGTTCCCAGAGAAGCTATCAGCTGAGGGCTGTCAGCCAGCAGCTCACCCAACACTTAGGGTGTTTCACCTTCCTGAAAAGTGAGCTGGGGGGCACATCAGGGCACCCCCTGCACCACCCCACACCCTCACCAGTTTAAAATAGCCCCTGCTGCCCAAGGAGGGCAGTTTTCTAATTTTTCTTTCTAGTCACTCCAAGGTTTTAGGAGGGAGAGAGGATAGAAAACTAGCAGTCATGCTAGCTGAGCATTTTGGTCAAGACCATAGGACACCCAGGAAATTTTACTCCTGAGGAACTGTGTAACTCATTTCTTTCTTCAGAGTCTGGGTCACAGAACCAAGCAAAGTGAATTCAATGAAGAAAAAGACACAACAAAGTAGCTTGTCCTTCAAGAGGCTTATCAGTGAAGGGAAAGAGTAATATACTAATGCCAATAGGGCCTATCAGGATTTTACATGCTACTTTACCCTAATTGTTAAGAGCTCTAGCCTATTTCTTTTTTTCTCATTTATTGTGTTTACTTTTTCACTGAACTTCTGACTCTTTCATGAATCTCTGCCTTTGAACTATCATTTCCTCAAAGTTAGTAGGCAGCACTCTCCTCAATGTAGAATTCTCAAGTATTAAATGTATGTGGATCCAACTTGGCTTGTTAGAATAGTGGGTAAAATATAAAATGATTCCTGCTTAGAAACATGAAAAATGCATAATGTAAGACCAAGGCAGAAGTCAGATCTTGTGAGATGAGAGACAAACCAGTAATCCAACCAGGCCGATTCCTTTAAGGTCCTCCCAAACCTCTCACAGGGGAGATGGTACAGAAGTTAAGTGAAGAGACAAGTTCTGGTTCTGGCTCCTCCAACTCATTCTTGTAACATCCCTGGTGTTGTTTCCTGTTCCTGACTAGGGGTCATTCTTTTCTTCCTGTGATTCCAAACACCCAGAGAAGGCAGCTAGAAGACAGATTGAACACCCAGGAGCGTACCATCGCTTTCCTCCTTGAACAAGCCTTCCGCATCAAGGAGGAAATCTCTGCTTGTCTTCAAGGGGCCCATGGCTTTCAAAAAGAGGAGTTGCTTGCCAGGAAGCTACTGGAAAGCCACATCCAGACCATCACGAGCATTGTCAAAAAACTGAGCCAAAATATTGAGGTAATTCTTCATTTCCCATACATTGGCATCATTGCTTGACAATGATGATCAACCACCAATATCATTTTCAACTACAGAAATGACTCACTAGAGCTTAAGTTTAAATGACTACAACATGTAGCCCCAGAGGAAAACAGTTCAACTTTTCAACTGCTCATGTATGCTAAAAAGTAGAAGGAAATTCTATTCAAAAAGCATTTAATATCTATTTTGTGACAGCAGAGAGAATTGTTTAACAGTATGTCAGACATTGTGCTAAGGTGATTATTTTAATCTCAATTTCTGAGATTCTTTTTGTGTAATTGTTTCAAATAGAGCTTTTCATGATGCACTGGCAATGACGGTTCACAGGCCCATCACAGTCTGACCCAAGCCATCTCTCTCCCCATCTCCCACCCCCTCACTTCTTTCATTGTGACCACACTGGCTCCCAGCTCTTCCTAGAACACACCAAGCATGTTCTGGCTTCAGGGCCTTGGCACTTAATATTCACTCTGGCTGAATCATCTTCCCCTAGACATTCCTGTGAAATGTTCTCCATTGCCTTGAAGTCTGTGCTCAGTTATCACCCTATCAGAGAGGAGTTCCTCAGCATTCTGTAAAAAAGCACCCTTCCCTACCCAGCAGTCACAATCTTCGTTAAATCTTACATTATAGATATTCATAGCATGTATCCATGTGATAAGCAAACTCATAGTCTATATTTGTTAATTGCTTGTTTTCCCCTTCTAATATATGAATATATATATACATGTGTGTATATACCTATATATGTATGTGTGTGTGTGTGTGTGTGTGTGTGTATATATATATATATATATATATATATATATATTCTAATATATAATGGTGAAGATTCTTTTTTCTTCATTATTAAATAACACAACAGATGACAACAGCACATGGTAGGTAGTCATCACTCTACATATTTCCCGAATGAATGATGTTTAAGATGTTAAAGGGAAAATAGAATTTCTGATCACAAAAGAAAATATCTATCTTGGTTAAACCAAAATAAACAGATTTTCACTACAAGCCTTTCAGCATTTTTAAGGTGCCAATAGGCATGATGAATCTGGGGTTGAAACTTTCAAGCAAGAGTCCCAGAGAATATACTTTGGGAAACTGACTAAAAATTTGCAGAATTATCATTAAAATTCCCACAACAAATGTCCTCTTTTACTGTCAGAGAATATAATATAGTGGATCTGACAAACAGACAAACAAAACTCATGCAATTAACTCAGCAAAGACTTCCTTAGGACTTTGTTTATAAAGCTAAGGATATTTATTAATTTATTTTCCATCTGTAGGGTCTGGCAAACCCTAGGATGCATTAGAGGGAGTATAGAAGTTAAAAAAAAAAATCTTAGTGAACTTTTAAAAGGTACTTCATTGGTATTTAACACATACTGAATTGACCCCAGTGCCTAAAAGTCAGTACCACTTCTCAAAGTGGTCAAAGGTGTTTCCAGCATAACAGTGGTAAGAAAATGATGAGGTTAGCGGCTCAGCGCCTTTGACATGATGACCAAACCAAGTATAGCACTCGCACTAAACAAGATACCATTTAAAAGTCAAAACTTGCTGGTAATTGAAAAGAGAGTAGCATTCTCAGAAATGAGAAATGGTTGTTACATGTTGATTATATTTGTCAAAATCCATTCAGATATATACTTTGATTGGTACCTTTTAATACTATTAATTATACCTCAGTAAAATAATCTTAATTTTAAAAGGGAAATTATTTCCAGAAGTCTAGAAATGTTTTTTTAATTTTTTTTTAACATTTATTCATTTTTGAGACAGAGAGAGAGAGAGAGAGAGAGAAAGAGAGAGCTGCCAGCACAAAGCCTGATGTGGGGCTCAAACTCACTGAGGGCAAGATCATGACCCGAGCTGAAGTTGGATGCTTAACTGACTGAGCCATCCAGGCACCCCATTAGAAATCTTGTTAAGGGCTTCTTTTCCTATAATAATTGGTTGTCTTAGATTAGCTCTGAAAAAAAGACAAAATATTTTCCCAAAACTATAAAATCTCAAAATATATGCCATCCTGTTAAGGGGATGAGGAGGACTGGTCTATGAGTTTCTAAAATATCAGAAAATATTTTAAAGTCTGTAGACAACATAGTTAAACATCATAAAGAAGAAACTATTAGGCTATCTTTAGTAAATAACTAATACTATAACGTGCTCTTTATAGTGAAATAGGTGCTATTCAAGTATTTTTTAAAAGCCTAAACTCATTAACGAGGTCAGTCCATTGCAAACTGACCAGCAAGACAGGTTCAAGTGTGAGCTGAAGCTTGACTTGGACCTATGAAAGGAATTAAAAAAAAAAAATGTTTTTAATCAACCATAATTACAGCAGTTGCTTGTTCCTTTTTATATTCAAACTATTTGTTGTTCAAGCTGGCAGCTAATTACAAATTTTAAAATTAATTTATTTTAAACTCAAGGAAAGAGAATTTTATGTATCACATTTATTTTGTTTATTTATTTTGTTTCTTTTTCCCACCAACTTGTAAGAGCAATACTTGTTCATTGTAATTATTTTGAAAGCTTAAGAAAAAAATGTTTAAACCTGGGGGAAAAAAATTCTCAATTCCACTACCAAATGGCAATTTCTACAAACACCCAGATTCATTACCTTCAAGTCCTTCCACATATTCCATTAGGAGGCTGGGACTACATTTGTAAGCATAATCTTTAATATAAAATTATATCATACACTCTCATGTCATTAAAGGTTCTTTGTACAGTGCACACACCATGATTTGCTAAGTCATTCTGTTAATATTAAAATACCCTTGCTCATAAGTATAGGTCTGTATTTGGATTATTTCCATAGTATAAATTCTTAGAAGTAGAACTCCAGGGTGTGGACACTGTAAAGGCTCTTGATACATGTTGCCAAATTGGTTTCCGGAAAGTTTATACTTACACTTCCATTAGCATTACACAAGAGTGTTTTTTCATGGGCCTACACCAGCATTGAGATGTATTGTTTTAACTTCACTAATTTAATGGGATAGAGATGAGATCTTTCTCTCGTTTTCACTTTAAAAAAAAATTTTTTTTAATGTTTATTTATTTTTGAGACAGAGAGAGACAGAGCATGAACGGGGGAGGCTCAGAGAGAGGGAGACACAATCTGAAACAGGCTCCAGGCTCTGAGCTGTCAGCACAGAGCCCGACGCGGGGCTTGAACTCACGGACCGCGAGATCATGACCTGAGCCGAAGTCGGCCACTTAACCGACTGAGCCACCCAGGCACCCCTCATTTTCACTTTTTAAAAGTGACTATAACGCTTTTCATTTTCTCTGTCCATCATCTATTAATGTCGTTTGCCAATTTATCTTTTGGAGTTTTAGTGCTTTTTAATTCTTATTGATTTGATGAGCTTTTTTATTAATTGAGGATAATAGCTGCTGGTAGCTTGGCAAATGGTTAGCGACCAGCAAGCAAATATTTTCTGGAGAATAATTGGTTGGAGTGTTCGCCTATTTCCATGGTGTTAATAGTCTCACTGTGATTGATTTCAAACATCAAAACACCAAACACAAAGATGGGAAAAGATACGCACAACTGGCTTTTGCCAACAAATGCATGCTGATTGCAGTACTAGGCTGAAATCTGTGGCAGTAACATTTGTTATAAATGTTTTTTTTCAGTTCATTGTTTATATCTCAGTTATATTTACAAGGTTTCTGTCAAGTTTTATATAAGGTTGTTAAACTTTCCATTATTTTGCTCTCGTTAAGCATTCCAATATTTTGCTCTGTGATTCCTCTCATTATTTTTAAGAATAGATATGTCTTCATTTAGAATTGAAATAATCACCTTTATTAACTGTTATTTTTATGGCTTAACTATTTATATTTTTAAACTACTTTTCTAAAATCTATACTGATGTGTGTCATGAGGTAAGGATCTAAACTGATTGTTTTCTGAATAAACAACCAGAGATCCCAACACCATTCGTGAAATTCCTCCCCCACTAATTTGTGAGCCTCAAGTATAGTACATTCCTTTTTTAAAAAATATTTTAATGCTTATTTATTTTTGAAAGAGAGAGACAGAGTGTGAGGGAGTGAGGGGCAGAGAGAGAGGGAGACACAGAATCCAAAGTAGGCTCCAGGCAATGAGCTGTCAGCGCAAAGACCTATGCAGGGCTCAAACTCATAAACAGCGAGATCATGACCTGAGCCAAAGTCGGACACTCAACCAACTGAGCCACACAGGCGCCCCAGCACATTTCTTTCTTATGTTTACCGAGGTCTTCGTTACATTACATTGATTTATTTACATATGCATATCTATTTTGCTACACTTATTTATTTATTATCATCTCATATGTTTTAGTGTTTAGTAGGGCAAATTCCTTTTCATCACTATACTTTACCAAAACAAAGCAAAGTAACATCTTTTGCTATGGTCTGAATATTGGGTCTCTCCCCGCTCCTCCAAAATTCATATGTTGAAATCTAATGTCCCATGTGATGGTGTTAGGAGGTGGGGTCTCGTGATTAGGACCAGTGCCCTCCCACAAGATACCCCTGACTCCTACCACCACCTGAGGACACAGTAGGAAGTAGACAGTCTGCAGCCCAGCAGAGGGCTCTCACCAGAACTGGACCAAGCCGGCACCCTGACCTTGGACTTCCAGCCTCCAGAACTGTGAGAAACATATGTCTGTTGTTTATTAGCTACCCAGTCTGTGGTATTTTGTTAGAGCAACGTGAATGGACTGAGACACTTAGAGTCAGGCAGAAACAAATGAAAACAAAAAAACTCCAACTAGCATTCTTGACACTTCTAAGTTTTCAATTAAAGGTTTTTTTGTTTGTTTTTGCTCTTGGGTTGTTTCAATCTGCCAGTTTACAAATGAGAAAGATCCTGTATATGGTATTTAAAATTTCTACGATTCATTTGCTACAAAAATCCTTCTTTCCTCAAAAAATTGATAAACATAAATTTAGACATAGTTCAGGCCTTGATCAAACATAGTAACTAAACTTTAATGCTTCCTCAAATCCTGAACTTGTCATATACTCTCACTTATTTTACAAATAAATATGTTTTTTTTTTAATATATGTCTTCACTTTACTTTGGATTTTGCTTGAGTGTCAACTAAGATAGAAATTTTTGCTGTGGACAAGCAGATTTTTTTTTTTTTTAGTTTTAAATTAATGCTTACATGTTAAGTGTGAACAATTTTTAAGCCGCTGTTCTTGAGACCACCGACCTGGTAGTATAAGATAGTCAGCTCTATTTCAGAATACCAAGACCTACCTAAGACATGACTAAGAATACCCAAGGACAAAATCTGAATATACTTCAAGCCATAAATCTCTCGTGTTCTCTAAAAATCTAGAATAAACCTTCTTCACTCCTTTCGAGTGGAACAGTTTGATTCACATTTACTCATGTTAGTTGTATTAGCTTCACTGTGGTTCTGATTCAATCTGCAAAGGGCCTTGCCTGATGCCGTAGTAAAGATCCCTTTCTAAACTCTGCCACCAATTCTGAAATAGGTTTTCGTGAAAAGCTTTTGTATCAATGATGGCCAAATGGCAACTCGTGGCCATAACAGCACAATAAGTATATTTTACTTGGCCCATAGTGTGTTTATGTAAGATTTTGACTAAGATGTCAATATTTAAAAATTGAAAGATTTAACATAAAATCTAGATTTCTGGCTTGTGTTGAAACACTGTTGAGCCATCATTCCTACCTGGCAATAATCAGCTGGAATCAGGCCATCACTACCTTCTCAGATAAAGTAGGGACTGCCTCTCTCTGACATAGGACTCTCTCACTCATTTACACTGTCAGCCTAATTAGGAAAGGCTTTTGATTTTGCAACCTCTGCTTTAAATTATACTTTCTTATCATGTGGGGTAGGAAATTAATGGGAATTTTACTTAAAATTACAGATTTTAGAACACCAAATAAGAGCGCGAGACCAGGCGGCCACAGGAACTAATTTTGCAGTACAGGAGCTAAACACCAGACACCTTCAAGGAGTTGGAGATCTTCGAGGAAGAGTAGCCAGGTGAGAAGAAGCATATCAATGAATGGCAGTCAGTTCTTGCCCATTGAATTCTCATTCCCAACTAAGTTCCATATAGTAAAAAAGTAGATATTGTCTTTACGCTAAACTGATGAGGTGGAGGTTGAGAAAGTCTATGATACACCTTGAAAGCTTCATGCTACCTTGAGAATCAAGGGTTCTCTAAAAAGCCCCTTTTACAGAATGTCCAGTTTGGTTCCGTCTGCTAGTGATGAGAATCATATTATATTTGCAGCCCTCAACTGTCTAAATGCCAATATCTATACAAAGACACACCCTCAAGAACACCTACAAATATTTAAAATACTTGAATTTAATTTAATTTAATAATTTAATTTAATAATTAATTAAAATATTTAAAATATGTAAGAATTACATATAAAAGTCTAACAAAAGGAATTTACTTCCAAATCGATAAAATTTTGAAAAATATGGTTCATATGATATTTCTAAATCAAAAGAATTAATGCTATACAGTTTAACAAAAACCTGTGGGTATTGACAATGGCAGGACCACTCTAGTAGACATATCAAAGATCACCTGTGAATGGCTGACTGTAGTCACCTTTGCAACTCAGCATCTTCTGCCAGCACATCTTTACTCTCTCCTGGAATACTCAATCTCCATCTTGTTAATCTGCTCTGTAGTGTTAATGACCAAATAACAATTAGGTGATTAACACCTAAGACTCCTTTTAGAGCATCTATCCATTCAATTCAACAACAACAAAAAGGTATTAAGCTTCATGCCACATAAGCACATGGCAGGCAGTGTACTGGGATTTGGGGATTCAGCAACATGGTCCACTTCCAATTCCTCATGACCCCAGATTTGTGGTCTACCTGGGAAAACAAGCTCCAAATGTAAGTGATTAGATAAACAATGTAATGAAAGCTTGAGGTGCTATGGGAATATCCAAATCAGACTGAGGCATAGGGAAGTCTTCCTGGAGGAGGTGACACTGAAATTAGTTTTGAAGGATCCATAGCAGATATCTAGACAAGGAAGGACAACAGGAAATGCACTTTACATAGGAGGGATAATAAGTGCAAATGAACCGAGGGATGAATTACTGAGACATGTTCAAAGGGCTACCTGTAAGAAGAGTGTTTTAGTTTTGGTATTTGGGCGTTTGCTTTTAGGGAGAGATGGGAGATTGGGAGATGAAGCTTACAAGTGGTCCAAATTGGATGCTGAGAGATCTTGTGGGTCGAGGTAAGAAGTTTGAACTTTATATAAAAAGTTATAAGTAAGCATGGGAAGATTGATTATAAGTAAGAGGGATGACATATTTAGGAACATTCTAGTATTAGCTAAGTTGGTGGGGTACAGAAAGGAAAAATGAAAATGAAAGGAAGCCTACTGCAGCAGTCAAGGTGGGAAATGTCAAGGGCCTAAACTAACACACTAGCCATGAAAGTCCAGACCAGGTAGCAAACATTAGGAAAATAGAATCTTCAGGAATAGTACCTATGTGTACACACACACACACACACACACAGATAGATATGTAACTATGCTATGTATAAATACATGTTTAGTCATCTAAAATACACAAAATTATATATTTCCTTATATAATATCTGATACACACAAAAGAAAGTTTATAGTATTTGGGTAAGTTTGAAGCAAGGTAATAAAACAAACACGAACAGACCCACCATCCTATTTAGATGTGCCATGATTTCTCAAAGACAAATACCAAACATCTGTCTTGAATAAAACTTGGAATTTGGTTCCACTTGGTGGTGTGCTGATGACACGTGAACTATTTATTTTTTCTGCAAACCATTACAAACCCAGTATTCTATTTTTCTAAATCCTGCCTTACATATAAGACACAATAACAGATTTCAATGAAACCAAGATATGAAAGGAATAATATCTAGAACAAGATGGATCAGCTTCAATTTCTTTTTTTCTTTTTTGTTTCCTTTTTTAAAAATAAAAATTGTTTCGGTTTAAAGTCTACAACATGATTTGATATATACAAGCATAGTAAAATGATTACTACAGTCAAGCTAATTAACATATCTTCTCACATGGTTACCATTTTATGTGTGTAAGAGCAACTGAAATCTACTTTCTTAGCATATTTCCATTCTTCAGTACATTATTAACTATGGTCATCACACTGTATATTAGGTCTCTAGGCATATTCTTCCCATTTAACTGTGACTTTGTACTCTTTGACCAACATTTCCCCATCTCCCCTACCTCTGCACCCTGGGTAACCACCATTCTACTCTCTGCTTCTGCGTATTTGACTTTTTCAGGTTCCATATGAGATCATGCAGGGTTTTTTTTCTGTGTCTATCTTAATTAACTTAGCATAATGTCCTCCAATTTTATCTGTGTATTCACAAATGGCAATATCTCTTTTTTTGAGTCTGGATAATACTCGGAATGTGTGTGTGTGTGTGTGTGTGTGTGTGTGTGTGTGTGTGTGTGTCACAATTTATTTTTCCATTCATCTGTCAACAGATGCTTAGGTTGTTTCCATATCTTGGCTATTGTGAATATTGCTACAGTGAACATGGGAGTGTGGGAGTGCAGATATTCCTTCCAAGTACTGATTTCATTTCCTTTGGATATACATCCAGAACAGGGGTTGCTGAATGATGTAATAGTTCTATTTTTAGTTTTTTGAAGAACCTTCATACTGTTTTCTATAATTGCCGCACCAATTTACATTCTTACCAATAATATATAAGGGTTTTCTTTTCTCTACCTACTAGTCGACATTTGTTATATTTTTATTATTTTGATAATAGCCACTCTAACAGGTGAAGGGTAATATCTCATTGTGCTTTTGATTTGCAGTTTCCTGATGATCAGTGACACTGAGCACCTCTTCATGTACTTGCTGGTCACTTGTATGTCATCTGTGGATAAATATCTATTCAGATGCTTTGCCTGTTTTTTAAAAATATTTATTTATTTTTGAGAGAGGGAGAGAGAAAGAGAAAGAGAAAGAGAAAGAGAAAGAGAAAGAGAAAGAGAAAGAGAAAGAGAAAGAGAGATTGAGATGGGAGAAGGGCAGAGAGAGACGGGGACAGATTATCCGAAGCAGGCTCTGCACCAACAGCAGACAGCCGATGTGGGGCTCCAAGTCACGAACTGTGAGATCATCACCTGAGCCAAAGTCAGGGGCTGCTTAACCGACTAAGCCACCCAGGCACCCCCACATTTGTCCATTTTTTAATCTGTGGTCATTTACAGCTACTTCTTTTTTCTGTGGTCCTAGGGGACTTGCAAATGAGTCCCATCAGCTCTCAGAGCTAGGTGATTTGGAAGCCAGTCTCTCAGGTGGCAGCTGTAAAAGTTGAAGTGCTCAATGTATGGTCCAAACCTTTCACTCCTCAGGAAGAAGCTAAGATTTGGGGGTCCCCTCCCAACTGTAAGGAAGGCACTGTGCCAAGAATGGGGTTTACAGCATGAATGTGTCTCAGTTTTCCTGCCCATTTCAGTGTGGGTATATTCTTAGATGCCTGATAAGCATGAGTCTTTAAATTAGTTTCTGGGTTTTTCTCAGAGGAAACTGATCTGTGTGTAGCTGTTTATTCGGTACATCCAGAGAAGGGGAAACCAAGAGCCTCCTATCCCTCCATTTTATTCTTCAATTGCTTACCTTCCCCTTGAATCTTAGGTAGTGATTTTAGGACGAGGTCTTATTTTTCCTTGAAATATCTCCTTATTATGAAAATTTCTTTATTGTATTTGTTAATCCGAGACAGAATCTGGCTAAAAGCCATGAGACTTAAATTCACCCTTCCTCTCCCGTTCTGTGTATTTTTGCCAGGCAAGGGACTCATAGACAAGCTGAGACAGATTAATTACTGTCTTTCCACATATTGACCTTAATTCTAATGAGTATTTTGGCATAACTGAGATTAAGTTGATTATTTTAACATAATTCCTAGGAAACATTTTACTGCTGCATAAATCAAACTCAATATTTAATAATGGCAACGTGCTTTGAATTTTACACCGTATTTCCTACTCCAAAACAGGGGCAGTATAAAAGCAAGTAACTCCAATGAGACAAAGTTCTCAAAGGTGTCTGGTCTGCTTTTGATACCCTCTCCTCTATTCAGTAGATGATAATCTCAGGTGCAAATGAGGAAAAGCAAGTATGTAAATAACATCCATAGGGATGGCCATGATTTACAGTCTGCAGTAGCAGTCAGAGGACGCAGGACTTCCAGCTACATTTGGCTATTTGGGACCCAAAGGCAGATTTTTCTTATTAAAAAAATTAAAAATTGTGTTGATATGAAATTAAAAGCAAAAATCATATTCTTTGGAAGAATGATATCATGGATATTGTCAACTTTTGAAAAGTTAAGAGTAGAAACTTCTGGCTAAAGATAATTGAATAAAGATATTTTTACGCCACTCCTCTCACTTGCGACCTCTTAAAGCCAGTTAAAAATAGAAGGGAAGCAAAAATTCCATCTTTTTTTAAAAAGTGTTTATTTATTTTTGACAAAGAGAGATAGAGCATGAGCGGGGGAGGGGCAGAGGGAGAGGGAGACACAGAATCCGAAGCAGGCTCCAGGCTCTGTCAACACAGAGTCCCAAGCGGGGCTGAACTCAGACTGCGAGATCATGACCTGAGCGGAAGCCGGATGCTCAACTGACTCAGTCACCCAGGCGCCCCTAAAAATTCCATCTTTAATAGAACTTGGAAGTTGCCACAACTGCTAACCACAACCACAAACAGAGTACACTTACAAATACTGTCATGTCTGTCTTCCTCGGACCTTAGATATTAATGACTTGCGCCAAAACAAGAGTCGTAATCCTAAATAATTTGAATGGAGTAATATTACTCCATTACTCGGGACTCAGGCGGGTCACAGGACACACAGGAAATGTCCCTTCAGGGAATCAGGTCAGTAACACAGAGCAGCTGAGGAGTGTAGCTGAGGATGCATTTGTGTTATTTATCATTTGGAAGCTCTATGCTTGCAAATTCATACCCGAGAGAAATGCTGACGTGCTACAGGCAGAGGAAGTAGAGCGGGCCTATAGCGTCACTACAGAAAATCTAGGATTCAGTGATTGGCTGTAAAATACACCAATCCCGTTTTTGAGGAGGAAAGGGGGAGATGTGCCCTCCTACAGCCCGTAGGGCTTAAGAAAAGAATAGATTTGATACTGCAAGCCTGAGCGGAGGATGTGGTCTACTCCTCCCCCCCACACACACTTGGTGATCTTCTGTAGGTAGTCAGAATCAGCCAAAATGTAAGCATGATAGGTAGAATCTAGCCTGTGCATAAAAATCGGCACCACCAATATCGATAGTCAGACAGAGAAATCTATGAGGCTGATGTGCAAACCTCAATGAGAGGAATTACCCATAAACACACACGAGGGGTTCAAATCAGAGGTTCTCTTGGTTTCAAAGAAGTTAAGAACAAAGGAAAAAGATTAAAGCAGATTGCTGATTGAACAGCAATCAGCTGTAATTTTGCTCCTTCCCAAAGTCCCACTAAATCTACTGCAAAAAAAAAAAAAAAAAAAGTTTCTCTTTAAAACAGACCCACCAAAACAGAGGATATCAGCATAGAAATGTTGGGACGAAGAAAACAGACATGTGGAAACTGACTTAGCAGATGTAATAAAACCAGTTTTAAACCTGTGGGATAAACTGAGAATGATCTGGTTTTACACCACACAATTCTCAAAAGGCTTAGGTGTTGGCAGCACTAGGAAACTCTGAAACTAGGTAAAGGCAGGCTCTTGTCTCTAGGGAGAACTGGGAAAAGCAGGAAGAGGGAGAGCAAAGAACCACTGTAGTTTGTTGTCGCAGACTCTGGGTCTGGAGTTCTCTTGTCCAGCAAGAGAGCAGACACAGGATTAATATGCAAGTCACAGGATTAATATTCCAAGTCCGAGAGGAGACAAGAGCTCCCAGTAAGTGTCCTTGCTCCGTTTTTATTAGGATCAGAAGGTTTATCAGCATGATGGACATGCACAAAGAGACAATGAAATTGTGAACATTAACTCACGGGCGTGATGGAAAGGGGGTTTTGAAGATATGTGGTGTTAGGGGTTTGGGTCAATACAAAACAAAATCCAGGTGCTGAGCAGATGGTTGTTTACAGCAGACATGAGGCGCCTTGTCTGTTTACCTAAACTTGCCTAGGGGGACAAGAAAGAACGTGCTACCTCAGGGTCAACAAGGCACCTTTCTTTTGCTAATTAGCTCCACTCCCGGCAACTTTGCCCGGGGTGGTCTCTAGCCCCTTTTACCTGTTTACCTATTTTGATCCTTCCTTCCCTTGAAAGCAGTTTTCTGCTATTGTACTAAATTGGGGGGCACTGCTGCCCTGAATACCTAATCTCTACCTATTCTTGGATACTTTCATCCTGTGGCTTTCTATTTCTTCATGCCTTGTTAAACCTTCAGCTCAAGCTCGGGGAATTCTTAAGCTTAATTCCCACAGTTTATTATTAGCCTTTTAGTTTTTATTGACTTCTAAACTATAGGCATGTTTTACTTTGATACAATAAAAATACTGAATAAATATGAAATAAAAGGCCTTCCCCAAAACAGAGATCATCACCTAACAGAACGAGATGGATATACTGGAATTGCTCAGGGATAAGGTGGGGAAAAAAAATTAAAATATCACAGAGATCAAATCTGTTTTGGAAGGCGCCCCCCCCCCCATGGAATAAATACAACTAAAAATAATTATTTTTTAAATGCTAACATGAGAAAACCACAAAAAAATGAAAAGAAAATGTTTTTTTAACATAAAAATTGTTGTAGAAAAATGATGTATATAGCAGACAAGTAAAACTCATTCAACATAGACTCTGTAGGACCGCCTGAAGAAGAAAGAGAACAAATTCTTCAGGAAAAAAGAATGGGTATAAGAAAAGAGAACTTCCTTGAAACGGAGATTTGAATCCATAAATCAAAACTAGAATTCAAGAAAAATTGCTATAAGAACAACTGAATCAAAATATACCAGTTGAGGGGCCCCTGGGTAGATCAGTTGGCTAATCATCCTGTCCAACTCTTGATTTTGGCTCAGGTAATGATCTCACTGTTCATGAGATCAAGCTGGTGTGCTGTCAGTGTGGAACTTGCTTGGGATTCCCTCTCCCTCTCTCTCTGCCCTTCCTCCACTCATGCTCAAGGGTGTGCTCTCTCTCTCTCCCTCTCAAAACAAACAGACAAACAAAAAATCCTGGTTGAAGTTACTGAACATCAGGAATAAAGAATCATTAGACAACCAGGTGGACAAAACAAACCAGCATGTGGTGTTAGGCTGGCAGTCTGTGTTTTTGCATGGGGAGATAGGAATTAATAAATAATAGCTACTGATCTTGTAGGGGTGCTTCCTCAGTGCTAGGTGCTGGCTAAATCATTTGATTCATTACCTCCTTTCATCTTAAAATAACCCTATCAAGTGACATTTTTTTCAGGATAGCCACTTACGGTTTTGAAGGTTGAGCATAAAGCATTCCAGGAGATACTATCTATGGCTCCTGTGTTCATGCTGCCCATGTTGCTGGCAAGTCTGGTGTTGTGTGGTAGACAAATCGTGCAGCTATGTTCAGTGGCCTTGGGGTCATTACTCCCTTTTCTCAGTTAAGGAGAACTGAAGCTCATAGACCGTTAAGAAATTTTTCCCAGATCACAAAGCTAGGAAACGGCAGAAGCCAGATTCAAAGCCTGGTCAATGTGACATCAGAGACAAATTCTTAACCGTTAGCCTACAATGTACAGGCCAGCTGTCTCTGAAGGTCGAACAAGGAGGGAGTTGGGTGACAAGTGGCTGGGAGCAATGATAGCAGCAACTGTTTCTATGTAATCTTTGGGGATCTTGATGTGGATTCACATAGTAGCCTAACTAACTGACAACAGAGCTTGTTTTGACAACAGGTTTTATGTACAAATGTGTGAAATGGCTTTTGCCTGTGACTTTGCTGCATTACAAGCCAGCTCCCATTTTTGATCAGATTAATTCCTAATTTTTCCTCCCAGCAGTATCCCCTCCCCTACCACAGTCCCCTGGTTTCTCTTCTAAGGATTTCTCAAGCAAAATTACCACCATACTCATTTTGGGCTCAACTTTGGTACCAAAAATCTTAAGAAAAAAAATTCACTTCTAGATCCTAAAAAAATATTGACAGCCATAAAATAAACTATATTTATAGCACTTTGCATAATAGCATGAAAATGTAGTTCCTAACAAATATTATTTGAGGACAAAGAATTGTTTTATAAAATTACAAACTTAGGGGCTCCTGGGTGGCGCAGTCGGTTAAGCGTCCGACTTCAGCCAGGTCACGATCTCGCGGTCCGTGAGTTCGAGCCCCGCGTCGGGCTCTGGGCTGATGGCCCGGAGCCTGGAGCCTGTTTCCGATTCTGTGTCTCCCTCTCTCTCTGCCCCTCCCCCGTTCATGCTCTGTCTCTCTCTGTCCCAAAAAATAAATAAACGTTGAAAAAAAAAAAAATTACAAACTTAACAGTGATCTCTGATAACTTTACACAAAAAACACAGTCCTTCAGCATTCTCCATATCTTCCATGCATTTATGAGTGCATATATTTCATGCATATATGAGTGTATTGAAACTGATAACACAGTACGTAACCTGCCGTCTCCCAAGAGAAGCCTTGAGTAGTGATATGGGGTGGGCTTCCCTGACATGCTGGAAAGATGATTAATCTTCAACTCCAACCCCATTTCACTAGAATTACTTCTTAAAATACCATGTGCAACTTTATGAGCCAAAACTTCATTCACATGTTACTGTGAATTGTTTTTGTCCTAATATGACCCTTGACTGAGCCCACTCCAGGAGCAGGAGTTGTGACTGGGGCTAAGAGGAGGGAAATTGGTTTTTGAAGATGGGTTGGAAGATGATGGTGAGCTAAGACTCTGTAGCCAGAGGAGAATTGACAATCTTGGATCCAACAAAGAGACTACAGGAAAGTGGATTCAGAATGCAATATAGAACAGGATAAAGTTTCAATTTTACCTAACCACAGGCAGTAGGGAGTACTCCCCCAATATCAAAACCTGTTGGAACTCCTATGACCGTATTAATATATCAGACTGAAAATCAAAAATTCCCCCCATTTTCTCCCAATGTCTTCATCTACCCCAACCCAGTTCTTTGATTTTGACTGATGTATCATTATCCAACCTGGTTTCTCTCTCATCAGAAAAAAGAGAGAAAAGTGAAGATTTCTGTTTATGTTCCTACGTCTACTAACTCATTATTCAAAGAACTTTAGAACTTTTGCCATGAATGAATGCACACATCCTACTGTAGTATTAAAAATGTTTGAGCCTATTGATCTCACAACCAATTTTCGTCTTGCCACTAGATGTGACTCCAGCATTGTGAAGCTTTCTGGAGACATTCAGTTCATCAGGCATGAGCACCAGAAAATTGAGAAAACAATTCAAAATTTCATGTCTGCCCTAGAAACTGTTTCTAAGAACTTGGATATGAAGGTAACCAAAAATATTTGGAACTCTTACATTATGTGTTATTGCCAGAAGATCATTATAGCTTATCAAAATGCCTAGTCGGGTGGAAATTTTTCAAAAGAACTCTTTACTTCCAAAGCATTTAAATATGACAGGCATGCATATGTACCATGAGCACTGTCAGTTGAATTAACAAAACTTTAATGAGTACCTCCTATGTTCCAATGTAGCCACCCATTATAAGCCTGTGCTACTTGATTCCACTGTTGCTATTCTTTTTACTCTCTGGGATTTGCTCAAAGACTGTAGAACCAAAGATTATAAGCAAAACATTTTTTCACGGACTATTATTATTAAATATCCAACCTAAATGTGAGTTGATTATGTTACATCCCTACAATAGGTTACGTCTCTCACAAAATAATGTACAAATCCATTGCCCTGGTTTTAAAGGCCATCTCTACACTGGCCCCCTGCTTATCTTTTCAGCTCACCCCATTTTTCCTGGCTCACCCCTCATACCCAGTGGTACTGAACAACCTGGAGGTAGGTCTGTACTCACTCTAAGACATTACACAGCCTCCATATTGTTTGTGCTTTTTTTCTGCCTGAAATGCCTTTCCTTTTTCACCCTCCCAATGCCTTAACTAAAGGAGCCAATGCAAAGTATTCTGTGCCTTATTTTGTCATGTACCTTATGTGACAATAAGCACTTCTCTGAAGTCATTTAGGCAGAACAAAGTGGAAATCCTTTGAGAATAGGGGGACATGTAAAGTTTGGTGTATGATTATTTGTTCATAGGACCAAAAAATCAAGAGCAGAAGGTTCAAAGGGGCACATAGATTACTCCAATCCCATTGGGCTCACCTTGCCCACACCTATGCACCCATCTAATTAAGTCCTAATAGTTTTTTGGTTGAGTCTCTTTGTTTTCCAAAATACCTAGTCATATCAAAAACAAATCATAACCATGTTACCTCTGGTTTTCTGATGTAACACCTCAGTACTTTTTTTTTTTTAAGTGCTTTAAAGCCATGACCAGATCTCCAGATGATTGTTAAATAAAAGTGGTCATAGAAGGCAATTTATCTAGTTTCTTATTATACTGGAGATGTCTTTGTTGTTTTCTGTTGGATGTTGGTGTGATATATTTTTAACCATGTTAAAGTAACCTTCAATTCCTACTTACTTCCAGTAGTTTTTATTAGTGCTCAGTTTTTATTAGGACTGAACATTTCACCTTAAAAAATGCCTTGTAGACATCAACAAATGCCTACATCATCATATTGGGTTTTTTTTTAATTTGGGTTTGTTCACTCGTTTATTTCTTTGGACTTCTAATGTGCTATGTCAATACATTTCCCAATACTGAAACATTCCTGCATTTCTGCCATACAGTCACTGTATAACCATTCAGCATTTGACTTTGCATCTAGGTTCAAAATTTGATTTGGGGTGCCTGGGTGGCTCAGTCAATTAAGCCTCCAACTCTTGATTTCAGCTCAGGTCATATCTCATGGTTCATGAGTTCGAGCTCTGAATTGGGGTTCGCGCTGAGAGTGGGGAGCCTGCTTGGGATTCTCTGTCTCCCTGTCTCCCTCCCCTTCCCCCACTCTCTCTCTCTAAATAAATAAACTTAAAAAACTTTTTCAAAAAAGTGACACTGACTGAAGTTTATTCTTAGTTTTTTTTAAGGTAATACAGATGATATGTATGGTTCACAAATCAAAACTACATAAGAAAATATACACTGAGAATTTTCGTGCCCACCTCTGTCACCATTATCACATTCTTTCATTTCCTCACTGAAAGCCATTTTTATTATTCTGTTGTGGATTCTTCAGTATGCCTTTATGCAGATACAAACAAATGCAAATATATTCCTATTTTCTCCTTTTTACAAATAAGGTAGCATATTACACACACACACACACACACACACACACACACACACTAATATGTACCTTTTTTTTTTTTTTTAACTAAACAAACACATCCTGGAGATCAGTGATACTAATACATGGAAAGCTTCCTCATTCTTTTTTTTACAACTGCATATTCTCCTCCATGTTCATAGCTCACTCATTTAACCAATCTCTCACAGATGGACATTTGGACATTTTTAGTATTTTTCTCTTTCAAACAATGCTGCAAGGTGTAACTTGCACCTATATCATTGTGTGTATGTCCATAGGTATGTTTGTAGGATCAATTACCAGAAGTGTGATTGCTGGGTCAAAATACATGTTTGTTATTTTGAGGTATCTTGCTGTCTGTAGGGTTTTGATCATATTACATAGCCATCGGCGATATGTAAAATGTAAAAATGACATTTTACATATTGCCTCACCAATGGTGTTGACTTTTGAATTTTGCCACTCTTATAGGAAAAAGAAAGCTAAAATCTCTGTGTTTCACTTAGCCTTTCCTTTCTGTTTTTTAAATTTTATTTATTTATTTATTTATTTATTTATTTATTTATTTATTTATTTATTTATTTTTGAGCAGAAGAGGGAGGGAGAGAGCAGATCCTCAGTAGGATCCGAGCTGTCAGTGCAGAGGTCAACATGGGGCTCAAACTGATAAACAACCATGAGATTATGACCTTAGCTGAAATCAAGAATCGGATACTTAACCAACTGAGCCACACAGGCACCCCTTCACTTAGCCTTTCTCATTGTGAATGAGGTTCACATCTTCAAGAGCCATTTTCATTTCTTTTCCAGCAAGTTATCTGTTCATCTCTTTTATCCATTTCCTTATTGGTCTGTTTTTCTTTTTCTTCTCAATTTTTAGGAGCTCTTTATATGTTCTTTTGACTTTTGTCATGCTTATGTTCTATATTTTTAGCTAAATTTATCAGCTTTTTTTTTTTGTAGCTTCTTTTAAGTCACACTTAAAAAGAAATTCCCTAGGGGTGCTGGGTGGCTAAGTTGATTTTGGCTCAAGTCATGATCTCAGTCATGAGATTGAGCCCCATGTTGGGCTACATACTAACAGCATGGAGATGCTTGGGATTCTCTCCCTCTCTCTCTGCCTTTCTCCCACTTGCACTGTCTGTCTCCCCCTCTCAAAATAATTACTCATGTTTTCTTCTAGCACTTTCATGGCTTTACTGTTTATATTTAGATTCTTGATCCATTTGGAGTTTTTCTAATATAGAATGTGCCTTAATTATTATTTTAATCACTGAGACCTTATAGTACTTTTAGTATCTGGTACAGCAAATGCCTTTCATTGCTTTCTTTTCTCCCTTTCCCTGGTGATAATTGTTTGTTTTTGCATATGATTTTAAAATCAGTCTGTCTATTCCCAGCAAATAATAACTCATTTTTAATTTTTATTGAAATCACATTAAATCATAAATTAACTTTTGAATTTACTGAATCATAATGCTGAGTGTTTTATCCAAGAACATAGTGTGCTTCCTATTTGTCAGGTTTGCTTTTCTATCCTTCAAGAATAGTTTGAAATTTTTCTCATGTTCACATCATCTTCAATATATTTTGGGGTTTTGTTATCTTTTTTTTTTTTTAGTTTATTGTAGTGGGGTCTCATTATATCTTCTGATGAGTTGTTAGTTGTATATAATGAAAGCTATATTAATTTCATCTTCTATTAGTGAATTCTCCTCTTGATTATAGAAATTTTCCAGTTTGTTGTTGTTTTTCCAGGCACACAATCATATGATTTTTAAATCATAATTTTACTCATTTTTTTTTCACTTTCATACACACAATTTCTCTCCCTGCTATAATTGCCTTAATAACTCCAGTATGGTATTAAATAGTAGTGTGGGAATAGTGGTCATCCTGCTCTTGTTCCTGACGTTAATGGAAATTCCCCCAGGGTTTCCCTTATGGTGAGGGAAGTTAGTTTCCTCAGTGAACATGTTTGATGCACTATTCCTATTATATTGAGTTTTTGTTTGTAATCCAGAATGATTACGAATTTGTCAAATGCCTTTCAACATTATTTGTGGAGATAATCATGTGAGTTTTCTCCTCAACTATGCTGGAATAATTATTTGTATTAATATATTTCTTATTAAACGATTCTTGTTTTAAAAATAAATTGTGCTTGATTATGATGTTTTTAAAATTGTGCTGATACTGTTTGCTGATATTTTATTTAAGAAGTTTGCATCAATATTTATAAACAAGATTAGTCTTTTTGTGCAACCTTTTTCAGATTTTAGAATCGATGTTTTGCTCACTTCATGAAAATAATTTGGAAGTTTCCCTTCTTTTTCTATGCTCTGAAACAGTTTAAAAAACATTGCAATGACTTATTCTTTAAAGATTCAGTAGTTCGCCTCTGAAGCCATTTAGACCTAACGATTTCGTGGAAAGAAGAGTTCTTTGATATCTTTGCTCAGTTTTTTCCATGGAAAATCTTTTCAAGGGTCAGCTTTAGTAAATTACTTCTGCTTGGAAAAAAGTACCTTTTTCATGCAGATTTTGAAATTAATTTGCATAAAATTGTGCAAAATACTATGAAGATTATTTTCATTCCTTCTGCTTTTATATTTTCCCCCTCACCATTTTATTTGTGCTTTTTTGACCCTTTGATTAGTTAGGCTATTTGTGCTTTAATAATTATATTGATTCCTCTCCATTGAGCCACTCTTTTTATGTGTTTTTAAGTTCTTCTATTTTGTTCTCCATGTGTTCTCAGCAATTCAAGTTTTTGTCTTTTTTTCCCCTTTTCCTGTGATTTGTTTTGCTGTTAATTTTCTAACTTTTTGAACCAAACATATTTGTAATCTTTTGCTGACAGAAGCATTTTTGACTATGAATTTTCCCTGAGCATTTATTTGCTTCCCTGTATCCCCTAGGGTTGATATAGTGTTCTCATGGTTTCCTAGAAATTCTGCAGTTGTATATTGTATTTTTCCCTTTGATTGAACAGATTAAGAGGGGTTGTTGTTTTTCCTGAGTTAAGGATTTTTTGTTATCCTAGTATTCATTTTTAGTTTTATCTCCCTGTAATTGAAATTTTTATGTATATACCAGTTTCAGTTTTTGGAATACTTTGAGTGATTTATTTTGGCATCTGGATAGAAAAATTTTCTACACGTTCTAAAATAATATATTCTGTATTTTTAGGGCACAAAGTTCAGTTGCTATCTAAAACATTGCTTATTGTTTAGGTCTATTGTATCCTTACATATTTTTTTGGTTTTTTCTTCTGTCTTGGATTGAGAAAAGTGAATTAAAATCTATAATTATTTGGCTTCCATTTCGTCTATCACTTCAGCTTTGTGAATATTCTCACTACATTATTTGGATCGTATTTATAACTACTCTATCTTTCCTTATTCTTAATTTTAGTATTTATTTGTTTTCTTTACGTTTAGACCAAGAAAAATGTTGTCTACTACCTTTTCAAAGAAACAACCCTGGGATTTACCTATCAATCCTATAATTTTTTTACTTCTCAATTTTTTTAATGTTTGTATATTAGTTTGCTATTGCTGCCATAACAAATGACCACACACTCAGTAGTTTATAGCAACATAAATATATTATCTCATAGTTGCTGCAAGTCAAAAGCCTGGTGGGCTAGAGTAAATCCCCTGCATAGGGTCTCACAAGACAGAAATCAAGATATCAGCAGGGCTATGTTTCTTTGAGGTAGCTCTGGGAATTAGTTCTCTTCCAGACTCATTCAAGTTTTGGCCAAATTCAGTTTCTTGAAGTTGTGTGACTGAGGTTCTTGCTGGAGTTGGAGACATGTTCCCCCAGCTGCCAGCCTTCTTTCTCATGTTTTCCATGTGGCCTCTCTCCAGGAACAGGCCAAGTCCTTGTCATGCTTCAAATCTCTCTGACTCTGGCTGGAGAAAGTTCTCTGCTTTTAAAGGCTCATGTGATATAATTGGACCCACTTGGATAAGACAGGATAATCTATTTCAAGGTCTGTAACCTCAATTACAGCTACAAATGCCATTGGCCATCTAACATATCATATACACAGGTTCTAGGAATTAGAGAATGGACATCTTAAAGGAGCCAGTCCACCTATCACAATTTGTCAGTTTCTTCATTCTGCTTTCCCTTGGTTAGGTTTGTTATTCTTTTTAATGGTTGGTTTACATAGCTTTATTCTCTTTAGGTGTTGGTTTACATAGCTTTATTCTGACTTTTATGTAATTATGGAAACATTTAATGCCACAAATTTACCACTGATTATAGATGTGGCTGTGTCCTGTTGATATATAATGTCTTATTATCCTTTCCTAAGTAAATTGTAATTGCAGAGTTGAGTTATTCTTTGACACTTGTGTTAGTCCTTTGAGAAGCATATGCCATAAAAGAGCTGATGAGCAAGAGATTTACTAAGGAAAAAAAAAAAAACCAACTGTGAAGGAAAATGGGGAGAGAGCTGGAAGAGATGGAAAGAGCCATCAGACTACAAAATAGTTCTGACTCCAGTGAAAAAGAGAGAAGGTCTTAGACAGCCATTCTACTAATAGTTTCATTAAGTTCTTTGAACCAAAGTCCCTCATCATAGGAATACTATTCAGACACTCACTGGAAGCAGCCAATGGGAAGTATGATATCCACACATGGTAATATGTATGAAACATAGCAGTCGGGCCCTTGGCCAATTATGCTCCTCCTAGTAGGGGACCTGAGAGGCACATTTCCATGTGAAACACTGGAATTAAACAATAGAATTAAAAGAGGTTTGTTTTTTTTTTTAATACAAATTGTCAGATTTTTGTTTCTTTATACTTTTCTTATTAATTTCTACTTTCTGGGCAGTATAGAGTCATGATCTGTACTTCTCCTACTTTGTGGAATAACGTGAGTTCTTTATTGTCACATATCTACTTAGTTGTTGCAAAGGCTGACTGGGCACTGGGAAAGAATGAGTGTTTCTTGCTGTTTGCAAGTTGGATTGCTTGGTATATAAATTGACTAAATAAGCTATACTTTTCATATTTTCCTATATCCTTATTTATATTTTACTTATTTGGCCTTTGTTGGTGACAGAGAAATCATTTAAAATCATTAATATATCATCTCTGTTTATCCTTGTAATTCTATAGCTGTTACTTTTTAGTCAATATATAATGTAAATAAAGGTTCAAACTTCTTCACTGTGCAGTCTACTCTTCATCTGTAAAAATGACCACCGTTGTCTCATTTAACATATTTTGCCTCAAATAACATTTTATCTAACAATATTGTTCTGCTAGCTTTCCTTTTTAAGACTCTTTTACATTTATTTATTTATTCATTTATTTTGAAAGAGAGAGTGAAAGAGAGAGCAAAGGAGGGGCAGAGAGAGAGAGAGGGAGGGAATGAGGGGGGGGCGGGGGGAGAGTCCCAAGCAGATTCCATGCTGACAGCACAGACATGGGGCTTGAACTCAAAATGTGAGATCGTGACCTGAGCCAAAATCAAGAATCAGATGCTTAACCAACTGAGCCACCCAGGCGCCCTGGCTTTCTTTTCCTTTGCTTTTGCCAGTGATATATTTGCCTGATATTTTATTGTTAAGAATTCTGCCTTTAAGTATACCTCCTATAAGGAGCCTATTTTAAGTGAATCTCCTATAAATAGCCATTCATGTGCTATTGGTTGCCCACCAAACATTTATCTATTCAAACCCTTCTGTTATTCATCTCTTTCTTTTCTAAGAGAACTTAGATTTTGGTGGGTTCGGGGATTGACTCAATGGGTAATAGGCATTAAAGAGGGCACTTGTTGGGATGAGCATCGGGTGTTATATCTAACTGATGAATCACTACATTCTACTCCTGAAACCAGTACTACACTGTATGTGAAGTAACTTGAATTTAAATTAAAAAAACAAAAACAAAAAAACAAAACTTAGATTTTGTTAACTGCCCATTTTCCTCCATGCGACTGTTTCAGGAGCTGAATTCTGTTTGGCCAAAGCCCATCATGTAGTTTCATTCCCCTGGACGGTGATTAGTTTATGTGTGATTATGTGCTACAATTCTGTGTCTATTTTCCAAACCAGTCCTTTTACCTAAAGGAACTTCCTCAATGTTTCTGGATGTGTAGAAGGCCCTCTTATCCTAACTTCCAGACCTGGAACTTGTTGTTTCCTATCTTTCTATGCTCTAAAGTCATTTCATCTAAGGAAATTCCTAAGGCCTAATCTTAGGCCACTCATGTGTTTTCCTCAGAGCCCAATTAATTGTACATTTAAACATGTATTCAATAAGTATTTGGTGGATATTTATCATTGGTCAACTGATGTGCACTAAGGTTGTAGTGATGATAGAGGATACATACCAGCTTACACAGTGATTGGGGGAAAAGTAAAGAAGCAATAAAATTAAACAATTGATAAGCCAATATCAATAGCAGGCTTTTGTTATATCATTAGGTAGCCTATTATCAAGATGAATATTATAGACAGCAGAATGGAACACTTCCCTATAAATCTTTCCTTGAAGATAGTTCTGTAACTATTGAATCATTCCTTTAGAAAAGATCATTTTCAAATGAAAATATGCTTTAATTTAGGCTCAAGTCTGTTTCTTGGCTCTTTTAGGAATAAAGTATAATTAATTTAAGTGCTAGTGATTTTGTTCACACACACACAAGCTCCCTTTTGTACTTTCATTAGGTAATGCAGCTCTTAGGAAAGATTGAGGCTTCCGGTTCTGAGCAAACCTCAAATTTAAAGATGGTCCAGGGGGATTATCGCCATGAAATGAACCTTTTGGAGTTCAAGTAAGTGAATGGAAGATTTTTAATTCTGTTAAGTACATTCCAAAAGGTTTTGCCTAATGAAAGCATTGGCTTTAAATGAAAATCTATCCCAGGAATTTGAAACTGGCCAAGACATAAAGCAACAAACTGTTAGAGAGAATACTCTACACTAAAGTAATTCATACAATATTCATAATAAAGGAAATATGAGGGGAGGTGGGTGGGAGGATGTGTGAAAGAGGTGACGGGGATTAAGAAGGGCACTTGTAATGAGCACTGGGCATTATATGTAAGCCTTGAATCACTAATTTGTACACCTGAAACTAATTACACTGTATGTTAGCTAATTGGAATTTAAATAAAAAATTTTTAAAGAATGGATATTGTAATTCTCTTTGTTTATGTATTGCAACTGAATTGATATACATCCTGACCTTTTCCAAAGAGTAATTTGAACTTATCATCAACTATATGTCTCAATGTAACACACTTCATTGAATATACATCAATTCCCCAAGACTACCAAATAATTATTAAAACAACTTTGATTTACAAGCTTTCTTTTTAAAATTTCTTCTAAGATTCTCTACCTTCTTTACATTATCCTTTTTTTAAGACTGGTCTCTGTCCTATCTTCACTGAGTTCTCCCCTACGCACAGTAAAAGAGACAAGACTCCACAAACATTCAAATTATTGGCCTCCTTATTCCCCAATCCTCCTTTCTTGTATAAAAGACCACCATTTCCTGGAATCCTGGCACAGGCAAAGGAAAATTCTAGTCTCTTGGATGATACTACCTTACTGCCTCTTCTCTCCTTGTTCTTTTTCCTCTTGGATTTTCCACTTGGGTTTAGTGACTTGGTCAAATCCAGTGTTCTGAATATACTCTGCTTGCTCCATTTTCCCCCATCCTTACAGTATTTCATCAAATCTAATTTTTAAGATACCTCCTGATTTCAGAGATGTTAAATTGGGAAATACGTGTGTCCTAGACACTGATGAAAAACTATACTCATCTCTAAAATTCAAAGAAGTAAATGTCTTGTGTAAAGAGAATATAGCCACTTACTTCATACAATAAAAAAGCATGTCTAGGTACTTAAATTCCAGTACAATGAGGATGCCCAGTAAATATCTGTGTGGTGCTTGGTCTAATCCCATTAGCTTAGAATTAAATAAAGTGTCCAAAGTAGAAGAGTAAACTGTTTCTAGAGGTACACTTTAAGAAATGATTTTCCTGGGGGAGAAAAGGGACTTATAATCTGGAATGGAATACTGGCTTAAATGGATGAAGTACGTTAACAAATAGAAAATCAGGGCACCTAAGTGGTTCAGTTGGTTAAGCGTCCAACTTTGGCTCAGGTCATGATCTCACGGATTCGTGAGTTCGAGCCCCGCGTGGGGCTCTATGCTGACAGCTCAGAGCCTGAAGCTTGCTTCAGATTCTGTGTCTCCCTCTCTTTCTGCCCTCCCCCACTTGCACGCTCTCTCTCTCTTTCTGTCTCAAGAATAAACATTAAAAATAAATTTAGAAAAAGGGGCGCCTGGGTGGCTCAGTTGGTTAAGCCTCCAACTCTTGGTTTCAGCTCAGGTCACGATCTCGTGGTTCATGAGTCTGAGCTCCGCATCAGGCTCTGCACTTACAGCTCAGAGCCTGCTTGGGATTCTCTCTCTCTCTCCCTCTCTCTCTGCCCCTCCCTTGTTCACGCTCTCTCTCGCTCAAAATAAATAAACTTAAAAAAAAAATTTTTTAATAAAATAAAAAGTAACAAAATAAAACAAAGATGAAAAAAAGTTCTCCATCTCAGCTTCCTTAAAGTAACCAATGCTAACACCAGAGATATGTCCTCCAACACTGTCCTCCTTGTTAATATAAATATCTAACAGAAAAAGGATGTTTATATATATTTTATGTATCATACACTATTTGTATAGAAAGAACATGGCTTTTTAAAATACACCCTATACACATTACTCAATAATTTGCTTTTTTATAGTGCATTGTAATCATCTCTCTAGATCTAACATTAGTTTAATAGTTGTGTAATATTTTAACTTACAGAGGTGCTATAGCTAATTCAATCACTTATTATATTGATTCTTTCCAGTTTACAGCTACCCCAAACAAACCCCAAAATTATTGTGTGTATATATCTTTAAATATCCTTAAATTTAGATGTTTTTATTTCTACCGGCAAGATTCCTAGGTCAAAGAGTTCATTTATTAATTTTTATAAATTTATTATTATTATTTTTTAATGTAGCAATGCACACTCCCACCAGCAATATATGAGAAGGCTTTCTCTACATTCTTATCAACACTGGATGTTCTTTTTAATATGTGCCAATTCAAGGATGAAGATTGAATGTTTTGTTTCTATTTGCTTTCCCTTCACCATTTGAATTTCCTTTTCTGTGAATTTACCCATTCTTATCATTTGTCAAAGTTTATATCATGACTTTCCTCATATTCTTATCAATTTGTAGGATTCCTTCACATTAGAGATATTAACCCTTTGACTGAGATATTTATTACAAATATATTTTCTTCAAAGAGAAAGTAAGGCAAGTAGGGCTCTCTTTTTTTTCTTTTCCATTCAGAGCATTTCTCCAATTAAAGTAGATGGGGTATAGTATTTGCTTTTCCTTTTTTAAGAAACTACTGTCTCTGAGAAAAGGGATTTAAAAAAAATTTAATAGCATTCAAAAATGTGTTTAAGTGGACAGTCTTACCATTTAGAAACTTTAACAATTTCAAGTTTAATGGCCAATTAAATTTATGTTTTATATACAACTTAAAAGCCCCAATAATGTCTGTGGTTTTCTAGTGAATTCCTAGGACTTTGGCATTCAACCCTAGACCTAACAAAGGAGATGTACAGGCTCTTCATCTGAACACCAATATGCAGACTCCTTTTTCCAGAAAGGTCTTAGTCACATGTTCAGCTAAATAACTTCCTAAGCTAACAACTTAGTGCTTATAGAGCAAGAGTCTTAGTCATCATAAAATATGGCTGTCTTTTTAGGAAGGGTTTAGCAGGGGAAGTACCTATTAGTCACTCCCTAGATAGTTCTTGCTGCTGACAATGTTTAATTGATAGTGATTTATTAGAAAAGAAAAAGTATATGGTCAATGAAGCAAATGCATAGACTCAAATCTTCCCATACAGCTTTGAAAATGCTACCACAGTATTATGTTACAAACTATTCAAGTCGAGGATATGTCTCATCCATCTTCGTATTCTCAGCACCCAGCACATTCAGATGCAAATAGCCAATGAATATTTTGAAAATCAATAATGTGTAAGTTGTGTTTTGGAATACTCAAAGACAACATCATAGCCATATACAGTTGGGGGGAAATATACAAATAAGTGAAAAGCTAAACACGAAGTAAAAGTTAAGACAGTGTTAGAGGAAATAGATCAGTAGACAGAAATAAGAAATGTACTAATTGTTATTTCTGAATGTCTACCAATCCCTAAGTGACCAAGATATTCAGGTGCGTCCATCTCTGCAGTGTAAGTCTTCTCCCCATTTTAATGATGAGGAAACACAATCATAGAAATTAAATACTTTGCCCAAAGTTACATCGCTAGAAAATATCTGACTCCAAACCTCAGGTTGTTTTGTCAATCTATGACACCTCCATCTCACAACTCCAGCCATTAGTAAGCTAATTGTACTACAGAAATTTAGGGAATGGGAAGATCACATCTCCTTGAAACTATGAAGGTAAGAAGCTATGAAGGTATTGGGATTTAAGCTCAAGTACAATATGGAACAACAAGCAAAAAGCTTCCTATCAGAATGGAGTTGGAGTTGCTCTTTACTTGCGTCATTAGGACATAAAGAAGAAGTTGAAGTAGATAGGCACAAACTTACTAGAAATAATTTTCTTAAAATTAATTTCTTTCTTCTGACATGAAATTTAAAATCTTAGGTTCAGTCTCCAAAACTGACTTGGTTAAAGCCACTATCTGAATTCTTGAGAGCCTATTAAGAGTAACATTTTTCAAGAAATCAAACTTTTCATGTCTTCTGGAAAAGTTCAATTGATTATTAAATGCAAGCCAATGAGTTTGAGACTTAAGAGAACTGGTTAAAAAAAAAAAAAGCCCCAGATTGGAGCTATGTCCTCATTTACATATGTCAACCATAACCACAGCGGTCACTAGGATGACTGTTGCAAGCCTTACACTCTGTCCTCACCATTCATGTTCATCACAGCCATCTGCTGTGTCTATGACTCCCCATTAAATTTTATTTTATGCTTTTGTGAATTTCTCCCTTATAATTGCCCTTGGTGTGTATATTAAGTTGATTCCACCAATATAAAAAAATTTTTTAACTGTATCCCGCATTATTCTAGTAAGATCTGTGGCCATAATTTAAAAGTCTGACTTTTGTGTTTTTTGAAAAAGAAAATCAGCTATCTATGCTACCTACTTACTCATCTACCTACCTATCTATATCTAACTACATATTTTTAAAAATATTCATTTTTGAGAGAGAGAGAGAAAGTGTGCAAGTGGGGGAGGGGCAGAGACAGAGACAGAATCTGAAGCAGGCTCCAAGCTGTCAGCACAGAGCCTAATGTGGGGCTGGAACCCACGAACTGTGAGATCATGAGCTGAGTCGAAGTTGGATGCTTAACTGACTGAGCCACCCAGGCACCCTATATCTATCTACATCTGATAGAAATACTACCATAATTATTGGAATAGAGGATTTGGGAACTAAAATGTGAATGTCATATTTCATCCTGTTGAAATTTTAATTATAAATACTGTAATTCACAGAAAAGTCATTCTTTCATGGAAAGCCATGCCCATTATGTTAGGAGAAAGTCTAAGTAAAGGAGACATATATAAACCTTTATTTTAGCTTATCCTTTTTTATCTTTCAAGGAGAATGCTTTTTAAAAAATGCTTTCATATTTTCATAAACTACCAGTTCTGACTTTTTCATGGTAACCAGTAAAGTCAGTCTCTAATTGCAGGCAAAACCTTATAATAAAATGATCACAGGTAATAACTCATTCTTTATGACTATTTTAATTTCAGAATTCTAATTACTGATATGCACTTCTGGAGATATTACTTGGTCACATTTAATGGTTCCCTGGTTTTCAGAGGGATGTTAATATCACATCAGTAGTAAATGTTCTTATTTACATACACAGTAAAAGTGCACACTGAAGGCTGGATTTCCAATTGCAAAGCTACCTCTTGATTATCTGGGGATTTACTGTCCCTCTTAACAATCACTATTAATATTTCCACCACAGATAGGAAAGACAAGATGAAAATTGAAGATTAGATATCTAAATATCTAAGCAAATGTACAATTTGTTATTTGTGAACAGCTCTAGTAAAGGGTATTAAATGAGAAACAATGAATCATTTATTCAACAACTATTCAGCTCTAGTAAAGGGTATTAAATGAGAAACAATGAATCATTTATTCAACAACTATTCATCGAGCGCTTTCTAAATTCCAGCCACTGTTCAGAGCCATGAACAAAGCAAATTCCTTGCTTTCATGGAGCTTAGATTCTAGTGAAGTAGACAGCACACAAATTGTATATATCACATGGTGATCAGCATTTTGGAAAAAATTAAGTAGGGTAAAGGAATAAGGGAGGGTCAGATGGGGAAAAAGAAATTTTTTTTTAAAGTGTGGTTTTAAAAAAGTCCTGGGGCGCCTGGGTGGCTCAGTCAGTTAAACATCAGACTCTTGATTTCTGCTCAGGTCACGATTTCACAGTCGTGAGATCAAGCCCTGAGTCGGGCTCCTTGCTGGGTATGGAGCCTGCTTAAGATTCTCCCTTTGCCCCTCCCCCACTTGTGTGCTTGCATGCTCTCTCTCAAATAAAAATAAAAATAAACCAACAAACAAAGTCAGTCCTATGTTAAGGAGGAAAATGGTGCTTGAAAAGATATCTGAATGAAATGAGGGCAGGAGCCACTGGGTATTCTAAGGAAGAGTGTTCCAGACATAGAAAACAGTTGGCTAAAATGAGGCTGTCCATGTGTGAGTTGGGAACTTATTTGAGATCCATCAGCTGTTAGTCAGTAACACAGGTGTTTGGAAATCATGATTAGATTAGCAGGAACTGTGGCCGATGGTATCTTCTCAATGTGGAAATACTCACCTGAATCAAGATACGCTTTCTATGTGAAAAGTATCTCTCTCCGTATCAAAACATGTGATAATTCAAAGCGATGAAGATTAGAATTCAGGTATTATACCACAGCTAACACAGCTACTGGCAAATTAACTTTTCCCATTCCTTGATTTCATCATCTAAATTCTGGTTTCTCAACGTAGGCACTATTGGCGTTTGGGATGGGTAATTCTTTTCTGTGAGGCTGTTATGTGCATTGTAGGATGTTTAGCAGTATTTCTGGCGTCTACACACTCCACATGTCAGTAGCACCTCCAAGTTGTGACAACCAAAAATGTCTCGGGGCGCCTGGGTGGCTCAGTTGGTTGAGCGTCCGACTTCAGCTCAGGTCACGATCTCACGGTTCGTGAGTTCGAGCCCCGCGTGGGGCTCTGGGCTGATGGCTCAGAGCCTGGAGCCTGCTTCCGATTCTGTGTCTCCCTCTCTCTCTGCCCCTCCCCCGTTCATGCTCTGTCTCTCTCTGTCCCAAAAATAAATAAACGTTAAAAAAAAAAATTAAAAAAAAAATGTCTCCATACATTGTTAGAGGGCCACTGCTCTAAATAAAAACTGGAAATGGTCTCATATAATTTGTCTTTTCCAAATACTAGTCCAAACACTTTTTCAAGGCAGCTAGAGACACATACATGCAATATATGTCCAGCATGTCTTAAGCAATTTCCAGTGATAAATACCGCAAAATTATTGAAACATTTTTTCCTGAAAAATTACAGCATTATAGCAATGATTACTTCAAGCCATCCACATGTTGTAAGTTAGTCTGAATATTTTCAATAATAAACAACATGCATTACTCCTGCCTGTCTAATATAGTGCCTATTCTAGAAGGGAATTTGAAACTGACATTTTACTACAAGCTAGTCACATGCAGAAAACATACAGAGGCCGCTTGCCAGTCCCCATCCTCATCCTTCCTCTTCTCAGACCATATTTCTCAGTCATTCCAGGTATGGATTCTCCTTTTTACTCAAATCTCAGCCATTCTAGAGTGACTTTTCATGTTGAAGCTATATGATTCCAATCTTTTCAATCTCTGTAATAACATCCACTTTCATTTTAAAAAATCATTCATTCTCTGTTATTTAATATTCCTATGGTGCATCATTTTTATGCCAGCGGTCTTTTCCTGCACCTTAGCGTATTATATATCTGTTTTTGCCCCACATGAGTAACTCAGTACCTCTTTAAGCCCTCCCCGAACCCTACTCCCTAAAGAATCCACAGAGACCCACTGGAGGCAAAAGGGACTTTACTGAGGATCTCACCTGAGACAGAAAAGACAACCAAGGACTGTCTCCCATGGGCACTGTGCTTTCCCAAAGTCCTTCTGGGTCTTTCTACATCCTACCTATGATTTTCTCTGGCCCAGCTCCTCCCCCAGCCAGGTAGTGACCTTTGCAGGACAGAGATTCCACCAACTGCCACCCTTAGCCAAATCTGCCCACTGCTAAGAATGATTTGCACACTTTCTACTAATTTTTTAAATTAGAAAATGTATTTCATGATGTGATTATATGTTGCTTAAATTTCAGTGTATGTAAAGTTAGATTAGACAACCAAGTTCTTTTTTCATTTGTTTGTATTGTATGTGGCTGCTTTCCCACTGCAATGGCAGCACTGAGTGGTTAAAGAATTGACTGGTTGCAATGGAGACCATATGGCGCACAAAGCCTAAAATATTTACTATCGACCTTTCATAGAAGAAGTTTGCTGACCCCTACGTACCCCGGAGTGATATCACCATCCAAGTGGCTTGTCAAGGTGTTTCTTCCACATATACAATGTACCCCAGGCCCTAAGAGGAAACCTGCATGGATGGATGATACATGTGTTTCTGTGTGTCCATGTGTCTGTCTTTGTGTCTATGTGTATTTTAATGTATGCAGAGGGGTGTTGTCAGCAGCCGGGTTGAATGCAAGCTTGGGGCAGGGACCCAAAATGTGCTCCCTTGCTCCCTACCTCCCACATCAACCCATAAGTACTTGTTAGACATCTTGAACCTCATCATCTGAAAAAACTGCAGTTTGTCAATACTAAATTTTGGTTTTATGTTTAAATTTACTTTATTAAAATATAACTATTTTCCCCCTTAGATTTAATTCAGTTTCAAACAACCTATATGAGGCAGTTGAGAACCATCAAAAATGGACAGAGAAACAGTTCCTCAACTATGAAAAAAACCACCTTGGCCATGTAAATCAATGTCTGAAGCTCCTACAGGAGAAGCTGGTAAGTAAACAGCTGCATAGTCATTGTCTTGATGTTGAAAGTTTCACTGGGACATTCACAGTAACCTTCACTGTGTCAGTAATTAACCTTTTCTGGCACCAGAATGGGAATCCAGAAGCCTGCCTTTTGGTTCTGTGTGCTACTCTCTCAGAACCCACACTTCTGAGTGTGCTCTACCCATAATAACCTAAAGAGAGGTGTTTTGTTTTTTTTTTTTTAATACATATTCTCGGTTCCAACCCAGAGCTGAGGTCCCTGGGGCCTCCCCTGGAGATCTGTGCACCTAGGCAAGCCTCCTGGAGGACACTTAGACACAGTAAAACCTGAAAACTTCTGCCATAGACAAGTCAGTTTACCTCTCTGAAGATCCATCCGTCGATCAAAGGTTTTCAAAACTTCTTTTCCAGAGGCAACCTCATAGAGAAACTCCCAGCTTTGGGGCAAGACTACCAGGATGGAGGGGAAATCTGTTGATTGCAGGTACCCCTCACTCCAAGCAGCGCATCCAACCAGCTGCTAGCCCCAATGGGAGAGCAACACAGGGCCATCCGTGTCATCAGTGACTGCCAGCCTTGCTGGTGATTCAAATAAGATGTTTCTGGAATTTCGGTAGAGGGGCTTTGGGCAGCTGAGTTTGTAGACAGCTGACAGAGGCAGGAATCCAAGAGATGTAGATAACCGTTCCAGCTTTATCACTGATAAGGCTATTGAAGTCTGTGTGGTCCAACATGCAGCCAACAGGGCCTGCTAGTTCTCTAGGATTTAGACAGACTCATCCACCAGTTATAGGCAGCACTAGGTGACCACAGGGTCACCTGCAGGCAGAAGCTTTCCACCACAAGTAAGAAAGAGGCTGGAATCCACTTCCCCGATGCAAGCAGGGCCAAAAATAGGAGGGGGGCGCCTGGGTGGATCGGTCGGTTGGGCGTCCGACTTTGGCCTAGGTCATGGTCTGGTGATTCATGAGTTCCAGCCCCACGTGGGGCTCGGCGCTGACAGCTCAGAACCAGGAGCCTGCTTCTAGATTCTGTGTCTCCTCCTCTCTCTGCCCCTCCCCTGCTCATGCTCTGTTGTTCAAAAATAAATAAATGTTAAAAAAATAATAATAAAAAATAGGAGGAACAATGGGGCCAAGTCACTGTCACCCAGTTCCTGCTGGCAAGTTCCCTGTGAGAGGGTGAGGAGGAGCAGAGAAGCTCCTGAGCTTGGGGCATCCATGAAGTCCCCACCTCGCTGCAATTAGAATCACCTGGAGAGTTTTTCAACTAGATAAATTCCTGAGTTCCACTGTGGACCAATTAAATCAGTTTAATGAGGGGCGGGTTGGTGGTAGTGGTTTTGTGATGGTCCAGGTGATATCAATAGACAACAGAGGTCAAGAATCACTATTCTAGCTGAACTCTGTCCACGTGGAGATACGAAGCTCGAGGGAATAGGAATGTGTAACAGGAACATGACCCAGGAGCTTAAAGAGTCTAAAATGCCTCCCTTCAGGCACCTGGGTGGCTCAGTCAGTTGAGAGTCTGACTTCGGCTCACGTCATGATCTCACAGTTCGTGAGTTCAAGCCCCGCATAGGGCTCTGTGCTGACAGCTCAGGGCCTGGAGCCTGCTTCAGATTCTGTGTCTCCCTCTCTCTCTGCTCCTCCTCCGCTTCCACTCTGTCTCTCTCTCTCTCTCAAAAATAAATAAAGATTAAAAAAATTAAAAAAATAAATAAAATGCCTTCCTTGACCACACTTCTTTAAACACTAGACTGTAATTCCAACTCCTCAAGGCATTTCAGCAAAACCACAGTCCTTTCTTTTCTTTCTCCTATCACATGCAGAATTCTAGAAACTGCAAACAAAGCCAAGCAAAGGGATGAACTCTCACACGTGTGAACACAGTTTTAGATACAAAGGAACCTGGTTGGAATTTTCATGTTTAATATGGAAAAATGAACATGTTGGGGCGCCTGGGTGGCTCAGTCGGTTAAGTGGCTGACTTTGGCTCAGGTCATGATCTCACGGGTGATGAGTTCGAGCCCTGAGTCAGGCTGTGTGCTGACAGCTCAGAACCTGGAGCCTGTTTCAGGTTCTGTGTCTCCTTTTCTCTCTGCCCCTTCGCTGCTTATGCTCTCTCTCTCACTCTCAAATAATAATAATAATAATAATAATAAATATTTAAAAAAATAAAATAAATAAAAGTGAACTTGTTAAAAACATTCCTTAAGCTGAAGTACATATCCACCTAAGTTTTCTTTTCTGCAGAGTTTTATTTCATGATATCTTTTATAGGAAAAGTCTGAAAATAAAATGGAAGAGAAATTACTGAAGCTTTCAAGCAAATTAGAGAATTTCGTTAACACAGAGAAACAGGAAGCAGAACTAAGTACAGTAAAGCATATAGAAAATAAACTGTCCAAAAAGATGAACCAACTGGAAAAGCACATCTGGGGTGAATTAGAGAAAATTCAGACTGAATATCAATCAGGTGAGCAGACACCTTTGATTAAGAACACTAGCTCTTGCTTATCCAATTCCTCAGAGTTGTCTACTTGGAGCTCATGGCCATGGATCAGTCTTGTCAGTATTGATATCCTTCCGTATTTAATCTCACTTTTCTCAATATCCCATAGAATGTCAGCATGCCATTGGAAGGTAGATATACAAGTTCACATTCTTCATTCAGACTGGGCAGTGTCACAAGCTTGCCAACACTGTGAGGTTGTTTCTGTTTGTTTTGTTTTTTGTTTTTTTACGGAGATCATAGAATCATAGAATTGTTAGACTTGGAACGTCCTTGAGATCAAGACCTGACTTGTGGTATGTCATGAAATCAGGACTTGAAATCGAATGCCCCTCATTGAACTGCAGGTAATGAGCCTGGACGGATGTCAGACTGGAGACCTGACCTTTACAAGTGAGAGAGAGAGATGAATTAACAGAGTCCGGTATAATGACTGCTTTTCTTCTTAAGGAGGCTAATGGCAGCAGTGTCAAGCTGAGCTAACATCAAAGAGGATTAATTTGAAAGCTCATCTAATTTGTCAAAGGGAAGGACATGGGATAGGAGCTGGGGAGCAGCCATCTGCCTCCAGTCACAATTCTGAGCAAATTACCAGAACCAGAGGTTCCTTTATTAAAGAAAGTCCCAACTCATTTTCCGTCTTCTAGTTCTCAGAAAAATGCCTGCAAATTCTCTCAAATGTTGATCCTGTACAGAGATGCCTTGAAGGTGTCCTGGGAAGATATTATGGTCTCATTCTCCCCGATGCTCGATGCTTGTAGCATATAAGTAAAATTTGCTGCCTGGAAATCTGACCCACACTGCCCCTATCCCCATCTCCCATTGTCAAACCAAAATAATGAATTATCTGGTCAGGAATCACATTCCAAACTTAACTGGCCCTTGTTTTAGGTCCCTGCTTTCTCCTTAAATACCAGAGGTTTCATTATATTCATCCCATTAGTATAACCCCAGGATGAGCCAAAGAGGAATTTGCATTCTGCTTTTTTTCTGCATTTTACTAACTGGAAGTTCTAGCAAAGGAGAATTTCAAATTAATGGTGTGCTCTTTTATGCCTTTCATAAAAATGTGTTGAGAAATGACTATTTGAAAGGCCCAGTGAATAAGAAATGGGCTGTACCCTAAGAAGCTTGCAGTCTGGTGGGTCTGTGGTCATGAGTGACTAGACCTGCATAAAAGAGAAGGTGCTGGCGGTGGGAGGTGCAGGGGGAACAGCTGGTGGCCACTCCTTAGGTCCCTCAACAGGTCACTTTCTGAGAAGTTTTTAAATCTCACCTGTGTTCTTTGTCTTCAATTTGGTAACAAGGATTAAAAAAGAGATCATCCAAATCTCTTATTAAAGCATACAGAGGGGCGCCTGGGTGGCGCAGTAGGTTGAGCGTCCGACTTCAGCCAGGTCACGGTCTCGCGGTCCGTGAGTTTGAGCCCCGCGTCGGGCTCTGGGCGGATGGCTCAGAGCCTGGAGCCTGTTTCAGATTCTGTGTCTCCCTCTCTCTGCCCCTCCCCCGTTCATGCTCTGTCTCTCTCTGTCCCAAAAATAAATAAACGTTGAAAAAAAAAAAAAAGTTAAAAAAAAAAAAGCATACAGAGAGCAGAAAATATTTTAAATTTCTCTCTTGAAATATAGAATTATTTAGCTATGCAATATATTTGGGCAAGGAGAAGGAGAGGAATTGAATTAAATTTTCCCGATGAAGCCAGATACAAGCGGAAACACTATCGCTAATATATCTTCATGACATAGAAGAAATGGGTTATTGTACATTTTTACACTGGTCTTAATGGAATTTAATATGCTTTAAATGATGATCAATTATGGCAGAAGCGCTCATTAGCAACTTTTGTTTAAAAAAAAAATTCCAATGCATTGTTTAATTTCAGTATACCTTTTCTCATATCCTCTTCCAGGATTTAAATCAATTCATGACTCTCTCAGCTCCCTCCAACAAATACAGAAAACAAAGATGGATTTAGAGAAATATAAAGTACAGAAAGACCTAAAGAAATTGCAGCGTAAGCTAGTGGAACTCCAGGAAGTATAAAACTTTTCTGTCATCTTTTTCACCAGCCAATATAGTGGTTTGCTGGCAAAAGTTGGGAAGAAGTTAATATCTCTGGGATGTTGACTGCTTCTTATACCTCTGTATTTCTTATCACCTTTTTCAGGAAATTAATGTGCCAGAAAACCCAATAAAGCAGAGAAGTTTATGATGTCTTCACTAATTTATTAATGAAAAAGTTAAGGAATTTTTTACATACATGCCTTTTCATATTTTTATTTGCCTATAGAAAAGAGCATTCAACAAAATGTACATATACAAGTGAAATGGGACTGGTGTAAACATAAAACGAGGGCAGGAACTGTGGCAAATTGGACCACTTACCCTGTCTACAAAGGAATAGCCACCATGCAATCCTGGTTCATCATTAATATGCATATAATCCATTGGTGCCAAGATTTCATTTTTCAAGAGAAACTAGAAATCTGGTTTTATTTATTTTTTTAACGTTTTATTTATTTTTGAGACAGGGAGAGACAGAGCATGAACGGGGAAGGGTCAGAGAGAGGGAGACACGGAATCCGAACAGGCTCCAGGCTCTGAGCTGTCAGCACAAAGCCCGACGCGGGGCTCAAACTCACGGACCGTGAGATCATGACCTGAGATGAAGTCGGCCGCTTAACCAACTGAGCCACCCAGGCGCCCCTAGAAATCTGGTTGTATATGAAGCCATTTATAAACATTAGCAACTAGTTCAGAACGGTTCTTACACTAGGAGGGAATATCTGCGGGACAGATACAACTAGCAGGCTATCAAATTACAACTTCAAATCCAGAGATTCTTGTCTTCTAACAATCCCAATATTTATAGCAAGTCTAACTTATTCATATTTAAATGATTGATTCATTGTACTCAAGATGTATCAGAAATATGAGCAAGTAAGAGCTGACTATGCAAAATAAGAAAATACACCAGTTTCCATGAAAAATCATCCAACATAATTTGATCTAGGTGCTAAATTCGGGAGTACTTCAAAAACACAAATTAGTTTCCTATAAAATTAAAATATTTCTAATTTTTCTAGACATACATGTTAAATGTAGAGTCTAGTATTAGGCAATAAAATCATTAAAGGTAAAAATAAGCTATTCATGTCATATACTGTCTGCTGGAAACAAAGACTGTTTCCTTTTTTTAAAAGTTTATTTATTTATTTTGAGAGAAAGAGCTCATGTACAAGCAGGGAGGGGCAGAGAGAGAGAGGGAAAGAGAGAACCCCAAGCAGACTCCACACTGTCAACACGGAGCCTAATGAGGGGCTCTAGCTCATAAAATCATGAGCTGAGCCGAAATCCAGTCAGATGCTTAACCGACTGAGCGCCCAGATACCCCCAAAGACTAATTCTTAATCACAGAGCTTTCTGTAAATCTGGTAAGAGGACCCTTGCTTCAGACTTAGTCTCCTGCCTTGGTTTAGGGAGAAGTGATAACTTTTCCCCTAAGAAAGTACAAACTTACCTTCCAAATAAAATTTTGACCAGTGCCCACCTAATTTTTTAGTTACATGAAACATCTCCATTTATTTTTATTAATTTACACAAAGCATCGTGGACTATATTTCACGGGATTTTCAAAGCAGAATTTAAGAGTTTAAAATGCAATCGCAAGTATTCTTTGCAAACAAGTGTCATGCTAAGACATAGGGTCAATACCTCAAGTAATACTAATTAATTCTTATAAGTTGATAAGAAAATAATAGTGAACAGGCAAGTCACAGAAGAATACAATAATAAATGAAGATACAAAAAGACATTCAACCTATTAAATACAAGTTAAAGGAACCATTTTCATATTGTCATAAATTAAAACACTTGATAATATTGGTTGGCAAGGCTATTGAGAAATGTGCACTCCTATATTATAGGTTAGTCTGTAAATTGGGAGTGACTAACAGGGCAATTTGGAAACATCTATTAACATTTTAAAATGTATTTATCCTTTGACCCTGAAACTTTAGTATTAGAAATTTATTTTGGAATAAAAAACCTTCCAAAATATGCAAAGATGTATGACCAAGGATGCTTATTACAGCACCATTTATTATAGTAAAACAAACAAAGTGAAAACAACACAAATATTAGGAATTGCCTGACTAAATTAATGATATCACCGATAAAAATGCTATCCAACCCTTAAAAAGAACACAAAAAGAGGGGTGCCAAATGGCTCAGTTGGTTAATTGTCTGACTTTGGATCAGGTCATGATCTCGCAGTTCATGGTTTGAGTCCCACTTGGGGCTCGGTGCTGACAGCTCAGAGCCTGGAGCCTGCTTAGGATTCTGTGTGTGTCTCTCTCTCTGCCCCTCCCCCACTTGTGTTCTGTCTCTGTGTCTCTTTCATAAATAAACATTAAAAAAAAAAATAAACATTAAAAAAAAAAAAAAAAGAACACAAAAAGATATCCAAGATTCACTGTTAGGCAAAAAAAAGTAACTTGAAAAGCAATATGGGTATGATCCCACTTATGTCAAAAATATTTTTAGGGACACCTGGGTCACTCAGTTGGTTGGATGTCCAACTTCAGTTCGGGTCATGGTCTTGCAGTTTTTGGGTTCGGCCTGCATCAGGCTCTCTGCTATCAGCACAGAGCCTGCTTGGGATCCTCTGTTCTCTTCTCTCTCTGCCCCTACCCTGCTTGGCTCTCTCTCTCTCTCTCTCTCAAAAATAAATAAGCATTTAAAAATATATATGTTTTTAAATATGTTAAACAGAATATGCATACTCTCTATGATGCAAAAATGTAGGAATTTACAACAAACTTAGCCGTGAATGAATTATGAGGAACTTTGCTTTCTACATAAGAATTTATTAATGTTTTACATTAATGTTTCCAGTAAAAATATATTTTAAAAACATTCACCACAACAAATACACTACTAGATTGAAAGAGTAATTCTTTCTAGTGAACAAAATAAGTGATTGTAGGAAGGATTAAATTAGGAATCCAGACAGCCAAGTCATCTCACTCATACCCATTTTTACTCTACAGTTTTTTTTTCCTTGTGAGCAAAAATGCTCTAAATTGAAGTTGAAATCATAGCTACACTATTATTGTAACGATCCTATAATCAAGCCAAAGGGTTTTCAGAATGGATCGCTCTCACTGGTGGCGACAGGGTAGTACCATGTAGAAATGAATGCAATGCAAGAGGATAGGAGGGGAATCAAGAGGTCTTCTGCAGTATTCTTGCCTGGAATCCCAAGCTGAGGTGTTCACAGGTGTACATAGATGCTAGATAACCTGAGAGCTATGCCTAGTGAGAAGGTGGATCCAGGTTTTGTAGGGCTTAAAGCTTATACAGTTTTGATTTACTATTAATGCCCCATCCTGATGAATTGGCACACAAGTCTGTAGGAATATTCCTGAAAGCCATGGCTACCTCAGAGCAGCCGCAACTTACCTCCCTACAGAAGTGACTATGAACAACAGAAACATATCCCTCTAATCCAATGTTTCCCCAACTCAACTTCTCTTTTGCTGGATCCAGACATGCCCATAGCCCCTCCCGGGGTACCTGACGTCAAGGGAAGGGGGAGTTGAGATGATGATCTTTATCACCGGCCTTATCGTAGTTACAGTGTCTCATTTCTTCGTATTTTACAACAACCTCGTAAACACATTTTTAGGTCTAAGTAAGGGAGGCACCCTGGAACTTAAGAGCCACCGTTTTCAACAAATTCACCTCTGCTCCGGGACCAGTGGAACCCTGGGCCTCTTTCCCTTTGCATCTATTTTGCCACGGATCCACGAAGATGACAAGGACAAACAATCCCCCTAGAGAACCTCAGTATACACTTTATTCTCTGTCAAGCAGCAACACTTAATCCCTTGGGAAATGTCAGACTTCTCTCCCACATATACAGGAGAATGTTTGAACATCACAGAGTCTGCAATCCAGATCCACCCTGTGGACCTGGGGCATATGTTAAGTTATCTCTGAGAGTTCTCAATTTAGACCCAAACACCACCTAAACAGGTTTGGATAGCCCAAGGGTCCTGCTGCCTCCCAGTGTTTCCTGCCATTTCCTTCCTCTTGTGCAACCTGCTTTTAGGGGTAAAAATCATATGAAATTATTTACACTGAGGACTAAATGGTAATGTTCCAAGTACTTTGCTTCCCTGCTAAAGATGAAGGACAAATGCCTCACCTTATGCTACATGGGTTAACACCTTCTCAGCCCCACAGTGGGGGGACATGCTCACCACCTGATAGGCAGGAGAGCAATAAGGCCCTAGGTAAAAAAAAAAAAAAAAAAATCCCCAGAGTTCACTGGACATTAGCAGCTTCCCCATCTTCTACAGAAACTTACCAAATGTCTCCTCACTTCTATCGGTATGAAAGCAGCAAGTAACACCCAAAAACATCGAGGGAAAACTATAATATATACACGTGCATACATATCTGTTTTTACCTTTGGAAGGTAAGGATCTCCAAACCCATGTGAGATACTACTTTTTACATCTTTGCGGTCTCCATTCATTCATGTGCTAGGCACTGGGGATACCATGTTGAGTAAACTAAACATGGACCCTGCTCTTAGAGAACTTATGATTTAGTGGAAAAGACTAATAATTAAACTTTCCAATACATGGGTAAGGAAAGGGTGTGATGGAGCACCTGAAAGAGGCGTTTAGGAAAACTTGGGGAATCAGGCAGAGGGATCTTCCAGAAGAAAGGATATCTAAACTGAGACCTCTGCAGTATAAGCAGATGTTAGCCTAGGGAAAGGGGGATAATTGGTAGAGATGGGGGCTCAGGGAGATAGAGCAACCTGGGCACACACCCGGAGGCCAAGAGACTAGAACACGGCAGGAACTGCAAGATACAGTGTATGTGGTGGGAGGTGGGAGAGAAGGTTTGAGGATGTACATAATGAAAAGGAAGACTGGAGAGATTAGGGGGAGTAGGGTGTCTGATCACAGAGGACTTTATAACTCGTGTTGAGGAACTTGGGCTTGATCTTCGGGGTCCAGAATAGCTTTGAAGGATTTTAATGTTGTTTTTTTTAAGTTTATTTATTTTGAGAAAACAGTGTGTGAGAGGGTAGAGAGAGAGAGAGACATGGAGAGAAAATCCCAAGCAGGCTGCATGCAGTCAGCACAGAGCCGGACGTGGGGCCAAACTCATGAACCATGAGATCGTGACCTGAGCTGAAATAAGTCAGACGCTCAACTGACCGAGCCACCCAGGTGCCCCTGAAGGATTTTGAATAGGCAAGTGACTTTATCAGATTTGCGTTTTAGAGAGATCCCCCTGGCTGTAGTGTGGAGAATAGATTACAGATACAGTGTGAGAAGCAAATCTGGATGGGAAAGGGGGGAGATAAAGGAGAAGAGTGGAGATAATTAGCTCAGGTTTAAACTAATTGATTTTGAAGCATCTATGGGATGTCCAGGTGGAGGTATCCAGTGGCGAGTGAGAGAGATGACCTGGAGCATGAGAGAGATCTAAACTGAAGCTCTGGCATGGAAATAGTCATTGGACTTCATGGGTGAGGGAGGAAGAGACAGCCTGGAGTTGGGACCGGGGGAGTGGAGGACATGAAGGGTTCAGTGAGAAACAGAGACCAGGGGAAACCCTTGAGGACACCTAACACTGAGGGGACAGGCAGAGGAGGAATCTAGAAGTTCCTAGGTGAGCATCTGAAGACAGTGACAGCAAAGTAGGAGAGGGAACATCATCTCTTGAGGATTTCAGTCTTCTCGGTGAGTTCCTGCTGGCAGATGGTGTCAACTTGAAGTTAGTTCTTCCAGTAATGATTTCAGACCAAGCATTAGATCCCCACCTATTGAAGAGAACCCTGTCCAAAAGTGGGTACATTACACAATGCAGTAGGAAAACAGTTGTCAATGCTTTCCTGACTACCCTTCCAGGCATGAAATAAATGTGTTGAGCCTTCTCAGATGCAGAGAGGGTGGTAAGCCCTCCCAGAGAGAGGCAGGATTATTATCAGGAAAAATATTAGACTGTTTTGGCCCCTACCCAGTTTGGCATTTTCCTCTCCAGGAGATTAGAGTCACACTCATTTGTGGTAAAGTTGTTATTTCAGATCTTTCCCTTAGTATACAGTCATGAAATATTCTAACTTCAGAGACTAAATTTTCCATAAACCCATTCCTTGGTTCTGTAACTTCATTTTCAGAAGGTATTTACACATGTGACTAACGTTGTGACAAAAAAATGACTGATGTGTTCACCAGTACGTCAGAAACCAGGTCCTCTTTTACGGTCCCACAGACACAAACTGAGGAAACAGAAAAATAATCCAAACATCTATGCTAGGTCTTGAGGGGTTTTGAGGTTTGACAGACCTTAGTTTAAAACCAGAGTCCCACCAGTCACTATCTGTGTGACTTTGGATCTGTTGTCTAACTTTGGAGTCTTAGTTTCCTCACTTAAAATGAGGACAAGACTACACCTACCTTGTAGGTTATTGGAAGAATTAGAAAAACATTTGTTGAGCTATTACCAGTTGTCAGAGACTTCTCAAAGCATTTTACCTGGATTAATTCATTTAATCCTCCAAAGAGATGTCTATTATTAAGATGAGGAGAAATTAGGTAATTTTTGTGAGGTTATACCACTCATGACAGGTACAGCCAGAATTTGAACTCATTAGTCCAGAGAAGAGCTCTTAAACATTCTATTATATTGTTTCTCTAGATGTAGACCATCTAATGTGGTATTGCATACATAGTAGGTACTGTACTTAATAAATGGTACCGATTACTAATAATAAACAGAGTTTTTGATTTTGATGGGAAAGACAAGTCCCATGGTACTCTTTCATCCAATTCTGATTCAGAGTAGTATCTAAAAATACTTGAGTTTATAAAGGTCCTTGCACTATGTGTGAGAAGAAATACCTTGGCTAGCAATAATTCCAGCAATGGATGAAAGCAGAAAGAAGTACAAAATATAGATTTCTCCTGGAACAAAATTATAATGAGGAAGTATTTCTCTACTTTAAAAGCACTTCTTTCTCCGGTCTCTGGGGAGGGAGGCTAACATAATGAAGAAACATTATGGACATTGACTGGAGGCGGGCAAGGTGCTGATGCCAACATCCTGTGAAGTAGATTTCCTCTGTAGGTTCTGGCCACCAAAGCCTACCCAAGAGCCATTACTGTCAGGTAAAAGTCATTAGTATCCAACAGATGTTTCTCCAAAAAGGTAATGCACCGCTTTCACAAGGGAGACACTCAGGGATGGACTTCAGGTGGGTGGGGCCCATATGGAGACATGTGAATGGGGGTGGACAAAACCTACTTCTGCAACTCAGAACAACTCCATATTGAGGAATCTATCTAGTCCTTATGCCTAAATTCCACTGCTGAGCACTTAAAGGCTTTTACATATTCACAAAACCAACACAAAACCCTCAAAAAGGAACAAAAACACACCCAGGAACTTTTATCAACTACCTCCTCTGCAGGGATTAGTTGGTAAGTAAAAGAGGTCTTTAAAAACTAAGAAGTGCTAGATAACTAAGACATGAGAGGGCTGAAAGGAAGTTGATGGAAGAGAGATTAACACCAAGGAGAAAACCAAGTGATTTTATCAAGGACTAACTGAAACAATTAGCTCACTGTGGCCTCTCTATTGGAACTTTCTATTAAGTTCAAAATCTAACAAGGGTGGAGCACTCCCTATCATTGCATAGGTTTAAATTTGTGAATAAAGGTAAGGGAAAAATAACTTTGCCAAGTTAGTCTTTTGGAGGAGGTTCCTTCTAAGGTTCTTTCTAGAATTCAGATAGTGGCACTAGGTAAATGGCAGCCTCAGCATACTATCTGGTAGGGCAACTGTGTCAGTCGCAAAGACACATACCTCAAGTCTTTGAGGTGTCACCAATTTCTTTTTTTAAATATAATTTACTGCCAAGTTGGCTAACGTCCAGTGTATACAGTGTGCTCTTGGTTTTGGGGGTAGGTTCCCGTGATTCATCGCTTGCAACACTCAGCGCTCATCCCAACAAGTGCCCTCCTCAATGCCCATCATCCATTTTCTCCTCTCTCCCGAGGTGTCACCAATTGTTAAAAAAATTGAACAGTAGTATTGGAATTGATCTTGGGAGCCTGATTCTATGTGCGTAAGAATATAGAGAAAAGCTGAGCTTTCTTTCTTTTTTTTGTCTGTAAAATTAGCATCTACTGTAAAAAATGATGTGAGAATTAAATGAGGTAATAATGGTGTAAAGAGTTTGGCAAATCATTTAACCTACCCCTGCCTCTAAGTCCTTGGTTGCTGAAGCTCTGGTGGGTAATGATCACCACCCCAGAAGCACAGAATGCTCCTCTGCTGAAGCAAAAGACGGTGCCAAGATGCTCTGTAATGCTGGCTCTTATTTGGCTTCGTTAGAAACTACGTGACTTGCATAAAATCTTATTGCTGCCTACATATTTCCCCATGTTCACAAAGTACTCACCATTGCTTACTGTAAATCTGGTTCTAGTGAGTTAATAAATTATTCTGAGCCTAGTCCTTGGACAGAGAAGCCTTCCAACCATATATAAATAGCACTTGTTCTGGGGCACCACGGGGCTGGCCTCAGGCAATTCAGAAACAAATACTGAAGCTGCTTATAACAATATAAATTTGCCTTCTCAGCGGTGTATTTTCACTCTAATTTCCTTCTTTGCACACGAAAAATCTTCTGCTCCATCTGGCTTTTCTCTTGTGCCCAGAGATACATAACTCTGCCTGCAAAGATAGAACCTATAACCATCTTTTTTTTTTTCCCCACACCACCTGACTTTTTAGGCTAATTTCCAAACTTCTGAAGACAGCAAATAATCCTTTTCTAAAAACTATTTGCACACTATTTCTTGATCTATTAAACAGAATTAAGATTAGGACTTTGTAAACTACTATAGAGTGGTTTTCCCCCCAAAATTCCTGAATGATATTAAACTGTGTGGCATATTTTTTCACAGAGAAAGCAACAACCATATTTTGTATGATTAAAGGAGAGGAAATGACATTTAAAAAGGCAGGGTCTTAGAAACTCAAGTTATTTAAGAGTCAGATAATCAATGTGCTTATTTTATTTAATGCGGGTGCTCTTTTTGTATGAAGCGTAAGTATTTGGTATGTAGAAGTCACATGTAATTACACTCAACTATTCATGGATGCTGGCTTCCATTAAAATATTTTCTGAGCGTAGGTTTGCTTTCCTGCTCAGTCTTAATACTTGGAACTGATTACCTACCTTTCTACAGCAGAGGCCTCTTTGGAAGGGGGGTTCTACCCTAAGATTGGTAAGCACAAGAGGGGCCCCCTGTTTAGTGGAAATCAGAGGTGCTGCTTCACAGGTGCTGCACCAAGCAATTGATTTCAGTATTTTGCTCCAGCTCACTTTGGACCTGGAAAACTTTGGTGACCTTAGAACAACATATTGCTGCCATTAGAAATCTAGCTGAAGGCCCTGACTTCACAAATTTACATAAAAATTAAAGGTCAAGACATAAGTTTACCAGTTACATGCCCATTCAGTAGTGAAACCCAGAATGAAACATACCACTGAGGTTCTGGGAGTATAGTTTAATGCAGTTCTTTTAAAGAGGATGAGAGTGAAGTACCTGGTCAGCTACATTGGTGATACTGTACTCTAAGCAGCATGTTGAGTGAGAATAGTTCAGAAACTATTATAGAAATAAACAGCCACACATGTTAAGAGTCAAATTCTTATGATGTTTATATTTTCACAGTAACCATTTTTAATAACTCATCATCTTTATCTGATGACTCCTTTTATAACAATTAAGATGGTAATCCCCAATTTCAGTGATCTAGTAAAATTCAGATTCAAAGGAATGCAAATTCATTTTAACAATAGACACAATGGGCAATGTACTAATTTTCTCTGCTGTCATAACAAATTACCACAAACTTAGTGGCTTTAAAACAACATAAATTTATTTTTTACAGTTCTGTAAGTCACATGTCCAACACGGGTCTCAGCAGGTTACAATCGAGGTCCCAGAAGGGCTGCATCCCTTTCTGGGAACTCCACTGGAGAAAGTTTCCTTGCTTCTTCAAGTTTCTAGAGCCTGCCCTTAGTCCAAGGATGGACCCACCTTCCTCCATCTTCAAAGCCAGTAATGTTGAATCTCTGACCTTCCATTGTCATTCTTTAAAAGGCTCTCCACTTTTAAGGACTTCTGTGATTAAACTGGGTCCACTCAATAATCCAATATAATCTCTCTGTCTCAAGGTCTATACCCTCAAGCACATTTGCATAGCCCCTTTACCACATATTCACAAGTTCTGGTGATTAGGGCATGACACCTTTGGGGACCATTATTCTGCCTACATATAAGCAGAAACAGCAAGATAAACATTTTTTTATTGTCCATCTTTCAGAAAAATTCATGTAATTTAAATGTTTCTTATGATAGGTACTATACACAGGGGAAGTATGTAGCCCAAATGAACTTTTGTACTGATTCAAACTCAGGAGAGACCATGGCATGAAAATTATTTCAACACTGGAGTGATGTCATATGAAACCCAATTTTCATGGGATACTCCAATTTTAATTATCCCTCTCCTGGCATCATTTCCCTTCACTAAAACAAATAGGTATTTTCAATTCTAAGTCCAAAATAGAAAAAAAAAAAAAAAGAATTTAAAATGTTTCATAAGAGCTGTTTGTTAAAGAGACCCTATTCTTAAGTTTCTCCAAAGCATTTTGAGGTCTAAATATAATTTAGCATTCATTTTAAAAATTATAGTTGCATAGGGTTTTAAAACACTGCTATCCAAAAAGTTCCTATTCTAATCAGCCAAAAAGAGGAAAAACCCATTATTATATGGCAAAGGGACAGCTAGACACATTGAGCGGGCTTTCAGTGCAATAGGTCTTAAGTGACTCTATTTGCTAAACCAAAAACAAACTCTAAATAAGGATATTTTGTGACTTTTTACCTTCTCTGTGTAAAAAGTCTTAAAAAACAAATATATGGGAAGACTACTGTACTTGTATCTGATACACAAATATATTTTTCTAATGGAAAACACAATAAAACAAAAAGACCTCTCCTGAAATTGACGGTCAGTTTACAACCAACAGCTGCATGCTACACCTTGTAACAAGTAACATGGGAGTCTGAGAAACTTTCTATCCACTAGTAACTGAAGTGGAAGAAAGAAGACCTGTAGAGAGACAAGGGTCAACTTTGCCAAAACAGTTTCCACATTTTTTAAAGTGTGCAAAAATGGGAATAGATCTACAAGCCCTTCTCACTCATACATTAAATATACTTCATTTTTGTGTCCGTATAAAACGTCCCAAAACAAGTATCGAATGTTCTATGAAGCAACCAAACATGTAGGTTTTCATATTCATATATTACATATCAATAATATTAATGTTCATCTAATGTTTCATGTTAGTTTAGATAACTGTACCTTTTAATCCCCTGTCCAATTCTGTTCTGTGTAGATTCCTAACTTAAAGGAAGTTTGTCAACTCATTTTGTAAAGTGAAGAAAGAGTACAGCATTTTAAACTAAAGCTTATATTTTTTATCCTGACTAGAAATTAATGCAAGGGGCATTTCTAGAAATATGACAAGTGATCTCAAACAAATAGATTGTGTTTTGAAAGTTTAATTATAAGCCAAAATATATTTTTTCCACAGAAAATGATCACCAGATACCAAGCTGGTCTATAAACACCTAATTAAACAATAATAGCCAAATGGGTAGATAAAAATTAGCAGAAAATGCACTATAATTCTCAAATAATGAAACACTATGAATGCTAAATATTGACACTTCAGGAAATAACTTTTTATGTAATTCCTCTAAACTTACATATAAAATGAAGGGAAATTCCAGCTACCTTAAAGTTCCTAGACTCTGGTAACACTGATTCCATTTCAGGTTTTCTTTGCTTTGAGCATGCTGTTTAGCACTATTCTCCTTTACTTACTAGGATTACATGACAATGTTAAAACATTTAGCATAGGTCTGGTATGAAGTAAGCACTATAAAAATCATACATTTATTATTTGAGCCTCACGATAACTGGGCAGTAACCTGAAGAGAGGGTAACAAAAGAGAGGATGTGTATACATCCATGCAAAAAGAATTACCTGAGATGGTATAACTATCATCTTTTCGAACCTTCCATTCTAGAAAACCTGGGTCTGAGGTCACTGAAGGCCAGAACTAGGCAACTTAGTCAAAAGGTCACTTAGTCAAAAGGTCACAGGACTGGAGGAAAGGCTGACCAAATCCACCCTGTAGATGAAAGTAACCTTGTGAAGCAAGTGACACCCCAGAAAGTGGATAGAAAACAAGAAATGACTTCTAAGCATTTAAGCAGATGGATCCAGCCCATTCTGGATAAGGGCTAAAGTACTTTCCAGAGGAAGCAAGAGGGCATGGGCACCAGAGATCAACTCGTGCTCACCTCTGGCTAAGTCTGTGGGCCAGGCTGTTAAAAGCACTCAATCATCATCGGTTGTTAGGGTAAAGAAGAGATGAGCAGAGACTGGCAAGTGCCTGATCCTATTAAAGAAAAAGTAAAGGGAAGAATCATCATTGCAGTAATCCAGGGGTTTGAAACCTGAATGAACATTAGAATCTCTTAGGCATGCCTTTATAATGCAGAGTCCTAGGCCCTTCTCCTTAAAGATTCTGATTGCATAGGTCTGAATAATGAGAATACTTAGCTAAATTTGGGAATTCATCAAATTACAGTCAGTTCAATAGATTAGATTAACCTTTGGAGTAAAATTTAATTACAGAACATTGTCAATTTATATTATCTCACAAAATAACACGCAAAGCTGACTTAAAAAAACTACACACATGAATTGTACAACCACACATTTTCATAAAACAAATAATATATGTAAATGTCTGAAAACTTTTAAAACCACAAATCCAAAGTAAGCAACATACAGCTTCTTCAGATATATAAAAGGTTTTCTGAAAAAATAAAATAGGTAAATGTGCTTTCAAGTTTTAAAATTTGAAACTTAGAAATTATATCTGATTTTAATAAAGAAAATAAGACACTAGGTTTTTTTTTCATTTCAGAAACTTCAAGTCTTTTCATCATAATTGAAGGAACTGCATGATCGATTAAATACTGTCAGCATTGTTTTCCAAAATTCTCCATTAATTTTTTTAATGCAGCCATACACCTGAGTGCTCTGAATTACACAAACATATCCAATGGAGTCTAAGACTCACCAACATTTACATTATGCTTCTTCAACAGAATCTGAGATGAGCCACTAGTAAAACAGACTGTAAGATTATTTAGCTGTGATGATGAATAGGTCTGCTGAACTCCAGAGGTCACAGAAGGAATTACATCTTTGAATTTACTTTTTAACAAATAAAATTCAGCGTTGTGCTAATCTGCTTTTGCATATTATTTGGAAAATGGCTATTAAGGCTTTATTGTAGAGGGGTACAAAAAATATCCTATTGTGCCTAATGCAAGATGGAGAAAAGAATGGTTTACAAATTACTGATGACCACCTAAGGGAATCCTGTTTTTTCCTTTCATTATGGATTTCTCAAAATCAAAGATATTTTTCAAATTAAAGTTACATTAAGAGCTTTCAGAAAATTAAATCCCTAGCTTAAGAACTTAAATGTTTTCAGATTCAAAATAGGAATGGATGATTATAACTCTGTTTTTTTTTTGTTTTTTTAAATGTTGCTTTGGGGAAAAGTTTTGATTCATTGATTCATTCTTTCTAACAGCTTTTTCTTTGTTTACTATAAAATAATGCACTGTTACTGTGAGGACAATTTCTGATTCAATTCCAATGCTCTTGTATCTCCATGAGTTTTGGCATTGTTTACCAGCACCTACGGGAAATCACATACAGAAATATTAGTATTTTGTTTATTCACAATAACTGTAATTAAATCCATGGAAGCCAAGTATGCCAAAAGGCAGCAGGCAATATCAAACAACACAAGAAAAAGGGACTACGTGCAATCCTTCCAGTCATTTTTGCTGAAATAAATTGTTCAGCCAAAGCCAACATCAAAGATAAGCACAATTTATTCAAATGCTCAATTAGTAAAGATGCAACATTTTGATTGTTACCATTGTCAGCGCTGTATAAAACTGAAGGTTTCGTTTGGTGGTTTTGTTCACAATGCTGTCATCTCTAATCCCTTACCCAAAAAGACCATTTTATACACAGAACCGTGCAAGTGGTATTCCTCTCCTTTAAAACCACAGTTTAGAATCGAGGTTCTAGATTCTAGGCTCTATCAAGAAACTTTGCAAGGTTTTCACCAATTCTACAAACTAGAAGATTTAATTTCGGTTGTTCATTTGACTACTAAAACTTTTGGTTGTTCCGTTTTCAAACACTGTGAAGGGTTTGAGATTTTGATCTACTTGCAAGCTAACAAGTTAGCCTTGGATACTGCCAAAAGACATGGCTCTCCTGGGTCAAAAGTTTTTATCAATCATGGTACAGTAAACCGCATGAACATCAAGACATTTACATTTGTTTCCCTTAGCCCCTAAGACTCACAGGGGTGACATGTAGGGATGCACATAGTTTCCCACATACATAGTGGATCACATTACAAGAAAAAAACCCTGATACTAGGAGACTTGAATCTTTTATTTTTGTTATTAATTTTTTTAATGTTTATTTATTTATTTTGAGAGAGACAGAAAGAACATGAGTAGGGAAGGGACAGAGAGAGACAGAGACAGGGAGGGAGAGAATCCCAAGCAGGCTCCATGCAGAGTCCAACACGGGGCTCAGTCTCATGACCATGAGATCATGACCTGAGCCGAAATCAAGAGTCAGAAGCTTAACCGACTGAGCCACCCACACATCCCGAGACTTGAATCTTTTATGATGGGCAATAAATAGGCCTAACCTCTGGTCTGGAGGAAGACACTTATGTCAGTCTCCCAAGGCTGTCACTATAAAAACATCCTTGAAAAGATGGTCTGGAACAAAGAGCAGTCAGGCCATCTGCTCACAGGATGTTTAGAAATACAAGAACATCATGGAGAATTCCCAGCATTCATACAAGTTCTACCTTTTTGCTTTGCAATAGGATAATTATAATGCGTTTCTCCAAGCATTGTTTTTATTAATATTTCTTTAAGATTATAAGTTTCACTGAAAGGCAAACAGTATTTCAAATGCTGTAAGTATTTAAAAAGCTTCTCATTTATACTCATTGTATTTTGTAAATTACAGGCTCAAATTATGAGAAAACAATGTATGTTTTTATATACTCTACCTTTTTTTTTTTCTTAACATTTATTCATTTTTGAGAGACAGAGTGTGAGCAGGGGAGGGGCAGAGACAGAGTGAAACACAGAATCTGAAGCAGACTCCAGGCTCTGAGCTGTCAGCACAGAGCCTGACAAGGGGCTCGAACCCACGAACCGTGAGATCATGACCTGAGCTGAAGTCGGATGCTTAACCGACTGAGCCACCCAGGTGCCCCCTTATTTATTTATTTATTTATTTATTTATTATACTCTACCTTTTTAAAAAGAATTTTAGACATACAAACAAATATGTTTATACATTTAGATACTAGTGCCATGCTATGAGTAGTAGAAACTGTCACATGTATCTTACAGAAAAAACAAGAAGTAAAATAATATTTCCAAAGATAATATGAAGATCCCATTAAATTCTGCTACGTTCAAACTTACCCTATTTGCCTCCAGTGCAATGCTTATAAAAAATACTATAACTAGCACCTAGCACCTTCATCAATACTTTCTTATTCTGCATGACACATTAGGAGAATCTATTTCCTACAGGTTAAATCAGTGGCTCTCAACGAGGGGCAATTACTGGTATCATCTGGCATTTCTAAAGATATTTTTAGTTGTCACAAGTTGGGTAAAGGGAGGAAGGCAGTGTTACTGGCATCTACCGTTTAGGGTGGTTAGGGATGTTGCTCAATAGCCTACAACGCCCAGGACAGGAACCCTCACCCTCCTCCAACAAAGGTCCGAAATGAAATATTGTGAATAAAATTAATGCCTTACATCAATAAGTTCGTAGTCATTTTTGGCATGTAAGTGTCTCAGCAGGTACCAACGTGCAGCTGATACAATAGACTTGGGAAACCCCGGTTGATGATACACCACTTTTTCCAAAAGTCGCCGTGTCTCTCTGAAAAAGAGTTCAAAGCATCTAAATTAACACAAGATATTTCATTTACTAGTCTCACACATATTATCTTTCTCATTCTTTTGCACACATGGTACTGATTACTTCATGATTTTTTTCATAGAATAAAGGTAATAATAATAGCTAACATTTATTAAGTGTTTATTACATGTTGGGTACTATGCTAAGTGGTTTACACATGTGGTCACATTTAATATATTCAACTTGTAAGGTTAGGTTGCTGTTACTATTCCCACTTTGCATATAAGAAAAGTATGGCTCATTCCAAATAGAAGAGGGGAAAGGCTCCTATTTTATGAGCACTTCTGATTAGAGCATACCTCTAATTTTTTTTGAAAACAGATAGAAAACAATTAAGTCCATAAAAAATACAAAGATAATTTACACAAGACTAAAAGTGTATTATATCAGGCTTTTTAGTATATGCTTTAAAAGGACGTATACAATATGTGAACACATATAATAGAACAGGGTGGTTTACAGTTGTGTTGTAAGTTTTTCTTTCCTAATTTACTAGCATCTGTGACTCCACAGACTTCCGTATTTGTAGAAACAACACAAATTGTAACTTCAGAAGTTTTGAATAGGAGGATCTTATAAGAAGTAACTGGTTTGAGGTAGAAGGTAAAGAACCTGTCTTGAAGATGCTTCTACATAGAAATCACCATATAATAGGCACACACTTTTTTCTTTGAGTCTGTGCTGATTCGGGCTGATTTTTGGTGGTGATCACGTTGTGGGATGTGCTAACAGATTACAGGCAGGTGGAGACTAAGGCCTTTAAGTAATCTACACTGAGCTTCAGCAGAAAGAGTTCATGAGGAAGTATAAATTATAGGCTAAAACATTTCTGGGTGAAATTTGCCATACAAAAAAATGACCAAGAATAAATCATAAATGATGCTGGAACTGGTGATGAGCCATTAGTCTTAGTTCTTCCTTCACTCCTATTTTGGGATGTTGATGTGCCCTTTGCCACATATTTATATGTATGAAACTCTGTAACTTCACTACCTATCTTGTTCTAGTAACATATGCTCCTAAATGGCTGTCTTACCTACAGTTGCTTTGTATTATGTGTGATATCCATTAGAGAGAGATATTATTCTCAGAATTTCAAAATATTCTTGCTTGTTTTTTCATCCATATGGACTTTTAAGTAGTTTTCTTCAAATTTATTTCTGACCCCATCCATACCCTCCAATAAAAAGATCACCAAAATTATTATATTTTAATCTCAGAAGCTTCGAGCTTTTCTAGATATAAGAACCACACTATTATAATATGTCTCTATCTTTTAAATATTCATTAGTTTTCCATAGCTTATTGCCTTGCATGAACTTGGGTCAATCTAGCCTTGAACTTGTGTCTTTTTGGTTTCTAGAATCCACATTACAATGTTGGTGCATCCTAAGACAGCAAAACTCCCAGCCCTTCTTTACTTGAAATCCTGTCATGCCCAACCTCTCATACTGTATGTACCAAACTATTTTTTGTAAAACAAATGTAAGACTTTATTTTCTTTATATGGTACTAGAACACCTTTCCCAAAGTAGTAACGAATATATGAATAACACCAAGTTTGTTAGACTAACTTTAAATCTGTTTCCTAGAAGGACTGAAAGTGAAGAAACATTTCCAAGAAAAAAAGGGAACAACGATTTTTCATACCTTGCCCCCATTTTGCGGTTGAATTGTAACAAAGCTTGTAAAAAGACAGCCAATGGACAAAAGCAAAGTTTCAAGGCCTCAGTTGTAGCTTCTTGAACCAAAGATGACCAGTGATTATTGGGAATATTAGCCTGCGAAAATATAAGACACATATTAAATCAAAGCTTTCCGGATGTTTACCTTAAAAGGATGCAATTCAACTCTCATTTATTGAATGCCTACTTGTCCAAGTCACCATGTAAATGCTACAGGGACCATGATTCTACAAAATGATTAAGATCTGATTTCTGTCCTTAAATAGCTACAGAACAGGGCAGACTGGAATAAAGAAAGGTTTCAAAGAGAAGACATCACTTAAAACACACTAAAATATTTATTAAAACAAAATGCACTATTCTGTTATATAGGTGAATAAAATCTATCAGTTACTAAGCCTCTTGTTTACCAAATATACAAAACTCAATTTAACATGACTTCAACAGGTAGTGATAAAGTCCCACATTCAAAAATTATCTAAGGATAAAGAAAAGACTAAAATAAAATATTTTAATGAAATCCCAACACAGAAAAAAGGTACAAAGCACAATTAATTAAACTGAACTCATCAATACTGAGAACTTTTTTTTAAAGAATTTCACCTTATAAGGAAAATGTTAAGGCAAACTTTAGTGTCTTACAATATGGGCTGATTCAGAAATAATAGATAAGTATTTCCTAAGGAACAATAACTGGAGTTAAATATGGTGAACAGTCTGCTGAATTATGTTAGAAGGAAAAAAATACACACTTAAAATCTTTCATTAAAAACCTGAGACTGTATCCAAAATCTATAAAGAACTTATCAAACTCAACACCCAAAAAAGCAAATAATCCAGTGAAGAAATGGGCTAAAGACATGAAGAAACACTTCTCCAAAGAAGACATCCCGATGGCCAACCGACACATGAAAAAATGCTCAATGTCTCTCACCATCAGGGAAATACAAATCAAAACCACCATGAGATACCACCTTACACCTGTCAGAATGGCTACATTAATAACTCAGGCAACAACAGATGTTGGTGAGGATGTGGAGAAAGAGGATCTCTTTTGCATTGTTGGTGGCAATGCAAGCTGGTGCATTGGAAAACAGTATGGAGGTTCCTCAAGAAACTAAAAATAGACCTACTGTATGCCCCAGCAATTGCACTACTAGGCATTTATCCAAGGGATACAGGTGTGCTGTTTCGAAGGGACACATGCACCCCTGTGTTTATAGTAGCACTATCAACAATAGCCAAAGTATGGGAAGAGCCAAAATGTCCATCGATGGATGAATGAATAAAGAAGAGGTGGTATACACACACACACAATGGAGTATTACTCGGCAATCAAAAAGAATGAAATCTTGCCATTTGCACCTATGGAGATGGAATTGGAGGGTATTATGCTAAGTGAAATTAGTCAGAGAAAGACAAAAATCACATGACTTCACTCATATGAGGACTTTAAGAGACAAAACAGATGAACATAAGGAAAGGGAAACAAAAATAATACAAAAACAGGGAGGGGGACAAAACAGAGGAGACTCATAAATATGGAGAACTGAGGGTTACTGGAGGGGTTGTGGGAGGGGGGATGGGCTAACTAAGGAATCTACTCCTGAAATCATTGTTGCACTATATGCTAATTTGGATGTAAATTTTTAAAAATAAAAAAAAATTAAGAAAATAATATTAAATAATTAAAAAACCCTTAGACTTTAACTAAGATTTCATAATTACAGGCATCTAGAATACACATTTTAATAAAGGCAATAGAATGAGTCAATACATGGTCCATTTCAAACACTAAAGTATAAAAAAATGTTTTAATGTTAGGACAATAAACAGTGCATGCAGTATATTAGTGTAATCAAGGAAGAGGAAGCTATAAAGACAATAAATCTGAAAACAGAGGACAGAGGTAGTAAGGCACCTTCTATAAAGATGGGAGCAATGAACCATTGGATACATCTGGCAAAGAAAATAAGGCAAAGCCCAAACTAACAAACTTAATCCCTGATATATTTTAGAAACCAGTAATACAAAACGTTTACTGGTTACTTTTATAATGTACTCTCATAAAATATTCTGTAAAGTTAGCCCAAAGATTATTATAGAAGGAAAAAGTTTCTATGCATAACTGGTATATTAAATAGTAGAATGCACACTTTTGACTTCCATTGTGTCTTTAAAACTGATTATATGAGAAAGCACTTTTCCTCTCTCCCTGGATAGAAATTATAGCAGGTTCCATGACTCTGATATCCATTTTTCTTACAGTCATCACAAATAATCTTAATTAGAATATCCTCTTCTTTTCAGTATTTCAATCTTCATTTAAAGGTACGGTTTGCACCCGATCCCACCACAGCTCCCAGACTGGATATGGTTACAGGTAGCAGCACCTGGCCTGTTCTTTCTCCCAACACTCCTACCTTTTCTTGTTAATTGCAGTTTCAAACTGCTACTGAAATACTAGAAGTCTGTATTTGACTGGTGTCACTGTAAGATGATATTTCTAAGCCTGACAGATATTTAAATCTTTTTCTCATCCAGACTTTCCTGGCTTTATCCTAACTTCATGGGTAGTGTCTTATCTGCAGGACCAGCTATGTACTCTGTGGAGCCCAGTGCAAAATCACTGCAAAAATGTATGGCCCTTTGTTCAAAAATAATTAAGAATTTCAAGATGGCGACTACAAGGATTAAAGCAAGAGTGGAGCCCTGAGCAACTGCACAGAATGCACACCTGTGAAGCAGTCCTGTTCATCCACAGTTCCACTAGATGAATATACTCTATTTCACTTACTATCCACATCCTCAAAGCAATCTTGAGACCTCTCGTTTCTTTTGTACTGAAACCCCATCACTCTTCTAGGTAGCCCTACTGGATTGGATTTAAGAGAATTCCTACGCCAATCCACTTTCACGCTGGACCACTCATTCCTGGCTCCAACAAATTCTAGGAGTGTTGCCAATCCCATGTCACAGGAATTCTCCTTCACTCCCTCTGTCTTGTACCCGAGCGTATATTGCTACCCACCTTTAGGATACACCCACCACTGACCACTCTCTGCCAGGGCACATACTTTCCAAAGCACTTTTTTTTTTCTGTCCTAAGACACCAAGTGGAGAGCCACAGCTTCTGAGGTTATGTCAGATACCTGTCTATATGTTACTAGACATGTGCCTCCAGGATCTCAGAGGCCATACATCAAAACCTTCCTTTCTTTGGCAGAAATCAAAAAGATTCTTTTTTGTTTTTGTTCTTTTTTATTTTTACTTACTGATTTGTTTTACTTTTTTTTTTTTTAACTCTTATTTTTATCCCATAATCAGTTACTCTAGAGGATGAAACCCAATTGCGTATAGATTGAAAGCAAAAAATATACACTTTCTCCCTTCCTCACCTTTGTGGGCATCTGTGTGTGGAAATGTGCCATCAAGATGGGGGAGGTAAGCGCTCTCCAAAAAAATTTCTCCATATTCCTTCTCTAACTTCTAATCCATTTATAGCTTCCTTATAGGTTAATCTTCTACTTACTGCAGAAGTCTGTACCTTGATTTTATATCTTCCTTTGGAATCTGTTATCTCTGAAATCTGATACTTAGCATCTTAGCCGAACCTGAGTTTAATATCCTATCCATATATTATCACACATTCAGTAGCCTCTCATAAAAGTGTAATTTTAATATAGTCATGCTCTGTACCAGCTGTTTACCATAGAAATGTGGCATCTCTTATATTCTTTTTTTTTTTTAATGTTTATTTTTGAGAGAGAGACAGAGTGTGAGTGGGAGAGGGGTAGAGAGAGAGGGAGCACAGAATCCAAAGCAGGCTCCAGGCTCTGAGCTGTCAGCACAGAGCCCAACGTGGGGCTTGAACTCACAAACCCCAAGATCATGACCTGAGCCAAAGTCTGATGCTTAACCGACTGAGCCACCCAGCTGACCCTCTTATATTCTTTTACAATAAATGTTCAGTGTCAAATATTACAATAAGAACAGGTTAGATGAGTAGTGTTATAAGGGCATTTGTAAATGTTATTCTACTTGATATTTAACCCTATAAGAAGGCAAAGTAGTATTATCATCTTTACTACTACTACTCCAAAAAAAAAAAAAAAAGACTCTAAATAGTTTAATTGGCTGAAGTTTTCACAAGGAATACATGGCAGAACCAGAACCAAAGCTATTAGAGAAAATACTTTTTGTGGTTGGGGGGAGGGAGGGTAGAAGAGATAGGGTGTATTTGGGTATTACTAAACTGCAAGCTAATTTCCTCAACTGTAAAACAGGATTATTGTAAATATTAAATAAACTAATATGTGTAAATCACTATAACAGTATCTAGCACAGGCTAAGTGCTATAATGTTTGCTATTGTTATTCCTATTGTTCTATTCCAAGTCAGATTTAATTTCCCAGCATTAAGAACAGGCAAAAAAAAAAAAACACCCTCCCCCCAAATAAAAATATTTATTAACTAACAAATAATGTTAGACTAAAAGAGTTTCTACTTTTCCAGTTCACATATACAAGAGACTTATAAGTACTATGTGTGGCTTTCATAGCACACAGCTATCAATGTCACAAAGATATTTGTTAAATATAAATATGTAACAAAACAAAATATTTGATGGTCTACAATTAACCACCATTTTTTTTCACCCAAATCAGCACAAATTTGACAACCATTATTATGTACACATTCATTCAAAACCATTTATTGAAGAGCTCCTATGTACAAGGCAGGGTGGTAAAGCAAGGATGCAAAGATGAACAAAACATGGCCACCGACCTAAGGAGCTCTTAAATGTGCTCTGTAGTCATCTCACCAAAGCTGAAAACATTTCCTAATCCTTATATATCTTTATCAGAAAGCTTAGTTAAAGCAAGCAAATAACATTGGCAATGGATTGCTATGACAAAAGCATGAATTAATTCAGGCCTATCTAGGACAATTTCTTCTAACCATGTAAAACAAAGAACGACAGTTTATCTTTTAATTACAGAAGCAACATTATATGATAAAAATTAAAATACTATCAAAGGATATAAAATGAAAACGTCTTCTCTATCATCCTTTAAAAACCCCCAGTGCTATTCTCCAAAGTAACTGTCATTAACTTTCTTTTTTTAATTATTATTTTATTTATTTTTTTATTTTAGACAGCTAGAGAGCTAGGGATGGAGAGGGGCAGAGCAGGGAGGGGGAGAGAGAATCATAAGCAAGCTCCATGCTCAGTGCAGAGCCCCATGTGGGGCTGGATCCTTTGACCTTGGGATCATGACCTGAGTTGAAATCAAGACTCGAATGCTTAACCAACTGAGCCACCCAGATGCCCCTCATTAATTTTCTTTTTATATCTTTTTATATCTTTCTATGTACCCATAAGCAGGTGCACACAAACACAACATATTTAGACATATATGTTCTTAAATATATGTATCACACATACATACACTCAACTAGGATATCATATACACTGTTCTGCAGTTTTCCCCCCAAAGCACACACACACTTAAACATTTATCTAAGGAGTTTTCCATACTAGTACAGAGGACTTACAGATTAATGTACCTATCTTTGTACCAAAAATCTGATGTCAAATCAAAACTTACTAGAAATCCTCTTACAGAATGTTAAATTGAACTGAGAAATGGGCTGAAATGTTAATTATTGCCACCTTTGTCACAGATGAGTAGCTGGGTTAATTCTAACTTATCAACAAGAAATAAAAATGTATATTCTGCCTTAATTCAACTTTTTAATTTCAATCTTTGTTTCTTTTCTTCCCCAAACAATGACACTGTTCTGCTGGAGTCTATGGATTTACATTGCTATTATTTCCATCAAAAGCCCAAATACAAAGTCCATAAGGAGGCCTCACGAGAAGGTGACAAAACAGGAACTTGAGAGAAAGCACGATCATCTTAAAAATAAATGAATCAATTTTTCATGATTATAACATGATCTTACCATGCAGGCTTTTAAAGCAAGTAGAGCTAGTCTCAGCAGACTTGACAGCTTCCCACTCCAACTGCCCTGCTGGGATGCTACTTGTAGACTCTTTCTATAACACATCTCTGCAGCACCCATCATTCCTTGGCACTGATACACGTGTGCCAGCCACTGAGGAACATAAAGAGAAAAGAACCAAAAAGATTTCAATTTAGTACATAGCCTGCTACTCTACTTCCAACAAAGTCAATACACATTGATAAAGTTAATTTTTTATTTCATTATTGCTAAATTTTGTGCCCCCAAAAAACAAAAATCACAGGTCAAGAAAGGAGTAGCCATCTTGCCCATTCTATCAGCAAGAGCTTACTAGCCACATCACTGGAAAGTCGTTTTTTTTTTTAATATAAATGTGTATCTACTTATTTTGAGACAGAGAAAGAGAGAGTGTGAGCAGGGGAAGGGCAAGGAGAGAGGGAGAGAGAGAATCCCAAGCTGGCTCCATGCTGTCATCACAGAGCCCAATGTGCAGCTTAATCTCAAGAACCATGAGATCATGACTTGATAAGAAATCAAGAGTCGGATGCTTTAAACAACTAAGCCACCCAGGTGCCCCTGACTTGACAGTCTTAAAGAGTTTTCTGAGATGGCAAGTCAAGAACAAAATCAAAATGGACTATGAAAACAGACATATCATGTAAATGCTAATCAAAAAGAAGTTTGTATAGTTGTATTAATAAAGTAGACTTTAAGACAAGAAATATTGGAGACAAAGGGGCTGTTTCATAATAAGAATCAATTAATTGGAAGATATAACACTCCTACATTTGTATTTACCTAATAACATAGATTTTATGCAGCAAAAGTTGACAGAAATGAAAAAAAATAGTCAAATGCAGAATCAAAGTTGGAGATTTTTAGTACACCTATCTTAGCAATGGTTAAAGAAACACAAAACGTTCAATAAGGACATAGAAGATTTAAACATAATTAATTAGCTCGACTTAAGTGACATATTGAGAAGACTACATTCAGTAACCACAGTATATACATTAAGTGACAATGTGTATGCAATATTTACCAAATCCAACCATATAACTAAAGAACTAAAATCATACAGTTTACTGATTAAGTGAAATTAAACAGTAACAGAGAAATAACTAAAAAATTCACCCTCTCCCATATTAGAAATTTTGCATCATGCTTCAGAAAAAAACATGGATCAAAGAAGAAATCCCAATGGAAATTAGAAAACATATTCAGATAAATGACAATGAAAATACTACATAAAGTCCTGGGGGATGCATATATATATATTGGAGAAAGACAGAAAATCTGTAAGTTTCTCTGTCAAGAAGCTAGGTAAAAAAAAAAAAAAAAAAAAAAACCCAAAATGCAAAGAACGTAAAGAAAATAAAAAATAAAAGAAATCAATAATGTGTAAAGAAAATATAATGAAGAAAATCAAACCAAAAAGTTGGTTCTTTGACAAGTTAACAAAATTGTTTATCAAGAAAAAATTCAGAAAACAAATTACCAATGTAAGAATGAAAACGGAAAAAAAGCATTACAGATTATATAAACGGTGAAAAAAATTTTTTAATGTTTATTTATTTTTGTGAGAGAGACAGAGTGTGAGAGAGCAGGGAAGGGGCAGAAAGAGAAAGGGAGACACAGAACCTGATGCAGGCTCCAGGCTCTGAGTTGTCAGCACAGAGCCCAACATGGGGCTCAAACTCACGAACCATAAGATCATGACCTGAGCCAAATTCAGCTTAACAAACTGAGCCACTCAGGCGCCCCCATGATACATTTAAGAGGATATCATGAACAACTTTATGCCAATAAACATGAAATTGAGATGTGCTGGACAAATTTCCTATAGCTCATGAATGCTAAAGAAGTGAAAAGAAATTTAACCAGCAATTAAAAAAAAAAAAAAATCCTTAGCCCAAGTGGCTTCAATGGTGAATTCTTCCAAACATTAAAGAAATAAATGTCACTCTCATACAAACTCTTTCAGAAAATAAAGGAGAATTAACAACATAGATGCCAAAACCTAACACAGACCTCATAAGAATGAAAAATAAGCCATTCTCTCCTGAATATAGGTATTAAAAATTCTCTAAAAAGACATTAACAAATCAACTCCAGCAATATATAAAAGGAGTAATACATCATAGCCAGGAAAACCAAGTAAGATTTCTACTAAGAATGCAAAGTTAGTTGAGCATTTGAAAGTCAACACAGTCCACATTAGCAGAATAATAAAAAAAGAACCATTCTAACAGATGCCCCTCACAAGATCTGTTAAAATTCAACATCCATTCATGAAAAAAATAAAAAATCTTTTATCAATTTAGAATAGAAGACTTCCTTGATCTGATAAATGTATCTATAAAAACTTGCAGTAAATATCATAATTGGGAAACAGTAAATGTTTTCTATGTGAGGTTGAAAATAAGAACATTCACTTATTTTACCACCACTTCTATTTAATATTGTTATTCAAGGTTCTAAACAGTGCAATACAGCAAGAAAAAATCAATATAAATATATTGGAAAGAAAAAGTAAAACTTTACTACTCACAGAAATGACTTAATTATGTTTACAGAAAACCCAAAATCATTTCAAAAGAATAAGTGAATTCAGCAAAGTTGTTGATGGTCAACATATAAATATCACTGCATTTCTAGGTGTTTGGAGCTAACATACAAGACAAAAATACCATTTGTAATAGAACAAAAAACATGAACTACCCAGAAATAAATTTAACACAAAAATGTAAGAGACTCTACACTGAAAACTGTAAAACACTACTGAGAGAAATTTAGAACTTAAATAATTTGAGGCATATACCACATTTGTGGATAGAGAAATTCAGTAGTATTCCTTTATCATTCCTCCCCCAATTAAACTACAGATTCATGTAATTCCAATCAAGATCCTAGCAGGGCTTTTGTTTGGGGGGGGGGGGGGGGAAGGGGGCGGTAAGGAAGCAGGGTAACTGACAATCTACATGTAAATGCAAAAAACCTAAATGACCTGAGACACTTGAAGGAGAAAAAGTCAGAGGTCTTACTATTAGCTCCACACATCAAAACTAATTGTAAAGCTGTAAGAATAAACAAGTAGATGAATGGAAAAGAATAGGGAGCCCTATACGACCCACATATACAGTCACCTGATTCATGTAAAACCATCACTACAGTTCTGTGGGGTCAGAATGGTCTTTTCAAGGAATGATGCGGGGACAGTAAGATATACATCTGGGAAAAAAAGAACCTTGACTCTGCAACATCAACAAAAATTAATCCTGTACGGATCATGTACCTAATATGTGAAAAGTAAAACAAAAATCTCTGAAAGAAAAGCGAAAAATATCTTCAGGAGCTTAAAGGAGGCAAAGCACTCTTAAATAGAAATTTAAACATTAACCATTAAAAGGTAAGTTAGACTTAATTAAAATTAACAACTATTCATCAAAAAATAATATTAACAGTGTTAAGCCAAGGTACAGACATGAGGAACTATGTGCAGTAATACAAATACTCAAAATGTGCTTGTATCCAAAAACTACAATGAATTCCAAAAATCAATTAAAAAGCAGCCCACGAAAAACTAAAAAAAAAAAAAAAGGCACTTTATAAAGAGGATATCCAAAGGTTCATTAAGCTTATGAAAAGTGGCTCAACATCATGAGTCAGGTAAAGTCAAGTTAAAACTATCACAAGATACTATTATCTACTTATCTACTGAGAAGGGGAAATAATAACCATTTCTAGCAATACCAGCAATTGGAATGCTCAAAATTTGTTAGTGGTTTATAAAACTGTTTGATAGGATCTACTAGAGTAAACATACATATCCCTTATCACCCACCAAAAGACATATCTAAGGATGGACATGGCAGCATTAACTATGATAGCCAAAACCTGTTAATAATCCAAATGTCCATCAACTGTAAAAGAGATACATTTTATAATACATTCATAAGATGAAACCGAAAAAAACTACAGCTACGTGAAACAACTAAATGAGTCCCAAAGACTTGATGCTGAATGAAAGTAACCACACACAAAACAAGAGTCTGTTTATGTGATGTTCAAAAAGCAGAAAGACTAGAGAGAAGTGACAGAAGTCAGAATAGTTGTTCTCCTTTTTATTTGAGGTAGGGGGAAATCAAAGAGAGAGGCAGGGGGGAGACAACCAGGTTATTGACAATATTCTGTATCATGGTATAGGTGGTGGCTAAATAGGTATATAGGTAAGTAAAAATGTAATGAATGGTACTTATAAGATTTTCATACTCTATTCTTTGTGAATTATATCATAAAAGAAGACACACTATCTTTTAAGACTCTACATGCTATATAATTTATCTTTTAATTTTTCCTTTTTAGTTTGACATGCATATGAAGTCTTGATGAAGAATATGAAATCATTACTATCCATCTGACCTTAGAATTAAAGTATCTTAATTCTCATATGGCAAACTTTAGAAGAGGGGAAAAAAGCACCACCCTTCTCCAATAATTAGAATAAAAAGTAGGCTTAGCTTGCATAGTCCAACTACTGTATGCCATAGGATAATCTTTTTAAGCAGGGACATCAAAAAGGTGTTATAATGAAAGATCAAAATGAGCAAGAAATTACAGTAAAAAATAAGCTTCTGTAAAATCGATATCAAAAAGCCCCTTTGATACTTTCTCTGGAGCAGAGAGGAAACTATAATACACTGAATAAAGTAATTACATGTTTTCTTGTGTTTTAATATCGATAAGAATAAAGTATATAATGATCATTATGTGTTTGTCACTGTAGATAACCAGAGCCAGCTAAAAGGATAGTCTATTCATTCAAGCATCCATAACTACTTCAAAAAGCACTAAACACCCATTAAAATCCTGGATATGGGTTCCCTATAAGGTAGCTAGAAAAAAAAACACACACATCCTTCCTAAAGGTGGAGTTAGCACCATTATGACAAAATATTTGAAACACTCCTTTAGTGTGTTACATCAATCCTATGTAAAAGGCAGTATTTTCAACATTGTTTTAAATTGAGGAAATTCATAATCGACAACTTAAAAACCTTTGAAGCGGTGTAGCTGCAGATCCTAAATTAGTATTAAACTTGCTTAGTCTCCTTAATCCCAATAGAGCATGCTTCAGTTATTGAAAACGAAACATATATGGTGACTTTAAAAGCAAGATAAACAAAATGGAGCATACCGCCTAACCTCATCTAGTATCATGAAGTATTCTAATTAAGGACTCATTGTAAGAATGGAAAGAATTTACCTGCCACGCTGGAACAGAAGTTGAATTGGACATGACTGTTTTCTGCAGCTCTTCAAGTACAGCATCTGGGAGAGTGTTTTGTGAATCCAGGAGTGGTTTACACTGAACTTGTCTCAGAAGTAAGATAACAGCTGGCTGATTAGGGTTACTTTTTAAATTCTAAAAATTAAACCCCAAATACAAATATATCACACAGATTCTTGAATGTTAAAATAGCAACTAAGCTATTCTTAATGTTGGAAAAAAATCTGAATTTAACCTTTTTCTTATTTAAAAAATAACTGCAAAAGTAAAATAAATAGAACGATGAACATATAAAACTCCACATTTAAATAAACTTTGAAATTGGTAATGCTATAATTGTAGTTTATAAGGAATTTATTTTAGATTTAGTTTCCCTTTGACTTGTTTTATTCTCAAGTGATATCCTGAAAAACTTAAGTTCTGAATGTAAATAGCTGAACCAAGAAAACATAATATTAACAGTGAAGGCTAAAACAATGCCTTATTGGAAGAAACTAGACCATATAAGAAGAAAAGAGCTATAAATGTTTTCCTTTTTCAACCTCTTCACAAAGATATTCACTGGATGTCCTTCTCTAGGCAAAGACTTCCTACACGTAGTAAGAAAAATGACCCATCTATCCATTTCCCTAAGCCATTATTAGTACATGAAAACACACACATACATAATTATATATATGTATATGCATCTCCTTTCCTATATATATCTGTACGGGGGAGAAGTTAAAGAAAGTTTTCTAAACAAGCCTTCCACTATTGTTTTAAACATTTCTTTATTGCTTGTCCTTCAATCTCATGCTTCTCTATTTTTTATTAATTAAGTTATAGTCTTAAATGTATGTGATTGCTTTCTTCTACGTAAGAGATTGGAACAAAAGAATGACAAGAAAAAAATCATAAAAGTATCCCTTATTCTGTCAAACAGAACATAGCAACTGTCAGTTGCTTGTTAAACACTCACTGCATAATACTAATCTGTCCTGAATATAGATGAAATTTCTTAAATAAAAGAGAAAATTTATTACTCTGCTTTTTCGGAGAATTAAAACACCAAAGGGATCTTCAAAGATCCATTCTTCCTTCTCTGTAAAATTTATATTGAACTTTCTTTCAAAAACAAAAACAAAACACATTTCTAAAGAAAATAAAATCTTCCTGGTAAGCAATTATGAAAAAAGATGTTTTCAGGAAAACGTCAGGATAAGGAGATGTTTAAAACTGTCCTTATCCATTAAATTATTTCTAAATAGCTTTATGAAATGGATTCATTCATTCAATAGAAATTTATTGAACCCATACTATGTGCTGGCAAGGTGCTAAGGATTTACTCACAGAGCCCACAATCCAGGTTTATAAAAGGTGACTACTGAGTAGCTCCAATCACCCACTTAATCCTCACAGTCATTCTATGTGGTTCAGAACTTTGGAAAAATACAGGGATGCTGGAAAACATAGCATTCTGAAGGCAGTAACCAGAAATCAAAGGAAAATACTGCTTCCATAATGGTACTGCCTTCCCAAAGACCTATTAAGTCCTTGGGTCCTAGAATCAGACAAATGTGAGTTCAAATGGCAACTCAATCAATTTCTAGCTGCAAACTCTTGTATAAATCGCTTACCCTAAGCTTTAGTTTACTTATTTATAAAAAGGGGATAATAATAAAACATCCATGTCATACATTGTTGTGAAGTTCAAATACAAACTGCTAAATGTACTGACCAGCTTATAGTAGGTACTCAATAAATGTTGGGTAATTATAATCATTACTATCATCACACCATCACCATATGCCCTTTAAATAATGTGCACTCTATTTTTAATGTCATTTTCCAAGTAGGATAAGAATCCACAAATCTCAATGCTCAATTTCATAATAATAATACCTTTGTGCAGAGGCCTTCAGCTTCAGCTAGTCTTCCTGTGTCTATTAGACCAGTGACAGCTTGGGAGAGAGACCACTTTTCAAGAGATTGGTTATAATTTTCAAGGAATTCTTTGTCTCTAACTGTGAACAAAAATGTCAGTGTTACTTTCCTCTGCGATTTATAACATTTTCCCAAAGGAGTAATTAGTTGCTAAGAAGTATTACAATTAGACTTACCATGCATCTATAATTTTTTAAACTTACATGTACTACCGAAATACCATAAACTATCCTGACACGTGACAGGTTTCTGAAGAGTTTCATGGTAGGAATGTTTGTGGCTGAGTAACTTAAAACTTTATAGACTTGTGACTTACATAAAAACAAAACAAAACAAACAAAAAACAAAAAACACTTTACAGCAAAATTAAAAATAATTCATTGTAAAAAATTAAATATTTATTGTGATATAATTGATGTATCGTAAATTACACACATGTACGTATTCAAACAGTACATTCTGAAGACTTTTGACATGGGCGTCTATCCATGAACCATCATTAAAATCAAGATAATGAACATAGTCACCATTATGAAAAGTTTCTTCCTACTCCTCTGTAATCACTTCTGTTCCCCTACCTACCTCTCCTCTCACCCTCTGTCCCCAAGCAACCGCTAATTCTTTTCAGTCACAATAGATCAGACTGCATCTTCTAAACTTTCATACAAATAGAATCATAAAGTATAGACCCCCTTTGTCTAGCACGTTCACAGCTGTTAATATGGTAAATTACATGCATTTTCAAATGTTAAAGTGACTTTGCGTTCCCAAGATAAACCCCAGGTGATCATGATGTATCATCTTTTCTATGTGTTGTTGCATTTGAATTGATACAGTGTGTTATGAATTTTTGCACAGTAGTTCTGCAGTATCCTTATCTTTGCCTGGTTTTGGTGTCAGGGTAATGTTGGCCATATAGAAAAAAGTTACCAAACTTTAAAATTACCTGGAAGGATTTGTTTAGAACTGGCATTATTTCTTCCTTAAATGGTTGGTAGAATTCATCAGTGAAGACATTGGGTCCTGGAGTTTTCTTTGTGGGGAGATTTAGAACTATAAATTCAGTATCTTTTTTTTTTTTTTTAAATTTTTTTTTTTTCTCAACGTTTATTTATTTTGGGGACAGAGAGAGACAGAGCATGAACAGGGGAGGGGCAGAGAGAGAGGGAGACACAGAATGGGAAACAGGCTCCAGGCTCCGAGCCATCAGCCCAGAGCCCGACGCGGGGCTCGAACTCACAGACCGCGAGATCGTGACCTGGCTGAAGTCGGACGCTTAACCGACTGCGCCACCCAGGCGCCCCTAAATTCAGTATCTTTAAGAGATACAAAGCTATTCAGTTTATTTCTTCCGAAGTGAGTTTTGTGTCTTTCAAAGAATTTGTCCATTTCTAAGTTGCCAAATTTAGTGGCATAAACTTGTTCATAAGATCCTATTAGCCTTTAAATAGCTATAGCGATGTACCCTCTTTCATTTCTGACATGGGTATTGTTTTTTATCCCTGATGTCTGGCTAGAGGTTTATCAATTCTATTGATCTTCTCAAAGAACAAGTTTTCACATTTGTTAATTTTTTGTTTTCTATTTCACTGATCACTACTATTTATTACTTCTTTTCTTCTGCTTACTTTGGGTATAATTTCATCTTCCATTTTCTAGTTCTTAAGGAGAAGATGAGATCACTGATTTGAAGGCTTTAATGTAGACATTAGATGCTATAAATTTCTCTGTAAGCAGTGCTTTTAATACTTTGAAAGGCTGTTTTTCCCTTTTCACTCAGTTCAAAATATTTTCTCACTTCCCTTCTAGCTTATTCTTTGAACTGGATTATTTAAAAGTATTTATTTAGTTTCTAAATACATGATTTGAAGCCCTTTAAATTTATTTAGACCTGTTTCATGGCCCATTTAAGATTTGGGTAAGTGCTCTGCATGCATTTGACAATAGGCCTTCTGCTGTTATTAGAAGTATTCCACAAAGGCCAATTAGGTCAAGTTAGTTGACAGTGCTGTTCAAGTCTTTATTATATCTTTACAGATTTTTTTGTCCAATTGTTCTGTCAATTATCAAAAGATTACTAAATCTCTAGTTATAATTGTGGATTTGTCTATCCCTTTCAGTTCTGTAAGTTTTTGCTTCGTACATTTTTCCATAAGTTTTCATTTTTTCTACCCATCTTATTGTGAAATACAATGCAGATTTTTTGTATTTTGAAGCTCTGCTACTTAGTGCTTAAATGCTTAGATTTGTTATGTTCTCTTGATGAACTGATTCCATTATGAAATGGCCTTCTGTATCATTGGCAATATTCCTTGCTCTGAAATCTAATTTGCCTGAAATTAGCAGTGCCATTTCAACTTTCTTTTTTTTTTTAAATGTTTATTCTTGTTTGAGAGAGAGAGAGAGAGAGAGAGAGAGAGCGCGCGCGCGCGAGTGCACACATGAGTGGGGGAGGGGCAGAGAGAAAGGCAGACATAGCATCCAAAGCAGGCTCCAGGTTCTGAGCTGTCAGCACAGAGCCCAATGCAGGGCTTGAACTCCAGAACTGTGAGATAATAACCTGAGCTAAAGTCAGATGCTTAACTGACTCAGCCACCCAGGTGCCCCTCACCTGTTTTTGATTAGTGTTGACATGGAATATCTTTTTTCATCCTTTCACTTTTTAGGCTATTTTTATCTTTATGTTTAAATATAAATTTATATTTTATCTATTCTTCTTTTAGGCAGTTTATAGTTGGCTCTTGCTTTTTTATCAATCTGACAATCTCTGCCTTTTAATTAGGGTATTTAGACCATTTAAGTTGACTACCGATATTGTTGGGTTTAACTAATGTGTTGTTTTCTATTTGTCTTATCTGGTCTTTGTTCTCTTTTCCTCTTCTTTGGATTATTTTTTATGATTTCATTTTATCTACTTTGGTGGCTTATTTACTATAACTCTATTTAGTGTCTACTTTAAACTTTAAAGTATTCATCTTTAACCTGTCACAGTCCACCTTTAAGTAATATTATACCACTTCACTTACAGTGTAATTTTATAACAGAATACTTCCATTTTCCCCTTTTATTCTTTTTTTTTAAATTTTTTTTTCAACGTTTATTTTATTTTTGGGACAGAGAGAGACAGAGCATGAACGGGGGAGGGGCACAGAGAGAGGGAGACACAGAATCGGAAACAGGCTCCAGGCTCTGAGCCATCAGCCCAGAGCCCAACGCGGGACTCGAACTCACGGACCGCGAGATGGTGACCTGGCTGAGGTCGGACGCTCAACCGACTGCGCCACCCAGGCGCCCCCCCTTTTATTCTTTGTGCTATTGTTGTAATGTGTGCTTTGAACAATTACGTTTTAAAGAGACTTCTATCATGTCACCTGTGGATCTGTTTCTACTGAGTGATTTATCTCACTATGGGTGGTATTTTTCTACCTCTTCGCATGCCTATTCTGTTTTTAACTGGACACCAGACATTGTTAATTTTACCTTGTTGAAGGCTGAACATTTTTGTATTTCTGTAATGTTCTTGGGCTTTGTTCTGTAGGAAGTTAAGCCCCTTGAAAATGATTTCATCTTTTCAAGGCTTGTTTTTAAGCTTTGTCTGATGAGAACATAATAGCCTTTAGTGTAGGGCTAAGTGTGCCCACTACCTTTTGGCAATATCCTTCTGAGTACTTTGCCCTGAATTCATCATGTATGAAATGGTTGTTTAAGCTTACTTGAAGCAGAAACAGCAGATAACAGGGCCAAGTACAAATCCATTCTCTTCGGCTCAGTGTTGTCCACTAGAGCCAGTTTATCTTCAGCATGACAGGCTGCCATTAGCCCAGCCCAGACGGCAGGGTCACCTAAACACAGGAAATGTTAGAAGGCTTGTTAATATCAACATATTGCTGAAAAGCTACCAAAAATGAGAGTACGAGTTTATAAATACCAAAAAATTAAACTGAAAATAAAATAAATTATATCTCTAGAAAAAAAAATCATTTTCTTAAAGGAAAACTATACTTCTTTTCAGAAGGCATATTACTATATTCATTCTTCAAGATTTGCTTTTTTTTCAAAATACAGCAAAGGATGAGAAATATCCTATTAAGCTCTTCCATGGCTGATTAGCTCAGCTGTCTAGAGTACTGTTCTATTGTGGAAAAGAAGAATAAGATAAAAACAGAGAGGGAGGTAAACCATAAGAGACTCAACTACAGAGAAAATAAAAGAGTTATTGGAGGGGAGGTGGGTGGGGGAATGGGCTAAACAGGTGATGGGCATTAAGGAGGGCACTTGTGATGAGCACTGTTGGGTTACATGTAAGTGATGATTCACTATATTCTACTACTGAAACCAACAACAAAAAAAGGAAAAGTCAATTATATTCACTTTCATTGGACACCAAGGACAAGTCTCAAAGAGACATTTATGTTTATCATTCAATCTCTGTATTAAAGGTTCAATCATAGGAAAGGCAAGATAACACTCCTTCTCAGTTTTTAAGAAAAGTCTGAGTCAAAGGAAAAGCTCAAGATAACTCCATTTACATATGTTCTAACAGCCAATCGTGAAAGCCATTTTATCATTCCAAATGAAGGAATTCTATGATTATATATCTCTTCATCGATTTGATCTTTCCTTCCTTCCTTCACACCATGATAGCTTCTTCTGGGGAGAGGAGGAAGCAGTAGACTGAGACTGAGATGGTAATAATAGAGATTATGCAGACAGATGCCTCTTTTTAAGAAAGGCAGTTGTGAAGACAAGGTGAAAAAGAACTTGGAACTTTAGAAGAGTTTTTATTTTTTGCTTTTTATTTCATAAGTCATATTTTGCAGGTTAATATTTGCATGGCCTGTATGTTAGTCCTGCTACACTTAAAAAAAATTTTTTTTTAATCCCACAAGGGGTGCTAGCTAAAAAGAGTGTCATTTAAACAAAAATTTTAGCTTCAATTTTATATTTTTTATCTAACTGCTCCATCTAATATATATCCCCTATCAAATGTCTGAAATGTTTCTCTACTTCATTTATAGAGGATCAGTATTACTGCTATAATAGTATAAGAATCATTAGAAATCTTAGGCACATAAAAAATTTTTACGAAAAAATTAAATGCATACCACATTATAAAATAACTCCTGCCTGAAATAATGACTATTTAAATAACAAAAGATATAATCAAATTCTAGAATAAGGAAATGGGAACCATCCCTCAGAACTTATGAGATCTGATTAATGTATAATGAAAGGCACATGACTCTTAGATCTGGGTTTTAGGTCTAACAATGGCACTAATTAACTCTGCCAGCTTTCCCTTCAGGACTCATTTTTCTATAAAACAAATGAACTGGATGATGGCTCGGGTATCATCAGGTCTAAAATCCAAAGTTCCAACTGAGGTAGACTCAATTTCTGAATTTTTTTTTGTAGTTTCAAGTTTTTATTTAAATTCCAGTTAATAATTTCTGAACATTGACTTATTTCTAAGATTAAGTGAAGAAATCCCTTAGAGATCTTAGGGTATTCTATAGTTTAGATTACAGGAGGGAGGAGATGGACATTAGTTGGCAGCAATTTCTTCTGTCACATTTCAAAAGAACTGCTGTTTTCATTTAGTCTTCCAGACTATTCAGCAACTTCAAATTCCCTATGAAATAAAGTGATAGTATAAAAATATATTTATTACAAGCCTCAATTTTTTAATTTTTTTAATGTTTATTTTTGAGAGAGACGACAGAGCATGAGAAGGGGGAGAGGCAGAGAGATAGGGAGACACAGAATCTGAAGCAGTCTCCAGGCTCTGAGCTGTCAACAGAGAGCCCAATGCAGGGCTTGAACCCATGAACCGTGAGATCATGACTTGAGACAAAGTTGGCACTTAACCAACTGAGCCTCCCAGGCGCCCCTCAAATTTTTTAAATATAGTTTGCTAAAAATATCTTTTAATATCACAGAAGCACTAATCTAGCAGAAATTGGATTTTTTAAAATTTGATTCTAAATTCTTGGGATTATATTTAAATTTCTAAAAAGATTCCTTTGAATACCATCTGTCAAAACTATACTTTGTTCAGCTACAAGGACTAGGTATATGCTACTACCCATAACTACAATTACATTTACTTTTATTGGACTCCAAAACCAAGTCTCAGACAGGCATTCATCTTCATCACTCAGGCTCTGTTTTAAGCATCTTTGAGTATATATTTCTCCAGATAATATGGGAAAGTAAGATCATTACAGAAGACCTTATATGGGCAATGTCACCTTTTTAACATTTAATGCCCCTCATACAATCAAAACCTAACAGATCTTTTATCATACTAGATTCATAGTAAAAATCCTTGAGAGTAATTATACCCATTTTTTTTTTTTAATTTATTGACTTTGAAAGAGAGAGAAAAAGAAAACGCAAGCAGGAGAGGGGCAGAAAGACAAGAGGAGAGAGAGAATCCCAACGAGGCTCCACACTGTTAGCACAGAGCCTCACACAGGGCTCAAACTCATGAATCCTGAGATCATGACCTGAGTCAAAATCCAGAGTTAGATGCTTAACTAACTGAGCCACCAGGCACCCCCTGCCTTTTTTTTTTTTTTAACCCAATACTTACATGAAAACACCTCTAAAAGTCAAAAACTTATCCAATGTATAACAAAAACAAATCGAAATGTTTAGGGTCTCTTTTTGTTCTATTACATAAATGAAACAAAGAATAAGCAATAAGATATTGGTCTGTTTACTTGTTTTATAAAATAATCTCTGAATTACTAGATATTTAGCCATTTAGTTAGGATCTTTATAATTTATAGTGAAGACAACATTGGACTTATTTTGTACAATTTGTTTCCTAACAGTCCCCAGCCAAAAGCAAAACTATTCCGATCTAACAAATGTTTGAAGTGCTCTGTGGGAATAAATTATTTAATGCTACATGTCATATTAAAAATAATATTAGTAAAAATACGCCTCATAAGCCCACAGGTATTCCAGTGCTCTGGGGCATTTCTCCAGCAGTGATAATGGAAGTATGCTGATGCAATCGTATATACTCCCTCAGTGTGATCAATGGTATACACATGACACAAAAAGAGCTGCTCAGGTGAGGCCATCACCTTGGCATTCCAACATTACCACAGAACACACCTTTACTCCTCAAGTAGCTAACTACCCATAAAGATAATTAAAATGACTAAACATGTTCATTAAATAATTTAGCAGCTATAGGTAGACCTCATTAAACCAGACAGATGCAAAACAGAAATAAAACTATTCCATGAAAATACAGAATTCAGATTTTCAATCAAGGATAATAAAGTATCCTTATGCAGATATTCCATTCAGCCTGTTTCAAGAATTGATTACCTCTTAATTATCAACAGCCAAATGTAGATAATCAAATAATATGCAAAACCTTATTTTCTTAAAATTCCCTTTTATTTCATGAAAATACAAACTTTGTACCCATAAGCCGCAAATGCAAGACCAACAAAATTTGAATTAATGAAATGGATTATATTATACTCACCTGGAGAAAGAAGAGCTGCTTTCTGAATGGTCTTTAGTGCAATATTTTTTTCACCTTCTGATGAACTGCTTCCCATAGCTAACTGATTTACCGCAGTATACAGTAACGCCTTCTGCATAAGAGAAAAGAAGAGGGTTAACAAATTATCTTTATAGCTCAGTGACTTTCAAACTGGCTAAAAGCGGGCCTCTATTGGGTATAATGTAACCTCTTAAACTTAGGGAGAAAAAATTGTTATTGTTTATCAATAATATTATTTAATAAGTAGGACATTTCCTTTGTACTGGGGAAAACTAACCTTTCCATGATTTGAGTCCAAAATATGAGCCACATTTCCTGCAACAGCACCTCCCTATAATAGAAAATAATTATTTAGATAAACTTTCACAAGTAGTAAAAATTAAGACTGATAAACTCTTTCCATTAAATCATTTGAAAAGTTCAGTTTTATCGTATTTACAACTTCCAAACTCTAGAAGTATCAATTTATTATTGCTTTAAGAGACAAGTTAAGTATTTTTATGAAAGAAAATCTTTTCTACTAGGATCATCTCAACTCTGCTCTTTTAAAATACTAAAAGTTACATAATTTTATACTAAACACAAGTACGTGTTTTCTAACAATTGTGATTAGATTGAAAGAGACATAGAATCTCAAAAGTGATCTTAAGATTAACATGGTTTCACTCCACGGAAATATTAGTATTTTAAAAATTTCTGTAGTCCCTAGTAAAATGAATAGCCAAAGTTCAGAGAGCCTGAAACTAATCACTGATTCAATAATCAACTCAATACTAAAAATGAGAAAAATATATATATCATAGTTTTTGTAAAGTCAATTTGAAATCCTTAATTTTTAAAAATTCAACCAGACATTTTACCTGGAAAAAAAAAGTGAATTATAAGAATGATTTCATTTTATTTCAGAAGTATACTGTTGTCTTCATTTTATATTGGAATTGGAGTATCAGAAATGTTTTGCACATCATATTTACTACATAAAGAACGCTAAAAACAAACTTTAAAAAATACGTCAACATAAAACAAATAGAAGATGGATTAAAAAGAAAACAGGGGTGCCTGGGTGGTTCAGTCGGTTGTGCATCCTACTTCAGCTTAGGTCATGATCTCACAGTTTGTGAGTTCGAGCCCTGCGTCGGCTTCTGTGCTGACAGCTCGGAGCCTGGAGCTGCTTCAGATTCTGTGTATTCCTCTCTCTCTGCCCCTGCCCAGCTTCTGCTCTCTCTGTCTCTCAAAAATGAATAAATGTAAAAAAAATAAAAGAGGAAAAAAAAAAAAGAAAACAACACAGGGGTGCCTGGGTGGCTCAGTCAGTTGGGCGTCCAACTCTTGATTTTGGCTCTCAGGTCATAATCTCAGTTTGTCAGTTTGAGTCCCACGTTGGGCTCTGCGCTAACGGCATGAAGCCTGCTTGGTATTCTGTCTCCCCCTCTCTGTGCCTTTCCTCCATTTGCTCTCTTTATCTCTCTCAAAATAAATAAAAATTTAAAAAAGGAAATTAAAAAGAAAAAAAGAAACACAGAAAGTAGGAGGATTCAGGAGTTAGATCTGGGATGATCCATCACCACAAACACTGTGATTTTGCACAAGTTATTTAATATCTACATCTCATGTGTCCTCTATAAAATGGACATTACTTGGAGCTACTTCATATGGTTGTTGGGATTAAATGACAAAATATATACAGTAGTTGGTGCATAATAAGTACTTTATTCTAGTAATAATGATGATGTTCTAGGTTCTTTGTACTACCATGTGTGAAAACCAGTAGGAATAAAAAATAAAAACAGACCCCCACACACTCCAGACAGTGGAATTATTAGATGTAATAAGGTTCAAAATATATTAGCTACTACCATTATGTTTACCAACCAGTTAAGTAACTCTGAAAGGGCTTAGTAACCACAGAAGTTAACAAAATAGTTTATAGACTCCTAAAAATATCTGGTTATTGTGAACTAAAATATAATATATAATTCCTTTCATAGAACATCAATGACTTTGGGGTGCCTGGGTAGTTCAGTTGGTTAAGCATTCAACTCTTTGTTTCAGCTCAGGTCATGATCTCACAGTTCATGAGTTTGAGCCCTGTGATAGGTTCCGCACTGACAGCATAGAGCCTGCATGGGATTCTCTCTCCCCCTCTCTCTGTCCCTCCCTGACTCACATGTTCTCTCTCTCTCTCTCTCTCTCAAAATAAACTTAAATTAAAAAAAAAAAAAGAATGACTTCATGTTGTGATTCACATTTTTAGATTTTAGACATTACCAATGTTCCAGCTCTTAATTTCTTTTTTTTAGGTCTTTTTTTAATGTTTATTTATTTTTGAGAGAGAGCAAGTGTGAGCAGGGGAGGGGCAGAGAGAGAGGGATACAGAGGATTCAAAGCAGGCTCCACGCTGTCAGCGCAGACCCCAACGCAAGGCATGAACCCATGAACCGGGAGGCCATGACCCAAGCCGAAGTCAGACGCTTAACCAACTGAGTCACCCAGTCGCCCCGCTCATTCTTAATTTCTTATCTTTAAGGAACTTTTAGATAAAACCATCTTTTGGGATTCAGAAACACAATAGTTAATTCTCCCTAAATAGCAACATTATAAACATAACCTAACTACATAGCCATTAACATAGTTTGTAGGTATTAAAAAGTCCACCTACTTCTTTGTATCTTTCATAATGCCTGCCCAGAACTAGTATAATAGTACATGAAAAAAACTCAGTGTACTGCTTGTTAAATGACTAATCGAAAATCTGGCTGTATTCGTTGTTTCCCAGAATGATAATGCTAATACTTTAAAAAATTATATTATTCACTACATCACAAATTATTTTATCTTCTTGCCAGAATTTAGAACATTACTCACCTTTGCACTTCGGTGAGTATACTGAGCAACTACTCGGGACAACAGAGACCAAAGAGCAGGATCAGCTGGGTTACTACAGAGATAATCAAAAGCAGAAGGCTTAGAGATAGGAGACACTTTAACCACAAAAAGTAAAAGTAACCAACATTTTATTTAGTACCTAAGTTCAAAAGCTTGTCGACATCTAAAACAAGTTCATATTGTCTATGTGTGAATGAAAGTGCCTTAATTTTTAGAAAACATATCTCCTATATACATCAAGAGTCCTTATGAAAATAAGAGGGAAGATCAGTAATACGATGATTACAAAGCCATGAGACTAAGAAAAGCTAAGGAAATTTAATATGTTGTGTTCAAGGAAAACACAAGGAGATGAAAAGTGTGGAAGGAAAACAAACTACATTTACAACACTTTACTACCGAAAATAAAACAAATAACTACTGTTACTAGTAATAACAGCTTTCTATTTTCTAAATTTTGAAGACATTAATGAATGTTTGAGTGGCCAAAAAATTCCTAAGACCATCCAAGTAGACAGTATCAGATAACAAATGGGCAATACCACAAGCTTAAGCATAAATAAGGGCAAAAATAAATAAATGAAAGAATAAACAAGGGCTTCTGTATTAAAATGAGGTTCAGGCCTTAACCTAAGTGCAAAATTTCTGTTCTCTTACCTCCTTATCAACTGAATTAAAAAAAATATATATTTATAGATGAAATAATGTGTATAGTTAGTTACCTGGTCCTAAGTGCAGTTTCATAAAACCACATTCTGGTATCCAAATACATATGTTTACCTGATTTTATATTTATATTTATATTCCCAATGTCAAAGATCAGCTCATCAAGTACAGTTATTCCAAGTTCACAAGCACAGAACTTACCTGTGAACAGCTTTAGATGCTTGTCTCTGCACTGCCACACTGCGGCCTTGCAGTGCATAAATTGCTGAAGAAAGAAGGCACTTGTGATAATTACTGTCTTTCTGTTTGATGTGCTTCAGTAATTCATTAAGCGCCGCTTTTGACAGTGTAGGATCCTGCATTGTCAATCCTAGAGCACACAAGGCTTGAAGGCTTTCTGTGGTTGGTTCCTTTAAGATAGAGCTGTAAACATTTTTAATTGTCTATTAGCCAAAGTACACTAGTCTGTAAGTATTAAAACATATTTAACATTTAGTAAAAAAGCAATTTACTTAAAGATTCACCAAACTAAGTTCAAATTTAAGATAAACATAAAACAGATTCCTTGGCTTCTAGGGACAGAAATTTCCCTGAATGTCTAAAGCATTAAAAATACCAAGAGCTTTCCACAGTGCAACAGCCAAATTTCTTTTCTGTTCATTATATCTAAGTTTTAGAAACAAGTACAAATAGCGTTTTGTGGTTTGAGTTTTAGATAATTAACCATATAACCGTGTAAATAACCATAGATACCATAGGCTGTTATTTTATTAATTTATTCCAAAAATATAGAAATAGGTACAAGTTATATTGGTATAATTTTTCTATTTTTATTTATTATTTATTTTTTAAAATATTTATTTATTTTGAGACAAAGAGGGAGAGAGAGTGTGAGCACGGACGAGGCAAGACAGAGGGAGAGAGAGAATACCAAGCAGGCTCCATACTCAGCAGAAGCCTGATGCAGGGCTCGAACTCATGATCATGAGATCACAATCTGAGCTGAAATCAAGAGCTAGACACTTAACCAACTGAGCCACCCAGGCGCCCCTGCTATGATTTTTTTTTTTTAAGTTTTAATTTTAAATGAATTTTATTTTATCAGGTTAACTTGAAAAAGAAAGAGAAAGAAATCTCTTTGGGGACCAAAGAGGCCAACAAAAAAAAGCCAGTTAGAAATGCCTTCATTAAAGATTTAACATCTTATTAGATCAAGTGATCAATTACTCTTTTTTTTTTTTATGTTTATTTTTGAGAGAGAGAAAGAGTGTGAGCGGGGGAGGGGCAAGAGAGAGGGAGACACAGAATCTGAAGCAGGCTCCAGGCGGTGAGCTGTCAGCAGAGAAGCCGATGTGGGTGGGGCTTGAACTCCCGAAGCATGAGATCATGGCCTGAGTTGAAGTGGAAGCTTAACCGAGGCCCAGGAGCCCCTCGATTAGTCTTTAAACAAAACAATAATACACAGAGAGTACAGGATGCTTTTGAAGGACTGGATGGATCCAGAGCTAAGAATTAAGCCATGATCTCTAGCTCCACCTATGATTTTCAGTTCACAACTGGTTCAGTCCCATCTTTTCTGTTCACCAAAAAGATCCAACATTAAAAGCCTCATTTTACATTGTTCCAATTTTTAATCCAATGTTTAAGTATCTGGTTAAGTGGTGATGTCAACCATACATACCATTTAAATAGCAATGTCTTGGCTACATCCATTTTTCCTTGTTTATACTCTGTTATTGCTAGAGCTGTCAAGATATGCGCTTTGTCCTGCTCTGATTCAACAACAGACAAGGCTCTCTCATAGGCTATTACACAGAGTTGGAAACAGAAACAAAACAATATAAACACAATTTTGATTGACAAATAGTGAAATTTCTCCCTTTCTAATCTTACTTTTTAAAGGTCTAACTATAATTACATGTTATTGTTCCCTTATTTTCAAGTGGACAGAACAAACATTTATAATAACCTAACTTGGTTTAGCTGGCCCAAGGTGATACTGGGCATATCGTTAGGATTATTGTGGGACATTCCCCAACTTCTATCTTTACAGGAAGTCTTTAAGAGATGTGAAGATTTGTAGCCAATGACATATCATGAAAATTCTCACATGCATACCAGTAATTCCATCAAGCTGTAGATACTTAAAATGAGCTGCACACGCATAGATTGGGTCTTTATATATACATGAGAATGTACTCAATGAGCATTTCTGGAGAAAATAAAACACACTATTACTAACAACGGTTAAGGTCTTCATTTATCAGAAATTTACACTTAAGCAAAGACCTGCTTTCAGGTGGTAACGCGTATTTCTACCTTAAGTGATCTTTGGCCTCAGTTTCCTCATGTAAATAATAAAGATAAATACTCAGCTCATTACACTGCTATAAGGCCTATTCATCAAAATAATGTATTAAATAAGGAAACAGATAAAAAGTACCTAGTGTCATTCCTGGTTACTAGTCAGATTTAAATAAACATTGCAAGTCCTGTTCCCATTTCAATGTTCCATCTTTCTATATGTAAGTTTGTTGTAATTAAATTCCACTCAGCCCTAGAAAAGTAAGATGTGTCCTTTAGCATCAAGCAACATACTCACCTTTGCTGCTTTCCTTATATAGACCTTTCATAAATAAAGCCAATGCAAAACCTATGATGTCTTCTAACTCTTCAAGAGGTGTTGACTTAAAAGCCTGGATAGCTTTATTATATTCACCAATGGAACTAAGAAGCAAAACATAACTTACTTTTAATATTAAAAATTTTTTTTGGTTTACATCATAAAAATACAGAGAGATACTAAGGTTCTTTTAATACCTTCATCTACCTCATCTATCACTGTTAAGGCTATAGAAAAGATAAAATAAAAGGTGTATTATTTATTTCAAATAAGATGTACTGGGGTAATTTAACTTCAAAATTAGCTTCCTTTAAATTACATGTGAAAGTGATTAGTTTGGCTAAATTACAGAGTCTTTCTTATTAACGAACTTGAACTAAAATCCCAAGTTATAAAAATAATTTCAAGTTAACTTCTATACAGAACTCTTTAAGCTACATATGTGGGTTGAATATTACCCTATGAGTATTGTCCGAGCATCTTTGACAAGCTTAACTAAAGTCATAAAATACCTAGTCAAAATCAAACCTAGCCTTTGTGTAAAGTGTTTCCCTGCACATCCTTTTTTTTTTTTTTTTTTTTTTTTTGGAAGTATAAAGATACACTAAATTCCACAGACAAAACTATAGATTACCTTTTCTGTATTTAATAGGAAGAAAAGTAAAACTTGTTACATATGATAAAAGTACAATACTTTTTAACAACAAAAAAATAATTGTTTTGCTTATTTAAAGATGAAGAGAAGCTGCCATCACCTGGAAATGATACACTGTGTCTTTGAGATTCTTATTCTTGGTATCCATCACTATAATCACAAGCTGTTTCTATTTTTAATGTGTTATTGGAAATCTTTTTAGAAAATCCTTTTAATCTTGAGGAGTGTGTGTGGGAGCTAAAAATACAATCTTTGGTTCTAAAATTAGTTCTCATAAAGGTGAAAGATTTTAAAAAGCAAAAAAATTTAAGGTTTTTAAAATAAAAAAAAAACCTCAAATTTTGGTAAATATTTTAATGAAGGAAAGAGGGCTACCTTAAATTGTTCATGGATATATACATATATTAATTTTAAAAAAACACTATCTTCAAACATGTGATTACTTTTGTAGAGAAAAGAACAGAACTAGAAAGGGCACAAGGGGCTTCAACTTGTAAATTTTTCTTTGGTAAAAGAAAAAAAAAAAAAAAACCCTAAAGACAATGGACAATTTTAAGATCTGTTATATTTGAGCAGTGACTATTCATTAAATTATGTTCTATACTACTTACTGCATTTTGCATGTTTAATGTATTTCATAATAAAACAAATTAAAAAGATGATCTATTTTCAATAGGAGATATTTTCTTCTAAAATATTTACATTACATCAAAACTAAAGAGAACAGATACTTGTTCCATATAATTTCTTATAACCTATCTTCTGCTACAACAAAATCTTAGAAATAACAACACTCTATCAACTCCTAAACAAAACAGTTTAAAAGAAATGGAAGGAAGAGCAGTCAGAACAATAGTATTTTCCTGTCTATGGATATTATTCAGTTACACAAATATAAATGAAAATAACTGGCTACCTCAGATCTCTAGCATGTATCTCTTTAAAAGATGTAGGCACTAATCTCAAAATATCAAACTACAGTTTTGATCATTCAATTTGGGGGCAGTTTTCAGCTTGAGGAACACCTCTCTAACTGAAGCCAAAAACCTTCCCCCCACTGCCCCATAACACTTCTGTTCTCCAGACCTAATTCTATTCTCTAAAATACCTAGGTTTTAATCTTTTTTTTAAATTCTTTTCCAGTCAAAAGTCTTTGAGAATCTGAAAAAGCTATACAGCTCTCTCTCCATCCCAAAATATACATACACAAAAAATTTTTTGCACAATTTTATTTTTTGAATGTTTATTTATTTTTGAGAGAGAAAGAGTGAGAGCATGAGCAGAGGAGGGGCAGAGAGAGAGGGGGAGACACAGAATCTGAAGTAGGCTCCAGGCTCCGAGCTGTCAGCTCAGAGCCCAACACAGGACTCAAACCCATGAACCACGAGACCATGACCTGAGGAAGTTGGATGCTCAACCGACTGAGCCACCCAGGCGCCCGTTTGTAAAATTTTAAAAGGGCCTTTTTTTTTTTTCTTTTTTGATGGAAGGAAAGAGGGCTGGCTACCTTAGATTGTTTATGGATATATACATATATTATTTAATACTAATTTAATATTAATTAAAAATTAATGACATATTAATTTATTTAAGGTATGTAATACATACATTAATACATATATTAACGGATCTCTAAAGTCCATTCCCAGTGTAAATATATATAGCATGCAAATGAGAATAAGTCCAATTTCTCTTCCAATTAACAAGGGTTCTACTATACAGACAGCAACGCCTCTCTTTGAAATGTTCTCTTGTATAGTCCACAACCATCAGTTCTAAATCTGCTTCTCACTAAAGCACAGTGCCATTAGGTACCGTTAGAGGAACAGGAAAGTATTAACAGAGCCCAGTATTGAGGAGATTATGTATCCAGTGGACATAATCATCAGCCCACTCATCTCTACATGTTCCATTAGTCTGGATTCATCACTACCTCACTAGTCCCATAGCTTTCACCAGAAAAGTCTAACAGATTCACAGAATTAATGGGGAAAAAAATATGCTTACCATAATAATCTGCCATAATTTCTTACTGTAACATTATAAGTATCTTGGTCTTCCACACTTTGTAACAATAACATTGCCCTGGAAAAAAAAGGGGGGGGGGGGGCAGGTATTTTAAATTAGCTCTGTGAAACAGCATTCTTTTACTCTTCTTCAACTGAATCTACAGATTCTTGTTTTCTTCATTTCATTCATCTAATTCTTTAATGTCAGCTACAACAACTTTTTCATATATTAATAAGTTGGTACACCAAAAACACTTAATATGTAGATTTTAGACTATCAGGAAAGGAACTTGAATAAGGTGATCTCTTATTTAGTGAAATCATTCATCACACGTGAGTTTTAAATATTCCAAAAAAACTTAATCTAAATACAGGAAACAATGGTATCACTATTTTAAGTTTTGACATTAACTCAAGTATACAGCAAACAATCTTAAAAATATTTATATACTAGTGGTTTAAGTTAGGAAGCCAGGAAATTGAGTGCTTTCATGTGCACTTACCTTTTACATATAGAAAAATATTTAAGCAATACTTAGTTAAGAAAGAAAAGATTTATCAGGAGTCCCTAAAGGCTTAGAATAAATACATCAACCTGTGACATGTCTCATTTTATCTTGTGTTCAGTCCCCTTTGGGAAAGCAGAAAAATGTCTTAACAACTAATAGGAGTTGGATATTTAGTAAGATTTTTTTGTTTTTTTTTTTATTTTCTTTTCTGTTTAAAAAGGATGATCTAGGGAGAAACACTCAAGTGATGTTACATGAAAAACAAATATTTGCTAAAGAAGTCTAAGGCAATATTACACATTATTATACTATACTATACTATACTATACTATACTATACTATACTATACTGGTTAGATTTATACCTAATTTGTGGTTTCAAGCCTCAAATACTTGTCTAAGGCAGAAAACAACAGCAGTGATTGGTCAAGGAAGACTGGTGCATATACACATGACTGTGGAGTTGCTATTTGAACTTGAAGGTGTAACTAGTTGTTAGATTCACACTATTTGTGATTAGAGTATATACAATAAAATGGCAAGCACTCTGAAGTTAATCTTCTTTGTTTAAAAATCCTGCTCACTGTTGTATTCTACCATATTTCTACAATTTGTTTACTATTAAGCTTAACATGCCATTGAGAGACACAGAATTGTTGCTTTTCATGAACTTCCACATATACCTTTAAAAAAGAACTTCTTGGGGAGCCTGGGTGGCTCTGTCAGTTAAGTGTCCGACTTCGGCTCAGGTTATGATCTCGCAGTTCGTGAGTTCCAGCCCCACGTCAGGCTCTGTGCTGACAGCTCAGAGCCTGGAGCCTGCTTCAGATTCTGTGTCTCCCCCTCTCTCTCTCTGCCCATCCCCTGCTCATGCTCTGTCTCTCTCTGTCTCTCAAAAATAAATAAATGTTAAAAAATAAAAATAAAAAATAAAATAAAAAAGAACTTCTTGATTATATAGCCTCCAGTACCATCTAGTGATAACCCCTTTGAACTGCCAGGAGATCCATGAAAGGGCATGGCAAAGCGTTTGGGACACCTCAATGACTTTGTGTATGACAAAGTTTCTTCTAAGTATCTATTTTTTTACTTTTCAGGCAATGATACATGCAGTTAGGTCTTTTAACTTTTCAACTAGTATCCCCAACATTGTCATTTTTTTATTCACCCATCAATTAATCTGCAGAGAATAAACCTGCAAGTCGATTTCATTGCCTACCACCCTCTTGGTTGGTCATTTCACTCGAGCACACGGTCCTTGTTTTCTCAACATGGCAAGTGCACTCCTGTTTCAGAGCACGTGCTCTTGCCGTTCCTCTGCCTGGAATGCTGTTGCCCTCTTGAATGGCTTATAGCCTCACTTCATGCAGGCCAAGCCTCAACTGCCTCTTTAGTAAGCCTATGCTTGTTAAACCTGTCTCAAATTCACTGCCTGCCTTAACACTCCCTGGCCCTCTACCCCATTTTGATTTTCTTTCTTAGCAATTACCATCACAGATGTCTATAAGCTTATGATATGTCTCCCCACCACCAGGTCAGAAGCTCCATGAAAATGGAGTCTGTGTCTGTTTTATTGCACTGCTCAATTGCTAGTGTCAAGGACAATGTTTGGCACACAGCAATTCAAAAACTATGTATTGAATGAATAAAATACAGATCTTAAAGCGATTCAGACAAATATAATGTTCTCATTTCTTCTCTGAATGAACCTACACATTTTTAAAATAAAGAGACAGATTTTTCTAAAACAGAATCTGGGAGACTTTTCAGTTTGATTTTTGTTTTTTTTCCTGTCTGTCTCTCTCAGATAGAGCAACAGAAACCAAAATACAGCTGAAAATTTAAAACTGAATTTTTAAAAATGTAATGATAGATAATTAGAGATCAGGAAAGGAATCAGAACATTTGTGTAGCACCTTCTTCATGAAATGAAAACAAATTTTAAAAAGCCAAGTGATAAATACAGACGACTCTTAATTAAATGTAGAGTTTACCTTTGGTATGCACCTGCTGCTTCCTTTCTCAGTTGTAGATGTTCATTTAAGTAACCCAACATTGTGAAAGCTGGAGCATAATTCTGAATTCTTTCTGGAAATCCAAAAATATCTTTTCTTTACATGTGCATGTTGATCGTATTTGTAAAATATGAGTCTTATTTTCAATGCCTTTAACACCAGATTACTTCCTGAGATCACAGCTATTAAAAATGGTCTCATTTTTATCTTGACTATAAAGTACTAGTAATCATTTTATAACTGTTTTCAGTTATTGAATATTTTATAATTATTTATAGTTTCTCGTTATGCTTAAAGTCTAAACATTTTTATCCCCAAAGGTGTAATAATTTGAAATTGTAGCTTATATTAACACTAGTCATGAGATTCATAAGGAAATTCAGTTTTTTGGCTAATCACTTAATCTTTCCTGAAATTTTCTTGTTGGTTTGCTTCCAATTTCTATGTGTTTTTAAAAAATTCACTCAGTATTATACACTGGAAACACGGATGACTTGGGCACTTTCAGTGCAGAACTTTGAAATTTTAATGTCAAAAAACATCATCTATCTACTAATGCACAAAGAAGAAACACATCTGATTTATTTAAAAGCAGTATTGAGAGGGGTGCCTGGGTGGCTTAGTTGATCAAGCGTTCGACTACAGCTCAGGTCATGATCTCGTGGTCTACAAGGTCAAGCCTTGGTTGGGCTCTGTGCTGACAGCTGACAGTCTGGAGCCTGCTTCAGGTTCTGTGCCTCCCTCTCTCTCTGCCCCTCCCCTGCTCATGCTCTGTCTCTCTGTCTCTGTCTCTCTCTCTCAAAAATAAACATTAAAAAAACATAAAAGTAGTATTGGGAAACAAACCATCACTTAAAATCCCTTAAAATTGCTTAACAAAGTACAACGTAACCACAATTTATATGATAGTTAGGCTCTAACATCAAAGCATATAGTGAAAATCACATAATCAACCTTATTCTTGAAAAATCCTAACGTCACAAAAGAGAGGAATACCAAAACTGAATCACACTAAAAAGAGATTCATGCCTTCCAAGTACACTCACCCTAAGGCAAATTGTCAGTCAGACAAATAGATACGACTCCACTCTAGGGTAAAAAACCAGACTACGCATAACTGTCAGGAAATTATGTGTTCATTGTTCTAGGGACCCAAATTTTGTAGAAAGGTAAATATTTACCCCTGTGTAAATTCTTTATAAATGTTACCCATTCTTACGGAAATTTATCAATAAAACTTCTGATCCATACACTCTCACAGAGGCTCTAGATATTTATTGGAGTCATTCATTTTGGGAAATGGCATAAGATGTTAGTGCTCTGATGTGCTGATGTTTATAAACTAACTGCCTTCTGCTCAAGTATCCCAGGCTCAATGCAGGAAGAGTATTACAATCCTCTCCATACCTATGATGAGAAATTTTCTCTTCTGCTTTTCAGTTTATCTGTTTCTTCATACTACTAAACTGCCCATATGCCTGCTTAAACTTCTTTCTTCTTTATTAGAATTTCTCAAGGGATAAATAAAAGGCTAGCAAAACTAACATTTCTTGAGCATCCAGGGTACTTTGCATATCATTTTGTATAAATCATCCCATTTAAACTCTAAGCAATAGATGCTTTTATTCTTGTATTACAGATGAGAAAACTAAAATCCAATTCGGTAATATGACCAAGGTTTCATCATAGCTAAGAGGAGGAGCAGAGACTAAAAGCCACTGGTAGTTTTCCACCCCCCACCTCCCATGACCACAAGTGCATTCCTTAATTAATCCACATCACCTGTCTCACCCATTCACCCACCCACATTCCCTATGGTAACCATCAGTTTGTTCTGTATAGTTAAGAGTGTGTTTCTTGGTTTGTCACCTCTCTTATTTTTTAAACTTTGCTAGTTTGTTTTGTTTCTTAAATTCCACATATGAGTGAAATCATATGGTATTTTTGGACTTATTTGACTCTATTGACTTATTCTTTTTGGACTTACTTGACTCTTGTCTCTATTTGACTTGTTTCATTTAATTTGACTTATTACACTCTAGCTCCATCCATGTTGCTACAAATGGCAAGATTAAGCTGGTAATAAAACTAGTAGTTTTAGTAAGGAAGAAAGGAAAATTTTACAATAGATGGTTAATGAAACTTCACCATTCTGTCCTTTTCCTAAGGCTACATGTATTTTTCCAGTATTCTGAAGAAAAATCAGGTGTTAAAGTGGGAGATTAAACACTAATTTTGGAATTTAAAGCATATTATCTCATTTAATTTTCACATCTCTACCATCTAGATATTATTAACTAACTCCACTTTCCAAGGTTAACAGAGGTTAAAAGAAGTAAAATCCTTGGCCTAAGACTGTAGAGAAATAAATGGCAGAGATAGAACAGCAACAACTCAGGCCCATTACACTCCAAAATGCTTTCCACTACAACATGGAAATCAGTTTTATTGTGATCATTAGGTAGCAGCAATTTTCATCACTCTTCAAAAGGCCTTATACATTTTGAAAAGGAGACTGACCATTGGAGAAAAAAAAAAAGCAAATTCATGTCTTAAGGAACACTATTATTTTACTTGGAATTAACTAATTTTAAAACTTCTTTCAACTGTTTCAACAATTTATTCAAATATTGAGTTATTCAAATACTGAATACCTTACCTATGTATTTACTCAAAACAACTTGTGCGGCTGGAATAGCATTCATCTGAACGATATTGTACCGGTACAGCTCAGTATCTCTGTTGCTTTTATCTTGCAATGTTGTACAGACCCAATAAGCATAACCTATTGCTCCCTCGGTCTTTAAAAATGACAAAGTTAACAAGTGAATATAAGATAATAAATATACCAATAAAAATTATAAAACAGCAAGTTTCAATACAGTAAATATCACATCTTAGTCTTAAGTCAACTGCAAAGTGTCTCTAATTAAAGAGTCACTGTGATACAACACAGCTCAGAGCATATTTAAATCACTTGCTTCAACCCTAAGTAGGAGAATCACATGGGATTAAATAAAGTGCAAAAAAACAGAGCCCCACCTAATGGGTTGATATCCTTCTCTAAGCACCATTTTTAGAGATTAAACCAATAATTACCAAAGAAGTTCTAAAACACATTTGTAAATAAGAAATGCCGGCCTACTCCTTATCTCATGTTGATTTTTCTCTAGGGTCCCAGTTTCTATTCTAAATGACTACTGTATCTATTGAATCCCATGTCATTTCTTCCTGAGCTTATGAAAGATAACACAAGATGAAAATGAGAAGTTCTTTAAAGATAATTTCTAAGATAGAATAAAGAATAGAGACAATTGCTGTTATCAACATCTGATACCACTCTATTCGTTTTCTTAACAAGAATAATACTTTATTCATGAATGAATCCTCAATAATGTTCAAATTCTTACATGCATACTAAGCTCTGTAGTGTGCCTGAAAAGATCCATGGTGTCATAACTTCCAACTGTCTCTGCGATAAGAGCCTATAAAAGGAAAAAAGAGGTTCTTAAAGTGAAATTATTTGGCAGAACCAAAGGTTTACTAGCTGTGCTTCAAAGCACAGCTAATTTCTTTTCCAATCTTGGCTACTACATTCCCATGGCTCAGAGGACCAGAATAACTTGTCAAATTGGCCCTTAAACTGACAAATGCTTTCCGAATTCCCTCTGCAACCAGGCAGTGGTGCAATAATCCACATAAAATTCCTCAGAACACTGATAAAGCTGTGCTACCTTCTCCCTTCCCTTTCACCCTTGATCCATTCATACTGGTATTTGTCTGGACAGGGGTTCTTAATCACACGATCATCTTGGATTCACCTGGGATTCACCTTTTTAAAAAAGGAAGTCCTTACTTCTAGATTTCTAGTTTCCACAGACCTGGAGTACAGTCTCAACATATTTATTTTTCAAAAGTGTGTCAGGAATTTAAATAATATACCTATGCCTTTAACTTTATAGACTATGAGATAAAAGTACTTTCAAGCTCCTATATCTTTTATTTAAAAATCAGGTTTTTTTAAGTTATCATACATTACTAATATTATCAAAAAATTAATATAAAGTCTCACTTCTGTTGTTACCATTTTGATTAAATCTACCAGTTAACTCTTGAAATAAATTATTTTTAGATAAAAAGAACTGAAGGGCGCCTGGGTGGCTTAGTAGGTTGAGCATCCGACTTCAGGTCATGATCTCACAGTTTGTGGGTTCAAGCCTCATATTAGGGTTTGCACCTGCAGCATGGAGCCTGCTTCTGAATGATTCTCTGTCTCCCTCTCTCTCCATCCCTCTCCACTTGCATACACACACTCTCTCAAAAATAAACATTAAAAAAAGAGAATAAAATACTTGAAAAATTAAAAAAAGAATACGAGGTGGCTCTGATTAGCATCCAAAATCTACTGGTCTAGAGCAGTGCTACTCAGAGTCAAGTCCCTGGAGCAGCATCAGCATCATCACTTGGAAGCAGTTAGAAATACAAATTCTTGGGCCTCCTGCATCCAACTTACACAGAGATTAGTAGTAATGCCATTAGCTCCCAGATGCTAACCACAATTCATAGAGAAAGGAGTTACTTTTCTAACTCTGCTTGCTTCACCAATTAACTAGAATTAGATCCAAGAGTCAAAGGTAGAATAAAAGATTCTAAACTCTGATGGCTGATTTTCTGATACGGGTGATGCTCCTGCTATTCTCTGAACCCAAACAATCAACTACTTACTAATTCATTACAATTTCTCAACTAGAAAGACCTTGAAGACCACTCAGTCCAATCTCTTTCAGGTAAAGAAAATGAAATCCAGCAGTGATATGTTAAAAATCAGTCAGTGACAGACTCACACTCATAACCAAGTATCTGGATTCCTGTCTGGCAGTACAAAACTCTGAACTTTGGGGAAGCAGAGGAAGAATACTCATAAACAAGCACCAAATCAAATATAAAGATTTTACAGAAAATGGGAAAACATAATCAAAATGATCTTTGTCGATGTTTATTTTTTTGGTAAATGTGCTTTAAACAACAGAGTTCTAGGGTTTTTTAGCATAATAATATCAGGCTGATGGAGCCCAAAGCCCCCCAAATCAAGGCTTAATCATTATAAGCTGTATGCCCTTGGGCACAATACTAAGGATCTCTAATCTTCAATTTCCCCATCTGTGAAAAGAGTTTAACAACCACCACCATCTCAAAGGATCAATGAAAGATTAACCAAAATAATATATATACAAAGAGACTAGCACAATTACTGGCACAAAGGAAGTCCTCGTATGTTACCTGTTATCCAACATTATCATTGCTATTTATATTAACAGGTTACTTGTAATTTTTTATATTAACTGGTTGTTTATACCCTAGGATTATTAATAACTATATGTTATATATCTTACTTGTCCAATCCAGCACATTAAGTAAGATGGATCAAGGGACTGAGCCATTTTGAAAGCTTCATGAGCTTGCTAGGAAAAAAAAAGGCAAAAATTAACATGCCATGTCATTTTATTAATTTAGTATTAAATTGCTTATGTTTAAAAAGCATAAAAGAAGAAGTCAGACTTGTCAACATAAATACTTACAAGTCCAAAACTTCATTGTTTAAACACAATTAGCAATGCTTAAAACAGTGTTTTACTACGTAGTCCTAGAAAACTCCTGGGTACAACAGCTCTCTCTACAGGCTTAAGGGTTTTGGTCCCCAGTGAAAGGGCAATAGGGATGCACCTCATAGTCTGTAGAACTTTTAACCAATCACCCATGCATTTGCTAGCCACAGGTTTGACAGAAGTATCTATTGCCCTCTCCTGAAGCTTAACTGGCCTGATAAGAACTAACGGCAAGGAGGTCAAAGAGACGTACCTGAAACTTGGCAAAAAAAGAATGGACAGCATAAATATGTGCTAAGCAGTGAGGAAACCTTAAAGATATCTCACTTGGACACATTAACTTGCATGTTTATTTTTCTACTACAAAAACTTATTATATGCTGCCTTATACTGTTTTCTCAAAAATCAATGTGTGACAGGAAACAGTCTTATTTTTCTTATGAAAACAACAACTCCTGGACAGCAACTGAGTTGTACTATCATAAAACTACATTCAGAGTTTTTTAACTGAGATCTAGCTATGTTTAAATTTTTAAAAATATTTTTACATATCTTAAGATCTAACTTAATATTCTCCTTCATTCTATTTACAGGCTTTTGAAGCAATCTTGGCAATGACTTACTTTATCCCTGAGAGTATTACTGAAACTATTTTAAAAGGATGATATTCAGTATAACGGCTGAAACACAAAATAGTACGGATGTTCTATTATCTATAGATTTATGGAAACTACTAAACATGACCTACAAGCATGCTTCTAATTACTTACTGTATTTCTAATTCTCCAATATATAACTGTTCAAGTATGACAAATTACATTGTGGCATATAAAAGAATTAATATCCACTAAAGCCAAATCTAAATCACCCAACATAGGCTAAACTTAATCTGCTAGACATTACTAATCACCTCTTTTACTTCATCACCCCATCCCTAACACAGCCCACACAGGACTCTTCTTATACATGTACAGATAAAAAGAAAAACACCCCAATAAAACATAACAAAATTGTTCTAATCTTTAAATGAAAAACATAATTATAAATCCAAAATTTCTTCAGTGATATGAAAAGGAAAATAAATCTTACACGTTCATTATTTAATATAACAAATGGAATGCCATCAACTATCTAGCATATAGGTGAGCATACTGAATAGGTAACAATATTCAAAGTATTTCTCCACAAGAAGCTAAGCTATTACAAAGAAGTAATATTCATATATAAAAAATTCATATATAAAGCTATTACAAAGAGGTAACGTTCATATATAAAGAATGTTCTTTAACATGACAAAACAGACAACACATTTACCTCAATGTTTTCATTTGCAAGGTATAAGACTCCCAAGTTGGTCCATGCAACAGGATTCTAAAAGATGTATATATAAAATTAGGTCCCTGTCTACATGGCAGCCTGAGAAAGTTATTAACATGAAATTTTGAAGTTCTTTTTCACAGACAGACACATAAAACACTCACAATTTGTTCTGATTGGATTGACTTGATGAAACAATGCTGAGCAAGGGCGTAATTTCCAATACCTAAAAAATACAGAGTTTGATGAAACTGAACTTTATTACCTGAAACAGGCAATCTTCTAATAATATTGAAGTGTTATGCAATTCTTACCACTGTAACATGAAACCACGCCAAGAGCATTCCAGTATAAATGGTTTTTACTGTCGAGTCTCACCGCCTTTTTCAGACACTGAAAAAGTAAAATTAGATTAATTTTGGTATCTTGGAACATCAGTATTTATATCAAGATAAACATGGTTTTATGTAAAAACATGATAGTATTTATCAAAAACATTTTAAAAACATTTTTAAATTGTAAATTGCATTTCTTTTTTTAAAAAGGTTATAAAAAATTTCTCAAAACCCCACCTGTAAAGATTTCTCCAACAACTCTTTAAGATCATTTGTGTTGTTGCCTGTTTCTGCTAGATGTTGTGCTTGACGGTAATAATTAATTCCGAGATCACACCATGTATTAGATGTGGACATCAGTTTTAATGCACGACCATAACACCTGTGGAAATATAAAAATAAATGTTGTGTTCTGTTAAAATGTCCTAATTCAAAGTAAATGTCATTAACTAGCAAACTTTGTAAATTACCTTCCTCCAAGATGGAGGAGCTCATTCTTCTTTAATACTTGTTTTCCTTCTTTCTGACCTAGGAGGACTCCTAAAACATTAACATTTACTTTAGATGGTGAGACAGCGTACAGACTGGTACAAGCATCCCCAACTAGCTTCCAAAGGCAAGACACATCAGCTCGATGCTGCAGAGCCCTAAAAAAATAAACAGTGTTTATTTTATTTTTATACTTACAAGTTATTTCCAAAAACTAGGAAGTTTATCTCTCGCATTACAATCTTGATTAAGAATTACTTCCTTGGTTAAGTGCAGTGAATGCTTTACTAAATTCTTTCCAAATAAGTTACATGTTATCACTCCCTTATTAGGAAGAAGAAAGGAAGGGGGGAAGGGGAAAGAAGTGATTATTTTGAATGCCAGAAATTTTGCAAACACCTCTTTGGTACTCTTCTTCATTTTTATTAGAAGTAGCAGAAATCACATAAATAAACCAATACATTTTCCAGGACCAATTCACCTTTAACTGAATTTTTTTGAACTGTGCTGTCTGTGTTTGTCTTTTAAACAGTAACCAAAGTAGTAAAGTTGGTAGCTCTCTCTCAGTTAATTATTGTAAACTCACGTTTTTGCTTGTTGGTCTTTGGTCAAATAAAAATGACTAGTAAATGTGTGCTATATTAAATATATTTGGTGGTCCAAAGGATTTTTACTAAGACCAAGATTACCAAAAAGCTAAATATGAAAATGTGAAAACTCATGATTTATTGAAGAAATATGACTGAATGCACAAGCTTAAAAGAGTAAATAAAAATATTAATTATGGTGATAAAGGTCACCTCTTCTTAAAATGAGAAAAATCTCACTATTTCTCTTCATTTTTCTCTTCTCAAGATCTTATAAATAAAACATGACAATTTCACTTAAGCCAAGTCTCAATAATCAGTCATCACAAACAGCTATGTTACTGGCAGATGGACAAGCAGATGGAACATTTCTCATAGCCTTTTCTACTAAAAGAGTCCAGCCAAAAATCATTTTCCAGTATCTTTCTGAGAGATAAGATTAATTATTGCAGTCATCACTGAGAGCCCACTGTGAGAATCAGGAGGAAGGACAACACTATTTGTAGTTCCTCTGCTTAAATATCTTAGCATAACTTCTAAAAATGACAGCATGAGAGGATAATGCTAAGTGAAATAAGTCAGTTGGAGAAAGGCAAATACCATACGATCTCACTCATATGTGAAATTTAAGAAACAAAACAAACGAGCAAAGGAAAAATAAAAGAAAAAAAGAGACACAAACCAAGAAACAAGAAACAGACTCTTAACTATACAGAACACACAATGGTTACCAGAGGGGAGGAGGGTGGGAGATGAGGGGGAAAAGAGAATGGGAGTTAAACAGTACACTTGTTGTGATGAAAAGAGTAAAATAAAATAAAATAAAACAAAATAAAAGCAAATAAAATCTACAATATGAAAGAAGAAAATAGAAGGAGAAAAGGGAACCAGAGGGCATTTTAATAGCCTAAACTCTTTCAATAAAAAAATAAAGTATCTGTAAGGTGAAATAACTTCTATCACCTTTACACAAGAATTGTGGTAGTACGAACTTTTACATCCAGAAGTAAATATAAATTTGGGGATTATCACTTTAAGAGTTTTATATACCTCCATATAATTGGCTGTGAATGCTACAAGCTATGGGCTACCCAGAACAAAATTTCCCATTCTCAGAAAGGCAGTTTTTGTATCTCCAGTATCATCAAAGGTTCACAATTACTCTTAAACACTAGTTCAAACAAAGCATGCCCTGTTCACAATACCCTCTCCTCTTTGGAAAGATCTATATAATGTGAGACTTGAAAAGCAGCAATAAAAACCTGTGGGAGAAAAAAGGCTAAGGTTTTCTTTTCATATTTGGTTCACATTCTGGAGCAACTAAATCAACAGGAAACAGAAGGGAAGACAAGTCAGAAAAGAAAGGAAGGGAAGCACAAGAAAGGTGTTTAAGAAAAAAATTTCAAACGTATGTGCAACATGTGGACTTTTTAAAATCATCTACCACAAATAGCACTTCTACTTAGCTGGTGAATTTACAGTTCGATAAAAATACCAGGTTTACTCAAATTTTTCTGATTCCCTTAATATTACACATCACTTTTTTTACTACACAGATTCTCTCCAGGAGCAGATTGCTCGTTTCCCCTCACCTTCAACCCTACTGATATACCTAGAAGCGGCCCTTACCATTGAATATAAATCATACTGTTCACCTCAAGTCCTAGTTCCCAATCAGTTCCATTGGAGGTACTGGCATTTCTAGGTCTCCTGCAAGGGAACACTGATGCACAGTAGTCAAGCTGCTGCTCCTCTAGCAGAATGCTTCTTTCTTCCCACCCTTCCCCATGCAGCCAGCAGGTCAACAAGAGCAAGAAACTGTATCTGTTCTCCAGTGCCACGTTAATACAATATGTGTGCTATAGAATTCATTGGCTACTCCGTTACTCTTTATGTTTAATATTCTGAGTACTGATTGCTGTATCTCACAGAAAAAATACAGAAACATTTTCTAAATTTGGCTTTAAGATAATGCTAAGAAAATAAACACAATGAATAATAAGAATAACACTAACCAAGTAAAATATTCCAGTGCTTTTTCTATGTAGTCCACAGCTTTCCCATCAAGATAATCCACTAGAGCTGCTTTTGCCATCATAAGATGGCATTCGCCCAAACCTAAAACCAGTTAGTTTATAGTTATTAAAACACATACAGAAACACTTAGAGTAAACTTTAAAAAATGTAGCGGTGTTATTTTAAAGCCACTTTTCAGAAAACAAAACTTAACGGTATTTTATAAAAATTATCTTTAAGTATGGTCTCGCATACACTTAGTACTGTTGCAGTAACATGTGCTAAAAGTGATAAAAATCTATACAAAGAATTTCCTTGACTTTGGGCAGATTACTTAACTCTTAAAACCTCAGCCTTGAAAATGGTGATATTACCTAAATGCTATTCTCCATCATATTACTATTTATTAACTGTTGTGAAGCAAGATTTCATCTATTTATATTCAAAACTGGATAGCAAACTACACAGTAAAAATGTAATAAATGAAACAGCAATTTCCTAAAGTACCCAGTAAAGATTTAATAAATGTGAATTCTTTTGAGGAAAGTTTTACAAAATTAAAACAAAAGTTTTCAAGGCCTAAGTTATGCATTGCTTACAACATACACTATTTCTGATTTTTTTTTTTTTTTAACAACGTTTATTTATTTTTGAGACAGAGACAGAGCATGAACAGGGTGGGAGGGGGGGGGCAGAGAGAGAGGGAGTCACAGAATCTGAAACAGGCTCCAGGCTCTGAGCTGTCAGCACAGAGCCCGACGCGGGGCTTGAACCCACGGACCATGAGATCATGACCTGAGTGGAAGTCGGACGCTCAACCGACCAAGCCACCCAGACGCCCCCACTATTTATGATTTAAACCGCAGTTGTTTAGTTAAAAAGTAAAAAGAAATGGAGTAAAAGACATATTAATGGGCTCCAAGTTTTTTTAAATGGTTAAAGTCATAAAAAATTTGGATTATATATGGATGCTGTTTTACTTTGTACTACCAAAAATCATTTGTTGGGGCGCCTGGGTGGCGCAGTCGGTTAAGCGTCCGACTTCAGCCAGGTCACGATCTCGTGGTCCGTGAGTTCGAGCCCCGCGTCAGGCTCTGGGCTGATGGCTCAGAGCCTAGAGCCTGTTTCCGATTCTGTGTCTCCCTCTCTCTCTGCCCCTCCCCCGTTCATGCTCTGTCTCTCTCTGTCCCAAAAATAAATAAACGTTGAAAAAAAAAAAATTTTTAATAAAAAAAAAAAATCATTTGTTAAGGAGTAGGTATCTATGGAGAAACTTAAATTAATTTAGGTAATTACAAAACAATGTAAGTTGCCCTTAAAGTTCAAAAAGTGAAAAAAAAAATCTTCTGTAAGTTAAAAAGCAATTAAAAGGTATTGAGATATTTTGAAGATATGGTAAATTAATTACCAAAATATAACAGGAGGAAAACTCTTGTTTTAGAGATCCATTTTTAGATCAAATAGCTATCATGCTGTTTGTCTAAAAATTAAATCTTTATCATACTACTATTGATTAACTGTTGGGAAATAAGATTTGATCTCTCTATATTCAAATCTATATAACAAGCCATATTATAAGAGGTTCATGAAAGAAGCCACTGTTGACTAAAGAAGTCCTTTTCAGGTTATGAAATACATTTAGGAAATTTACACAAGGATTTTATACTCTAGTATCACAAAAGTCAAAGGAGCTATGAAAAAATTACCTTTCAAAGCTGGCACATAATCTTCTTTCTTTTTAATGATCAGCTGGTATTGAGCTATCGCCTCCTTATATTTGCCTAGGATTTGCTGTATTGCTGCAACCTTAAACACACTGTATGTGGATTCTGGGTTCAGCTCACTGGCTTTTGTGAAGGATTTCAAGGCTGTGGTATAGCCACCTCTGCTTAAGTATGCCTCTCCTAATGACTCCCAACAATTGAAGTCCTTTGGGTCTGCCCTTAATGCTGCCTGTAAACTAAAATTTCAGTAAACCGTAAGACAACTAAATGTAAAAGAACTACTTCCACATTTGACAAGAAAATATAAAATAAAGAATTCAGTTGAATCACATACAACCATGGTTACTTCTATTTATCAAAGTGCTATTTAAAGCAGGTATACCTGTTCCTTTTATAACTTGAATTTTTTTATAACTTTCATATTTTAATACTAAGAAATTTTATTACAAATTTGGAATGAATAAGAATACTTTCTTGCACAAGAGCTGACCAGAATTTTCTTCCTTGACTATCTGAAAGAATCCCAGTTTCCTACCAGAATAGGCATATATCTCAGTATGCCTCATGACAATTAGTAATCTCCCACTGATCCTGTTACCAAAACAGAAATATCACAGCAGCCTAGGTATTTACATAAATCAGAAACTTTATCTTGATCCAAATATATATATATATTTGTTAATGTTTTCACAAATAGAAGAAAAAAATAACTGTTTACAACAATTTGTTAGGTTCAGAAAAAAGGCACTTTCTAATCCTTTCTAAAAAGAAAACATACAAGGCTTATAGTTAATTGTGGGCATTCACGTTTAAGTATTCATTTTAAGTTTTGGGGGTGACTGTAGTAATAAACAAATTTTATCACTTGTAGTATAACCAAAAAAACTTATATAAAGGCTTAGGTCTTATAAACCTAATTAAGTTGATAGATATTATAATCTCATTACTAGGAAATGCCAATGCTCTGTTACACTTTCTTATAAACAGAAAGTCTTGCCTTTGTTTTTCATTTTTTTTTTGAACTGAAGTACAGTTGACATACAATATTATATTAGTTTTGGGTGTACAACATACTGACTTGAATTTTACAGACACTATGAAATATTCACCATGGTTAAGTGTAATTACCATTTGTCATCATACAAAGTTATTACAATATTTTATTATATATTTACTATTAATTAAATATATTTTATTCTTTTTTTTTTTTTAAGGTAAACTCTGAGCCTAACGTGGGGCTTCAGCTCACAACCCTGAGATCAAGAGTTGCATGCTCTACCAACTGAGGCAGCCAGGTGTCTCTATTCTCAAGTATAATTCAAACCAAATAACTGAAAATGAGCTGCTCCAGATGGACTTCAAGGTGTCAAATGTATCCCCTGCCCCCAGGGGATACAAAGCATGTCACTGGAAGAACAAAAAAGGTATCAGCCTTGGCTTTTTATCATTCCTTAAGTTTCCACTGAGAACCTATTACATGTATAACACTAGGAAGACTTCACTTCATTAGACTGGCTATTCCCTTAACAACAGGACATCATTTAATCTATTTTTGCATTCTCCAGTGCCTTCCAGATAATAAGAACCAATCAACTATAAATAAATTTTGCTATTTCTTCTCTCAAAATATAATCTGGAATGAGGAAACTTGTCAAGTCCATTTTGGGTATAAACAGGAGTTTAATTTAAGGAACCAACAGGCTGTCTAACAGTTTAAATATAATAAGGTGCCTTACTCAGCCACTGCTTGAGAATGCTGACCAGCTTTCAAATAGTACAGTCCGCGCCTCAGCCAGGCCCATTTTGCTGTTCCAGCACTTGCCTTTTGAGTTACTGTTGTTAGGATGGCTAAGGCAGTTTCCTTAAAAAAGGAAGAAAAGACTGATTAAGAAAGACTAATATTAGAGATAGTGAATATCATGAAAATACAGACCACCTATGTATAGTACCCAAATATATTTTCATTTACCACTTTTGATTCTTTAAACTTATACTAGTTTATACTGAACTACAGTTTCAACAATAAGTGAGGAGTGATGTAATGTCTGTCAATGAAAAGAAAAGTTTCTCCATAAACAGTGGCAAAAATATTTCTATTGTATCTCCAAAGAAAAATTTAAAGAAATAATAACTTCCAAGTGTACATATATAAAAATATTTCTATTTCTATACTCAGGATAAAAAGAAAAAGGTATTTAAGTTATTAGACATACCATCTCTTCAAGCTCCACACTTAAGTCAACTGCTGCAGCTCCAGATTCAGCATCAGTATCATCTAACTCAAACGCTTTCCTGTAACAGCCACGGGCTCTGTTTTTATCTCCTACCACATCTCTGTAGTAATGACCTAAATAGCAGAAAACTTTGCCCATGTATGTATCCAGTCTGGCAGCCTTTGAAACAGAGATGGATAGCAACACAAAATTAAAGTTTGTTTGAGTGGGTCTCTTTAAAAACACAAAAGATAAATACACAGATTAAAAGAAAAATGGAACACTTTCATTAAACATAGAAAAAAGATGCCAACACGTCCTTTAATGTAAGATTTAAAGCAACAGGAAACCTAGTCATCACTGCTTATAAAAAACAAGTGCAAAAATATAAATAATATTTATTAAAAAGAAATGTGAAATTAGAGTTATTATATTCACCCTCTTTTATGCATCAAGGTAAGAATGTGACACTGGTACTTGTTAAACATTTTAAATATGAGAAATTATACATCTGGAAGTATACATGGCCATAAAACTACAGTAGAAATTACTTAAAAACAATATTCTTTTCCAAAGATAATTATGTCTCATTTTGTATAATGTCTGTTTCTTACATAAGTAACTTTTAGGGGTGCCTGGATGGCTCAGTCAGTTAGGTAGCCGACTCTTGATTTTGACTCAGGTCATGATCTCATGGTTGTGGGATCAAGCCCCACATTCTTTGTGCTAAGTATGAAGCCAGCCTGGGATTCTCTCTCTCTCCCTCTCTCTCTGCCCTTCCCCGGTTGTGCTTGCTCAAGTGCTCGCTCGCTCTCTCATATTCTCTCTCTCAAAATAAATAAACTTTAAAATATAAAAAGTTAGATAAGTATCTTTTATATTTTTATTTTCTCCTTACCCATATAACTTTCTCACAAAACTTTATGTGACAGAGATCAAACACCAAAAACTTCAGTTTAAAAAAAAAAGCAATTCAACAAACAGTAATTTTAAGTACCTAACTTATAAGATTATTATTTATGATTTTACAATGAATCCATTTCAACTAAGAATTAAATAGTAGCACATGTTTTACCTTTAGAAAGTGAGTAAGAGCCTTTGTTTTATCTTTTCTTGTTTCTTCACCCATGAACCAATATGTTAACCCAAGTTGGTAATGATATTCAGCAACTTCAGCATTTTTCTCCAGAGCTCTCTGGAAACTAAGTCACCAAAGGGAAGTAAAAAGATATGCATACACACAATATAGAAAACTTAGTTGGGACAAAGTTTGAGTGATTCAAAGATGCTAAACCAGAAACAAGTTATTACTTTATAATTTAGATTATAATGAGAGAGGAAATTATTTGAAAAGGAGTTTATAAAAGCACATGGCCTTTCAGCTTAACCAATGTGCTAAGTGTTTAGGAGCACACACCAAACATTATATATGCTCACTGACCATTATGATCAGCTAGTCAGAATTCAAATCCATCTCACAGAATTTTCTCACAGGTACTGCGCTACATGCTAAATACATTTCTTAAAAATATTCACGCATACACAGATCAAATTTATACACAATGGATCTGTATCAAATCCACACATTTTGAATTTTTGAGAAATATAATAAATTAAGATATGACTAGATCTATGAGCAATCTATATGTATTTTTACCATTTCTCTGCTTGTGGATAGTCCTTTTTGGTAAAATGAATCAAAGCCTCCAGGGCATGAACTTCAGCTAGGTCAGGGTAAGAAGAGAGAAGGTCTTCCATAATCTACAAAGTAGATATCTGTCAATTCCTTATTCAAATAAAGTAACTTGTAACTTAAAAAAATTCCCCGTTTGAATGGAAAAAACCAACCTTTGAAGCTTCATCTAATGAGCCTTTATTCAGATAGGCCAAGCTTTTAAGAACCAAAAGTCCTGGGATATTATTTGCATCAGAAACCTAGAAAATGATTGTAAAGAACTGCTGTTAAGTCTCTTTCAACACAGATCATCAATATTTGCTTTAATTAAAGAATAACCATAGAAGAGCACAAAATAAAGACATAGTGATTTCTATCAGTATGAACACATTCATTTTTATAACTTTTTATTAGAGAAAATTGCAAATGCATTTCAAAAAATTAGAAAATAGTATAATAATCCCACATATACTCATTATCTACCTTCAAAATTAACTCAAATCCAATCTTTTCTCATCCATATCTACACTCAATTCACTTCACACCTGCTTAGATTATCCCAGATAACTTCTCATCAATGCTTTAGTACGAATATCTAAAAACGAAGTTCATTGTTATATAACACAATCATACTACCATTATAGACACCTAGACAAAACCAACAATACATCCTTAGTATCATGAAAAAAAATTAGCAAGTGTTCAAATTTCCCAGTTGGTTCAGAAAATATTTGAATAATTCATTTGTTTTAACCAAATCCGAATAAGGTACATACATTTCAAAAGGCTGGTATGTCTATTAAGTCTCTTTTAATCTATAGGGCTCCCTTCCATTCTTTTTTCCTCCCTCACAATTTAACTGTTGAAAAATATGGGCCAATTGTCACAGTTTTCACACAGTCTGGATTTTACCGAATGCAGTCTCATGGTCCTGACATGTTCCTTGGTCCCCTATATCTTCTGTAAATTAGTAGTTAGGCCTGAAAGCTTAATCTGATTCCAGTTTAATGCTTTGGTAAGACTACATCATGTGTACATGCACTTGTTATGTATGGTACTTTCTTTTGGTAATGTTAGCAACCACTGATCCTCAATGCCTTAGATCAGATTGCAAAATGGCGGTTTTCCTTATTCAATGGAATACTTCAACAACAACAAAATTTCCCTCCCCTCATTATCTATTTGATTATCCTGAGGAACAGTTCATAAAGGAAAGGTAAGATACTTTGATTCTTTCCAAATGGTTCCTCAGCACCCTCCAAAGATTTTTTTTTTTTTTATTGAGAATGTTCTATTTTTTTTCATCTTGAATACATGGATTTAAACATATTTGGTATTTTTCAATCTACTGCAGTTACTGGTGCTCAAACTCCCCTTTAGCCAGTGACAATCAACCCATGATAGTTCCTAAGCCTTTCTAACATAATTCTGGTAGCCTTATATAGTTTCCTTGCTTTCTAGCATTCTAAGATGTTCTGGGCTCATCCTATACATCTTCTGTTTCATACCTGGACTTCACCAGCTCTCTAAGAAACTTTTCTTTGTGTGTGTGCATGCGTGTGTGTGTGTGTGTGTGTGTGTGTGTGTGTGTGTGGCAGGGGAAAGATTGGAAAGACCTCAAAGCATTTAAAAAACACACTATTGGTAGAAGGCAAGTAGAAAATAAGAAATTAACATATTAGTTATTGAAGGATGCTAACAACTGTTCTAATTTTAATGAAATGTAAAGCCCTTTGAAATATATCAAACAATGATATTTTAAAAATTCAAAATCCTACAATACACTGGGTAATAGAATTTTAATTTTGGATAAAAAATAGCTTTTATCTGAAAAAACTGTTTAAAAATACCATGTTGTTATAATTCATAATTTATAGTTTTTTTGACACAGAATTTCTAAATGCTTGAATTAAAAACATTAAGAAATAGGATTCCTTCTTAAATATCATTCTCCTTCTATTTTATTAAATTGAAAAACAAATAAATAATATTGTCTACTATGAAGCTACTTGAGTCCTTAACTGTTCTTGTCAATAATCTATGAAATCTTTTCTGGAGGCAAAAATTTAGAGTCCCAAATTAAAAATAATCAAGTCATAATAACTTAAGGCAAAAAGAGAAAAGGAGAATAAGAACAATACTAAAGAAAGAAATCACACCTATGAAAAACGCTGTAAGTACTTAACCAAGAGGCAAACAAATAACTTTGGAAGTTTCCAAGTGTGTGATCTGGAAAAGGCAGATGTGGTGAATTCATACCTCAAACACAAAATTTGTTTAAGTATTTGTGGAAGGAGGGAGTGGTTGGTGCCCGGTTCACTGGAAAAAATAAAGTTGAAGGGAAAAACCTGATGATAAGACTACCTGATCAAGAGTACAGATTGCTTCCACTGAAGATTCATAATCTGAGAGTTTAATCAAAGCCTCTGCTTTCAAACGGAGACAAAGATTCTTCTGATGAAGACTGCCACCAGACACACCAAGATTATCTATGTTCTTCAGAGCTGACAAAATTAAGGAGATCTGAATGAAGACAACCATATTACTTCACTTATTTCTTCTCGTTAAGGGTAAAAAATAATAAATTGGAGATACAGTAAGAATAAATTGCCAAAATAATATACATGAAGAATAATTCCGAGCTAAAGATAGATTCTTCCTTGAATTCTTTAAGGAAATATCTGAACTTAAAACAGAATACATCTGAATTTAAAATATCTATCTTTACATAACATATAATAAAAGTGAACATTCTGAAACACAATGGCTATCTATATCTGTATCTGCTACATAACAAAAGTTAGCCAAACCATTGGTAACAAACTTAGCAAATTAGGAACACCGGAAGGGGAAAGAAGCTGGATTCAAAAGGACCAGGGTGAACTGTGTCTCAACTACAGAAGGTAGGCCACCAGCTGTGTCAAGAGCAGTGAATCACTTTTTATGATTTCCTATCCCTTGCCTGACCCATCTGACCACATTCAAATAGGCTCCAAGATGCCTAAGACTGCTCTTATCTACATGAGAGGAATCAAAAACTCCTGAAGTCCTGGATGCACCAGAAACTTCCTTATTACAAAGACAGACCACCTCCACACAAGCCTAAACTGACTATGTCAAAATTCCAAGGAATCCTTTGAAAAATATTCATGGTTAGTTTAAAAGTAAATACACACTGGGGCACCTGGGTGGCGCAGTCGGTTAAGCGTCCGACTTCAGCCAGGTCACGATCTTGCGGTCCGTGAGTTCGAGCCCCGTGTCGGGCTCTGGGCTGATGGCTCAGAGCCTGGAGCCTGTTTCCGATTCTGTGTCTCCCTCTCTCTCTGCCCCTCCCCCGTTCATGCTCTGTCTGTCTCTGTCCCAAAAATAAATAAATGTTGAAAAAAAAAATTAAAAAAAAAAAAAAAGTAAATACACACTAGGCATTATTTAACCATCTCAATGAAATTTAAATTAGTGAGTAACTTAAAATACAAAATAAAGCATGTGAGTTTTTTTAAACCACCAACTTTCTCCTTTAACATGAAAAGAAACAGAGTTGGCCACCAATGCAGATATCAAGAATACCTTGACTGCATGAAAGAACAGCTTCCTTAGGTCTATGCATTTTAACCTGGGCTTCGGCCAGATGATACCACCCCGTTGTGCAAAGAGGGCTTTCTTTTAACCCTAAAAGGAAAAAAGCAATCACAAAACCCAAACTTACTATGACCAATGAGATGAATGGCACCGCCATCTACTCCCCCAAATCAGATGCCTCCCCTCTCCCTTGTCTCTCATACATGATCATTCCCTACATTGACTCCACGCCCCAATCCATTTCTCTACCATCGCTTCTTCACTTCACATCTCCACCATCTTTATCCCAGATCCCTGCAAGTGCTTGCCACCCATTCCAATTCGTTCTTTACACTGCAGCCAGAATGTCTCTAAAAATACAAATGGAATTATAAAATTCCTCTGCTCAAAACATTCCACAGGTCCCTGGCTGCCCTTAACACGCAAACTGTTTCACAAGGTGTGCAAGGCCCCTCTCCAGTATCATTTCTTAACTCTTCCTGCTCCCATACATCCTTGTCACATCTTGCTGAACCACCTTGAATTTCCAGCTGTGCTCTCCTCTCAGGCTATCTCAGCTCTTGGCTTGAAAAGCTCCTCCCACCCCAAGCTTACATTTGTCTTTCAGATCTCTACTTGAATGTAAGTCTATCCATTGTGACAGATGTTAAAACTAAGTTAAAGTTTCCTGGCAAAACTAAGTTAAAGATTCCTAAGGGCGGCAGCAGCGTGAAAACATATATAATTATCCTTATTTTACAAATGAGACACAGATAATTTAATAAGTTTTCTCATGGTCTGGGAATTAGTGAGTGACAGTTTTGGAATTCAGACCTAAGCAGATCCAGAATATATAAGCATATTTCTTCCACTTCTATCTTAAATATATGTTCCTTTTTGTTTTTAATGTTTTTGTTTATTTATTTTGAGAGAGAGAGAGAGAGAGAGCATGCAGGGGAGAGGCAGAGAGAGAGGGAGAATCCTAAGCAGGCTCTGTGTTGTCAGTGCAGAGGTGGACAAAAGGCTTGATCTCAGGAACCATGAGATCATGACCTGAGCCGAGATCAAGGGTCAAATGCTTAACTGACTGAGCCATCCAGATGCCCCTTAAATATACACTCCTTAAGGAAAGGCCCAAAGATAATCACCTACTGACTATGTTAGCTAGGATGCAAGGCGGAGTTACTCAGATCAGAGGCCTGAAAACTATCAGCAGAAGAGAGGAGGGGAAGGGACAAAATCAGGGACAGAATGTGTTTTGTTTTGCAGAACCAGTGGTTCCTACCTACCCAGGAGTCTGCTAGGTGTTTTACCTGACAGCCCATGGCATGAGCCAGTCTGAGCAGATATGGAGTTGCGGACCTGTACCAAAGCCCACCTGAGTGATCCTGAAGTTACCTTGAGCTCATTGTAATACTAAGATTTTTTTCCTCGAATGGGATTTTCTGCCATTTTTTGAACATACAATGTGTGTACTAGCATGCTGATATACTGAGCATGCACACCGCGACCAAAGTGCCTAAGTAACAGCATATGGATTCATTATATTTGAAAATGAAGCATGGGAGCTAGCAAAGTATGAAGGAAGGGGCAAGAAATCAGACTCGAGAAGGTTGCAAACCCTGTGAAGAAGTTTGGATGTTATCCTAAGGGCAGTCAGAAACCCATGAAAAGCTTTAAGTTGGGGAAGAGAATATGTGTACATTAAATTAATGTCTACACCAGCTCTCTGCCCCTGCCCAATACACTGAATAAACACTTTCTGTACAAACCCCATGGGGAGACACCGCCTTGAAAGCTATCTCCCTGTCTCCTTACCGTGATAATAAAAGTTCTTTGCTTTCAACACTTCCTTGGGTTGTGTTCAATTTAAAGCACCCCAAACAGTGAGACCCTTGAGTTTGGTTACAGCTACACCTCATGTTACATGCTCTATGCTGTACACTTGCCTTCAGTTAGGTTCCTAACAGCATCTTCATACTTTCTGTCTTGTAATGCTTTAATCCCCAAACCAATGAAGCCTGGACCACTTTTTGAATCCATTTCCACTAGTCTGCGACAATATTGCTGTCCTTCATCAGTAAGACTGCCTGGAATTAAAAGGGAAAAATGATTAGCATACATACTCCAAACTTTTTAAAAAAGTTTAATGTTTCTTTATTTTTGAGAGAGACACAGAGCCTGAGTTGGGGAGGGGCAGAGAGAGAGGGAGACACAGAATCCACAGCAGGCTCCAGGCTCCAAGCCATCAGCACAGAGCCTGACTTGTGGCTTAAACTCACACACTGCGAGATCATGACCTGAGCCAAAGTGGGGTGCTTAACTGACTGAGCCACCCAGGGGCTCTAATACTTCAAATTTCTAATTGCCAAAGCATACATACTTAAATCTCAAATACCATTTTACGTATCTTTCACCATATCAATTCCAGGAATTCAAAACTTAAATAGACCAACAAACACCAAAAATTTTAACATTTCATTAAAAACTTATGCTCTTCATCTTAAATTTTGGAAGTAGAAACCACTTTACCCACTGCAGTATGGGTAAACTGAACCTGTAGTCATACTCAAGGTTTCAAATAGGAAACCTACCGCTACTTGCCATTAGGCTAAGACACACAGCCTCCTGCTTGCCAGCTCTCCTTTTGCTGTTCAGCACTAACAATTTCGGTTGTTAAATGAAGGAATCCCTAAGGACAGTGTCTTCACCAGTCTCTCTCCCTGGGCAACCAAGTGCTGCTAGAGATGTGACAGCCAGGATGCCCTATCTAGTGTTCTTCCAGAACCTGGGATTAAAAGACAGTCTTCTTGTCAAGACACTATACAAAAACTTAGTCACATTCTTCTTAAGTCTACAAGTCCAGTAGCACCTTTCTGCATTCTTTCAAAAATTTTGTTTTCCTATATACGTTAATGGTTAAGCTTATGTAACAATCATGTAATGCCTATATTTATTTCAAATTTATTCTGGTAAAATAATTTAGTTTAGAAAATATTATTTATTTTGTTTTATTTCCATTTTCTCCAACCTCAACCTCAGGATTTCCATTCCCAGAAAAGCATAAAAACATGTGGAAAATGTGACTTCTGCTTGAGAATAAACTGTGCATAGTATTCACCACTTTGATAAATTGTTTAATCACACAGGAAAATTCTTAAAAACTAATTACAACAAACTACAACCTGAAGAATAAATATTAAACTAATTTATTTGAAACAATTAAATTAAACTAATTTATTTGAAAAAGCAGGCTGATGCTTTTTTTTGAAATCTATTTAAAACACATACCCCCATGTGGAGCCACCCTTTCAGTCACAGATGTCAAAGATAAATTCTTTGCATGTTACCATTTAGGTTATCTGTTTCAAATTTTTCAAAACCAGATACACACCAATACATAATCTATGATATTATATATTGATTTAGCAGTCCAAGTTAGTAAAAAAAATTCATAACGGCTAAAGAATTAAAACTTCAGTACTGTTTGGTGAGATATGAAAGCAAATTGGAAGAAATACTACTTTTGTTAGCTTATAAAAAAAGACCTGAGCCAGCTATTATTACGCTTCTAGGTATGAATTTTCTTTTCCCAATGTGTTCTCACTATTGCTTCCATAAATGTTAATTTCCAAAAACAGACATGCCTTGTTCCATATACCCTATTCCTCTCAAGCACACCAGTGGGATATTTTTTCCCCTTTTCAACCAGAGATATTGTCTAAACTGGACATCAGAATCACCCAAAAGACTTGTTAAAACACAGAATGATGGGGCGCCTGGGTGGCTCAGTCGGTTAAGCGTTTGACTTCAGTTCAGGTCACGATCTCGCGGTCCATGAGTTCGAGCCCAGCGTCGGGCTCTGGGCTGATGGCTCAGAGCCTGGAGCCTGCTTCTGATTCTGTGTCTCCCTCTCTCTCTGCCCCTCCCCGTTCATTCCCTGTCTCTCTCTGTCTCAAAAATAAATAAACATTAAAAAAAATTAAAAAATAAAAAATAAAAAATAAATAAAACACAGAATGCTAAGCCCCACTGTCAAAGTTTCTGACTTCAGTAGGTCTATATTAGACCTGAAAGTTGGCATTTCTAAGTTCTCAGGTGATACTGATATTACTGGTTCAGAGACAATACTTTAAGAACCACAGGCCTATAGAATTCAATACCATAGACCACCTTTATTATTAGTCATATAAACACATATACATACATATGTATATATATCTCCTGTGTTTCTACATCTATAGCTAAACAGTAACTTCTGGAGGGTAGGGACTAGCATAGTATCTTGTATACAATAGACATCCATTAAATATTGTAATGGTCCTTTAAGAACACCATTATGAACTGATCCTCCAAAAGACTTAGTCTGCTAATAAGTAATAGCTGAGAATTACTATGGAAAAATAAAAATGTTCACCCTTCTAGAAAAGAAAATAAAATAGCTATTAAAATTTTCCTTTAGGGGCACTTAGGTGGCTTAGATAAGCTTCCGACTTCTGCTCAGATCATGATCTCATGGTTGCTGAGTTCGAGTCCTGCATATGGCTCCGTACTGCCAGCGCAGAGAGCCTGCTTTGGGAGTCTCTGTCCCATTCTCTCTCTGTCCCTCCCCCATGCACACTCTTGCTCTCTCTCTCTCTCTTTCTTCCTCTCAAAAATAAATATTTTTTAAAAATTTTTTACAGGGGCGCCTGGGTAGCTCAGTCAATTAATTGTCTGACTACAGCTGAGGTCATGATTTCACGGATCATGAGTTCGAGCCCCCTGTCAGGCTCTGTGCTGACAGCGTGGAACCTGCTTAGGATTCTGTGTCTTCCTCTCTTTGTCTGCCCCTCCCATGCTCACACTCTCTCTCTGTCTGTCTCTGTCTCTCAAAAAATGCATAAAACATTTAAAAAAAATAAATTCTTAAATTTCTACCTATCTGAATCAAAACTCTCTTATTCCATAGAAATGTAATTCGTGAGAGACTACCTTGGCCACATAAACTGCCCTTATTACAGAAAACACACCTGTGATGGAAACAAGAGAAGCCAACCATGCATCTTTCAAGATCATCCATAAGCGCGGTACCTGAAAACTTACAAAGGTAAACAAAGTATGGGTAGGTAGATGAAAACAGTTTCTAAAAGGCTAAGATGAACAAGAGAAACTTTTAAAACAAGATAAACTTTCCTTAACATCTGGGAGCACAATTTCAGAAATCAAGAGATTTGAATAGACTATGTTCTAGCCTTGGGAAACATATTCTCTACATATGACAAAGAGGAATTTTCTCTAGTGTTCCCCCAAACCATCAACGGTAGTAACAACATCACTGATCCTATGTAGAAATGAGGGATATTCCAAAGCTTCAATCCTCACCCCTCTTCTCCATACTAACTCTTGTTGAGAATACTAGCTGAATAATAGGTGGAGACTAGAAACAGGAATAAACTTGAATTCTTTTGAATAGAAAATCATTTATTTATCTGCTCTTTTTAACATTTAAAAGAGCCTAAGATTCCAGATTTAACAACCTGAAAACAAGTCTGACAATATTATTTTTATTTGCCAATAAAACAAGTTAGATTTGGGGCCAATGAATGCTAAATCTCCAAGAATAAAAGGTGTTCTGAAGAGATTCAGGATAGATGCTCAGTAATACCGATGAGAATTCCGTTTCCTAAAGTTTACCACCAAAACAACGTGATTTTTAAAAATAACTAATCAATTGCTGACATCACAAAGAAACTGATCACTACTATAGAATTTTTGTTTTAAATAAACCTAGCTTGGGGAAAAAACAAAACAAAACAGCATGTACTCATTTTTTTATTTGCATACAGATTTTCTAATATTTCCAGAGCACACAATCTTGAGCTTTTTCATGTTTGGATTTGAAGAACCAAGCTTTATTATCCTCCCCCATTTCAGCTATAAAGCAAAGTAAAATAAATTGAGGTCATTTAGCACAAAATAACATTTTACCAGCTGACAACTGTAAAAGCTATTCACTACTTGTTATGTGAAGCTTTATAAACTGAGGCATTTTGAAAATGAATCTTCAAGTCTCAACATGCAAAGGAGGACAAAAGAGAACCAAATATTATTTGTCCCCAGTGTAAGAGAACCCAGTGATTAACTGCTGTGAAGTACCACATTCTGCAGATACTAAAGCACACTGGAGGAGGATAGGTCAGTCTTGAAAGACCTTACAGATTTTCACAAGTTCTTAATACACAGAAAGTTTGGTTTAGAGAAGCAATGAAAAGAAAACAAGAAATCTTTAACCACAGCTCCCTACTGTCCTGCATTAACTGTCAAAGTTCTATGCCAAGAATGATGCTTTACTTTAGAATGTACCTAAGCCTGAACCACTCCATCCCACAAATTCTTACAGCCAAAGATCCCACAAAGAAAAAACTCTTCCTTGATGTACCATATGTGTGAATATCCACCTACCCACTCCCCTTTACCAGGATATAAACCTCTCTTTCTTTCAGTTCTACAAAATACCCTCACCAAGGATGATTTTTTTTCACGTAAACCAACACACTCTCTAATCATTTAGCATAACCCACTTGCTCTCTCTTTACTAGAATGCTTTGTCAAATACTGAATTTACGTGCAAAACTGCAGACTTTGTTGATCTAATTTCTTCTATAATTTTGTAATCTTTTGGAAATACAGGGGCCATGTTTATTCAACAAATCTACATTATAGGCATACATGTGCTTATTGAGAAAGCTTTCAATCAGTCTTCAAAAAGAAATTTCAAGTATTGTCTTGTGCCATTTGGCCCATGAGCAGGTCAAGAATAAGGGAATAATAAAAACCTAATAGCTGAAAGAAAATAGAGAGAAAAGGGTGAACAATAGCCATTACTTTCTCAATAGCAATTGTAAGAGTAGAAAAAGGGGTGGAGGGATGGGTACCAGAGGCCAACTACAAAAATCAGCCCATTTATCTTGGGAACCTATTGGGTCTCATGTTAAAATCTGAAGAAACTAGGTGAATTTTGGAACTATGTTTCCTGTCAGTGGAAAAAGAAAACCCACAAAAATTCACAAGTATGCTCCTCATACTGAAAGTTTCTTATTATGCCTCATCTTCCTTGACCTCAATACAAATTAACAATGTTAACTAGCCCTTTCTTCTTGAAACTCTCCTCGCAGGCAACATGACTATAATCCTCCTACTCCTCTAAAAGTTTACCATCCCCTTTGTATCCTTCCTCCTCCTTTCCCTTAAACACAATCGGTCAAATCCCTAGATTGCTTCTTTTAATATCTGCTAACCACTTCTTTGGACTCTTTTCCCATCACTGAAATCTAAGTTCCAATTCAATCACCTTGGTTAGAAAGAATACCCCTAAATAAAGGCCTCCCAATCATAAAATTAGCTGTTCAATATGTCAATGAAGATCTTTCTGAAATGTTCTTTCCTTGAGCCTTCTGTTACTTCACATCAGTTTCCTCCATGTTCCTGTGAGATTTCTCTGCATCTCTGTTTTCTACTTTCCTCTTTGCTTTCTTCCTCCCTTTCCCTTTAAGCCATCCAGCACCACCCAAGACAGTTTTCAGCTTTTTGTACTTTAGTCATCCTCTGAAGTCACACACTTCACTTTAACCAACATGCAAGTGATCTCTAAACCTTATGTCTAGTCTTAGTATAGATCTCTCATCTGTAAGCCAGATGGACATTTCCCTTTGTCCACTAACATCTCCTCTCCACCACTCAACTTTCTTACAGATGATCATTCTATATTAGACCAACTTTTCAAGAGAGCTAAAAGTAAAATTATATTCTTCCTCCATTTACCTCTAACAAATCTCTTCTATTTTATTTTCATTCAGGTGTTACTTTCTATTGTTACAGTAGAACATATTCACATATGTTCACAGTTCATTCATTCCCAAGATCATTTAGTCTACCCAATCTAGTCTATCTTCTATACAATCTATCCTGCATACTACCGTATTAGTTTGATTTTATACTTCATAAGTTGACTGACTGAAACAATTAGTAGTTCTTCTCTCACATTAGTGAAAAGTGCTCTTGCAAGTCTGTTTCTGAGTCAGTTAAAGAAAAGGGGATCTGCTTAATTCTCACAAAAAAAATAAGACTGAAGGTAACAGTTCTGAATCTAAATTCAGACACCAGCCGGGAAAAAGTACAAGTAGAACTAGAAGGGAAACTTAAAGTGGAGAGCCAAGATAGATGCAATGATATTTTTCCAACAGGCATTTTCCCTCGGTTACCTCTAGCCCTAGTTTTCAACAATTTTTCTATAATGAAACATGTGATGGTTATTCATACATAAAGCATTCCCACAGGTCTACTCATTTAGCAACAAAGTAAAAACAATTAGTAAAGCTCTGCAATAATTTATAATCATTAACACAAATTACTTCCATTTCAGTGACTAATTTCTATGAACTTTGTTCACATCAGTTGAATACAGGCATGGACAAAAGTGATGGTCAAATTATATGAAAAACAATCTACTTAGCACAGATACTGACAGAAAGGACAGAGACTGGTGTGAAAACCAACTGGGTCAACCTCCTGTAAACAGACTGAACACCAGCCCTGGGCACAAGATGTCGGCAGACACAGGTTCTGACAACTCCTAGCAAGCTGGGTATCATCAGTTCTCTCTCCTCTCCCCAGGAAAGGAGAGGCATACGTTAAGACATAATCTCTGATTTGAATCTACTCTATTTCATTAAAAAAGGAGATCATTTATAAGCTCCATTACTTTATAGTATTACAGCATGTGTAACTATGTACCTGTGACACTGCAACATAACATCAACACTGAGAATGTGCATGGTTCACAAAACCCTTTGCATGACATTCATAGCCCTATGCAATATGGTCTAACCTATGCAACCAAAATCTATCTTAAGTTATTCCTTCCAGTAGAGCAAGTGAAACTATCTTACTATTCCGAAAAATTGCAACCTAGCTCTCTCCATACTTCTGTTCATGCCCTCAGAGCTCCTTTCACCTCCTCCAGTTTTTCTAATTTGTATGGAAAATTTAAGACTCTCCTCAATTCCCACCTTCCAAAAGACTTCAATGATCTACAATGAACTCAGGAATTCATAATTCCTCTGTGTCACTATACTTTCCTACATTTATTAGCCTCTTCATGTGCGTACTTCCTTCATACTGTACTTCCTTTTATGTCCAGAAATATTCAAACAATACATTGGCACACTGTAGGCACTGAAACAATTTTTTTATTGATAGCAACATCACTCTCACATGCTCATACACTTTTAGGACACACAATATAATAAAGAAGAAATTACCTGATTCAATCAAATGCAAACAAAGCACTTCTAATGGATATTGTACAGTGGGATAGATGTTTATCATTCCTTCACAGGCCTTCTTCAACCTAGCAATTTCATGAGGAAACTAGAAAATATCAAAGTAAAATAAACTAAGTAATAGTAAAATATACTTGTGAACACTTTCCTAATTAGAATATAAACATCACATCAGAGATTTTTAAAAATCAACTTACTTTGGATAAACACTGAATGAAATGTCTATAAAGTACTTGGTGATCTTCACTAGGAATATTTTCTGATAAGCCCAGTGCATTCTCAAAAGCAGTTAAAAGCTGAAACAAACAAAAAACCTATCATCCGTAGCATATTGAAATGACAAATGTAGTAAACAGTTGAACATGTAAGACTCACTTATACAAGATACAACTTCAACTAATTGCAAATGTATTTTATTATCTGGCCTTGGCAATTTCATGAAGAAAAAAAAAAAATGGCACGTCGGTTTTTGAATACAGTTTAACCCCAACTGGCCAGGAGACTGCACTGAACTAATGAGGGTAACTATATAAATCAGCATTATGAATTTAACAAAACATTCTTGTAAGTGCTTGCTATTCCCTATAAAGTAGTCAACTGGAGAGGTATAATCATGAATAGCAGTGTAACTGCTACTGCTCAGATCATTTTTAAAATATCTCTACCAAAATCACCAGCATGTCCTTTGGAACATCTTCAATGGTAGGAAATCTTCAGTCTTAAAAAACAAATTTTATGAAGTTATGCTTTTATCAAAATAAAACCAGAAATATGACTAAACTATAATGAAATCACTTTTTATCCAGTATTACTAAGTGATTTTGAAGAAAATACCAAAAGAAGCTTTCTAAATGTATTTGAGCAAGAATAGCAATACTAGAACCCAAATCAAGCATTTTAAAGGATACTATTCAATTAATTACAGAAGTTCTACCATTTTTAAAAATGAATCTCCATGACTTCATACTGAAAACTCATAATACAGTTCACTACTTCCAATTTTCTTTGTACAGTATAGTATAAAGTCTACATAAATAAGTAAAATTTTACTGTTCTGATTAAGTTAATGATCTTGCAAAAAAGGAAGCCTAACTTATGGTGTTTAGCACAAGGGGTTTAAAAAAATAGTAATGAAATTATCATCTGGAAAACAAGTGATGTCTTTTTTCATGAACACATTTAAATAAAACAAAATTATCATTAGAATTCAAGGTGAAAATAACCCCACCACCAAAATCCTCTTTTCATATTTTAACAGTTAAGAATCAAGTCTTAACATGGCAAGTATAATTAGTTCTCTTTCATAGAGGAGAAAACAGATAATTCAAAAAAAAATTTTTTTTTTACTTATTTTGGTATATGTTTGATATTCTGGTAACCTATACTTACATGATGTCATAATATAAAGATATCATTTAAGAGAAGTTGGCAGGGTGCCTGGGTGCTCAGTCGGTTAAGCATCTGGCTTCGGCTCAGGTTGTGATCTCCCAGTGGGTGGGTTCGAGCCCCGCATCAGGCTCTGTGCTGACAACTTGGAGCCTGGAGCCTGCTTAGGATTCTATGTCTCCCTCGCTCTCTGCCCCTCCCCCACTCACGCTCTGTCTCTGTCTTTCTCTCTCTCAAAATAAATAACATTAAAAAAAAGAGAGAGAGAAGTTGGCAAACCACTTAATTTTGTCACTGCTCAATTTTTTCCACAACTAAATCTATACACAGATAAACCAACACACAGACAAATGCAAATCTTATTTTTGTTATTTTTATCTCCAGCATTTAGGACACTGCCTGACAAATATAGTAGGTTCTTAATAAGTATTTTCTGAATAAAAGAATAAATTAATGAGTGAACAAATGAACATACAAAAAAAATGAACTTCCCATCCTTTACAGTCTATAACTGCTTATATATTTTTTTTAATTTTTTTTTTACATTTATTTATTTTTGAGAGACAGAGAGAAACAGGGTGAGCAGGGGAGAGGCAGAGAGAGAGGGAGACACAGAATCAGAAGCAGGCTCCAGGCTCCAAGCTGTCAGCACAGAGCCTGATGTGGGGCTCGAACCCACAAACCATGAGATCATGACCTGAGCCGAGGTCGGATGCTTAACTGACTGAGCCACCCAGGTGCCCCTATAACTGCTTATATTTAAAAAGTCCATTCGGGTGCCTGGGTGGCTCATTTGGTTGAGCATCCAACTTGGGCTCAAATCATGATCTCACAGTCTGTGGGTTCGAGCCCCACATGGGGCTCTGAGCTGACAGCTCAAAGCCTAGAGCCTGCTTTGGATTCTGTGTCTCCCTCTCTCTCTGCCCCTTCCCCACTGTGCACGTTCTCTCTCTCTCAAAAATAAACTTTTAAAAAATTAAAATAAATAGTCCATTCAAGTTACAAGTGTACAGTGAGTGATTATTTAAGAAATTAAGTTTACTTTTAAACTTAGAAGTGTAAAAAAGTAGAATAAGACATTTTCCAACTACAGTTCAAAATCAATGAATTGTTTTAATCTTTCTAAAAATTCTTTTCAATTACTTCACTGTGCCCTACACTGTACACCAAAAAGGAATATTTCTAGATATAAGTACCCTAAATAAATACCATAAACAAAATACTCGAGTTGCTAAACCTCAAAATAATTCAGTACTCTTATTTCAAAAATATAAAGAAACATATCTTTAAGTAAGTACAACTTTAGAAATTACCATAGTTTTGTGAAAGTCAAGCTCATAGTTTCTTTTTCACAGTGATGGCATAACTGATTTATTGTGGATTCTTATGAACACAAGGAAGGAAATTATGATACCCTAAGTACCAATTCCACTCTGTCCGGACTTAGTATGAGACTGCAGGCCAATAATTCTGACGGTGTCAGCAAGAACTTCTATCAATTTAAAACTGAACTCTGATAACAATTTTGACATACGGCACTTTTCTATATTACACTATTATGTTTCCATTTGCTAAATTCAATTCAATGATCAATTTTCATGACACAAACTGTAGGGAATAAATGGGTTAATACCAATTGCTGGGTCTCATTATTCTGATCCTCAGTACTCTCAGCCAGCAACTGAGTCAATCTCCTCCACAGCTGATGAAGCTCTTGGTTGTCTGCACCTTCCTCCTGCCGTGTCTTTATCAATTTGTGCCATGTTCGGGCCACCTATGAAGAGGGAGATTTAAATCATTATTTTATCTTAAATATCAAAAACGCCAGTGCAAAAAATATAAAATCTACAAATAGCCATATTTTCATCCGCTAATACATAAAACAGCAAAAGCCCAGAACTCCATTTACTCTGAATTCTACAAAAAAGGTGACTAGATAAATCCACATAGCCCTTACTTTAGAAGTACGACTGAGATACCAGAGTAGAAACTGGAATAAGACTACACCCCCCAAACTTCCTAACTTAGAGCATCCACTATGGGCGCACTACAAACACGTCACTAAATTCTACAGATGATGCCTTTGTTTATTTATTTATCCCTGCCTAGTTTCAAAAGGGTTTGGAAGTTATGACAACTAAAACTTCAAAGTTCCAAAATACTGTAATTGGTATTATTTCTCTATATTCTTTTAATATCATACTACATAGTAATTTTTTAAATTTTCTCTCAAGCTAAAATCAAAGTTTTCTTTTTTTTTAATGTTTATTTATTTATTTTGAGAGAGAGAGAGACAGAGAGAGAGCGCACACTCATAAGTGGGGGAGGGGCAGAGAGAGAGGGAGAGAGAGAATACCGAGCAGAGCCCGATGCATGGGGCTCAATTTCACAAACCAGTGAGATCATGACCTGAGCTGAAATCAAGAGTTGGACCTTTAACGAATGAGCCACTCAGGCACCCTGAAAGCTTTTTTTAAATAATGGTTTCATTAAAAGAAGCCTACCAGTCCAGCAAATCATTTACAAACCTCTAGGTGTTTCTTTTCTTGGTAATATAGATCCACAAGTTTCTTACAGACATCACACCACTTCTGTTTGTCAACACTTAGAATAAAAAAAAAAAAAAGGATTTTGAATCTGATTATTGAAAACAACCAAGGACTTAAGATACTAAAATTAATAAATCCCAGTAATACATTCAGGCATTATCTTAAATTAGAACGTATCTTCTTTAAATTAGAACATATCCTCTTTCACACCATAAGAAAATTTTATAAAATGAGCCTCCCATTAAAAAATAAAAGGTTTAAGAAATAATATCTTCCATGGTCTTAACTGAAAATTATATCAAAGTTCCCAGATTAATCAGTCCTCTTATTAATCGTGTTTTGATTCTGTTTCAGTCACAATCAAGGAATTCTATAACCAAAGTATGAAAGAAAAATGCTTCTCAATTCCCAGTAAATGTCTGGAGTACTTCTATATAAGTTTTTATCAGTTTATTCCAATTAAAACTTTAAAGACACTGCCTTTCCCCATACAGTGATTACCTTTCATAAAGATCCAGGAGCTTTTGGTAAACACCAGGTAAGTCTTCCTTAGCATTTATGTGATTACATTTCTCATATAAACTTGCTAACCCCTAAAAGAGGAAACAATAGAGATTATTCTTCCAAAAAGTACAACATTCTCACATTCATTTTGCTAAACAAAGTGACAATCTATAAAGATTATTCGTGATTAAAAAAAATGTAATTTACAAATAAACAATATGTCTGGGATTTGCCTCCAAATAATTAAGGGTGAGGGAAAATAGATGAAAGTATAGATGAAAAAATACTGAAATGTGTGGATTTTTAATGAAGCTAGGTAATAGCCAGAGGGGCTCATTATACCATTGTCTTTACTTCCGAAAATACATCTGAAGTGTTTTACAACAAAAAATATTTCTGAATGATTATATAATCTTAACTCTTAAGACATTACCAGATGACCCTACTTTTATATGGCCAAATAAAAAAAATCCAAGAGTTTTGTGGAGACTGTAATTTTTGCTTCAATTAAAGATCACATATCCTAAATCAATCAATACATAATAAAAGCAGGCATCTCCCTAAGTGTGTCACCAGATACCCCCACTCATGTTCTTGTTCACATAACATGAGGCAAACAGGTTCATGTTCTCCTACTACCTACTAGAAATCACAGTTTCTAAGATGTGGTTAGATAGGAAACAAAGTTATTAAATATGAAGAAGTTGGAGAAGCCAACAAAAAACATGAAGACCATTAAATAAGAAAAAAGAATTTCACTCGTATTCAAAACAGACTGCACATTTTTTATACTTTACTTTTACAAAACATATTAATATACATGTTTCCCTCAAGCATAAAGAATATTCTTGATAAGTCTTTCATATACACACATAATTAAGTTAGAGATTTACATAATCATATTTCAATTCTAATCCTCACATTTAGAAATAATCCATTGGCTTGGATGTTAAATAATGGAAAACAGCTTCACTTTTTTTTTTTTTTAACTAACTTGCTGGTTTAGAAAACCAATACATTAAAATTTTTTTTCTTCTGAGGTTAAATAAAGGTTTAAATGCCTATTTTAAAGCTGTTACCTATATTTTAAAAAAAGGGGAAAAACTTCTTTACTATAATATAGGGCACAAAATTTGTACATACCTGCCAAGCCAGCAATTGGTCTGGCTCTAGTTCAGCAGCTTTCTTATAGGCACCCTGGGCCTGATCAGGTTGTTCTAGCTCGGCTGCAGCAACACCAATAAAAACCCAGGCATTATAGTTATTTTTCTCTTGTTTTAACACTGTCTGATTAAAAAAATTAAAAGAGCAGGTCATTACATTTTGGAAGCTAATGGGTAAAAAGCAACTAAAGACAGTCTACTTGAGTGTCAGGAAATCTGGACCTGCCATTGAGCAATCTTAAGAAAGCCACTTAACGTCTCTGGTCTTCAGTTTCCTCAAGGAGAGGAGGAGTGCAACTGGATCAATAAATCTAACAGGTCAAAAATATGAGTCATATTTTTTAAAAGCTGCCCAAGTAATCCTGATGCCTCCATCAAATGCCTCCCCATGCTCCCTGAAAATGCTGTGTAAAAAGAGTGAAAGTATTCACACCACCCAACCATCCTGCCTGCTTCCACTCCACACTGTTACAGGTCAATTCACAAAACTGTTTTCCATATCATTTCACCCTAACCAATTCCCACATTTTCTTTCACTGTGACAACATTGCCCTCTCTTAGACAGATGAGAGTTTTCACTGAAATTGTAGGGTAAGAAAGCAGACTGACCCCAATGTGACTATATCAAATATGTTCAAAATAAATAGTGGTGATGAATGTTTAAACACCACCTGTCAACGGGAATAAAAATTATATGTAGAGCTACTGCTTTCAGAAATAACAGCTATTTGCTAAGGTAAAAGTTTGAAATAGAAAACCAAAAGGTTCTAGTGTAAGAAAACAAAACTAGTAGCTAAAATGAAATCAGTTAAGATTTTACATATTCTAGAGAAAAAAAGAATATTGACATGAGTTGAGCCAGATTATTATTTTTATACACATCCACATAACACTTCTAGCAACCTGTCACCAATCTATATAGCACAAATTCCATTCTATCCAACAATGCTGCCTCCCAAAAACCCAACAAATGGGGTAACTACCAAAGTTAACAATGCTTTAACCTCTGATATGTCCAATTAGTTGACCCCACCCTCTTTTCTACTACTGCCCCACTTCTCAATTCTCATTCCTCCTTCCCCAGCTTAGACTCCCCTGACCCATCACTGTCATCACTCCCTTGCAAACATCCTCAACTCCTTCTCCTCTCTTCTCCATCATCTTTCTCAACATTCATACTTGACCCACAACATGCCCATTTCTAAGCCTAAGAAGTTGAACATGAAGGGAGAAGCTACACAACTGACTTCATTGATGTCCCTTCAATAACATGAAACTTCAAATGGACATTCAGTAGGGCCTGGCAATCCTTTCCAAACCTTACTAGTAAGTTCGTTTTCCCAATAAATAACAACTACTTCGTACCTTCCTTCGTCTCAAACCTCCTATGCAATTGCTCTTCCACTTTCAGCTTATACCTCACTAAGAAAATAGAAGACATCAGAGGGGAACATGCCCCTCTTCCTACCCCCAAATCTATAAATCTGAAAATCTACAAATCTGGATTTACACCTATCTTTCCTCCTGCTAAAATGGAAGAAGTATCAAGACTCTCCTCTCAAACTTGGGATCCCATCCTCTCTTCCCTTCCCAAGGACTTCACTTCCACCACTACTCTCTCCTTCCTGCACATACAATTCCTCCCTCTGGACAGGCACATTCCCATCAGCAGCATACACAGGGGTTTAGAATCTTGAGTCTCCCATTCACAAACCAAATAGAATTACAATGTCAACATACCATTAAAGAAGAAGAACTTTATGATACAGTAGTGCTCCATAGTACAGCCCATCAAAAGATACCACAGAGGTATTCAGGTTTTTTTTTTTTTTTAATTTTTTTTTCTTTTTTTAACGTTTATTTATTTTGAGACGGAGAGAGACAGAGCATGAACGGGGGAGGGGCAGAGAGAGAGGGAGACACAGAATCGGAAACAGGCTCTAGGCTCTGAGCCATCAGCCCAGAGCCCGAGGCGGGGCTCGAACTCACGGACCGCGAGATCGTGACCTGGCTGAAGTCGGACGCTTAACCGACTGCGCCACCCAGGCGCCCCGGTATTCAGGTTTTAAGAACATGACTTTGATAAGTTACCAATACAGAGAGAGACAAAATTAAGAATGGTGAAGTAGTTTGTCCTAGCACAACCATTCTAATGGTGCTACCAAACAACCCAGGCATTTTGTTATATTTAGACAATAAATGATACACTTATTACATCCATAATGCTTGTGAATGGGAAACACACTTTCACCGTGGAAGGAAAAACAAAACAAAACAAAACATTGGTTACCTTACAATGTTTCAAAGCTTCTTTGTATTCTTTGTTTCTGATTGCATCTCTAGCACTTTTTAGAGCAGTCTTTACTTCCTTGCTGGACATTCTGTCAAAATAAAAATCCTGAGTGAACCTATAATAATACCTGCCTAATTATAATAGTTCCAACAAACTTAATTATCTGAAAAAGGCATATGCAATTCCTTCTCCCTGGAAGATTCTTTCCACCTTAAGGTACATATAGCATATTCCCCTACCTCTTCAGATTTTTATTCAAATGTCATTGCTTGGTGAAACCTTGGTTAGCCAAGCTAATTAAAATTTCAACACTTCCTCACCCCCAACACCCAACCCCAATATTGCCTTAACTGCACCCCTAACATTTAGCATCTTTTACACTATATATTTTACTTATTTTTATTTACTATCTGTTCCCCCAAACCCAGGAGAATATAAGTTCCATGGAGGCAGGGATTTCTGTCTCTAGTTGTGTTGTGTACTACTTTGTATTATTGCCAGCACCTATTATCTGACAAGTTGGACACATTAATAAATATTTGTTAAAATTGAGTTGCACTTGAGTTATACTCATTCTTCATATAGTAGGATAAAACACAGATGATATAATGGACAGGACCCAAAATACACATCAACCTCAATCCAATTCTACATTAAGCAAGATTTAGTAGAATAAGCCCAAATATTGTTTTAACACTGGTTTCTATAAATTATAAATTAACTTTCTTCATGGTAAGTGTCATGCAGAGTTATAGTAGTATAAATTCTGTGAGAGAAATAAATGCGATGTTTACACTTAAATGAAGGCAATGAAAATGCTAGAGGATTATGCACTAATTTGAACCATAAAAAGATATTTCAAATGGTAGGTAAAATATTTCTTCATTTAAATTTAAGGTATGTTAATTTAATTTTAAATTATTTTGACATTTATTAATTTTTGAGAGACAGAGACAGAGTGTGAGCAGGGGAGGGGCAGAATCCAAAGCAGGCTCCAGGCTCTGAGCTGTCAGCACAGAGTCTGATGCAGGGCTCGAACTCACGAACTGTGAGATAATGACCTGAGCCCAAGTCGGCCACTTAATCAACTGAGCCACTCGGGTACCTCATAAGCTAGTTAATTTAATTTAAAAAAATTGTTTTAATGTTTGTTTTTGAAAGAGAGAGAGACAGAGCACAAACAGGGGAGGGGAAGAGAGAGAGAGGGAGACACAGAATCTGAAGCAGGCTGCAGGCTCTGAGCTGTCAGCACAGAGCCTGACGCAGGGCTGGAACTCACAAACTGTGAGATCATGACCTGAGCTGAAGCCGGACGCTTAACTGAGCCACCCTGGTGCCCCTAGTTAATTTAATTTTAAATGAACTAACGTACCTTAAGATTTCACAACTTACTCTGATATCGGGTAAACAAGTCAAATTCAATCACAACTAAATGTTGAAAAAAAGAAACACTTGTATTTTTTGATAACTCCACTGAACTCCAATCTCATCAGGAAACAAACCTGGGTAAATATGAAGTCATTATAGACTGCAGATGTTCACAGTAGCAAGATGAACCAAGAAGATGGCTCACTGACATGGTACAGTGACACCCTGTATACCCAAAAAGGCTAAAGCAGAAGTGCAGATCAAAGGAGTTTAAGAAAGTAAGAAATAAAAAGCAAAAGAACAACAACAACAACAACAAAAACCCAATCCTGGGGTGCCTGGGTGGCGCAATCGGTTAAGCGTCCGACTTCAGCCAGGTCACGATCTCGCGGTCCGGGAGTTCGAGCCCCGCGTCAGGCTCTGGGCTGATGGCTCGGAGCCTGGAGCCTGTTTCTGATTCTGTGTCTCCCTCTCTCTCTGCCCCTCCCCCGTTCATGCTCTGTCTCTCTCTGTCCCAAAAATAAATAAAAACGTTGAAAAAAAAAATTAAAAAAAAAAAAAACCCAATCCTTTTGACTTAAAAAATGTTAGGTGGAAAGTAATACAAAAATTAACATGTCATAAATCAATTTATCTACAACTAGAATCAGGCTCCTTAAATACACAGAAAAATGACTTTTTGCCTAATTATGTTAATTATACATTAAAGCAGCATATTTCATATGGTCTTATTTTAGAAACTGCTCTCTTACCTGAGTTTATCTTGGTATACATTTATAGATGCAAACTTCAGTATTTCTTTTTTCTATAGCCTATAGACTTTGACCGGAACAGGCAATAAATTTCAATGCTGATTTCAAATTTTCTCACACCAAAGTTATCTTGGCTAGGTAACTCTGCAGATTAAAACAGAAGATAAATCAATGATGATAACAACTAATCTGGACCAACAGCAAGGGATTACAAGAGACATCCAAGGAGGAAAAAAAAAAATTAAAAAGGAACAAAAACAGTTTTAAGTCTAAACAAAAGCAAATGGAAAAATTCAACTTTACAAGGAAAAGGATCACCATCTTTTCTATCATCCAACACTTGAGTGGAAGCACGTTCAAACAAGGTAAAACTGGGGTGCGTGGGTGGCTCAGTTGGTTAAGTGGCCAACTTGGGCTCAGGTCATTATCTCACAGTTTGTGGGTTGAGCCCCTTGTTGGGCTCTGTGCTGATAGCTCAGAGCCTGGAGCCTGCTTCGGATTCTGTGTCTCCCGCTCTCTCTGCCCCTCTCCTGCTTGCTTTCTCTGTCTCTCACAATAATAAATTTAAAAAGACAATAAAAACAAGGTAAAACCAGCCATCACTTATCCTACATGCAACTCCCAAACTATGCACTGCAAATGACACACACACACACACACACACACACAGAAAAAAGGGCTCTTGTTCTAAAGAATATAATCTAAATCAAAAGAAAGACCTAAAACACATGAGTCATTAGAGAATCAAACACTAACTATGGATAATGAGTACAACTGCAATAGGAGTTCAAAGAAGGAAAAGTGTGATGTGAAGTAATTAAGGGGTACTAGGAAAACACAGAATTTAAGAATGTTGGGAGGAAAGAGATTGCTCCAGTCAGAAGCAACTGCATTAGCCAAGGCAGGGAAATAGGAATGAACACGTGTAGGAAACAATGAGAAAACTGAGCAGTGTGGAACAAAAGGGACTTGCTGAGGACAAGAAGAAAACGAGGCTTGGTGGATAATGTAGAGCACTAGACTACAGAAGACCTTAAACGTCAGACAGACAGACAAGTTTAGATTTAAATACAGCAGCCAACACAGAGGTGTTAAATGCCTCTACATGAGTTATTTTTAAAGACCACAATAGATAAACTCCATTGTTCCCTTGGTAACCAATTAATGTTTAATACCCTTCCATATCCCTATATGTCCCTACATGTAATTACAATTACTCTTGCTGCAGTGGAATTGCTATTCTTCTCTTCCTAATCCTTCACGTGATTTGGAATTTAGCATAATATGCTAGCACTGAGGCCCTCTCTCTTCACAAAACATTTATACAGGTAGAGATATACAGATATGGACAAGGTAGATATATAGACATAGATCAGTTTCAGGAGATTAACCTATTTTTGAAGACAAAATAATCTGTCCCTTTCTAGGCCTAAAACCTTCTTCCTATTTTGGGAGCTGGGGTGGAGAAGAGAGAGGCTCATCCATTCATTTTCTAAAAAAAGTTTTCCTCAGTACTAACCTTCCACAAGGTATCAACAAACAAAGGTAAAAATCTACTTAAAAAATGATTCCATGTAACCACATACACCTGTATTTGGGACATTTCCCTCTGTTTCACGCACATCCAAGATGTCAAAGTAAAATCTAGCTCTCTAAGTGTCTTTAATATTCTTCCACAAAGTGTGTTTAATGGTCATCCACAGCCGCACCCACTTTCCCCTGACAATCTCTCCTATTTTTTTCTTCTCAATCTCATGTCATTCTTTAAAAAAAAAAAAAAAAAGCATTCGTTTTTGCACACTTTCACTCAAAGGGTTTATAGTACCAAACCAAAAGGGTTTTTATTCAACATATCAAGCATAGAAAGTAGCAACAGCTGCACTTAAAAAAGTTAGAAAGTATCAAACATGCCAAAATGTTAAACCTCGAAACTAACAAATGTAGGTGGATGAATTGCTACATACCCCAGCTAAAGCTATGGAACCTTCAACTACATTGTGTGGTGCACATACAAAGACTCCATACAGCAAAAGTAACAAAAACAAAACAATAAATAACAATGACAATGGAAACAAATTACACAAAAGCAAAACATGATACTTTTAAATCTAGTAACAAAAGTCCAAAGGTATTTTGTGATGACCTATAGTCTGGCATAACAGCCTAGAGGTATATCATCCCACCCTTCCTCTGAAAGGAATTGGTAAAAACAATCATTAAGTAAAAATAGACTCCAATTACCTGTTACATATGCAGCATTCTGGACACTTACCTTTTACCTATTATCTTCTACCTTCTTTTTGACTTGAATTTCAGATTGTTCCTTGACCATTATCCACCTAAATAAAGTAAAACATCAAGTAGTTAAGCAAATAAAAAGGATGATAACCCAAAACTCTGTGAATTTTTTAACATACCAAATTCAGGTTTAATTTTCATAATTCATAATTTAAAACACAAGAAATAATTAGGTATAATTTTTCATCTTTTCTTCTTTCCCCAATTTTCTGAACTGGTCTGTGTTCCCACAGACTCTGGTGATAAAAGGACATCCATAAGCAATCAGAAAAATGCTCAAAAAACATTCCAGAAACTCAAAATACATTAACCACAGTATAAAAAATTGAGCCAAAACAAGAGTATCAACTATTTCTATGCTACTTTATTTTGAATCAAGGACAATTAATACCACTTATTTACTCCCCATGTGGAGCCCAACTACACTAAAGTGACCCTGTTTTATGCCATGTAAAGAATTATAAATATGTAGGGATGCCTGGGTGACTCAGTTGAGCATTTGACCTCAGCTCAGGTCATGATCTCGATGTTCATGGGTTCGAGCCCAATGTTGGGCTCTGTGCTGACTGCTCAGAGCCTGGAGCCTGCTTTGGATTCCGTGTCTCCCTCAATCTGCCCCTCCCCTACTCGCGCTCTCTCTCTCTTTCTCAAAAATAAATAAACATTAAAAAATTTTTAAATTAAAAATCAAATTATAGGGGCCCCTGGGTGGCTCAGTTGGTTGGGCGTCCGACTTCGGCTCAGGTCATGATCTCACAGTTTGTGGGTTCAAGCCCCGCATCAGGCTCTGTGATGACCGCTTGCCACAGCCTGGAGCCTGCTTCAGATTCTGTGTCTCTTTCTCTCTCTGCCCCTCCCCCACTCACACTTTGTCTCACTCTGTTTCTTAAAAAATAAATAAATAAATGTAAAAAAAAATTTTAATAAATCAAAATAAAAATCAAATTATAAATACGTAAAACGTTGCCCACATCATGTAACTAGATTAATTTATAATCTAATGAAACTAGAGAGCACTTTTTAAAATGTCAAAAATCCCATCTAAATAAACATCTGAAATATTCACACAAATTCAACATGATATAATTCTAAGTATCTTTTGATGGGATCTCTGGAACAAATTCTATCAAAATTAACTCAGAATGTTTCATGGACAGAATGGAAGTGGCTTCAAAGAACTGAAAAAAAAAAAAAAAAAAAAGCCAGGCTACTTTAAACAAGGAAATAAAATTTAAGTGAAGCAGGTGGGGGTGAACAAAAAAGAGAAAGTGAGTTTACTGGCAGTATACTTAAATAGAGTGGTTAGTTCCAGAGAAAACAGTCTTACTATTAAGAAAAAAAGTACTGGGGCCTTCTCTTTCCTCCATCTTTCCATGCCACCACAATGGTGCTCATGAATGTCCTGGCAGATGCTCAAGAGCATTAACAATGACAAAAGAGAGACAAACGCCAGGTTCTTACTAGGCCATGCTCCAAAGTCATCATCTGGTTTCTAACTCTGATGATGAAGCATGATTACATTGGCAAATTTGAAATCACTGATGATCACTGAGCTGGGAAAACTGTTGTGAACCTCACCAGCAGGTTAAACAAGTGTGGGGTGATCAGTTCCAGATTTGATGTACAACTCAAAGATCTAGAAAAATGGCAGAATAATCTGCTCCCATCCTGCCAATTTTATTTCACTGCACTGACAACCTCAGTTGGCATCAGGGACCAGGAAGAAGCAAGAGGAAAATACACAGGAGGGTAAAATTCTGAGATTCTTTTTCTAGGGATGTAATACAAGCATGCAAATAAAATGCCTCAATGTAAAACAAAAACAAAAGTATTGTGATCTAAATAATGTTTAAGAAAGTAAAATAAAAGTTAAAACAAGATGGGCAAGGAGGGAAGGTAAAATAAAAGTAAAAACCTGATTCTATCCATCATACTAACTTCTCTGAGCTCCAAACCAACCTGACTGTAATTTATTATTCAGTCACTTCAACACTGTTCTTACAAAATACCCTAGATTTTGTCAGCACCTTCATGATACCATACCCACTCACAAAACCACAACTCATCTGGACTCCAGTACAACCCGACCTTGGACACCTTACTTAACTACTCCAAGCCTATTTCCTTATTGGTAAAGTGAGGATTTTATCACTTACTTCTTATGTATGTAAATGCAGTGCCTGAATATGTTACACAGTTGACCCTCAAATAACACTGGTTTGAGGTCCACTTAGAAATGGATTTTTTCTCTTTCTTATGATTTCTTAATAACCTTTTCTCTAGCTTATTTTATTGTAAGAATACAGTATACAATATATATACCATACAAAATTATGTGTTAACTTTGTATTATCGATAAGTATAATATCGATGTATTATCTAGTCAAAAGTAGGCTACTAGTAATTAGGTTTTTGAGGAGTAAAAGTTACACATGGATTTTTGACTGCTTGGTAGGGATCAGCACTCCTAATTCCTACATAGTTCAAGGGTCAACTGCATATTAGTTCTATTCTCCTTATCTACTTACTGTCCTTATCAATCAACTTCACTACTTTTTTTTCTATTCCTAACCCACATGGTTACTACAAACTTTCTCAACACATTTAAAAACCCTAATGTGTATCAAGAAGTAACTTTCTCACCAATGTTCCTCAAAAGATGCTATCACCAAACACAAGTATCTTCTTTGAAGCACATGAATACTACTAGTCTAGAGTAAAGCCTGCAAAAGAGATCACTCCATCCTCTGAACCACTGAAACATTTATTAGTTGAGCTATTCAATTCAAACTTAGCCAATATTTTTTTACTATGCTATACTGATGTCTCCTGACTCCCAGATCAATAAATCCCCAAACAAAAGTATTATATCTTCGGAGCTCCTTACATCCCAACAACTATTGAGTAATATGTACTCAATAAATGGTGGATTATCCAGCTCCGAAGGCCTGCTCTAAATATTTAGTTTTCCCCCTTCCAAAAGGCAGTAGTTCTCAATTTGCTAAAATGAGAAAGGAAGCAACTCTTTTCAGTATCAGCTCACATTACTTTTTTCACTATCCCCCAATACTTTCCACTTATACATCTTTGCTTCTCTCATTCAGCCTGTTCATACTTGCTTCTATCTACTCAAATGGTACACGTAATCAAAGCCAAATTCAAGTGTCAAGCATAAAAGCTTCTCAGATGAATCTCACTAGTTTGAACTTCTAACACTTTTATTTTTATTTTTTTAAGTTTATTTACTTATTTTGAAAGAGAGAGAGAGAGAGAGAGAGAGAGAGAGAGAGAGAGAGAGAAAACGAGCATGAGTAGGGGAGGGGCAGAGAGAGAAGGAGAGAGAGCATCACAAGCAGACTCAGCACTGTCAGCACAGAGCCCGACCTGGGGTTAGATGTCACAAATCATAAGGTAACAACCTGAGCCAAAATCAAGAGTCAGACACTTAACCAACTGAGCCAACCAGGCACCCCTGAACTTCTAACACTTTTAATGTATACTAACATTTCCAAAAAGTATTCCAAGGAATATTCCTATGCTTAAAGCTATCAATACACCATCTACTAATTTTGTTAATACTCACATTATATATCTCACTCTTTTACAGTCATTCTAAATGTATATTAGCACTCTAAGGGTTCTGAGAAGTCCTAAAGGCCCAAAGATATTTTAACCTAGCATTTCTAAAACTTATGTTATGATGGAACATTTACTTTAACGAACAGCAATTAATTTTGAAGCAGATGAGCATCCTCCAAAGCATAATTTGGGATAGTCTGGGTTTTATTTTTGTATGCTTGGCAATTAACTATATTTTTTATACCTTTTATACTGTGATTAAATTTAAAGGTAATGTGCTTGTTTCCCACAACTAAACTGGAAGTTCCTTAGAAGCAAATACTATTTCTATTACTCTCTTTTATTTCCTACAGTGTCTAATACATTGTAGATAATCAGCAAATATTCACAGAATCACAAATGGTGAAGACAATCCTGATTTTATTCCATGTACTCACTAACTTCACACTTAGCCTCCTTTTCCTAAGGCAGAATATAGTGCTGTGGGTACAATGGACACTAAAAGAACTAAAAAGAATCATAATCTATACCAAGACCTTTCAATTGAAGATCTTTCAGAACTGCAGTTATTTCACAAAAGTAAGAAATCTCTAGCATACAAATCTTTAACTGATGATTTAAACGTACATGTAATGGAGTACCTACCCTCACTGTGACACATATGTAGGCATGTGCACACATAAAGACGTGCACAAACACCCCACAAAAGTACCTTTTCGGATAGTTACTGATTTGTAAAAATGCTTTATGTCCACAAAAGAGTGATCAAAATGACGAAGAAACGTTACAGTTATATAATGAGCTGAAGGAAATGGGGAAGGCCTTGGGGAAAAAAAAAATTGGTGAAGAAAGAAGCAAGAAGTATTGTTGAAAAGGCGATTACCCAGGTAAAAATGAAGAGAAATGGACCAACGAATGATTAAAAGTAGAGGGAGACTGACTTCAGCTCAAAATAAGAACTTTTAATAATTAAACATGACATATGTGGAACGGGCTGCTCAAAGGAAGTGCATTCCCATCACTACAGATAAAAAAGCACAAACTGGACAATTCACTTGGCAGGAATGTTGCAAGAAGAAGTGAATGTCAGATGGGAAGTAGGACTAGAAGCCTCTTAAGATTTTTCCAGCACTGTATCTCTGGGGCCCTAAAATATCCATCTTGCTCCAACTCACTGCAGCACCTGCTCCCACGGGCACTGCCAAAGGGAGAGAGAGGAAAAAAGAGATGTGTCCCTGTCATTCTAACCAGGACTTCAGAATATATGTCCTGTGAAAACAAGGCCATAGAGAGTAAACACTGTTCACAGAAATAGTACCACACCACAGATATAGTTTTTACAAATCTAAAGGTCAGTCGACAATGTTTCTATGATAAGATGCACTCCACATTCAGAATTAACTCGAAACAAATTTTTGAAACATATCCTGATCCTGAGGTAGCCTATGTACATTACCTCCCGTACCATACAACTACAATTTCATGGATGTTAGTTTTGTTTCCCTACAGCGTAAGTTCCTTGTGGAAGGGAACTAATGTTTATGTTTGTATTCTCACACAGGGCTTTAGAATGCTCCTTAAGAATTTGTCTATACAAATAGAGTTTAGGCTCAACAGAAAGTCATGAAATTTTATAACTAACTAGGAACAGAGAACTGCAGTGAGTTAGGGCACAGACTACTGAAGTTCAAATCCCGCTCAGACTGGCTCCCTGTGTAATCTGGGTTAAATCATTTAACCTGTCCAAGCTTCAGTTCTGCTGTCTGCAAAATGATGAAAGTGAGGATCACAGAGAATATTAAATTGAGTTGATTTTATGTTAAGTACCGCAATTTCTCCTTTTCCTATCAAAATATTAACACGACTAACGTGACGAACAAATTATATAACTGAAACTATGATAATGAAATAAAAATTTGGCTCTGGGGCAGAAATTGTCTTCTTCCAGAACTCTCCAAAGTAGTTCAACAGTCAAGAGAGACCAGTGATTTTTCTGCAGCAGAACAATGGTATTCTGAACCTGTGCCGATTAATCCAGCTAGTCACACAGCTCAACATTTCTTCCTGCGAGAACCTGTTCCCCTTCTCTCCTTTGCACTCTGAAGGCAAGATGCACCTAAGCTTTTCCCCGTCTAGAACATGATTACTAGGCCCCGCGCCCCGCTCCCCACTCCACGGAGCACGATCAATCCTACTGCACTGACAATAAGATGTGGCAGGCTAGCAATTTCCTCAAGGGAATACATTCGAGAGCCCCACGAATCCACAACGTACCTGAGGCTGTAGAGTCAGAAGCCCCACAAAGAACCGCCCCATCTAACTTAAGTGACAGACGCGCTGCCACCTCATCATCGCCTAGTTCACGGTCTCGGCTGATACTCAGCCATGCCTGCGCGACACAAAATGAGCAGCCCCGGCCCCTGACACTATCTCTCGCCAGTTATCATTTCAACCGAGTACTGCCTCTAACTTCTGCAAAAGCTACAGCGAGCGACCCAAACCCACCTGGGACAGATGCTTCTCCTCCAAACGCCAAGGCAGCAATCCGGGCGCATGCGCATTCCGCAGGCATCGTTCACGTGACTGAAAGTAGCTAAGTTTTAGCACGCTCGGTATTTGCTTAAAAGGCCTTAATGTGAGTTAAGGAATGCCCCCTGTGCGCATGTGCCCATGCGCAGCCCGCTGGGAATTGTAGTTCTGCCAGTAAAACGCTAGAAGGAAACCAAACTGTGAACTGTGTGATCCCCGCCCACCTCTCTCCGGAGGCGTGCCTAGAGGGAGGCGGCGGCCCAGCGCCGCTGAGCCGCTCTCTGCAATGCTGGTGCTGTGGGTGTCGGTGGTCGCAGCCACAGCGCTGGCAGCCCCAGACCCCGGGGCAGGTGGGCAGAGGCGAGGAGCTGCTGGGGTTTGGCCCGTTGCACCCAACGTGGTGCTAGTCGCGAGCGACTCCTTCGTAAGTACGGAGAGGCAAGGGAGGGGGCGTCCCGCTCCAGACTAGCGACCGTCCTACAGCTTTTCCTGTGATGCAAGCTTTGAGGAGCAGAATCTGAGACTTCCAAACGTATTTTCCCCGAGGCAGAGTAAGAATTCCATTTTATTTTGAGGTCCCACGTATGCACGTACACCACATACATTTAAAACAATACTCCAGTAAATAAAATGTACTCTGATAGTATCTTTGCAAAAAAAAAAAAAAAAAATTAATGCTGGCCTCGACCCACTTAATTATTTTACGACTACTAATAATACTTTCTGTCCATACTCTCGTTTGTTTGTTTCGATAGTGGGGGAAAGTAACATTCTGCATCTCCATAAAAAGGTGTTAGCTTCCTAGTGGTCGTTTCCCACTTTATCTCAAGTTTGCAGGAATGTCAATACTTTTATCACCCAGGTTATCTGATAATCCTGTTAGTGCTGATTTAAGTGCAATAGTTGTCATTTGACCCACTCCCCCTTTTAACAAAGAAATTGTGTGCATGTGTTATTGCTGTTGTTTAATCCCAGACTTCAACAGTTTTTGGTACTTCCCCAAGCCATCATCCGAAAGAATACTACTATCAACATTCCCTGAAACTTTTAGTATAATCCATGATTTAAAAACTACTGCTTGGACAAATATTAGGTTAAAAGTGATAAATCTAGTTTATTATCACTGGGTGTTACTGTGGTCACATAGATTGTTGGTGTTAAGCATGTCTGCACCAAAGAGTGCTTTTAATCACTGTATTCTGTTGGTTTTCTCATTGATTAACCTGTGAAGATTAAAGTCACATAATCTGGATATGCCCGTAGGACTTGCTGAGAAAATTATTAAAAGTAATCTTTATGATTATCTAAATTTAGGGAACAGGCAATATTGGAGATTAACATGAAAGAGGTTTCTTAGAGAGTGCTCCTGAGATCAAAGGGAAAGGAAGAAAGAAGGATTGTATAGAGAAGTTTGAGTTCTGTTACTGTCTCAAAAGAAGCCTCAGATGACTTTATGGGTAATTCTCAAACTAGTAAAATGTTTCAGAACTGTTTCCATTTGGGGTGAGGGGATCCAGGGCCTTATACCCTCATGTTGGATGGCCATTAGTTGTGCGCTGCTCCCGGAAAGGGACATGATTTTGGTCCAGGCAACTGTCTTTAGCAGCAGCAATCTTCCTTTCCTAGAGGGAATTTGAGTGGTGTATCACAGAATTCTAGAAACTTCCAAAGATGACAAATATTTTTTTCCACTATAGTATGAATACATAGGTTTTTATATATTTGTGTTTAAATCCTTTGCATTCATTATACTTACTAATGTTCAAACTGTCCTATATTTGGTTTTTGAAGGACACTTAAGGTTGTTCCTGAGTCCTTTTGACCCATTCATAATAATCTTTAGCAGCTTCCTTTGATAGACTTCCACATCCTTCTTGTGTATTTCCTGTACTATCTTGTGTGTAGAGACTAGATCCAGGTGTTCCCATTTTTCATTGCTTTCAGGCCTTTCCAATGGACAAATCTAGAAAGTATATGTATTTATTTATTTTTATTTTTTATTAAAAATTTTTAACGTTTATTTATTATTGAGAGACAGAGAGACAGACCATGAGCAGAGGAGGGGCAGAGAGAGGAGGAGACACAAAATCCAAAGCAGGCTTCAGGCTCTGAGCTGTCAGCACAGAGCCCGACGCGGGGCTCGAACTCACAAACCGTGAGATCATGACCTGAGCTGAAGTCGGACACTCAACCGACTGAGCCTCCCAGGTGCCCCGAAAGTATATGTATTTAATTTGATTTTTGCACTTATATCTGTTTTATACTATTTTGGTTTCTACATTAATGTAATTGTTTACTTTATTAAATATATGTATATGTTATATATACTTACACATATTTTATACACATTTGGGTAAAAATATATAATATATAAGCATAAACATAGTATCTAGGGCTCCAATCACCCTTACTCTAGATCACTAGTAGGGGAAAGGTTTAATGCCAGGAGAGACAATCCAAAAGACCAGACAAGTTTCTGCAAAGCAAGCAGAAGGAAGGAAATAATAGCAGAAATTAATGAGTTAAAGAGTACTATAACAATAGAGAAAAACAATGAAACCAAAAGTTGATTTACTGAAAATATCAACAAAATTGACAAACCTTTGGCTAAACTGACCTAGAAAAAAAGAGACAAGACCTGAATTACTAAAATCAGGAAGAAAAAGAGGGAATATTACCTTACAGAAATAAAGAATTATCAGGGAATACTGTGAACAACTGTACGTTAACAAATTAGATAATTTAGATGAAATGAACAAATTTCCAGTTTGTTCCAATGAACAAACTACTGAAACTAACTCAAAAATAAAAACAATCTGACAGACCTATAACAAGTAAAGAGATTGAGTTGGTGATTTTAAGACACCCACAAAGAAAAACTCAGACCCAAATGGCTTCACTGGTTAATTCAACCAAACATTTTAAGAAGAATTAATACTGGGGCACCTGGATGGCTCAGTAGGTTGGGTGTCTGACTTTGGCTCAGGTCAGTTTGTGAGTTCAAGCCCCACGTTGGGCTCTGTGCTGACAGCTCAGAGCCTGGAGCCTGCTTCAGATTCTGTATCTCCCTGTCTCTCTCTGCCCCTTCCCCACTCATGCTCTGTCTCTCAAAAATAAATAAAAATGTTAAAAATATTTTTAAAAATAAAAAATAAAGAAGAATTAATACTAATTCTTTTTAAACTCTTCCAAAAAATAGAAGAATGCTTCCAAATTATTTCTATGAGATCAGTGTGTTGCTGATTTCAAAGCCAGACAAATACATCACAAGAAAACTACAGACTAATATATCTTCTTAATATAGAAGCTCCACAACAAAAATACTAGCAAGTCAGGGGTGCCTGGGTGGCTCAGTCAATTAAGTGTCCGACTCTTTATTTATTTCAGCTCAGGTCATGGTCTCACAGTTGTGAGATTGAGCCCCACATAGGGCTCCACACTGGGCGTGGACCCTGATTAGGATTCTTTCTCTCCCTCTACTGCTCGCTCTTTCTTGCTGTCTAAAAAAATAAATAAAAATAAAATACTACAATTTGTTTAAAAAACACTAGCTAGTCAAATTTAGCAATATATATAAAGCATTATATACCATAACCAAATGGGATTTATCCCCAGAATGTAAGGTTGGTTTAATATCTGAAAATCAGTTGTTTTATAATACACCATGTTAATTGAATAAAGGGCAAAAGCCGCTGATCGTGTCAGTAAATACAGAAAGAACACTTGACAAAATTCAACAACGCTTCATGATGAAAGCACTCAACCAACTAGAAATAGAATATTCTTGACCTGTAAAGAGCATCTGCAAAGACACCATAGCTCTAATCACCTTAAGCACATTCCATATTAGAAACTTCCCCAAATGGGTCAGTTATCCTTTCCCCCTCTTGCCCATCCCCACCACTCTACACTTTCAATACAGATGAAATCCTTGTGCCAGTCACATAAATGCATAAAGAAATCACTAACACGGATTTTAATATGATGCATGAATTACTGGTAAACTGCAGTAGTCATCTGCAGTGGTAGTTACACCAGTTTAAACGGTGCCTACAGAACTTGGAGTCCTCAATCTTTGAATTCTATAGAATCACAGTGCTTCTGCCATGTGATCTCCTGCTCCAGTCCTCCCACCAGATTAGTCTGGATTTGTCTAGATTCCAAGAAGTGACCACAAATGGTTGCTATCCCCTATGTCCAAAAGATTATAAGAATAAAACATGTAGGCATTTCTGATTTCTGAAGATAAGTTTCTAAGAATTTAAATTTGTGGAGTTAAAGAAATTCTTATGAGGGAAGAATATACACTTTTATCTTGGGCCTCCTCATTCATCGTTCAGGAAATCAGCAGTTATTTACTTAGAATTCAGTGATACTCCTGTTGGAAGTGGTTCTTTATTTCAAGATACAAGTATGCTCTAATTTTTTACATCTTAAAAAAAAAAATGAACTTTAATCCCCCATTCTCCTATAGCCAATAGTCCATTTCCTGACATCCATCCTATTTTTCTGTTCACCTTTGCAAAATCACTTCTTAGAAGAGTTTTATTTACCTGCTGTCTCACCTTCCATTATCTTCCCCATTCTAGTTTAGCTGGCTGTTCCTACCACTTAAAGTGCCCTTCAGATCACCACCTGTCTCCATACAACCAATACCACTGTGCACTTTCTGGCCTTATTTTAGGTAGCCTCTCAACACGGTTGACATTACCTCTTTCTTGACACACTGTTTTCTCTTGGTTTTCATGGTCTTATATCATCTCCCTCCCTCTTTGGCCATTCTTTGTTTCCCACCTCCTCTTATTTGGGAATCCCCAGGGTTCCTTGCTTTCCTCCTTTTCACTTTTTTCCTAAAAGCTTTCATTCAGTAACATCGTTTTCAATACCATGAATATGCTTAAGATTCCCAAGTTTATTTCACCAGAGTAGACTTTCCAAGCTCCAGATTCCTCTCTGTAACCAACAGCCTACTTTATATACCCATTTGGAAATCTCAGCCATATCAAGGGTTTATGTATATCCCATATTTGGATGAACTCATTTTTAAAAGTGTATTTTTACTTAAATTCATAGTGAAAATATATAATAAATACAACTCCAGGCCTAAAATATTCTTTTTTCTGTCTTTGCTCTTTACCAAGAAGATTTCTTCAATTCCAAAATGCATAACACCTCTTCTAATCTTCATGCTTATTTATCCACAGTGGCCAAGACATCTTCACTTATGTCCAGCCTAAAGAATTGCTGGACTTTTCTCATTCTTTAGGTCTTGCACTTCCCAGAGAAACTTTCCCTGTTCACTCCATTTAAAATATATATCCTTCATTATTCTGTATCTTAGGGTTTTTTTTTTTTCAAAGCACATATCACAATTTGTAATTTTTTTTAAGTTTACTTATTCTGAGAGAGAGAGAGGGAGAGAGGATGAGTGGAGGAGGGGCAGAGAGATGGAGAGAGAGAGGCTCCACACTGTTAGTACAGAGCCCAATGTGGGGTTCAAACTCATGAACCATGAGATCATGACCTGAGCCAAAGTCAAATGCTTAACCGACTGAGCCACCCAGGTGCCCCCACAATTTATAATTATTAATGGTTTGTTTACCAGTATATTTTTTGCTTCTCCTACTAAACCATAAGCTTCAAGGGCCAGGGACTCTGTTTCTTTTCACCATTCAATTTCCAGATCTTTCACAGTACCTGGCACACAGTAAATGCTGAGTAAATATTTATTCCATCAATCCATCATGCCCCAAAAGAACTTTCCAGAGAGTCCTTTATTATATTCAAATGAATCTGAGTACAACACTAAATTCTTAATATTATGATACTAGTAACACTATGCTTGGTTTATCTTTTTTTTTTTAATTTTTTTTTAACGTTTATTTATTTTTGAGACAGAGAGAGACAGAGCATGAGCAGGGGAGGGGCAGAGAGAGAGGGAGACACAGAATCTGAAACAGGCTCCAGGCTCTGAGCAGTCAGCACAGAGCCCGACGCGGGGCTCGAACTCACGGACGTGAGATCATGACCTGAGCCGAAGTCAGATATTTAACCGACCAAGCCACCCAGGCGCCCCTGCTTGGTTTATCTTTTGAGGATCCTTAGGATCATATTGAAGTCCTTTGCTTACTTTTGAACTTTATGGTTAAAATTAAAGGAAATAATTTTATTCTTTTCTAACACAATCAGTATTAATTAAATTTCTTTATTCCAGGATGGAAGGCTGACATTTTATCCAGAAAGTCAGGTAGTGAAACTTCCTTTTATCAACTTCATGAAAGCACATGGCACCTCCTTTCTGAATGCTTACACAAACTCTCCAATCTGTTGCCCATCACGTGCAGGTATGAATACGCTCAAGATTAATGGAAGTGGCCACACACATAAAAATGTTCTCACAATTTAAAAGATTATGCCCAAAAGTAGTATAGTAAGTTATATTTTTCATCTAATTAAAAAAAAATTTTAATTTAACTGATGTGTATTTTAAGGTATGTATTGAGGTTATTGGAATTTCTAATTTATTTTTCAGGAGGAGTAATTTTTATTATCCAAAGTGGTGTTGAGTTCATGTGTTACTGTTTCATTTCCTTATGATTGGTGACTAAGAATCTCTGGACTATCCAAGCAAGTGAGGAAATACTCCTATTTCCTAGAAAAGTTGTATCTTTAAGAAAATTTTCAGTAAGAATAGAGGGGGTTGGGAGGGACTTCAGAGCATACACAAAGTAGTTAGAATTTTCATACATCAGGTTTCTCTGAATTTTTCCATATTATTTCAGATTACAGACTGTTTCTCTTTAGTCTCAATTCACTTCTATCCCAAATATATTTGTTCACTTTTATTATCGTAATTTAACAAATAAGCATAGTTTTAATGGCAAAATGTCAGCAGTATTAATCCATGAATAATGGAGAAGCAGGGGAAAATGCCTTTTTTTTTTTGTCTATTCTCTGATAGAGTTGTTTTCCTTCCCACCTTTCTAATGTTTAGTTGTTTGCTTTGGGGTACACAAAACACATGCAACTGTTTGCATCTGTCAGGACATTCCTGACATGATCTTCTCTGTGATTTGAGTCCCAAGTCCCTTCACGTTCACTGCCAGCACAATCACCTATGTAATTACCAGTGATTAAAAGTAACCCAGATTAAAGGAAACCCAGTACTCTAAATGATATTTCAGTGAAGGCCCAGGTATATTAAAACAGTTTTGTATTTTTTTTTTTTCTCTATTGAGCAAGTGGAATGAGCAATGGACTAGAGTGAGGTGTTGTCCTAGATTTTAATCTTCAGTGGGCCAAGAAAGTCACTTAGTTTCCTTATCTACAAAAGGTTGTGTATGCTGTGTACCTCACAGGGTTGTTCCCAGCATCAAATAATGAATAAAATGGCAATTAATGAACTCCAAAGGTTTCAGAAATGTTAGCTGATGCTTTTCCTAAAAGAACTATATTTTGAAGAGTTTGAACACAGAGAAGGAACAATAGTAATACAAACTAATGTTTGTTGCATTCTTACCCTGTGCCTGCCAATATTCTAAGTGCCTTACATGTCTTAATTTATACAATAATAACATTTCCATGAAGTAGATATTGTTACTACCTCCTTTTTGCATATGAAAACAAAAGTACTAAAAGGTTAAGTAACTTGTCAAAGGTCACTCAGTCATTGGCATTATTGAGATTCAAACCCAGGTAACCCTCATCCCACTTCTCAAAAAGAAAGCATTGTGTAGGATGAGAACAGAAAGCTTATTTAACCCTACCGTGTGTACACAAAAATGGAAAGAGAAAAGGATTTTCCCCCAGTTTTGAGATAATTGACATATAACATTGTATTAATTAAGGTGTATACAATATAACAACTTCATATATGTATATATTGTGAAATGATTATCATAATAAGTGTCATTAATATTCATCACCTCCTATAATTAAAAAGTTTTCTTTTGATGAGATCTTTTAACACCAATTCTCTTAGCAACTTTTAAATATCCAGTATTGTTAGCTGTAGTTGCCATGCTATACATTATATCCCCAGAACTTACTTATTACTGTGAATTTGTACATGTTTACCACTTTCATGCATTTTCCCATCCCCACCCCTACTTTTGACCATCATAGTCTTTTATGTTTCTATTTGTTCCATCTTTTTAGATTCCACATATATGTAAGATCATACACTACTTGTTTTTCTCTGTATGACTTCTTTCACTTAACACAATGAACTAAAGTTCCATCTATGTTGTTGAAAAAGACAGTGTTTCCTTTTTTCATGACTAATATTTCTCTCTGTATATATGTAATATATATATATATACATATATATATATATACACATATATATATAAGGTAGATATAGATATAGATACATGGCATTTATGCATTCATCTATCAATGGACACTTAGGTTGCTTCCATGTCTTGACTATTATGAATAGTGCTCCAATGAACATAGGGGTACAGACATCTTTTTGAGATAATGATTTTCTCCTTTGGGTATATACCTAGAAGTGGGGACTGCAGGGCTGTATGGTACTTCTAGTTCTAATGTTCTTGAGGAACCTCCATACTGTTTTCCACAGTGGCCTCATCAATTTACATTTCCAACAACATTGCACAGGGTTCTCTTGTCTCCACATCTTCACCATGACTTGTTATCTCTTGTTATTTTTGGCAGTCATTCTAACAGGGGTGAGGTAATACCTCATTGTGGTCTTGATTTGCATTTCCCTGATGATTACTGATACTGAGCCTATTTTCATGTAGCTGGTTGACCATTTCTAGGTCTTTGTAAAACTATTCATTTCCTCTGCCCATTTTTTAATCTATTTTTTTTTTTTTTGCTATTCAGTTATATGAGTTCTTTTTATATTTTGGATATTAATTATCAGATCTATGATTTGCAAATATTTTCTCCCATTCCACAGATTGCCTTTTCATTTTGTTGATGGTTTCCTTTGCTGTGCAGAAGCTTTCAAGTTTAACATAGTTCCACTTGTTGATATTACCTGTTTTGCCTTTGCTTTTAGTGTGAAATGCAATCGCTTCTCAGCCTTTTGGCTAAGATCAAGTGTAGTGTGAAATGCAAAAAAATTATTGTCAATTCCGATGTCAAGGAACTTGCCCCCTGTTTTCTTCTAGTAGTTTCGTGGTTTCAAGTCTTACTTTCAGTGTTTAATCCATTTTGAGTTTATTTTGTGTATGGCGTAAGACAAGGGTCCAGTTTTCCCATCACAATTTATTGAAGAGACGGTCCTTTGCCTATCATATATTCTTGGCTCCTTTATTTTAAATTAATTGAATTATGTGGGTGGGCTTATTTCTGGGCTCTCTATTCTGTTTCATTGATCTGTGTGTCTGTTTTTATGCCAACATGTTTTTTTCATGGTTATACCTTTGTAATATAGTTTGAAATTGAGAACTGCAATCTTTCCAGCTTTAGTCTTCTTTCTCAAGATTGCTTTGGCTATTTAGTGTCTTATGTGGTTCCATACAAATTTTAGCATTGTTTATTCTACTTCTGGGAAAAATGCCATTGGAATTTTGATAAGGATTGCCTTGAATCTGTAGGTTGCATTGGGTGGTACAGACGTTTTAATAATATCAATTCTTCCTATCTGTGAGCACAGAACATCTTTCCATTTATTTGTGTCTTCAGTTTCTTTCATCAGTATCTTACAATTTTTAGGTTACAGATCTTTTCCTCCTTGGTTAAAGTTTTTCCAGGTAATGTATTCTTTTTGATGCAATTATACGTGGGATTGTTTTAACTTCTCTGATAGTCTATCATTAGTATATAGAAATGTAAGTGATTTTTTGTATATTGATTTTGTATCCTGCAACTTTACTAAATGCATTGAATAGTTACAACAGTTTCTTGGTGGAATCTTTGGGGTTTTCTATAAATACATATACATATACACACACACATATATATATATATATATATACACCATCTGCAAATAGAGACTGTTTTACCTCTTACAATTTGGATGCCTTCTATTTCTTCTTCTTGCCTAATCACTCTATCTAGGACTTCTACTATGTTGAATAAGAATTGTGAGAGTAGGCATCCTTGTCTTGTTTCTGATCTTAGAAGAAAAACTTTCAGCTTTTCACCACTAAATATAATGTTAGCTGTGGACTTGCCATACGTGGATTTTATTATATTGAGCTACGTTCATTCTATACCCAGTTTGTTGAGAGTTTTTATCATGAATGAATATTCAATTTTGTCAGATGCTTTCTCTGCATCTATTGAGATGAGCATATGATTTTTATCCTTCATTTTGTTAATGTGGTATATTATGTTGATTGATTTACAGATGTTGAATCATCTTTGCATCCCTGGAATAAATCCCAGTTGATCATGGCATATGGCCCTTCTAATGTATTGTTGAAATAAGTTTGCTGATATTTTGTAGATGATTTTGCACTATGTTCATCAGGAATATTGGCCTGTCATTTTCTTCTTTTGTGGTGGCCTCTTCTGGTTTTGGTATCAGGGTAATGTTGGCATCATAAAATGAGTGTGGAAGTGTTTCTTCCTCTTCTCTTTTTTAGAAGAGTTTGGAGAAAGGGATTGGTATTAGTTCTTCTATAAATGTTTGGTAGAATTCACCAGTAAAGCTTTCTGGTCCTGGGCTTTTCTTTGTTGGGAGGCATTTGATTACTGATTCTGTCTCCTTATTCATAATTGGTCTGTTAGATTTTCTATATCTTCATGATTCAGTCTTGGTAGGTTGTATACTTATAGGAATATATCACTTCTAGGTCTTCCAATTTATTGGCATATAATTGTCTGTAGTGGCCTTATAATTGTTTATATTTCTGTGTCATCAGTTGTAACTTCTCTTTCATTTCTGATTGTATTCATTTCAGTCGTCTCTTTTCCTGGTAGGTCTAGCTAAATGTTTATCTTTTTGTTTAATCGATCTTTTGTTTATTGACCTAAATGTTTATCTTAATTTTATTGATCTTTTCCATTTCCTTTTTTAGTATCTATTTTATTTATCTTCACTCTAATCTCTGTTATTTCCTTTCTTCTAATGTTGGGCTTAGTTTGTTCTTTTTCTAGTTCCTAAAGATATAAAGTTAGGTTGTTTATTTGAGCTCTTTTTTCTTAATGTAGGTATTTAACTCCTACGAACTTCCCTCTTAGAATGCTTTTTCTGCATGCCATTAGTTTTGATATTTTGTTGCATTTTCATTTGTCTCAAGATATTGTTTAATTTCTCTTTTGATTTCTTCTTTGACCCATTGGTTGTTCAGTAGCATGTGGTTTAATCTTCACATATTTGTGAATTTTCTGATTTTCTTCTTATAAATGACTTCCAGTTTCATACCTTTGTGGTCAGAAAAGATGCTTGACATTTCACCTTCTAAATTTATTGACTTTTTTTGTGGTCTATCATATGATCTGTCCTAGAGAATGTTCCACATGCACTTAATAAGAGTGTATATTCTGTTGCTTTTAGATGGAATGTTCTGTAAATGTCTTTTAAGTCCATCTGGCCTAATGTGTAATTCTTAAGTCCAGTGCTACTTTATTGATTTTCTGCCTGCATGATCCATACATTGTTGAAACTGGTGCATTGAAGTCCCTGCTCTTATTGTATTGCTGCCTATTTCTCCCTGTAGGTCTGTTAATACTTGAAAAAGGATTTATTGGTTACAATCATAGTTGTAGAAATTAAGAACAAAGACATAGTACACTTAAATTTTTCATAGAAAGATAGTACATAGACAAGGATGGGGGAAAATCCATCATGATGTTGGAAAAAGATCTATACTTCAATTGACTAACTTGGAAAATAAATACTTAGTGATTACTTTTATGATTGAAAGAAGACTTTATAGTCCAACAGGCCTTATACATAATTCCAGCTGTATTTGCCTTAAACAACTTAACCTGTAAGCCTTAGACACTCACCTGTAAAATGGAAATAGTAACTCCTTGCAGAATTCTCCACTTGATAATATGAGGTAACAACCAGAGATGTTATGCAAAGCACCTAATACAGGTTATGTCTGACTCCACAGCATGAGCTCTAAAGTAGTAGATTCTTTCTCTTGCTATAATTGTCTTAATAATTAAAACAAATCAATAAGCTTTACACCAGTCCCAATTTCTTTGTTTCCCCCCAGCAATGTGGAGTGGCCTCTTCACTCACTTAACAGAATCATGGAATAACTTTAAGGGCCTAGATCCAAATTATACAACATGGATGGATATCATGCAGAAGCATGGCTACCGAACACAAAAGTTTGGAAAACTGGACTACACTTCAGGACATCACTCCATTAGGTAAAAAAATATATAACAAAATAATCTAATATGCTACCCTCTGCTATAGCACATACATGTACTCTTTTTTGACTTTCGTTTTCTATTTTTCTACAAAGGTGAAAGTAAATCTCTTAATCCCTTGATTGTGTTAATTTGGCTAATATTTCACCTTTCTTTAATCTTCTTAAAATATTAAGTTGCTAATACGCTAGTAATTTTGTTTTTCTTAAACATCAAAGGTCTTTAAAATTGTTTAGTCCAAAATTTATTCTGAGTTTTTGTTATACAATGTCTACTTTCTTATTCACTTTACATTCTTTTTTAAAGACCATAATCTTCTTGGTACTTGCTTTTGTCAGTTATCTCCAATGTCAGCCTATTATAACTTTTTTTTTTCCATTTTATTAAGTCCTCAAAAACCAGGTGGCCAAGCATAGTGGGTAAGAGCAGAGATCTGGAATCAGATTCCATACTTACAAATCTTGGTTTCTCTGTTTACTGCTGACCTCTAGTAGTACAATCTTGGGAACATTATCTAAGCTAACTTAACTTTAATTTCTTTATTGTGAGGATTAAATGGAATGAGATCTGCAGAAAAAAAAAAAAAAAAAGGCTAACACAGCAGATTTGAGATGGCTATCCTTAGAAAGGCCTGCTTCCAAGAATGGCCCTTGGCTTATATCTGGTAACTTGAATTTCAGGAGTATTCCCTCTATTCCCTGATAAAAGTGACTTATTATGTACCTAGAGTGTAAAATGTGATTTGTGCTGAACACCTGCTTTCCCTCTGAGAGTCTGGGATTTTGGTATGTGGTAGGCAGAGGGTGATCGGCCTCAATAACAACTTGGGTACTAATGAGCTTCCCTGATAGACAACACTTCACATGCATTGTCATGTTTGATGCTGGATGAATTAAGTGTGCTCTTTGTGACTCTACTTGGAAACTTGTAAGTGGTTTGCTATGGACTTACCCTAAATACCTTTTCCCTTTGCTGATTTTGCTTTGTGTCCTTTCACTATAATAAATCATAGCCATGTGAACAACTACATGCTGAGTCCTGTGAATCCTCCTAGCGAACTTGGGTATGATCTTAGAGTCTTCCAACACATTGACCCCTGGCATAAATACCTATTAAAGGCTTAGAGCAGTACCTCTTGCCTACCAGGTGCTAATTGAGGATTATGGCAGTGGTAGTAGTGATGATGATAATTCTAATGATTATGGTAAGAACCAGAAAATAAATTAAATAAAATAATAGTGAATGTAGTGAGGTAAATAGTGTTACCCAAAACTTCATGTCCCCCTGGAACTTCAGAATGTGACCTTATTTGGAAATAGATCCTGTTTACAGATGCAATTAATTAACGGTTCAAGATGAAGTCATCTTGAATTTAAAAGTGAGACCTACATCCAATGACTAGTGTTCTCATTAGAAAAGAAAAGGACATAAATACACACAGAAGGCAGTGTGAATGAAGATGGAAGCAGAGACTGGGATGATCACAGCTATAAACCACAGAAGAGGAAAAAAAAGGAATAATTCTTCCCAAGAGCCTTCAGAGGGAGCATGGCCCAGCCAATACCTTGATTTATGATTTTTAGCCACTAGAACCGTGAGAAAATAAGTTTGTTGTTTTAAGCCACACTTTTTGCAGTAATTTGCTACTGCAGCCCTAGGAAACTAATACAATGAGTTTTGGGTAAACAGATACTAAAATAGAATAATCTGAGTATTATTAGTCTTGCTCTTCTGGGTAATGTCAAATTTCTTTCCTTTTCTGTCCTCCAAAATCTGAAAGATACCCATCCTGAAAACCCAGAAGGGACCCTCACATCTCCTCCCCACCTCTGTCTTGTAATCCATCACCAGATGTTGTCAGCTCTACTTCTAAAATAGATCTCCAGCTAATTCACTTACAATCTCTACCAAGCCACTAGCCTCTCCTGCCTAAAATATTGAAGTGGCCCTCTAACGTTTCCCCTATCTCACCCTTTTGTAGGCAGCCAGAGTGATCTTTTTAAAATAAACATCTGATCGAGTGACTTATCCGCTTAAAATCTTTCAGTGTTTTTTTTTTCCCCCCTCTGTAAGTAGGCTAAAATCCCAAATCCACAACATGGTTTGTAAGACCTTACATGATCCAGTCCCTGCATGCCTCCTGTCTCATTTCATACCTCATGCTCTCCTCCTCAGTATGCAGTTGCTCCTTCATTTCTTTCACGTGTCTTCACTAGCTCTGGACCACCGCACAAGTCTGTGCACAAAGCTCTTCCCCCACTCTGTCCAGTAATGCGGCAGAAGAAAAGGGTGGAAGCAGAGGTAAATGTAGTGGAAGGAGCACAGACTTTGAGTCCCACCAGAACTGTTAAACCTCCAACTTCCCTGCCTATCATCCTTGTGATCATGGGAGAGTTACTTGACTTCTCTAAGTGTCAGTGTGCTTCTCTGAAAACTGGAATTAATAATAAACACCTGAGTGCACCCCGCTGACTCGGTTGGTGGAGCATGTGACTCTTGATCTCATGGTCATGAGTTTGAGCCCCATGTTGGGTATAGAGATTACTAACAAACTTTTTTAAATCTTAAAAAAATAATAATAATACCTACCTCATTGGAAGATTAGGGTTTTAAATGAGTTAATATAAGAGATCATGTAAAAAGATTAAATAAGGCGGGGGGGGGGGGGGTACCTGGGTGGCTCCATCAGTTAAGCATCCAACTTTGGTCATAATCTCACTGTTCATGAGTTCTAGCCCCCGCATCTGGCTCTGCACTGAGAACTTGAAGCCTGGAGCCTGCTTCGGATTCTCTGTCTCTCTCTCTCTTCCCCACCCCCTCTGTGTACACACATGCACATGCTCTCTGTCTCAAAAATAAATAAATAAAACATTAAAAAAATTTTAAAAAGATGCAATGAGGTAATATGAAGTATTTAACAATGCCTGGCACAGAATAAGTGTTTAATCAAGAGGAAAATTATTATAAAAATGGCTTAACTAGAATTATAGTTTAATATTTACATAATGCCTTCTTTTTTCTAAAGTGTGTTGCACTGCTAATTATTTGGTGCAGTTTCACAAATTTCTTTTTAAAATTCTTCTACTTTCTAGAAAGTAAGCTTAATCCAAAGTAAAATGTAACTATTCTTATTATCCTATCCTATCCTATTGTCCTCTTGTTTTCTCAGTTTCCTCAGCCAATCCCATAATAAAAAGAATCTAAGATTGAATGCCTCATACTCCCTGTAACTATCATTCTGTATGTGACACAGTTAAAATATGATTTTAATTTTACTCCTCAGTGGGATAATAAAGACCCTGTTTCTCTTTTTCATTGCTTTATTCCCACTGCCAATATGGTGCCAGTGCATTGTAGGCACAGAATTAATTGTTGAAATGAATGAGATAGAAAGTTACATTGATCTATCTATAGCTTATTATTTGATAAACATTGATGTTTTGTTTAAATTATGGTTTAAAATCAGTAAAAGGAAAAGAGCCACTTCACCATTGATATTTAGGACATCAAAGATGGTTTCCAGTAAAATAATTGCTTGTAGCTAATTTTCATATCTCACCAGAGCTTAGAAAATTGAAATAACCTCTCAGGATTATTTGTGTTAGTGCTGTATGTACCCACACAGTCATTTCGCTGACAGATAGGTCAAGGTAGCTGTTAATAGTGTATCTGCAAAAGTTATATGAATTATGCTACATTATCTTTTATATTTTCCATTCCATTTTAAAAATTGGTCTCAGAAAAAAAAGTCTCTCAATGTCAAATTTAATAGGGGTATTTACTATTGTGATAGACTGACTCTCAAAGTCAAAACTTGTTTTTATAACTCTGCTGCCTTTCCCACTGAAATTGGCCATTTTTTAACCTACTTGTATTTTCAGGCAGCATTACAAATTTCTTTAGTTTATTACTACAATATCCCATCTTTCTTTTTTAGGCATCAAGTAATACTTTCTTCTTGTATCAGTTTAGGAACACTAGTCCAGCTATGTGTCCCTTCTGTACATAATATACTACACCATCCTGGGATCTTTAAAGGCTTCACACTTGTATCTTCCAGACAACTGTTAAACAAGTAGTGGTGGTAGTACTCATTAAGATTCTACTTACTAATTATAAGACTTTATGCAAGTTATGTATCTCCTTAACACCCCTCACATTGTATGTATTATACCTATAATATGATTAAGTTCAAATATGCTGTATCTTATTAGCAACTGAACCGAAACATTTGTATTTAATTCATAGGGTGTTTTGGTAATTTTTACTATCAGGTAAAACTGTTTGCCAGTATATTCTCAATATCAAACACAGTGATTCTCAACCAAGGGCAGTTTTGACACCCCACTTTCCAAACAGAAATCAGGGTAGGGGCAGAGAGAGAGAATCCCATGCCCTGTCAGTGCAGAGCCCAGCATGGGGCTCGATCCCACAAACCATGAGATCATGATGTGAGTGAAACCGAGAGACAGATGCTTAACTAACTGAGCCACCCAGGAACCCCAGACTCTATTTTTAAATGATGGGAGTAGAGTAGTGATCAAAACACAAAAATCTCTAAACTCGTGGAACTTACATTCTAAAGGCATCACAAGACAATTTAAATAAGCTGCTGTTTTCTCTTTCCCAGCTAAAAGTTTAAAAGTTTAAAACCTAAAATCAAATCCTCTATTATCTTACTACTACTGAAATTTATCTACATTCTCAATTCATGTAACGTCATGTTTTTCTGAAGCCAAGTCAGAATAGGCAATTTTCACTCCTCTGAAACAAATGAAAAATAAAGTCCTACTTCCAAAATGAGAGACTTGCTTTGCAAAATTCTTAAGCTTGAACCTCTTGGCAGACAGCAAAGTGAAGCAAATCATGAGCTGATGACATCACCCTTCCTGTCCCCAGTTAGGCTTTCAGATCAGAAGCACAGACTTTCTCAACAGAATCAGAGCGACTAAGAAGGAAGAGATAGAACTCAGAATAGCAACTGTAGAGCCCTCTCTCAGCCCCTTTCAATTCTGTAGCCTAGTGGTAAGCATGTGTATATCTCATTCACATCCACTATTATTTTATAATCTAAGATCACATATATCTTTACATTGGTTTTCTCCATATCAAAGAAGTGTTTTATTCTTATAACGGAGAAAGGGATCTATTCCTTTGGTCATCTTAGAAGCCTTTGTAGAACCCACACTACTACTACCACCATCTTATTATCTTTAATGAAATTTACTATCTAGAACACCTTGCATTATTCTGGATGCATTCCCAGATTAATTTATGATAATGGAAGAGTCTTCTTTTTTTTTTTTTAATTTTTTTTTTCAACGTTTATTTATTTTTGGGACAGAGAGAGACAGAGCATGAACGGGGGAGGGGCAGAGAGAGAGGGAGACACAGAATCGGAAACAGGCTCCAGGCTCTAAGCCATCAGCCCAGAGCCCAACGCGGGGCTCGAACTCACGGACCGCAAGATCGTGACCTGGCTGAAGTCGGACGCTTAACCGAGTGCGCCACCCAGGCGCCCCAATGGAAGAGTCTTCTGATGACTAACCGAGCTGAGGCAGCCCCTAGAGCTATCTTCAGAATGCTATCTACCATAATTCCTAGATCAGTTTCTTGAAACACTAGTGATACCTCTGAGCCTACAACTTCATTACTGTGCTTGGATTTTTTCCTATTTAATTACTAAATTTTAATGCACTATGTATTTAGCTGCCTGTAATGAAGTTTATATCTCCTACTTTGGCCAGCGTTAGCCATTTGTGGAAATTTATCTCAATCTATTTGAGAAGAGCCTAAAGCTCTCTAATAATGTGGAGATTTAACTTTTCAGTTTAACATTAGCATTAGCCAGATATGACCTAGCTGGAGAGACTCAAAATAAGGAGGTTAAAAAAAAAAAAAAAAAAAAAAAAAAAAAAGCCTAGATAACTAAAGTACAGGCAAAATATGTTGTCTTCTGTTTAAAAGAGGAAGTGATCACATTCAAATTTTTTTTCAGGGGATGGGAATAAAGGCTGTAAAGTACTGTATTTAATTTATCTCTGAAATTGCAATTTATCTTACTATTGACTACAAAATTCTGTTTAGTTTAATTGGCAATACTTTTAATAGTGTATATGTGTATATAGACACACGCATACACACATAAACAGTATAGTTTTAATAGCATTTTAAATTTAATAAACTCATAGAAGTAGAACATTACTAGACTAAAATGGACAGGAGGGAGAAACTTCTGAACAAAGCCATCCAAGTAGGAAGGTAAAAACCTTTTGGAGAACTTTGGATAAACCAGAATTCTTGCAGGGAAGCAATGAAAGGTAAGGCTTTCATATGTGAGAAAGGCTTCAGAAACAGGTTCAGGCAGCTCACAGAAAATAGCCTGCATGTTTCATCATCTGGTAAGCTAAATTTGAGAATCTCCATAAAGGTGTGGTTCTGTAAATAACAACAACAACACAACAACAACAACTATTTTGGAATGGTTCTGTTTTTTTTCTTTTCATTCTTGAACAGATTTTTTGCTTGCTGATCAAGTCCCATGATTATTTTACATGAATTTTTTTGGAGTTCATGTAATTTCTTTTTTATTATTATTATTATTTTTTTAATGTTTATTTATTTTTGAGAGAGAGACAGAGCACAAGCAGGGGAGGGGCAGAAAGACAGGGAGACACTCTATCCGAAGCAGGCTCCAGGCTCTGAGCTGTCAGCACAGAGCCCGATTCAGGGCTCAAACTCATGAACCATGAGGTCATGACCTGAACCGAAGTCAGATGCTCAACTGACTGAACCATCCAGGTGCCTCTCATGTAATTTCTTGATTGATCTAATTTGTCATCTGTTCCAAGTTTCCTTGTGTTCCTTTAAGTATTTCCATCCTTCCAGTTGTCTTTTATATTGTCTACACTCTGTTGTAGTTAGCCATGAAAAATAGAGAATTTATTGACTATTTAGTATTATTAGTATAAAATGTGTTTATAATAAAAACTGTAATTATGAAATTATTTAGAATATAAAGTACAGTATTATGTTAACATTATTAGATCAGTATTTCATGTTACATATAATAAATATTAATAAAAATAATATTATTTAGTGGCAAAAAAAATCTATAATTTTCATCTTATTTACAAATAGCTCTATGAATAAAAGATTAAAGAGCACTAGATACTTTGATTTCACCAAAAAAGTAAAATGGTTGGAATTAATAAAAGTAATCAATGAAAAAACATGCATATATTCAGCATTTAAATAACATATATTAAAAAGGAATGTTCCAACCTAAATTTGCCAGAGTTTATTCATTACACTAAAACAGACTGTTTTTTGAGTGTTTGTATATGTGAGGAAGATACATGACAGCCTTATAATAGTCCTTTAAGAGATGGTATGTGTATTTCTTACCAGTTTGAGAAAAGAACATTTAATGGAAAGGAATATGGATTTCTTTTTCTTTTACAGAATATGTTAGGCTGATACCAAAATTTGCAAGGGGATTATTCACAATTGTAATGTTTTCATTAAGGAGACTTATCTGAGATACATCTAGCTGTTTAAATCCCATCAGAAACAATAATTGTATGTGTGTGTGTGAGAGAGAGAGAAAGAGATCTCCATAGAACTCTTGAAGTCTGAGAGTTAATTATCTTAGGTAGCTGCAGGTTAGTCTAACCTCTCCAAATTCATCTTGAAGGAAAACAGTCATGTAATCAATTGTAGTGTGTCATATTTTTTCACATGTGATTGCTATGTTAATTAATCCCGTGCTACCTGCAGACGGACTGTATCCAGTGCTGCAGCATAATTTGGCATATTGGCACAGAAAACCTGCACAGCAATGGCACACATGTACATTTCTGCAAAAATTTGTTGGTATTGTGTTAGGGTTTTCTTTTTCTATGCATACTGGAGGATAGTTTATTGTTAAAAAGAATTAACCAAACTGCTAATTGGATAGTGCATTTAGCCGTCACCTTGTTTCTGGAACTGAACCAAGGTAGTCCATTGATGGGCTACTGAAGATACTATTTTGATTATCCTGTCTAAAAACTGAGAAGTTTTTGCATAAAAGAATTCTTAGACTGGTATGTAGAACAACACATCTCAAATTTTAATATGCATATAAATCACCTGGGCATCATGTTAAATATCCTTTTTGATTCATTGAGTCTGGGAGGGACGTGAAATTCTGCATCTGTATCAAGCTCCCAGGTGATGCTGATGCTGTTGGTCCATAGACCACTTTGGAGTAGTGAGGATATAAAGAACTGGACCTCAGGTAGAGGATGGACAAGTTATAACATATTGTGAATGCCTTTATCAGAAACATGATAATTTTGTGTCCCTTTGTCCACTCATGTGAGATTGAATGTGAAAAAAGCAAATAACATCTTACTGTTATGGCAGTAGTTTTGACCTCGTGGACCCCCCCGACAGCCCTTCAGGGTCTCTGGGATCTGCTAGGTCTCTGCAGGGTCTCTGGGATCAGCTGTAAATACCCTGTGGAAGAGATCCAGAACCATCTTGTTAAAACTGCACACCCCAACCACTACTTTTAAGAGCAAGAGACATAGCTGACTTTCCTAACAAAGAGAAACAGACAGAGAGTTAGGCAAAATGAGGAGACAGAGAAATATGTACCAAATGAAAGAACAGGACAAAAATCACAGCAAGAGAAACAAGAAACCTAAGTGAAACAGAGCTAAGTATTACACCTGATGGAGAATTTAAGGTAATGATCATAAAGATACTCACTGGACTTGAGAAAAGAGAAGAGGACGTGAGACCATTAAAAAATTCAAAATGATAAAAAAATAACAAATCATGGGGCACCTGGGTGGCTCAGTCACTTGAGCATCCAGCTTCGGCTTATGTCATCATCTCACGGTTTATGAGTTCAAGCCCTGTGTCAAGTTTGCTGCTGTCAATGCAGAGCTACTTTGGATCTTCTGTCTCCCTCTCTGCCCCTCCCTGACTCATGTGCACATGTGCACTTACATGCTCTCTATCTCAAAAATAAACATAAAAAAAAAAAGAATCAGAAATAAAGAACAAAATAATTCCAATTAAAAATACACTAGATGGGGACTCCTGGGTGGGTGTCGGTTGGGTGTCCCACTTTGGCTCAGGTCATGATCTAGCGGTTTGAGCCCCATGTTGAGCTCTGTGCTGACAGCTCAGAGCCTGGAGTCTGCTTCAGATTCTCTCTCTCTCTCTCTCTCTCTCTCTCTGCACCTCCCTGCTCATGCTCTCTCTCTCTCAAAAATAAATAAAAATTAAAAAAAAATTAAAATACACTAGAGGGGGCACCTGGGTGGCTCAGTCGGTTAAGTGTCTGACTTTGGCTCAAGTCATGATCTCGTGGTTTGTGAGATCAAGCCCCATGCCAGGCTCTGCACTGACAGCACAGAGCCTGCTTGGGATTCTCTCTCTCTCTCTCTCTCTCTCTCTCTCTCTCTCTCTCTCTCTCTCCTTCTCCCCTTCTTTTGCACACACACTCTCTCAAAATAAATAAGTTAACTTAAAAAAATTTTAATACACTAGATGGAATAAATAGCAGGCTAGAAGAAGCAGAAGAACAAGTCAGCAACCTGGAGGATAGAGTAATGGAAAGTAATCAAGCTGAGCAGATGACAGAAAAAAAAACTTATGCAAAATTAGAATAGACTTCGGGAACTCAGTGGCTCACTCAAGCATAATAATATTTGCATTATAGGGACCCAGAAAAGAATAGAGGAAAGGGGGAAGAAAATCTATTTGAAGAAATAATAGATGAAACTTCCCAGGAAGTAAATTCAGATCCAGGAGGCCCAGACATTCCCCCCCAAAAATCAACACCAAGACATACACTAATTAAAATGGCAAAAAGCAGTGATAAAGAAGTAATTTTAAAAGTAGCAAAAGAAAACAGTTACATCCAAGGGAAAACCCATAAGGCTCTTAGTGGATTTTTCCACAGAAACTTTGCAGAAGGGAGTGGCATGATACATTTAAAGTGCTGAAAGGAAAAAGATCTGCAGCCAAGAATCCTCTATTCAGCAAGCTATCATTCAGAATCGATGGAGACATAAAGAGTTTCCCAGACAAAAATTGAAGGAGTTCATTAGAGCACCTGGCTGACACTGTCAGTTAAGTGCCGACTCCTGATTTTGATTCAGGTCATGATCTCAGGGCCATGGGATGGAGCCCCACATTGGGATCCTCACTGAGCATGAAGCCTCCTTAAGATTCTTTCTCTCTCCATCTCTCTCTTCCTTCTCTCTCTTTCTTCTCTCAAATTAAAAAATTAAAGGAGTTCATGACTAACCTAGCCCTACAAGAAATATTAAAGAGGACTCTGAGTGGAGAGACCATGAATAGGAATATGAAAAGTGAGAAACACAGAGGTAGTAAAAATAAGTTTATATGAAAAAATCAGCCAAGGGACTCACAAAAGGAAATAAAGTATGACATCGTATACCTAAAATGTGGGAAGGAGAGGAGTAAAGAATGGGTTCAAACTTGAGCAACCATCAACTTAAGATAGACTGCTCTATGCAGAAGATGTTACATACAGACCTAATAGAAACCACCAACAAAATGTAATAGAAATGTAAAAAATAAAGAGAAAGGAATCCAAATATATCACTAAAGAAAAGCCAACTTATGGTGACAAAAGAAAGCAAGGAAGAAAAGAACAGAGAAGATCCACAAACACAACACAAATAACAAAATGGCAATAAATAAAATAAATACAAAATAAATATATACATATCTAACAATAATTACTTTGAATGTAAATGGACTAAATTCTCCAATCAAAAGACACAGGGTGGTGGACCATCTAAATGCTGCTTACAAGAGACACACTTCATACCTAAAGACACTTGCAGCCTGAAAGTGAGGAGATGCAAAAACATTTATCATGCAAACAGGTGTCAAAAGAAAACCAGGGTTTCAATACTTAGACAAAATTGACTTAAAACCAAGAATGTAACAAGAGACAAAGGACACTATATAATCATCACAGAGACAATCCAAAAAGAAGATATAATTGTAAATATTTATGCACCCAACATGAAAGCACCCAAATACATAAAACAGTTAATAATAAGTACAAATGAACTAATCAATAATACAATAATAGTAGGGGACTTTAACACTCCACTTATATCAATGGACACATCATCTAAACAGATAATCAAAAAGGAAACAGTGGCTTTGAATGACAAACCAGATGGATTTAATAGATACATTAATAGATATGGATATATTCAGAACATTCCATCCCAAAAGAGCAGAATACACATTCTTTTCAAGTGTACATGGAACATTCTCCAGAATAGATCACATATTAGGTCACAAAATAAGTCTTGACAATTTCAAAAAGACTGAAGTCATACCACATATCTTTTCTTATCACAACACAATGAAATTAGAAATCAACTATAAGAGGGTTGCCTGGGTGGCTTAGTCGGTAAAGCATCTGACTTTGGTTCAGGTCACAAGATTCAGGTCAGCAGATTTTTTCCTTCCTGCAGTTTGTGGGTTCAAGCCCTGTATTGGGCTCTGTTTTGATAGCCTGGAGCCTGCTTCGGATTCTGTATCTCCCTGTCTCTCTTCCCCTCCCCCGCTCACTCTCTCTCAAAAATAAACAAACATTAAAAATAATTTTTTAAAAACACCAGAAAAAATCTGGAAAGAACACAAATACATGGAGGTTAAATAACATGCTACTAAACAATGAATGGGTCAACTAAGAAATCAAAGGGAAAATAAAAATACATGGAGACAAGTGGAAATGAAAACACAAGAGTCCAAAATTTTTGTGATGCGGAAAAAATGGTTCTAAGAGAGAATTTTATAGCACTACAGGCCCACAAAAAGAAGCAAGAAAAATTTCAAATAAACAACTTGACCTTACACTTAAAGGAGATAGTAAAAGAAAAAGAAACAAAACCCAAAAGCAGCAGAAGGAAGGAACTAATAAAGATTAGAACAGAAATAAATGATATAGACACTGAAAAACAATAGAATAGATCAATGAAACCAGGAGCTGACCCTTTGATAACATCAACAAAATTGACAAACCTCTAGCCACACTCATCAAAAAAGAAAAGAGAGAGAGAAGGAGAGGACTCAAATAAACAAAATCAGAAACAAAAGATGAGAATTAACAACCAACATCACAGAAATACGAAGGACAATCAGAGATATATTTTGAAAAATTACATCCAAAAAACTGGGCAACCTAGAAGAAATGGATAAATTTCTAGAAACATACACTAAAACTGAAACCAGAGGAAATAGAAAATTTGAACAAACCAATTACCAGCAATGAAATTGAATCAAACAAAACAAAACAAAACAAAACAAAACAAAACAAAAACAAAAACCTCCCAATGAACAAAAGTCTAGGACCAGACATCTTCATAGGTGAATTCTACTGAACATTTAAAGAGTTAATACCGATTCTCAAACTTTTTCCAACAATAAGAAGTGGAAGTAAAATTTCCAAATTAATTCTATGAGGCCAGCATTACCCTGATAACCAAAACCATAGAAAGACACAACAACAACAACAAACTACAGGCCAATATCTCTGATTAATATAGATGTAAAAATCCTCAACAAAAAAAATTAGCAAACCAAATCCAACAATACATTTTAAAAAATAATTCACCACAATCAACTGAGATTTATTCAAGGATGGTTCAATATTTGCAAATCAGTCAACATGATACATCACACCAATAGGAGAAAGGACAAAAACCACGTGATCATTTTTAGTAGATGCAAAAAAAAGCACATAACAAAGTATGTCATCCATTCATTATTTTAAAAACCTTCAACAAAGTAGATTTAAAGGGAACACACTTCAACATAATAAATGCCTTATGTGAAAAACCCACAGCAAACATCATACTTAATGGTGAAAAACTAAGAGTTTTTCCTTTATGGTCAGGAACAAGACAGGGATATCCACTCTCACCACTGTTACTTAACTTAGTACTGGAAGTTCTAGCCCCAGCAGCCAGAAAAAAGAAAGGAATAAAAGGCATCCAAATTGGTAAAGAAGAAGAAAAATTTTCACTATTTGCAGATGACATGGTACTATATATAGAAAACTCCAAAGACTCCACCAAAAAACTACTAGAACTGATAAATGAATTCAGTAAGGTTGCAGGGTACAAAATCACTGTACAGAAATCCATTGCATTTCTATACACTAATAGTGAAGCAGGAAAAAGAGAAATTAAGAAAACAATCCCATTTACAGTTGCACCAAAAATAATAAAATTCCTAGGAATAAATGTAACTGAAGAGGTGAAAGACCTATATTCTGAAAACTATAAAGCACTGATGAAAGAAATTGAAGGTGACAATGGTGAAAGAAATGGGATGACATTCCATGCTCATGGATTGGAACCACAGATATTATTAAAATATCTATACTACCCAAAGCAGTATACAGATTTAATACAATCCCTATCAAAATACCAACAGCATTTTTCACAGAGCTAGAACTATCAAAAAATTTGTATGGAACCACAAAAGACCCTGAATAGCCAAAGCAATCTTGGAAAAGAAAAACAAAACTGGAGGTATCATAATTGCAGACTTAGGTTACGTTACAAAGCTGTAGTAATCAAAATAATATGGTACTGGCACAAAAATAGACACATAGATCAACAGAATAGAAAGCCCAGAAATAGACCCACAATTTTTGATAAAGGATGCAAGAATATGCAATAAGAAAAAGGCAGTCTCTTTGACAAATGGTGCTGGGGAAAATGGACAGCTACATGCACAAGAATAATACTGGACCAATTTGTTACATCATACACAAAAATAAACCCAAAATGGATCAAAGATCTAAATGTGAGACCTGAAACCATAAAAATCCTAGAAGACGGCACAGGCAATAATATCTCTGACATTGGCCATAAGAACATCTTTCTAGATATGTCTCCTGAGACAAGAGAAACAAAAGCAAAAATAAACTATTGGTACTGCATCAAAATAAACAGCTTCTCACAGCAAAAGAACAACCAACAAAAACAACCTACTCAATGGGAGAAGATATTTGCAAATGACATATCCAAAATCTGTGGGTTAGTATCCATTTCTAGTATCCATTTCTCCAAAGAAGACATCCAGATGGCCAAACAGACGCATGAAAAGATGCTCATCATCACTCATCATCAGGGAAACGCAAATCAAAACCATAATGAGATATCACCTTACACCTGTCAGAATGGCTGAAATCAAAACACAAGAAACAAGTGTTGGTGAGGATGTGGAGAAATAGGAAACCTGGTGCACTGTTGATAGGAATGCAAACTGGTGTAGCCTCTGTGGAAGACAGTGTAGAGGTTCAAAAAGTTAAAAATGGAACCACCATATGATTTAGTAATCACACTACTGAGTATTTACCCAAAAACCAAAAAGCTAATTCAAAGGGAAACATGTACTCCTATGTTTATTGAAGCTTTGCAATAGTGAAATTATGGAAACAACCTAAGTGTCCATTGATAGATGAATGGATAAAAAGGAAGTGGTATATATATACAATGGAATATTATTCAGCCACAGAAAGGAATGAAATCTTGCCATTTGCAACAACATGGATGGAGCTAGAGAGTATAATGCTAAGCAAGATAAGTCCATCAGAAAAAGACAAATAGCCTATGATTTCACCCATATGTGGAATTTAAGAAACAAATCAACAAAGGGAAAAAAAAAGAGAGAGAGAGAGAGAGAAAGAAACAAAAAAGCAGACTGTTAACTATAGAGAACAAGCACACAGTTACCATACGGGAGGTGGGTAGGGAGATGGGTGAAATGGGTGAAGGGGATTAAAGAGTACACTGATCTTGATGAGCACTGAGTTATATATGGAAATGTTGAATCACTATATTATACACCTGAAACAAAACTGTATGTTAACTACACTGGAACAAAAATAAAAATAAAATCCTCTCTTCTTCTGACAGAAAAAAAGACAAAATGCTAGAAAATTTAGGAGAGATATTAGGAACTTGAAACATTTTTTTATTTTACTAAATATCTTATATGAAAAAGTAACCCTTCTATAAGTGAATGTTATCCCCTGGAGCTTTGCAATAAGGTTATCCTGGTTAAGGTCAGAGGTGAAACAGCTGGGCTGATGATGGGCTTTGGAGACTTTGGGGCTGGGGTTGAAAATGAGGAGTTACTTCAAATAAAGCAAAAATTGCTTGGGAGCTGATGGAAATGTTCTAAAATTATTGTTTGTGTGCCTGGCTGGCTAGGTCAGTACAGCATGTGACTCTTGATCTAGGGTTGTGAATTCAAGCCCCACACTTGGCATAGAAATTACTTTAAAAAATTGGATTGTTGTGGGGCACCTGGGTGGCTCAGTCGGTTAAGCATCAACTTCAGCTTGGTATTACGGGTTCATAAGTTCAAGCCCTGCATCAGGCTCTGTGCTGACAGCTCAAAGACTGGAGCCTGCTTTGCATTCTGTGTCTCTTTCTGTCTCTCTGCCCGTTCCCCACTCATGCTCTGTCTCTCTCTGCCTCAAAAATAAATAAACACTAAAAAAAAAAAAAAAAAATTTGGATTGTTGTGATGGTTGCATAACTTTGCCAATCTACTAAAAGTCAATTGTACACTTAAAATGAAAAAAAAAAAAAAGAAAAAGTAACCCTTCTAAATAATCTATCTTAGTTTAAAGAACACACGGGTGAATATTTGCGTTTTGTCATTTTTTTTCCTGGTTTTTGTATTTGCAAGCCTCAGTAACCCTCTTAATGAGATCTAGTGTAGTGAGCCTGGTTCTTTACACGACTAGTCTAAAAATTGTTTTCCATATTGATTTCTTATATTTATGTTTAGTCAGTTTTTTTAAAATCTTTTTTAGTACCTTCTAACACACCTGTCTTTTGACCTCCTCAGCAATCGCGTTGAAGCATGGACAAGAGATGTTGCTTTCTTACTCAGACAAGAAGGCAGGCCTATGGTTAATCTTATCCCTAAAAAGACTAAAGTCAGAATAATGGAAGAAGACTGGAAGAATACAGACAGAGCAGTAAATTGGTTAAGAAAGGAAGCAAGTAATTACACTCAACCATTTGTTCTATACTTGGGATTAAATTTACCACATCCATATCCTTCACCATCGTCAGGAGAAAATTTTGGATCTTCAACATTTCACACATCTCTTTACTGGCTTAAAAAGGTAAGTACACTATTGTGTGCTCAAAAGTACAAGTTAACATTAGAAGCTGTATGTTATTGGTACTTGCCCAGGGTTTTTTTTATTATCACTTTTAAAGAAAAATTTAAAAATTGTTTACCTTAGTAAATCAAACTTGACCAATAATTGGTTCACAAAAACCAAAGGGACAATTTTACAGAAATAAATAAGTATTAAAACTCAGGAAACTACTTCTGAGTTGAACACATTTGCATATAATTTATCTATAAAAAGAGAAACTAGGGGCATCTGGATGGCTCAGTAGGTTAAGCATCTGACTTCTGCTCAGGTCAAGATCTTGCGGTGCATGAGTTTGAGCCCCAGTCAGGCCCTGTGCTGACAGCTGGGAGCCTGGAGCTTGCTTCAGATTCTGTGTCTCCCTCTTTCTCTCTGCCCCTCCCCCACTCACGCTCTGTCTCTGTCTCTGTCTCTGTCTCTCTCAAAAATAAAAATAAACATTAAAAAGAGAGAGAGAGAGAGAAACTAAAAGATACTCTCTTAAGAGTGCAGGCAGTCCTCACCTGCCACAGGTCAGGGTGGTAAAAGTGACCATGCAAGCTGAAACTGTACAAAGAGATCTCAATAATCAACTGAGAAAATGACTATTTTTCTAGGACTCCTAAATACATTTGTCAAAACATTAAACCTCTCTTCTTCTGGGTTATAAACATATAGGGAAATGAAAAAAAAATAGTAACACTAATGTTTAATGCACTAATGTTTAATAACTAAAAACACTAGAAACTGAGAATTAAAGTATTTTGTGTCTTTGTGAAAAAAAAAACAAATCAGGAGTTTGAACAGTGCTTGCCTGCTCGTTGTATAACAAGACATGGAGCAAGCAGCTCTACGTCTTGGCAGATTGTCATATTCCTTTCTAAACATGGATCACCTTCCAACATTTTACCTTTGCACTTTCAATGTCATGATAAATTTCTGAGAGCTCCCTTAAGGTACAGATTTTTGCTAGTGTCACTTTCCCTAGGACACGCTCATCCTTTTTTGCAACGGCCTTCCTCCTTTATATCCACCAGTGTGTCTTCGCCAAGCTCCTCTGGCTGCACAGCTAGAATGTATCAAATGGCAGCAGTGTCAGCATTCTCAGATTGGTTACTTTTTCTATAACTCTAATTAATGTTTGATTCAAATTTCACGTCTAGTGTTACCACTTTTTCATTTTTTTTTTTTTTTTACTCTACATTTATCTTTTTTGGTAAGTCCCCTCTTTTGATTATCCATTTTTGCAAAACGTCACGTGGATTTATCGCTGGGAGGCAAGGAGGCAGCACAAGGATACACTTTGCTGAGGGTACATAACTGAAGAAAAGATATGCAGTGACCAATCACTGACAGACGCTTTTAAAAATGACCTGATTAGTCACTGATTTGATACACATCTGTAATTTACATAGTGATTTGTAGACTAAAGAGCTAGCAGTATTTGTGAAATTTTGCGCTTTATGCAGTATAATTACAGTTAATGTGCTTTGGTAACTAAAATTTGAACTGTGTGTTGAGGGACTGGTATTCCTTAAACTGTGGTAACTGAAATCCATACACATCTGGACCATGCAAATGAGGACTACCTGTGTTATGAAACGTGTCAAGTTAAATTTAAGTTCGTACCTAATCAGGGGGTACCTGGGTGGCTTAGTCAGTTAAGAGTCCGACTCTTGATTTTGGCGTAGGTCATGATCCCAGGCTCATAAGATCGAGCCTCATGTCAGGCTTTGCACTGAGCACGGAGCCTGCTTAAGAGTCTGTCTGTCCCTCTGCCCCTCCTGGCTCTCACTCTCTAAAATTAAAAAACAAAAACAAAATCTCTAATCAAAAATGCTAGGGGCACCTGGCTGGCTCAGTCAGTAGAGCATGTGACTCTTGATCTTGTTATTGTAAGTTCAAGTCCCACATTGGGTGTAGAGATTATTTAAAACTAAAATCTTAAAAAAAAAAAAAAAAAAAAAAAAAAAAAGGAATGTTTAGTGAACCCTGTTTCAAAGGAAACAATGTAAAATTTTTAGATACTTTATGTCTTCTGAAAAACTTGTATCTAGCTCTATCTTGAAAATTTTGTCTAGAATTAGTACTAGCCTAATGAACTGAATCAAATAACTTTTAAGTAAATTGCAAGTAGAAATTTGAGATTTTTTAGTTACATGACTAAAAAAAGAAATGTATGACTTAGGTCTATCTTTTCACCAAAACTGTAAGCATTTATATGTATTGAAAAGTTGTATTTGTTTTTAGCAAACATTTGGCTGTCTCACTCGATATTTGCATTTTTCTAGTGAACTGCTGGGAAAATGATCTAGATTCTCAGGTTGCTGATTCTGGAATTTTGAGTTGATCACACACTATGTTAAAAAGCTTGAATACTTTTTCTGGACTAGAATAATGCCTAATATAGCTCATGTTTATTATTGTCATGTATAATTATAAAATAATTTTTATAACTGTCTCACTATATATGCAAGTATCAGTATACACCTTTTGTTGTTACTATGAATATTAACACTTTGTTCCTAATTATGTATTTGATTTACTTTTACATAAGTCATAATTATTCTCTTCTACTATCCTAAGTAATTAAGTCAGTCTAGTTCACCATACATACTTGTTGGAGGAGAAGAATATTACTACCTTGTTTTTCTCTCCTTTTTAGGTATCTTATGATGCCATCAAAATCCCCAAGTGGTTACCTCTGTCTGAAATGCACCCTGTAGATTATTACTCTTCTTATACAAAAAACTGCACTGGAAAGTTTACAGAAAAAGAAATTAAGAATATTAGGGCCTTTTATTATGCTATGTGTGCCGAGACAGATGCCATGCTTGGTAGGTGGTATATTTAGTAAGCAATTAAATGAAGAAAATGTATAATATTTTTCCAATAAACTGTGATCATGCTGGTTGGTGACTTGTATGAACTTCCTCAGATAGTGTTTTGTAACAGTTGCTTAGATGCTAAAAACTTAAAATTATAAAAATCTTGACACATTAAAAATTGGATAATGTGCATTATTAATTGTGGAATAAAAAGCCTTTTCTATCTTGATTATTCATAAATTAAGAAATGCTCGATTTGTTCATAAAGATAGGAGCATACAAGGCTAGTATCTGCTTGAAACAAAACTTTTTACCTGCTTTAAACAGGAATCAGTGTTTAACCAAACAGAGGGATCCATGTGACAGGTAATTGTAAGACAGCTTAGGTTCTAAGTGGCCCTAAGTATTTAGTCACAGATTCTTGTGACTTCTCCCAGGAGCTTGTAATAACTTCGAAACAAAACCATTCTTCCCAGGCCCTTTAGAGCAAGGTTTAACTAAACCTGACATCAGTTTCCCATCAGTGTATTCTGGTCCAGAATCATATGGAGTTTCCTTCCCTAGCTCATTTCAAGACCCTACCTGTTTCCATAAGATGCCTATCAAGAAAGTGTTTTGCCTACTCATTTGTAGAGTTACTTGATGGCCATTTCTAATTTAGATTGGAGAACCCTTGGTTTAAAAAAAAAATATTTTTCTAACAAGTTATTTTTCATATTTTGCTATACTGTGGAGTGGAGCAGAATTGCTTTAGTGAAATGCGGGAAGCACCTCTTCTGTACAAAGTATACTTTGAGAGTGAAGGAGTGGCTGTTTCTTAAAAAGCATTCATTGGGCAAAAATAAAAATTAAAAAAAAGCATTCGTTGGGAAAAAATAGAAAAGTATAAAACAGAAAGCAAAAAAGATATGGGTAAATTATTTATATATAGTGAGTATAATATGATTTAAAAGTCCTAAGGATCTTCCAAGTACTCAATCTTAAATGTAAATGAGATTTTAAGTAAATTTCTTTCATCCTCACATTTTCTGATGTTTATGAATATTGACCCATTTGCACCCTGGAAATTGCTTCTTAAAGTTTGCAGCTATCCATTCATCTGTATCTACTAAGGTGAAATACTTTATATATATAATGTCACTGCAGGGAGTGTGGGAATACCTCTTGAAGTCTCTTCAGAGAAAAAAAATGCAGCAGCAGCTGACTTCTAGTTACAAAGTTTATGGAATATGGTGTATCTTGTTAAATCCACAAAAAACACTAAGCTCTTGGGACACCTGGGTGGCTCAGTCAGTTAAGCCACTGACTCCTGATTTCGGTTCAGGTCATTATCTCACAGTTCGTGAGTTCCAGCCCTGTGTCAGGCCCTGCCCTGACAGCTCAGAGCCTACTTGAGATTCTCACTCTTCCTCTCTCTCTGCCCCTCCCCCACATGTGCTCATGTTTTCTCTCTCAAAATAAATAAATAAACTTAAAACAAAAAACACTAAGCTCTTTTTCCACCTCAGGGCCTTTATATTTGCTTTTCACCTTTGCCTGGAATACTTTTCCATTTGTTTAAAAAAAATTTTTTTTTTAATGTTTATTTATTTTTGAGACAGAGAGACAGAACATGAGTAGGGGAGGGGGCAGGGAGAGAGGAGACACAGAATCCAAAGCAGGCTCCAGGTGCTGAGCTGTCAGCACAGAGCCCAATGTGGGGCTCAAATTCACGAACCTCAAGATCATGACCTAAGCCAAAGTTGGACGCTTAACCGACTGAGCCACCCAGGTGCCCCTCCATTTGTTTTTTACATGGCTGGCTATTCTCAGTCTTAAGTTCTCAGTTCAAGTATCACCTCCTCAGGGATGTCTTCCCCACCACCGTAAGTTAGTATACCAGCCCCACCATCCTGCTTACTCTATACCTTATCATCCTGATTGTTTATATAATCTTTAAATTTTTTTTTTAATTTTTTTTCAACGTTTTTTATTTATTTTTGGGACAGAGAGAGACAGAGCATGAACGGGGAGGGGCAGAGAGAGAGGGAGACACAGAATCGGAAACAGGCTCCAGGCTCTGAGCCATCAGCCCAGAGCCCGACGCGGGGCTCGAACTCACGGACCGCGAGATCGTGACCTGGCTGAAGTCTGACGCTTAACCGACTGCGCCACCCAGGCGCCCCTATATAATCTTTAATTATTAAGTTTATTTACTTGTTTACATCTGCTTCCCTTGAACAATGAGAGCCTCATGAGGGCCGTGACTTCAGTCTTATTCAGAATTGCAACATCCATGCCTAGCTTTGTATCCATGATGCCTGGCACATAGTAAGAACTCAGGAAACATTTACTGAATGAGGATAAACATCATTTATAACCTGTTGTTGTAACTACAGTTGTATACAAGTTGTTGGGGCCTTGGAGGAAAGCAATTCAGTCTACCTGGAGGAGGAGGGAATGTTTCACCAGGAAGATAATACTTGAATTAGGTCATAAAAGAAGAATGGGAATCTGCCAAGTAGCTGGCAGGAGAAAAGGCATTCAACACAGATGAAGGCAGAGTGTGTGCAAGAAAGTCTTAACTAATTATTATTAGTTCAGGGAATTCTAAGTAATTTAGGACTATAAAAGGTAAAGGCTTAGGGGTAGCTGAAGGTGCTGAGCTTGCTCGGGAATTACACAATGGAAAGTTTTGAAAAAGTTTTAAGGTGAGGTGTGACATGATCAGATATTTTAGAAAGATAGCCACCAGAGTGGTACAAGGTGTGGGGGGGGGGGGGAGGGGGGATGGGGGCAAAGGAGACCAATTAGGAAGCCATCACAGTTGTCCAGTTGAAAGATCCTGATGGTCTGTATTCGGTAAATAACTCCATAGAGCAGTGGGTCTCAGTTCTGACTGGACTTCAAAATCACCTGTGGATTTTGTTTTTAATAATACAGACCCCTGTAGGCCAGATTCAGGAACTGTCAAAAGCAGGAGGATTCCTCCCTGGACTATGCCTTACTGCAATTCTCTTAATTACAATGAAGAGGAGAGGGGGCACCTGGGTGGCTCAGTCGGTTAAGCATCTGACTTTGGTTCAGGTCATGATTTCATGGTTCGTTGAGTTTGAGTCCCACATCCGGTGAGCTTGAGCCCTGCTTCTCTTTCTCTTTCTCTCTCTTTCTCTTTCTCTCTTTCTCTTTTTCTCTTTCTCCCCCTCCCTTCCTCTACCCCTTGTGGGATTCTCTCTCTCTCTCTCTCTCTCTCTCTCTCTCTCAAAAAACAGTGATCTATGATTAAGAGGACACTAATAGACAGGGACTAGTCACAGGAATTGTACTGTCCAGTTATTCCCTATCCAAGAATATGCTAAGTCTGACCTGCAAATTGGGGATTTCGAGAAAGGGTAGCAGGGAGGAGTTCTGATTTCCCACTGGGCAGAAATTGTGGAGTGGCGGTAATATCAGTCCTTTCATTGTCTGAGACATGTGTGGTGCTGACATCTAGAGTTGTTTCTCTTTTTTCATTCAAGTCACTAAGGGGGAAAAAAATTGCCCAATCTCTGACAGAAACATAGAAAGCAAGCCAGCATAATCTCCAGATAAAGAATCTTATTCTATTGGTTCTATATTTTCTCCTTCCTCTCTCTAGTCTGTCATCTGAGGAGCAGGAACATGAAACTTGGCATAACTTACTAGATGACACTCAGATGTTAAGAATTATCCTAACAAACTCCTGCAAGTTAGGGTTGTTATAAACTTACTGTGATAAGACACAAACTAAAAGCTAACTAAGACTTGATTTGTATTGTAGGAGAAATTATTTTAGCTCTTCACCAGTTAGACCTTCTTCAGAAAACTATTGTCATATACACCTCAGACCACGGAGAACTGGCCATGGAACATCGTCAGTTTTATAAAATGAGTATGTATGAAGCTAGTGCTCATGTTCCACTGTTGATAATGGGACCAAGAATTAAGGCCAACCTACAAGTATCAAATGTGGTTTCTCTTGTGGATATTTACCCTACTATGCTTGGTAAGTAACATAATTCTGTAAATATTTATTTGTAATGATATTGGAAAATGATTAAGCAAAAATACAGGCTTTGCTGACTTGTTCATAACCTTGAGCAATTTTAAGTGAGTCAAATCCACATCTAAAAAATGAGGATAATACTCCTCAGGATCCTGTAACCTTCATACTCTACAGTTATTTTTCCCTTCAAAAGATTCACAATCAGGACATGACTATACAGTAGGCACCAAAGATATTCAGGTTCATAACTTTATAGATATGATTTGTGTATCATTTGATTCTCTACCACTACCTCTCAAAAGTATAAGCATTTCCCTTCTGGATTATTTCATCCACTTTGAAACTACTAATTTTGTACAGTATTATAGAAAAGTCTCTTAATTCTAATGTATGCACATATTTCTCCTCAGAATCTTTAGATTTTTCTGTGCTATGTGCTTTACTAGCTTCTTAATGTCTATAAGCATAATGATAGGTCAAGAACAGCAACATTTGGATAGAGGTAGTTAACAGTTTTTGTGAAGATAACAGAACAACACCATCATCAAATTCAGAGGAAATTATATAGAACTGTTAGTCTCTTCTAATTTAGCAGAGTACTTTAAATTAAATAACATTTAAATACTGAAATTCTTCTGTTCTAAGGCACCATCAATTGCAAAAAGTACCATCTATTTATAAATAGATTTTGGTGAAAGAAAAAGATAACACAACATATGTTTAATATGTATATATCAAAATGTGAAAGAAACATATATCTGAAAAGCAAAGACAGAAGAAAAGTTCTTTTTTTCTCCTTCCTTCTGGTACAGAGTATTTCCCTTCATTTAAGTAAACGCTACTCCAGGGTCTTAAATTTCTTTACAGTTGTTTTCATCGTTTTCTTTTCTCTTTTATTTCACATCACTTCTTGTATCTGAACACACTTCTTTGTTGTCCTTTTGTCTGGTGATATTTTTAATCTCTTCAGTTTCTTAGTTGTCATTTGCTGGCTCCCCTTTATCCCAAAGCAATTATCACACTTAGTCATATCTCTGCCACTTTCTTGCTCTATCAGTTTTCAGGCAACCCTTATTACTTGCTCATTTCTGTTTTGATAATAAATGTATGTATGATTATGTATATTTGTGTCTTTTTATCATCTTTATAGTTTTGTGAATATGTGCTTCTTGATGGTGACATCTTTATAGTTTCCTCCTCTAGTTTTCTCTCCTGCAGAGGTCTCCCCACCCCACTTCCAAATTTGCCTTCTCTGTTTTCTTGAGGTACAGTGATCAAAAGTCCAAATGATTATGAAAGGTTGGGATGATTCATTATCAATGTTCCCTCAATATGTTTCATAGTGATATTTGACATTTTGTTTGTCTTTTGGACTCTAGCAGTTCAATAGACCATTATGCATAGGAAACTATCTGCAGTGAGTCTTAATCTATGCTTAGTCACTCTATCATCCAATATATTAGTTGGTTAATATGCTTTGCTTAATTCAATTTTCTTTAAACATTCTTTTACATTTGCCTACAGCACAAATTTTCTACTTTATAATTTTGATACACCATTATTACTACCTGCCATTTCATGCATCATAGAAGTTAAAAGTCATCTGCAAGATTTCACAATGTATTTACCTAACAGATTATATAAGAAAACACTAAATAAAGTTGGTTAGAATGAGGGAATTTATTACCCACTTAGAGGAACACCTGCCTATCCCTGGCTACTTTGTATTGCATGACAATAAGCATTTCCAAAACCAAACATTCCCGGAAACTCCTTGCATTCATTCCTTCCCTACTCTTCTGGAAATTATGTAAGTTCTCTCTGATTGCAAGCTTTTTCCCTACTATTTGTCAGTTAGTACAGTTTTTTAAAACTTACTGTTCTGTGTAGATTTTTACTTATTTTTATCTTTTACTGATTCTTCGTGATAGACTCCCTCTGAATCACATTTCCCTACAGAATATATTTTATTAACAGCATTTAGATCATGTGTTGATTAGACCTGCCCAACTAGAGTAAAGGAAGTGAAGGCAAAAATCAGTGTCTAATTCTAAAGTGGAAATTAACATCTTAAGGCTTAGCACAGTTTATAATATGTGTCATTAAAATATTTTTATTATCAAAAGGGAAAATTTACATTTATGTGGTTGAGACAGGAAGGAGAATATCTGTGTATGTGTCTTTTTATATAAAACACTGAAACATCCTACGGACTGGATGTTAGCCAGAGATAAGGTAGAAAGAGAATGAAGCATAGATGTACAGGAAGAATCTTATGTTGGAGCCAGGAAACAACATGGCAACATTAGCATTTATCTAAGATTAACCTTTTTACAAATGATAAAAGGTTAATATTTATAGAGCCCTTACAAATCTATAGGAAAAAGAGAAATACCCTACTAAAAAATTGACGAAAAGATATAAACAAACAACTCACAATAGAAGATAGACAAATGGCCAAGATACTTTAAAGATTCAAGCTTGGTAGAAAAATATTAAAATGAAAAGATATCAATTTTCTTTCACATATAGAGTTTGCAAAGTTTAAAAAGAATTAAAAAATCTTATTTTGGAAATAGGCCTTCTCTTATTCTGCTTTTGGGAGTATAAACTGGCACAGATTTTCTGGAGGCAATGTGGCATTATGTTCCAAATTACTCAGAGATGTGCATACTTTTTGACCTAAAAATTCCAATTTTAGAAAATAACCTATAACTATATACAAAGATTTATCGGGGCACCTGGGTGGTTCACTTGGTTAATCAATCGACTCTTGGTTTCAGCTCAGATCATGATCTCACAGTCATGGGATGAAGCCCCATGGGGGGGTTCCAGTGGCAGCACAGAGCCTGCTTGGGATTCTCTCTCCCTCTCTCTCTGCCCCTCCTCCACTCATGTAGATGCTCTCTCTCCCAAAATAAATAAATATCAAAAAATAGTAAAATAAAATTGGTCAGGGCTAGAGGAGTTTAAAGCTACCTCAGTGAGAATTAACTTAAAAATTAGATTTGTGGGGAGAGTAAATTCTATTTCACCTCTGCTTAATAAATAATATACACAAATTGGAATAACGTATCTACAAGTCACTTCTTGTTTTGTGATTTTGCTAACCAATTAGGAGTTTACAATAGATACAAGACAATCTATTCTTAGGATTCGAAAAGCCCTCACTTTATTAGCTTAACCATAGGTGTATTATCTTGCATGAATCTAAATTACACACAGAGTATGGGATTAAATTTTTAGAGCAAAGCCTCAAGCCAGACATCCTCTTCCCTTCCAGTCTATTGGATCTCATAAATATCATATCAAAGTTGGTGATTCAAAAAACCTCAAATAGGATATTCAATAGGAAAAACCAGCTGGGTTGCCTGTTTTAATAAACCTACCTTACTATGAAGAGGCTGTTCAAATTTAAGAGGCTACAATGCTTTTATTAAAAAGTCTGAATATACAAATAGTTTTTAAAAGGTATTTAATGACACCTGAAGCTAATATTGCACTCTATGTTAACTAGCTGGAATTTAAATTAAAACTTGGAAAAATATAAAAGAGTTACTTTAAAAGAGTTTTTTTTCTTTTCTATAAAATGATATTTTATGATAAAGTGGGTATTCTTGGTGTGTTTATCTTAGTAGGTGCTTTGTGGTATACTCTCATATTATCATTTTCTAATACTGGCAGAAAAGTGCCATTTTTATGGACAAGAAGTCTTTATACTATTAAAGTTGATACCATTTCAGAGACTATTCTTTAAAAATTACTTCCCCAATATTTTCTTCTCTAATAACCTAGTACCAACACTTTTGGCTCAGTCAGAAATGAAAGTAAATTAAAATTGTTTTAACTTTAAACTTATTTTCATGTGAATTTTTTTTCTTTTAAAAGTTGATCTTTTTTGTAAAACACCTGCCTTCCTCTCATATGAAAGATAAACCCATGTTTTTTGGATTGTGAAAATATAATTATATAAAAATGCGGTTGTGTTTGAAAGAATACTTAATTGCTAAGGATTCAAACTGCAAACCCGTCCTTGTTACAAGATCTTAATGGAGGGTTGGGAGAAGCATTCTACACAGACTTTTTTTTTTTTTTTTTTTTTTTACCTAAAAAATATTGCAAAGTTGAATAACTACAGTAAAGTAAGACTTGTGTTGTAGTCCTGAAGAATCCAGAGATCTTGGAGTCAGACTGCCTAAATTCAAATCCCTCCTTCAGTGTTGGCCTGGGGCAAGTTACTTAACATCTGTGGTCTACAGTTTTCTTATCAATAAAATGTAAATAATAGTGGGTAATGCATAGCTCAGAACAATGACTGGAACACTGTAAACAATTAAATGTTAGACATTATCATCATTAGTATTTTTTATTCCTAGGTATGCCCTCAAAAATGTACATGGTTGGCATCATTGCCATACCAGTCTAAAACTTTATCTACTCATATGGTCAGGAAGAAATATATCGGGGCGCCTGGGCGGCTCAGTCGGTTAAACATCCAACTCTTGGGGCGCCTGGGTGGCGCAGTCGGTTAAGCGTCCGACTTCAGCCAGGTCACGATCTCGCGGTCTGTGAGTTCGAGCCCCGCATCGGGCTCTGGGCTGATGGCTCAGAGCCTGGAGCCTGTTTCCGATTCTGTGTCTCCTTCTCTCTCTGCCCCTCCCCTGTTCATGCTCTGTCTCTCTCTGTCCCAAAAATAAATAAAAACGTTGAAAAAAAAAAAAATTAAAAAAAACATCCAACTCTTGATTTCCGCTCAGGTCATAATCTCATGGTCATGGGATCGAGCCCCTCATCCAGCTCCATGCTCAGTGCAGAGCCTGCTTGGGATTCTCTCTCTCCTCCTCTCTTTGCCCCTCCTACATTCAAGTGTGCGTGCTCTCTCTCTCAAAATAAATAAATAAACTTAAAAAAAATATATAATCTTATCTCTCTTCAGGAGACCATTATATATATATATATATCCAGGTCTGCATTTTTCCCCATTTATTTATTATTTTAATTTTAAGACACTTTATTAAGAATTCTGCAGTTACTTTTAATCTTTCTTACGCTACCAAGAAAGATGAAACTTACTAAAATGTAATCAGAATGACAGATTTGCTAGAAGAAAAAAAATTACGAAAAATAGTTTTAAGCAAAGATCAAAGAGCTTTTGGAAATGCAGTTTAAACTAAAGTGCTTTTGAGGAAACCATTAATATATGAGAAGTGAATACCCAGTTTCCTGAGGCACAGAAAAGTAAATAAATATGTATTTATTAAATACGGTGGATATTTGATATGGCTTTTATTCTTCACCAGTTTACAAAGGTATATTATACTACTACTAATAGATTGGAAATAATTCGCCATTCTCTCTTTCCTGGACTCCTACAGTAGCTTCCCGATGCCTACCTACCTCCTGCTCATACCACCTTCAGTCATTTCACCACGCAGTAGTCACCGTCAGACATGTCATGCTTCTACTCAGAATTCTCTACTGGCTTCCCATTTCACACAGAGTGAAAATTCAAAATCTCTTATTGCGCTTGAGATTCTAACATGATATCTTCCCTCTCCTAACTCCTCTTTTACAATTTCATCCATCACTTAGACTCTGCTGCAGCCATTCAGGGCTCCTTGGTGTCTGGGGAATGAACTAAGCAGGTTCCTGCCTCAGGGTCTATACATATGCTATTCCCTGGGGGGTTGCTCTACCACCCTCATCCCCCACCCCACCCCCACCCCCAGATATCTTTAGGACTCAGCCTAGCCCTTCCTCAGGGTTTAAATGGCACTTCCTCAGAGAGGCTTCCCTGAACACACTATATAAAATAGCACCTGAACACATACTCGACATCCTTCTCTGTCTCCTTTCCTCTGCTTTCTTCTTCTTCATTGCACCTAGCACCATCTGACATGTTTATTTGTCTCACCATGTTAGAAGGTAAGCTCCAGGAGAGCTAACTGCTTTGTCCTCTGTTGTTTCCTTACACCTGGAATAGCACCTAGTTTATCGAATGAATTTTAAAAATATTTAAATGCACTCTTATCCCAGTTTACTACTGACTTCTCATAAACATAGGAGACCCATGTAAATTTTCTTAGTCTTACGAGCTTCTTTGGGAGAATTCAGCCTGGAATAAATCTGAAATAAAGTATTTCTTCTTTTTTTTTTTTAAATTTGAGAGCGAGAGCGTGCGCATGTGCACGCATGCGTGCGCACACACACACACATGCATGCTTGCATCAGCGGAGGGGCAGAGAGAGAGAGAGGGAGAGAATCCCAAGCAGGCTCCACACTTAGCACAGAGCCCAATGTGGGGCTTGATCTCACGACCATGAGATCATGACCTGAGCTGAAATCAAGAGTCAGACGCTCAACCAACTGAGCCACCCACTGAGCACCCCTGAAACAAGGTATTTCTAAGTATCAAAGGTTATTAAAATGCTGAATACAGGGACTTCATGGGCCTAGGTATATGCCAATTGGTCCTTGCTTTCCAATCATCTTCCAAGTCCTCTTCTGTTGCCACCCAACGGCTGCCATGCAGACCAGCCTGACCCAGCCTGTTCCCTCGATACTTGGGTTCCTTACGGTAAGACCTCACAGTAGTAGCCTACTGTCTTGTAGCTCAAGTGAGTTTTATCTCAGGCTGTTCCTTTTTCTCATGCACATCCTCCTTAATGTCTTTGTTCCTTTTGTTTTTAACCAGTTATCTCTGATCTTTCTTTTTCTTTCTTACTTTCTTCCTCAAAAAAAAAAAAATCCATAATTATGATTGGTTGGCAGAAGATCAGTACTTATAAAATGCCCCTCCCAAGGAAATGGAGGATACAGATTTTTAAATTCCATCATATGTAAAACATGCACCTTCAGAAAATTTATAGAGGTTTTTGTCTACTTCCTTATTCTCCTTTAATTAACCTATTTTTCCTCAAATACTTACAGTCAAGTTAATTTTCCTAATCAATTTTGCTTAACTCCTAGAATTGCAGATATATTACTTCCTATTTTTTATTGAAAATATTTAATTATACTTAAAAACTATGGAACATGGAAACTAGAAAAGGGGTGGAGAGGCAAGTACAAATCATTTTGGAACTGTCCCAAGTACCAGCCATAATTAATGGTAATTTTTCTATAGGAAAAAGACAGTTTGAGTTCCAAATACCTTAAGAGAAAGAGAGACACACAGAGCATGAGTGAGGGAGGGGCAGAGAGAGAATGAGACACAGAATCTGAAGAAGGCTCCAGGCTCTGAGCTGTCAGCACAGAGCCCAACACGGGGCTCGAACTCACCGACTATGAGATCATGACCTGAACCAAAGTTGGACGCTCAACTGACTGAGCCACCCAGATGCCCCAAAAAGACTTCTTTTTACACTAGACATCTCTCATGCCTTATATATTTATATTTGATAAGGGAAAAATAAGTTATTTTTTCCTAAATCAGTATAATCCAGGATTTCCAACATATGTTCTGCAAAATACTAGCCCCTGAAGATGCTACTTGAGAGTAAAATATTATGTCATCAAATAACTTTGAGACACATGGCATGCCACTATTAAAGGTTTATGAGAGGGGTGCCTGGGTGGCTTAGTCTGTTAAGCGTCCGACTTCGGCTCAGGTCATGATCTCACAGTCCATGAGTTTGAGCCCCGCGTCGGGCTCTGTGCTGACAGCTCAGAGCCTGGAGCCTGTTTCAGATTCTGTGTCTCCCTCTCTCTCTGCCCCTCCCCTATTCATGCTCTGTCTCTCTCTGTCTCAAAAATAAATAAACGTTAAAAAAAATTTTAAAAAAAAAGGTTTATGAGATACATCAGCAATACATTTACATCTACAAAAAATTTACCTATTTGATTTTAATCCTTGTTTGTAAACATGTATGACTTCTGAGCCCCTTTTTCATATAGGTCTTATTAATATCTGGTAGAACAAATGTGAGAAGCAACTGTGATCATTTATCATTCGGAAATAAATGACTGATTAAATAATATATGTTGAGGATTTCCTATCAGGCACTGTTCTCAGAATTTTACATAAGTATCACATTTACACCTAATATAAGCCTTTGAAGTACAAGTGTGATTATTATTCCCCTTTTACAAATGAGGAAATTGAGTTTTGGAGTGGTTAATATCATGCCCAAGGTCACATGGGTAGTGAAGTAAGCATTTACTTCAAATAGACCTACGCAGTCTATTTACAAAATCCATATATGGTCTCTTGTCTCTGCAATCTTTGATGATGTCATATGTGAATGTTTCAACTAATAACTAGTAAAAGAAAAGTTATTTTAAAATATTGTGTTATTTTGTTACATAGATATTGCTGGAGTTCCTCTGCCTCAGAACCTGAGTGGATACTCGTTGTTGCCATTATCATCAGAAACGTTTAAGAATGAACATGAATTCAGAAACCTACATCCACCCTGGATTCTAAGTGAATTCCATGGATGCAATGTGAATGCTTCCACCTACATGCTTCGGACTAACCAGTGGAAGTATATAGCATACTCTGATGGTACTTCAGTACTGCCTCAACTCTTTGGTAAATCTGTTGATATGTTTTTGTAAGTGTGGTATTATATGTAATGAGTTGACCTATACAGTGTTGTTCAAGAGATCTAGTAATCTTTAGTTAAATGCATAAATCTCTGCTGCTTTTTGTGGCAGGACAGTCTACAAATGGTTGCCCATTTGAGGTGAAGCTTCTTTGTAAGTCATCTGAATTCCATAGCAAGTGCCCTAAAACTTCTGATCTGAGTTTCAAGATTGAAACCACTGTTTTCTCTGATCAAGGTGTCTTCTCATATTCATGCTTATCTGTCTCAAACAGTGGTCATCACCTTCTCATTATACCATGGTTTCAGCTATTCTGGAGAAATAACCCTTATATGTTGTGGAGCCTGACATTCTACATCTATCATTTAATGTTTGCCTCAACTCTACAAGATGACACCATTATCCTTATTTTGTAGAGAAGACTAGGGGTTAAATGGACTCAGATACCAATGAAAAATCTCATAGCTAAGTGGCAGGGCTGGGATTTTAACCCAGGTCTAAGTTTCAAAATCCATGCTCCTTCCACTCCACAAAGATGCCTGCTAGCTTCACTACTCTATGAATTAATCTTAAAACAACATTATTAAATTAAGGCTTTACTCACCCTTTGCCCCCTTTTCACACAAAATACACCATTATTAATATTCTTTTCTCCCTAAGTTTCCTTTCCAGTTATAAATGTCAAAATTATTAATTCCAAATAATTCTTCAGGGACCAAACTGATTGGCCTATGCCTCTCCCCATAACTGTAAGAGCAGGAGATTCTCGGCTTCAAAAGGAAGTCCTTAAATTTTTATCCTGATGAGTCTTGGGCATGTCTTGCTCATTCATTGGCCATGTTGTGCAAAAAGCAGATGTAACAGTCAAGGATCAGTGAGTGAGCCTGCCTTTCCTATATTCTCGGGTTTATTGACTACTTTCCCTGACCAAAGAGGTGTCATCTGAAGTCACCTAACAAAGTCACAAATGTCATTAGGGCTCTTCTGGCAAATGCACTCAAATAGGCCCAGAGAGGTTTTTTCCTCAACATGTAATGTTCATTTATTATCTCAAGTAAATTGTCATAAGATCTTTGACTTAGTATTTTTCCAATTAGATCGGCATCCCAGTTATGTCTTCCTTTTACCTAGGTAAAAAGGATGTTTGTGTTCTGAAAATATTTATCATTATTTTCTTGATGGTAGCAGTTAAGATACATCATTATTTCCATGGCTATTTGCTCCGTGGACAGTATTGACAAATCTAACTTTCAAAAATCGGAGCACAAGAGATGCTAAAATATATAGAAAACTAGGAGTAAGTGAAGTTGGGAAAAATAGGCCGTGACCATATAAAGAATTCTTATATCTGGCAAGTTTGGGACTGCTGAAATGGGACAATATAAGCATTACTATTTTTTTTTTTCTATGTATGTCAAAGTAAGCAAGGCATGAAAACCAGGAAGAATTAGGGCTAAGCCAGCTTACTAGTGATAAGAGTTTGACTTATTTCTGCCATCCAGGAATGGATAAGAAAAAGATTGGGACAGTAGGATGGTGGTAGGAAGATAATCTGGACATGCATTTAGAGGAGTGTTTAACTTTTGGTATATTATTTTACCATTAATACTATCTTTCATCTTATACTAAAAGGAAATGAAAATAAAAATAAATTCAAATACATTATCTGTCATAGAGTAATGACATTCTAAAAAATGTTTCTGAAGCAGATAAATATTTTGACCGGTATTTAATTTTTTTCTTTCAGATCTTTCCTCGGATCCAGATGAACTAACAAATATTGCTACAAAATTTCCAGAGATTACTTATTCTTTGGATCAAAAACTTCGTTCCATTATCAACTACCCTAAGGTTTCTGCTTCTGTCCACCAATACAACAAAGAACAGTTTCTCAAGTGGAGACGAAGTGTAGGGCAAAACTATTCAAATGTTATAGGGAACCTCAGGTGGCATCAGGACTGGCTGAAAAAACCAAGGAAGTATGAAAGTGCAATTGATCAGTGGCTTAACACCCACTCTAATCCAAAAAAAAATCTGAACATGGGTTAGAAAATAATGTTCTAGAGCAACATACGGAGATATGCTAAGAGATCGTGATTAATTTTTATGTCTGTTCTAATACTTACTGATTTTTGGTTACTTTTAAAGAATGTATTCTATTTTAGGGGCACCTGGGTGGCTCAGTCGGCTAAGCATCCGACTTTGGCTCAGGTCGTGATCTCGCGATCTGTGGATTCAAGCCCCACATCAAGGCTCTGTGCTGACAGCTCGGAGCCTGGAGCCTGCTTCGGATTCTGTGTCTCCCTCTCTCTCCCCTCCCCCTCTCATGTGCATGCTCGCTCTCTCTCTCTCTCTCTCTCTCTCTCTCTCTCTCAAAAATAAATAAACATTAAAAAAATTTTAAGAATGCATTCTATTTTAAAATAAAATACTAACCATTATAGAATTATATATTTTCAAAAATGATTACTATCCAGACTTCATTCTTAACAACTTTTAACAACTTAATGGAGGTATTAAAAAGATGGAAGCAAGTAGTATAATATAAAGTTATGTTCCTGTGAATAATACGGAATATAGAGTATCTTAACAATTAGAATTACTTACAAACCATTAAATAGTTATCTATGAGTATCTAATGGTGTCTGATGAGTTATTTGTATCTGATGGGACATAGACCATTTAGATGTCTGTGGTGGGAGTATTTAGAGTATTTGGTGGGACACAGATCTTGGATATGGCTGACTTTATTACTGTTTGTTTTTTTTTAATAGGTAATATATACACAAGGTAAAAGTTTTAAAAGGCACAAAAGAGTTAACAATGAGCATAAAGTCTCCCTCCTTTCCCAGGTCCCCTTCCTGGGGCAACTACTGTAACCATCTTCCTAAGTATCCTTTTAGAGACATACCATACATCTATAAACAAACTTTGTATTTTTCCCCCCACACATAAAGTAGCTTACTATACAAAATGTTCTGCATATTGCTCTGTTTTTTTCTCTCCCATTTAAAAATACCTAAAAGTGAAATTGCTGGGGCAGGATTGTATCTAGCAAAATTACAGCAAATTACCCCTAAAGAAGTTGTACCCATTAAAATTCTCACCAGCAATGCACTTCCTCACATCCTTTGCCAACCTGATAAGAATATATATTATTTTTAATTGTTTTAATTATGAGTAAGATCATATTTTCATATATCTCACAGCCATTTGAATTTCCTTTACTGTACTGTGATCTTTCTATTTCTATTCTTTGCCTATTTTTCTATTGGTTATTGGTCTTTTTTATTTTATTTTTTTTTTATTTTTTTTTCAATGTTTTTTATTTTATTATTGGGACAGAGAGAGACAGAGCATGAATGGGGGAGGGGCAGAGAGAGAGGGAGACACAGAATCGGAAACAGGCTCCAGGCTCTGAGCCACCAGCCCAGAGCCTGACGCAGGGCTCGAACTCCCGGTGGTCTTTTTTATTTTAGGCATGCTTTTAGATATTAGCTTCTTGTAAGAGAAGCTGCAAATATTTTTTTTTTTCCTTTTTGTAATTAGTCTTTTGATGGAGTTCTGGTGTTTTTTACCTGTGGAAATTGGTATTTTCAACCTGTGGAAATTGGTATTTTCATGCAATCAAATTTATGAATCTTTGCTTTTATGGCTTTGGGATTTTATGTCATACATATTCTGAATGGTATTCTCCACTTTCCCCATTTACCTTCTTTTAGAGTTTTATTTTTTGACCTTAGATCTGCACCCCATCTGGAATGTCTTCCATAGTAGAGATCTAACTTTAGTTTGTTGTTTAAGATGGCAACCCAAATGACCTTTTATTGAGTAAACTAACATTTGTCCCATTAGTTAAAAAAATGCCACTTCATTATATAACACCTTTTATTGAATAAATCATCTTTTTCTCTATTGTTTTGAAATGCCATTTTATCATATTCCAAAGTCTCATTTATATTTGTGTCCTTTCAGAACATTTTTTATCTTCCAGTCGACTACTTTGTTTACTAATGTGGTAGTCAATATCTGGCCAAACTAGTCCTTTTCCAATACTTTTTCAGAGTTTCCCTGGATACTCTTGCTAACTTACGTTTCCCACACAAATTTAGAATAAGTTTGTCCAGTTCAAAAGTGAAAAATCTTTTTAGTCTTTTTATGAAATCATATTAAATTTGTCACCTAGTTTAGAGAGAACTGACCTCTTTATAATCCTCAGTTACTTTAAAGACTATAGCACACTTTTCCCTTTCTTCAAGGCTTCTTTGCCCTCTCTCATAATATGCAAGCGTTCTTCATATGGATCGATTTTTTTCAGAGATTTTTAGAAAAGTAGGAACTTTTTAAAAAGATACTGCCTAGGCCCTACCCCACACCGATAGAATTAGAATTCTAGGGAAGGCACCTGGGCACTGTTTTATTCTTATTGTTCTGTGAAGCTCTCCAGCTGATGATCCTGAAGTGTAGGCAGAGATGAATTTATTCCTAGTTGCTTCATCATTTGTTGGTGGTATGCTATTTTAAGTGGACCTTTCTTCCATTATCTTTTCTAACTGGTTGTTTATGTATACAAATTCTATTTCTATATATTTATTTTATGCCAAAAATATGATATTTTTTGGTACCAATAGTTTTTCAGTTGGTATCTTATTTTTTTTTCAGTTAAAAAGCTGATCTGCAAATAATAATTTTACCTAACTTCCTTTTCAAACTGCCTTTGAAGTTTTCTTAATAAGCCAGTTCATCTCCTTTGTTTGCTATTCTTCAGTGACTTAGTATGAACTTATCTTTGCAGTTATGTATGAATTTCTGAGAAATAAACTTCACTTCAGATACATTTCGAAGTAAAACCCTTATGGAAAAGATCTCAATATTAAACTGTTGCGATTAAGATGAAAATACACAAATCTACCTCCCTAGTTAAGCCTAAAGAACATGAAATAGCTACTGTGTGGGTGAATATGCTAATTATAGGGGAAAAATAAAGCAATAATAATAGCAATGTGGTTCTGAAAACATAGGCATGTGAAGATAAATATAATCCATCTTGTCCTACCCAAACTCTTCAAGATACATTCATTGTTACGATTTACCAAGCATACACATTGTTTTAAGCATATTAGATACAGAATCATACTTAGGTATAACTGAGTGTTTAAGGACAAAAGCTAATTCAAAATGGTATCTAACAACCATGAAAACAGAAAAAGAAGAAAAACTTAATGCCAGAATCTGAGAGAAACCCACACCAATTATAAACTAGATTGAAGACAATCTTTGGGCTTCCTTTTTACAACCTCTACCGCTACCACAGTAATTCCTGTCAGCCATAGTCTCTTGTTTGGAATTTTGCAATAGCCTCCTAAGAAGTCTCCCTGAGTCTGCCCCTGAACTTTCTTCAGTCTGTACTCAGCAGAGCAGCCAGAGTGATTCTATTAAGATACATCACATCCCTTCACTGGATACTCCAAACCTTCCACTGGTGTCCCCTCTTAACTCTGTAAGAGCCAAAATCCTTACAAAGGCCTACAGCACCTGAACTACCTCGCTGCATGTTACCTCACAGACCGGCTCTCCTTCCATATTCCCACTTTGTTCACTATGTTCTGGCCACACTGGCATCCATCCCTGTTGTTTTCCAGCATGCCAGGCATGCACCACCTCAAGACCTTCGTGCTTGTCAATACTTCCTGCTTGGCATACGGTTCTCCAGATTTCCGTACGGCTGTCTTTGCTACGTCTTTCAGGTCATTGCTCCAATGCTACCTTCTCACACAGACTTCCCTGCTTTATTTTTCTCCATAGAAATTATTACCACCCAACATAGTATATGTTTTATATATATGATTTGCTTATACTGTCCCCTACCCCTCCTACCCCACTAGGATGAAAGTTCGATACAGGCGCAGATTTTTGTCCTTTTTGTTGCTTAAGGTATCCCAAGTGCCTGACACATAGTAGAAGATTAGTAAATACTTGTCTTATTAATTTTCTAGGAATTTGAGTTTTTCAGATAACACAATGGATTAGAAAACCAACACTTTAGGCAATGGCAGGGCAGAGCTGAAAAGGAGTACCCTTCTCAATAAAGCAGAGCCTTCCAAAAACAGTAAATTCTAGCAAAAGCCTGAACAAAAGGGTCAACAGAGGGACTTTCTATCCCTCTATGTTTGTCTTTTTCTGTGAAAAAGGCCAGATACTGAATTATTTTAGGCTTTGTGAACCATATGGTCTTTTTCACAACTACTCAGTACTGTGCTAGTAGCATGAAAACAGCAACAGACAATATGTAAACAGAGGAGCCTGGCTACTTTAGAATGAAACTTTGTTTACAAAAACATAGGATTGGACCTGCGGGCCATAGTTTGCTAAGGCTAGTGTAGAACAATGGTTCACAACTTTACTGCAAACTGGATTTACTGGAGGCTATTTAAAGTCTAGTAATGCCTGGCTCCCACCTCCAACCACTGAGAGTTTTCAAAGCGCCCCAGGTGAGTCTAATGTGCAGTCAGATTTGGGAAACAAGGTTCTGAAAACTTGTTCTTCAAACCATAATCCAGAAACATCCACATCAACTGGGAGCCTTATACATTTTTATTTGTCCCTGTTAAAAAAAAGAAATAAAATAAAATGGTGGATTTTGTATTTATCCTTTCTACTCTTTGTAGGTCTCCATCTCATTAAACCTAGGGCACCCTAATAAAAACTACTAGAAATGATGAAACTTGTTAAATGGCTACATATATAAAAATCAATACATAAGAATAATCACTAGATAAAAATGGGAATTAGGAAAAATATCTCACTCACATTAGGACAGTCTATAAAATAAATTTTAGCAAGAGGCCCAAACCTAGATAAAAAAAATTATAAAGTTCTACTGAAGTGTACAAACAAGATATGAACATGGAATGATAGTATGTTCTTGAATGGGAAGATCTTAAAATGTCACTGCTCCAGAACTAATGTAGAAATTTCATACAATCCTGATTTTAATCTCAGTAAGAGTTTCTTTTTTAGGGGCGCCTGGGTGGCTCAGTCACATTGTGCGTTCAACTTCGGCTCAGGTCATGATCTCACAGTTCGTGGGTTTGAGCGCTGCATCTGGCTCTGTGCTGACAGCTCAGATCCTGGAGCCTGTTTCAGATTCTGCATCTCCGTCTCTGTCTCTGCCTGTCCCCCGCTTGTGGTTTGTCTCTCTCTCTCAAAACAAAACAAAACAAAACAAAAAACTCAATAAACATTTAAAAAAATAAAATTATAAGGCAGCATCCTAAAGAATTCTTAGGTCAAAAAATTATACTTCTATGCTATTTTTATAATACTTTTTAATGTTTATTTTTGAGAGAGGCAGAGAGACAAAGCACGAGTGGGGAAGGGGAAGAGAAGAAGGGAGACACAGAATCTGAAGCAGGCTCCAGGCTCTGTGCTGACAGCAGAGAGTCCAAACCAGGGCTCAAACTCAGAACCTTGAGATCATGACCTGAGCCAAAGTCAGATGCTTAAGCGACTGAGACACCCAGGTGCCCCTATGCTACTTTTAAAATGAAAATAAGAAAACATAGAACATATGACACAATCAGAACTATATTCAGAAGAATATTTTTGGCCTTAGGCTTTTAATTATTAAGAGGAAATAAAAATAAACTGTTCAAGAAGTTAAACAACAAAATAAGTATCAATTTTGTAATATTTATAGTAAAGGATTGCCATCCTTCAATAATATTTTGAGAGTCTTGCTTTCCCATAGGAAAGGGAAAGTTGCAAGGAATATTCCTCCCACATTAACAAAAATCAAGAAAAAAAGGCTAGATCATCTAAACTTTTTTTGAGCCTATCAGTGACTAAGGTTGCAAGGCAACTGGTAAACTGAATTCAAAAGGGTGGCAAGTCCCTCTGGGAAGGTGATACACTCAAACTGGTCCACCTTTGGCAGAACATCAGGGGAGGTGGAGGTGGAAACCAGTAGCCCAAAGAGTGGATAACAAAACAACGGATACTTTGACAAATTCTTTTTTTTTTTTTTTTTTTAATTTTTTTTTCAACATTTATTTATTTTTGGGACAGAGAGAGACAGAGCATGAACGGGGGAGGGGCAGAGAGAGAGGGAGACACAGAATCAGAAACAGGCTCCAGGCTCTGAGCTGTCAGCACAGAGCCCGACGCGGGGCTCGAACTCACGGACCGCGAGATCGTGACCTGGCTGAAGTCGGACGCTTAACCAACTGTGCCACCCAGGCGCCCCATTTTGACAAATTCTTAAAGCCCAATGTGTGTGAAAATAACAACACAAATTCTGGGAGCCCCCACACAAGGGAAACCACCTCCACTCACGAACTTTTTGTCATAGACCTCAAGCAGCACTCATGAGAAAGATTGGGGGCAGGGCTGGAGACCTAATGGAGCCCCTCAGTGGGACAGGTGGACAAATGCAGAGTGGCTACCTCTGGAGGACAAGCACAGAACCTAGAACCTTAGGTTTTAAAAAACATATGTCAAGTTTAACATCACTGGTATTGAGACAAACTAGCACTATATATGCCCCTGAAATGACATACTACGGACACATTATTACCTAGGTAGTATTTCAGCCCAAAAACTCTGACTCAGATTTAATTATGTGGAAACAAAAAGCAACGTTAGAGACATTCTACTAAACATGTATCGTGGACCCTTCAGACCTGTCAGAATCATGAAAGGAAAAAGAAAGGCTGGGAAACCGTTGTAGATTAAAGGCCACTAGAGGCATAATGCAATTTAATACAACCCATGACCCTTGATTATGCCCAGCAGTGGATCAAATAAACACATCTTTGTGAAATTTTTCAGAGAGAAGAAAAGAATCAAACTTCAAAAATGGAAAAAACAATGATCATGTTTACACCAATGAGGATCCAGAGTGGCTTTAAGCTTCTCAACACACTTAAAATCCAGAAGGTAATGGAACAATGCCATCAAAATTCAGAAGGAAAATGTTTCCAATATAGAATTCTAACCCCAGCCAAGACTTCGGTTAAGCATGATGGTAAAATAAAGAAATTTTCAGACATACAAGATCCCCCAAATATACCCTTTCTCAAGAAGCCACTGAAGATGCTTTCCACCCAAGGAGGGAAATAAAGAACAAAAAATACCCATGAAATTAGAAAGCAGAAAAAACAGCATGAGATAATGAAAGGAGTCTCTAGGATGATGGCAAAGGGAGATGCCTGGGTAACAGGTGTCCTGGAGGGCAAACGTGATTGAATCTACGTGACTCAGGTATAATAGGCACAGTGAGACTCTCGCAGCTACGTCCTCAGCCTCTGCACAGTCTTTTTAACCTTACAACATGTCAGGTGATGTTTTCTACCAAAAAGGAAGAAACCAAGAAAAAAGACCAGAAACCCAAGAGGCAGGAATTCCAACCCAAGAGAAGGGCAGAGAGTTTCAGTGTTGACAACAAACATATTTCAGGATGATAAGTGTGTAGCAGGCCTGGAAATAAACCAGCCCACATAGGAGAGAGAAGGGAGTCTCTGATAAGAAGGTTTCCAAAGGAAAAAAAAAAAAAATTGGAATTGCTACATTATGTTACAAAACCAAACTTATGCAAATCGAACTGAGGGACCATTTAAAGGAAGAATTAGCTGTATAACAAGGAAAATTAAGGCGGTTATTAACTTCAAGAAAACAAAAAACTGATACTCAAAATATACTATAACATTCAGCTGAGAATATTTTCATTTCATAATAATGTAAACACTAAACATAGATCTAACCTGAAATTACAAGATTATTGTATCTCATGAGAAGATAATCGTGTCTGAAATCACTGAGTCAATAAATAGCATTACACATTTGTGATTTAGAATTCTGGAATTAAGTAAATGCCAGAAGAAACAGCAAATAGATTCTAAATTGGTTCCCTCTAGAAGGAGGAGTGAGGATGTGTGTATAGGAAACGATATTGTTGTTGGCCCTCTAGTTCTGTTAGACTTTCCAAACCGTGTGCATGTGTCATTTTGAGAATCATTTTCTTTAATCAATGATTTATCAGGTCTTAGTAAAGTTCTGTGAAATGTAATGTCACTGGTAGAGTCTTATTTTGCTATACGAGAGCATTTCAACAAATTTGAGACAAATTATAGAATTACCTTGAGAAATATTAAACTGATATTGCTTAGAGGAATCACTGAATTATGGGTATTGCTCACAGACAGCACCTTGGAAGAAGTGGATCATAAGCTGGGATGGTGTATGTTACAAAGAAAAAGGCCCCAGCAAAATCCTCTGAGGGGAGAATGTGAAAATTAAACCAAGAGTCTGATCTCCCAAGACTATTGCTCTTCCTCTCCCTTAAGTGTTCCATCAAGAATGGCTATCCCTACACCTCTTCCAGAGCTTCCTTGGGCTCCTCTGGATGATACTGGCATAGGTATGAAAGGTAGTTTTTTCTTAGGTTGATGGATTTATAGTCAAAGCAGGAACATTTGCTCAAAATTATCTGAAATGTGTCATATATCGTCTAGTTCATTAATTCAAAACATATTTACTGATACCTAACCTGTATCAGGCCCAGTGCTAGCCACTGGAGATAGGATAATAAAAATGACAAAGGTCTCCGGCCAAAGGACAACAGTTTAGGAATTAGGATTCCTCCAGGCAACTAACAGCACTGTCATCTGCATCTACCAACCCCTCCTATCCTGAGCATCTTAAAGTGCCAAATGTGTCCTCAGTCTGGGAATATGAACCCCAGCAGATGCCCAGGCCAGAAACACAGGAAATCTACTTACACTGTAATAATGTAAGAGGGTGGCTGAGTTAGTTCAGCGTCTGACTTCTGCTCAAGTCTTGATCTCACAGTTTGAGAATTCAAGCCCTGCGTTGGGCTCTGTGCTGACAGCTCGGCGGAGCCTGGAGCCTGCTTCGGATTCTGTGTCTCCCCTTCTCACTGCTCCTCTGCTCGCTCTCTCTCTCTCTGTCTCTCTCTCTCGCTCTCTCTCTCTCTCTCTCTCTCTCTCTCTCTGATTAAAAATAAAGCATTAAGAAAAAATTTTTTAAAATAATATAAGAGGGTACATAAAAGACAAATTGATGTTTCCAACAGGAAAAGTAAAATTTGTTTGTGAGGAGGAGATAGGACTAAAATAAAAGACAGAATTTAATCTAAACCATTTCCTGTGACTTGAATTTCTTTTTTGAAAATTGGCCGCCTTATCGTTCTCTTAGTCACCTTTTCTCTAGGCTTATTGGGGGCGTACTCCCTCCCAGCAACCTCCATCTGCTTGGAAAACAGAATCAAGAGAATGAAAAGCCATGATGACACATCCTCCACTGGATGAAAATATTAGGGGAAAATCAATAAATGCACTACCATATGCATAAAACCTATGAATGTCCCCTTCAGACTAATGCAGCAAATTTTACATCACCGAGAGAGCAGCTGTGAACCGTGGCTTCAAGTAATGAGGAGTATTTGAAACATCTGCAAATCACTGCTCCTTCTAATTGCCAAGCAACATCATTACTTTAGTTCTCTCCAAGTAAATACTCTCACTGATGGCCAGAGGAAGATACATGTTTATCAAAGATTCATCTCTTGGGCTCCTCTTTGCCCAAAACGCTGTTGGGTTTCTTGTGTTCCTGTTTGTCTCATGCTAGTGCATGTAGATCCATACCATTTCTGATTATTATTATTTTTTTAATCAAAACTAGTCTTTTTTTTTTTTCCTACTAGCAATCCGTAACCGTAATCCATAACCGTTTTTGAGAGGTACAGTCTCGGTCAGGACCCTCCTCTCTGGTGTGTCAGTCCCGGTTAGCATGCGCTTTTGCAAAGGCCGAGCAAAGCGACCTTCTGCCCTGTTTTGTGCTCTTCCTGTAAATTGAATAGCGAACGGGAGAGGCACCCAGAACTCAGTGGTCCCCGCCGCCACTGCGAGCGCGCTGTGGGAGCCGCGGCAGAGATTGGAAGGGCATCCACCGGGACTGGGAGGAGAGCCACGGAGAAGGTGGAGAATAGGAATCATGTGTGTTCCTCGAGTGTACAACCCACATTTGAGTGACAAATGACGAGGACAACCTATAAAAACAACTAAGCGCGAGTCTACCCGAATCCATTTCCCTCTCTGTTGCGTGTGCGTTTTCAACAAACTTTGAGCGCCCCTCGCAGCCTCGCCTCCACCTGGGTTTCCCTCGCTTCCTACCTCCGCTCCCCCCAGGCTAAGGATGGAGGATCCCTTCAGCCCCTCAACTTTCTCGCTGGCGCCCAACGTCTCCGTACCCGTCTTTCCCGGCTGGGGTCTCAACTTCACTTCGGAACAGGGAGCCCCGGCCCCGGGGCCGCCGCCGCCGCCTCCGCCGCCTCCCGGACCGCCCGGCCGCCGCGTCCGCCTGGTCTTCCTGGGGGTCATCTTGGTGGTGGCGGTGGCCGGCAACAGCACTGTGCTGTGCCGCCTGTGCGGGGGTGCCGGGCCGTGGGCAGGCCCCAAGCGTCGCAAGATGGACTTCCTGCTCGTGCAGCTGGCCCTCGCTGACCTGTACGCGTGCGGAGGCACCGCGCTGTCGCAGCTGGCCTGGGAGCTGCTGGGCGAGCCGCGCCGGGCGGCGGGAGACCTGTCGTGCCGCTTCGTGCAGCTGCTGCAGGCGTCCGGCCGAGGCGCCTCGGCCCACCTCGTGGTACTCATTGCCCTCGAACGCCAGCGCACCGTGCGCCGGCCGCAGGGCCCGCCGCTGCCAGCGCGCGCCCTCGCCGCCCTGGGCTGGCTGCTGGCGCTGCTGCTGGCGCTGCCCCCCGCCTTCGTGGTGCGCGGGGGCGCCCCCTCGCCGCCACCCGCCGCGCCCTCGGCCCCCCGCGCTTGGTCCGGGGAGCGTCGCTGCCGTGACATCTTCGCGCCTCTGCCGCGCTGGCACCTGCAGGTCTATGCGCTTTACGAGGCCGTCGCGGGCTTCGTGGCGCCGGTCGCGGTCATGGGCGTAGCTTGCAGCCGCCTGCTCTGCGCCTGGTGGCAGCGCCCGCCCCAGGCCCCGCCGCCTTCAGCGCCCTGGTGGGCGAGTCCCGGCCGAGCCCCTGCGCCCAGCGCGCTGCCACGCGCTAAGGTACAGAGTCTGAAGATGAGCCTGGCGCTGGCGCTGCTGTTCGTGAGCTGCGAGCTTCCCTACTTCGCTGCCCGGCTGGCGGCCGTGTGGTCGTCGGGACAGGTGGGAGACTGGGAGGCCGAGGAAGTGGCGGCCGCGCTGCACCTCGTGGGAGTGGCCAACAGCGCTCTCGATCCCTTCGTTTACCTCTTCTTCCAGGCAGGCGACTGCCGGCTCCTGCGGCGGCTGCGGAGGCGCCTGGGCGCAGTCTGCTGTTCGTGGGAGGGAACAGCGGAGGACGATGAGGGGACGGGGGGCCACCAAGCGCTGCACCGCCACCGCTGGCCCCACCCCCATTATCACCACGCTAGACGCGAGCAGCCAGAAGAGGGCTGCTGGCGCCCACCTCCGCCTCGCCCCCGGCCGCTGCCCTGCTCCTGCGAAAGCGCTTTCTAGCTGCTCCATGGCCACTCAGGTCACCGTCGCCGCCGCACGGCCTCCACGGAACACGCGGCGGGCCCGGGTCTATCCAGATCACAACGGGCAGGAGAGTCTCAGATTGACCCTGAAGCTGTCCCCTTCCTACACTCTCTCTTTCTAATGTTTACATTTCCCTACACTTTTCCAGGTTCTTCTCTCCCTTTCAGTTCCTCTCACATTTCCCAGTTTGGAGATGAGAGTTTGAGCCACTGGAAATTTTAAGAACAGTCAAAGATACACAGAGTTATTTTTGCATTTCTCTTTGACGCTCCCATAGTGTTCTGGATAAGATAATTTGTTTTAGCGAAATTGCCAAGCTTTCATTATTTGCTGTGTTATCATCTGCTTTTACTTATTTTGAATCGTGTTTAAATCAAGTGTACCTTCCAGACCAGAGAATTTGCCTTTGCTTCCAGGAGGAAAATCCCCACATTGCTCTCCCTGAGGAGCCTGGAAATTGTACCAGCGATACTGTCAGAACTATAATCGTGCTGTCACTTCAGAGCCACAGAGTATTTGTAAAATAAAAACATTTCCCACAGAGCAATTAGTACTTTTTGTTACATGGTAATGCGTTTTCGCAGAAGAAAAGCAGTGAGGCACTTATTTCCAGTCTTCCCTTCAATAGAAGCTGGGGTTTTGGAGGGACACAAAAACGCTTCCCTTTGCCCCTTTCAAATTTGCCCAGTTTCTGTAGGAAATTGTGCCCTTACCCACGCGAGCCTCTACAGCTGAGACGCTGTGCTCCGGTGTAACCTCTCAGCAGAGTCCCCAGCAAACTAGCGAAGGGAAACACCAAGGTGGTGCCTATGGGCGGGGCTCACTGTCCCGGCTGGCGCTGCAACCACCCAATGTTGCATGTACGCAGAAAACTACCTTTAAAAAAATGAAGGCAATGCCTATTGGTGTGGGCTGCTAAGAACAAGGTAAAGAAGCAGATTTAATTGATGACCTTCTCCTTTTAACTGTCCTTGGTCCTAGAGAGAAGTGGCAGCACTTATCAACAATATATCCATGTGTTTACCATTGCCTTTCATCTGAGAATCAGCATGCTTTCCATGATAGTGTTTCCTGTTTAAGCACAAATGTCAAACTAAAATGCAGAAAGGGGAAATGATTGCTGGAGTTCACTTGTAGGGCCAATGCTCTCTGAGAGCCTTCTTTGTTTACTTCGCCTATGTATCCCAAACTCTTAAAAAAAAAAAAAATTTTTTTTTAAATCTTTATTTTTGAGAGAGAGAGAGAGAGAGAGAGAGACAGAGCATGAGCAGGGGAGGAACAGAGAGAGAGGGAGACACAGAATCTGAAACAGGCTCCGGGCTCTGAGCTGTCAGCACATAGCCCGACGCGGGGCTCGAACCCACAAACTGCTAGATCATGCCCTGAGCCGAAGTCGGACACTTAACCGACTGAGCCACCCAGGCACCCCATATGTATCCCCAACACTTAAACAATGCTTAATGTGTACTAGGCACTCAACACATATATGTTGAATGACTCATAATATGAGTCAGGCAAAGATAGAATGTATACAAGATTTACAAAAACCTTCATTAAGCTTGATTTACCTTCCTCCAAAGTTTTGTCAAAAAATGTTAGAGTTACAGGTTTTCCTTCATCTTTTTAATCATCCCCACCCTGCTTAGGATACCATGGGGTGTAATATACCGGGAATAAGTCAGTCAAAGAGAGAACACAGTGGTCTTTAGGACATTTTTATTCATCATTATTTTTCTTCATTAATAAACATTAATTCCTTATTTTGTGCCAAGCAATGTTTTAGGGGTTGAACATGCTAAGATGAATAACACACATCTTTTCCCTCAAAGATCCTATAATCGTATGTAGGAGACAATCTGAAAATTACCACACAGTATCACATATGTTTTAACAAGGGTCCCAGTCATGGTGTCACATCACCATGAAAAAGAACATCTGACAACCTCAGGAGACTGAAGCCATCATTCCAATGATGGTATGAAGGACCAAGTAATGGGAAGGGGGGAATGTGTAAAGGGAGGGATCAGACAGAAGCTCTGAGAGACCTCAAAATATGACCTGGTGGGGCACCTGGGTGGCTCAGTCGGTTAAGCGGCCGACTTCGGCTCAGGTCATGATCTCGCGGTCCGTGAGTTCGAGCCCCGCGTCAGGCTCTGTGCTGACAGCTCAGAGCCTGGGGCCTGTTTCAGATTCTGTGTCTCCCTCTCTCTGACCCTCCCCCGTTCATGCTCTGTCTTTCTCTGTCTCAAAAATAAATAAGCGTTAAAAAAAAAAAAGTTAAAAAAAAAAAAAAATATGACCTGGTATGTTGTATCACTTTGAATGCTTGCAACTGAGATAATTTAAGCCAGCTAAGTCACCTTTTCTGTCATCTGTAATTTGAGAGCACCCTAACAGAAAAATGAATTCAGCTGGTTTAAATCTGCTCTCTCGCATAAGTCCAGTGGTAGGAATGCTCCAGAGGTGGTTAGTTGAGTAGCTTCATAACTTCACAATCAAAGACCTAGCTCCTTTTCAGTTTTCTATTCTGCCATCCTGAGCTGGTGGACTTGACATTAAGGTTGATATCCCTTGAAGTCACAGAATGACTGCTATGGTTCCAGGCATCACACTCAAATGTGTCAGTATCCAGAAAAAGAAGGATTTCTCTTGTGTTTTGTTTTGTTTTGTTTTCTTCACTCTATAGGAATGAAGAAACATTTCTCAGAAGTCCCAAGCAGATGTTCCTGCATGGCTCATTGGCCAGAACTATATCATATATCCATATCTAGACCATTGCAAGGGAAATGGGGCCACCATAATGGTTTAGACCTGGAGCTGAAGATGAGCTGCACAGGAAAGGGGTGAAAAAAATGAGACTTCCATTTTTTTTTTTCCTTTTAAGAAGAAAAATGAAGGGGAAATGTGTATGAGGGCAAGACTAAACTTTTATATAATTGCCAAACTGTTAAAGAGATGAGTTTTATTCTATTAGAGCTGTTAATCTGTGCCATCTGGAAATTATGAGAAATCTCCCTCTGGGTCAAAAATACAGAATACAGGGGCACCTGGGTGGCTCAGTCGGTTGAACATCTGACTTCGGCTCAGGTCATGATCTTGTGGTCTGTGAGTTCGAGCCCCACATCGGGCTCTGTGCTGACAGCTCAGAGCCTGGAGCCTGCTTCGGATTCAGTGTCTCCCTCTCTCTCTGCTCCTCTCCCACTTATGCTCTCTCTCTCTGTCAAAAATAAATAAAACATTAAAAACAAATACAGAGTACATATTCATGTAATTAATTTGAAATTAAACTGTACTTTCCCTAGATTTTGTGGAAGATTTGGTTAAGCCCAATTCATACTGAAATACTTCAATGGCTAAGGAGCTTTCTCTAACCTTAATTAAATCTGACACTTGAAGGTAGATCGAGGTGATTTAGTTCCCATCTCTAGTGGCATTTGTAGATTAGAAATTTGAAGCATTCCCTCAGAATGATCAGCATCAATCCCAGGAAGCTGCATTGCTATAGACAACACAGAGATTGAGTTCTGTCCCCATAGAGGAAGCCCCAAGGGTTATTCTAAATTTACACTCTCAGTTGAGTGGGACATACCATTCAAACTTCACAGCAAAGGTAAATGAATGGTTGACCCTGACTTGATCTCTTTTCTAGGTATCACTCAAATAAGATATGACCAGAGGAGAAATTAAACCACACACTGGAGTTTGGGAGGAATCAAATTACATCTCCTCGCCCACTTCCCTCACACAGTTCCCCTTGGAATTTGATTTTAACTAAGCTGCCACACACAGGCCCAGACTGCAGGACTCCAGGAGGCACTATTCATATAGATGACAATGTAAATGTCAGCACCTGAACTTTAAAGCTTAAATACAAAGAATTCTATATTAAAAAAAAAAAAAAAAAAAAGCTGCATGGTAACATACAGCTAAAATAAGTAAATATGACCTATTACATAATTTGAAGCAGATAGTATGAAGAAAACAGCCAGAAGTGTAACTAAAACTACAATTAGTGACTAGCTATAACTCATTTACTAAAAATAGAAGAGTCTAGCTCATTTGTGGAAGAGGAGGTGGATTTTTTTCTAAGCCACTTCCTAGGAAACACAAAAGAAAGTAGAAAATTGGAGGAGCTTCCCTCTTATTCCTAAAATGTTCTGATTGATCAAAGGAAAGATATTATAAAGAAAATGAAGTCTAATTAAATTAAATTTGCTGAGTTGTGAGGCAGTATAATGAAGAAAAGAGTAGTCTGTAGAGCTTACAGACCTAGACCTGAATTTCATCTCTACCACTTAGTAGCTGTGTGACTTTAGGCTGTTTGTTGAATCTTTCTGAGTCTTGGTTTTCTTATCAGTAAAAATGGGGTTTATGTGGGGCGCCTGGGTGGCGCAGTCGGTTAAGCGTCCGACTTCAGCCAGGTCACGATCTCGCGGTCCATGAGTTCGAGCCCCGCGTCAGGCTCTGGGCTGATGGCTCAGAGCCTGGAGCCTGTTTCCGATTCTGTGTCTCCCTCTCTCTCTGCCCCTCCCCCGTTCATGCTCTGTCTCTCTCTGTCCCAAAAATAAATAAACGTTGAAAAAAAAATTTTTTTAAATGGGGTTTATGTTATCTACTTCATAGGATTAATGTATGTAAAATACTTGATTGGTCGGGGGGGGGGGGGGAATCCTGTCAGCCTTCAGATTCACCCTAGTACTCAATATATGATACTATTATTTTCTAACACTGGGCTGTGAGGGATAAAATCCAGTATATTACATGAAGGGAAGCAGGGGATCTTGGGGAATCAATCTGTGGAAGATTAATGCAATGATGGTAGCATCTAAACCAAGTCTAGAATGTGAAACTCTTCAGAAGCTTGAGGAGGGACCCTAGGTCCAAGAATTCCAAGCCAAATCATGCCTGTAGGATGTCCTTTATTTGCCCCAAAGGAAGTCATTTAGCCTTAGGGAACACTTTCGTTTTCTAAAAAAGCTAAAAGTTGAGTATGTTAGAGAAGCCTGATATCCATGGACATCAGTAGAAGAGCAGGTATCAAAAAAGGAGCAGGCTCCGTGGTTGCCTGCAATTACATTGATTATTCTCTTGCCTTACTAAAAGAATCCAAATTTTGTTCAAAATTAACATGTTCTAATTACCTATTGTTATGCAACAAACTACCCCAAATCTTGTGGTATAAAATAACAACCATCTAATTATGCTTATGAATTTTGTGGGTCAGGATTTCGATAGAGTAGAGGAGGGCTGGCTTGTGTCTCTTCCATGATCTGGGGCCTTAGTGGGAGACTCAAATGACTGGGGTCCGCAATCATCTGGGAGCTTCTCTACTCATATGTCTGCTGCCTTGGCTGGAATATTCAAAGGCTGGGCTCATCAAGAACTATTGATCAGAGTGCTTAAACTTGGCCCTCCATGTGGCTTTGGCTTTCTTACTGTATGGCAGCCTTAGAGCAGTCAAACTTCTCCTAAGGCAGCTCAAGGTTCCAAGGGCAAATGTTTTAATGGGCAAGGTGGAAGCCACATGGCTTTGTGTGGTCTTGTGGCAGAAGTCACATGGATTCCTCTGTACTCTATTGGCTGAAGCAGTCACAAACCTGCCCAGATTCAAAGACATAAGCCCCCCCCCTTCTAATGGAAGAAGTGTTAAAGACTTTATCACATTTCACAACTGCCATACCAGCCATCAAGGAAGATAACCTTACCCCTATCCTCCCCGCCCCTGTTCTGGGAGATACCTAAATCAACCATGATAATCCCATTATGCCTGGGATTGATTGATTGATTGGTTCTGGACAATCAAACTAGAAGTAAGGGCTTCTGGCAAAGGTTTTGTAACCTTAAATAGGAGATATCAGTAGAGGCCATTCTTTATCTTCCTCTGGAGGGTGTAGCTTGTACATGTGACCTAAAGCTTCTATAGCCATCTTGTAACCCACAGAGGGGAGATAATGTTAAGAGAAGGCCAACATCTGTGGCTCAAAGAATGGAAAGGTAAAAAAAACTTAAGTCTTTGATTATGTAGTTGAGCAGCTGAATTAAGCAAAGTTTAAGCCATCCAATCTGACTGTCCTATGTGAAATAGTAAATTTCCTCATTGTTTAATAAATTTGAGTTGTTGTTTTCTCTAAAGTCATCCAAATGGAAATAAGGAATGTATTTGTCAGGGTTCTCCAAAGAAATAGAAACAACAGTGTGTATGTACACACATATTTATTATAAGGAACTGGCTCAAGCAATTATAGAGGCTAAGAAGCCCCACAATCTGCTATCTACATGCTGGAGACCCAGGAGATCAGGTGATGAAGTTCCAGTTGGAGAACAGGAGACCAATATCCCAGCACAAACAGGCAAATAGAGTGAATTCTCCCTCTCTCTTCTTTTGTTCTATTGAAGCCTTCAGTTGATTAGATGATGACCAGCCAAATCAGGGGAAGGCAATTTGCTTTACTCATTCTACCAATTCAAATGCTAATCTCATCCAGAGACACCCTCAGATATACCCCAAAATAATGTTTAACCAAATATCTAGGCACTCCATGGCTCAACTTGATACATAAAATGAACTATCACAAGAAGCTATTGGGTTTCCTTAAAACTTCATCCCAGATAGGAACTGTCAATTATGCATGCAAATTTTTGTTTCTCTCTATTCCTGAAAGTGCTCTAAGCTATCTATTATTTCAGCTAATTCTTTAAGCACAGAAGGATACCGATGATTGAAAATTTAGCCTGGATCATCAACCATGAGGTTATACTAAAAGGATTTGGACAGTGCAATTCTAGACATGCAAGAATGCCTATGCAAGCTGTGAACTTCCCTTCCTCTGGCCAGTCACACCACTGTGTTAACAGAGTATTAGAACTGCCCCATCGTAGACAATGTAGCGAACGGGTAGCAAACGTTTCTTTAGCTAGCTGGATGGAGTTTCATGGTTTGTTTGTTTGTTTGTTTTTAAGTTTATTTATTTTGAGAGAGAGACAGAGTGTGTGTGTGCAGGGGAAGGGCAGAGAGAGAGAGGGAGGGAGAGAATCCCAAGCAGGCTCCACACTGTCGGCACAGAGCCCGACACGGGGCTTGATCTCAGGAACAGTGAGATCATGACTTGAACTGAGATCAAGAGTTGGGCGCTTATCGCTTCTCGGCCTTTTGGCTAAGATCAAGTGAAGAGTTGGGCGCTTAACTGACTGAGCCACTCAGGCACCCCCAGATGGAATTTTTTAAGTGCATTCTGAATTTTTTAAAAAAGATCTGTATTCTTCACTGAGCATTTATCATTACTGAATATTTTTTAAATGTAGCCATTGAAAGCCTGACCTAGGCCAACATGTTCCAGGGTATATTTTGTGAAGCAACAGATGCTTCCATATTAATATATCATCAGGGAAAAAAGAGTTTCAGAGTTAAATGTTTAGAACACTAGGTTAAATAGGTCTTTCTTTTTAGTTTTTTATTATTATAAAATACTCAGAAAAGTTGAAGGATACAAAAGAACACCCACATATTCACCGAGATTCAACTGTTGCTAACGTTTTGCCATCTTTGCTTTTATACATCAGTATATATTGTTGTTTTTGAATAACTTGAAAACTAGCTGCAAACATGATATCATTACACTTCATCTCTGAATACTTGAGCATGCATCTCCTAAGACATTCTTGCATAACCACAAGAGCAATACCACACTTAAGGAAATTAACAATTCCCTGAGATCATCTAATACTCCGTCCATATTCAAATTTTCTCAACATAACTTGAATAGATTTTTTACTTTTGAACCAAAATCTAATTACAGTATATACATTGCCTCTGATTGTTATGTCTCTTTAGTCCCTTCCATTCTAAAACAGCTTCCATGACCTTTTTAAAAAAAACTACTGTTTTTTGAAAAGACCAAGTCAGTTGCCTTGCAGAATATCCCACATTCTGCATTTTTCTGAGTATTGCCTCAGAGATATCTTCTATCTGATTCCTCTCTTCAAAACCAGGTTTGTTAAAGCAGTACCTGTCAGAGGCTTCAATATGCTTAGTGCAAAATGACCCTCTAAGTGAACACCTTTTAGGAACCTCTGCCCTCTTCACAATAACCCTTTCTTTGGGAATTGTCCCCACCATCAACACACACACACACACACACACACACACACACACACAGGGCTTCCAGCAGTCACATATGGACTTTGTAGCCTGACCTCTGGGGCAATCCATCAGAAACACCTCCTTGAAGACTAATGCAGATTTAAGGGAAAAGATTAGGAAAATTAGGATAAAATACTCAGTTTTTTAGGTGAGTTCAGAAGTGATACAGTTATTGCACTTGTGGATATTGGTAAGGCTTACAACTCGAGGAAGTGGGCAACAGAAATGTGTTGAGTAAGGGCCCTAGAAAAGGCACAACCACGATGACACATGTCAAAGTAGAGCCAGGTTGGACAATACCAGAGCAAGCACAGGTCTGGCTTAGATATGTTGATCTGATGGAAGGTTATCTTCTCTTGGCATCCAGAACATTTGTTTTTGTACAGTGCTTCTTATGGGAAGATCTGGGGGGGGGGGGGGATCTATGCTAGAAAGCAAGGAGAAAGTAAAAGGAAGGAAAGAAGGCACTCAGTTTTGGCAAGCAGTGCATATGGCAGATAAAGAGACCGACCTAAGAAGCAAATTAACCTGTTAGAAACTCACCCAAGCTTCCCTAGAAGGAACAGGGGCACAGCTGAAGGGATGGAAGCATTGAAGATAGATCTCACTTTGGAAAGCCTGGAATATTCCAGATTTGAAATAAAGCAGTGTTTTGAAGAGCATGTGGCAGAGGTATTCTTGCTGCCTAAGACCTGAGGGAACCAGATCAGAAGCATCAACAGCAGTGTCAGAACACTGCCACAAGGGATACCTGAGGTGGAGCAGAGGTAAGGATTACTGGGGAATCATCCCTAGCAGCATTTTGCATGAACCTAATCAATTCTGTAACAAGATGGGGAGAAGTCAGACACTATGTTCAAGACTTAAAATGCTGCTCACAAGGGATATGGGGATTTTGACACTAGATAGAGCCACCTTTAATGCAACACACACATGCCAGAAATATCAGGCTCAGCAGAGTGTTAGAGGGGACCACACAGCCCTTACCCTTTGGCCTATGTGAAGGGACTTCAATTAGACCAGCACTGCTGGACTACCTCCACTGTTGGGGTTGGAGGGGCCAAGTTAAAGACAAAACAAAAAATAAAAACAAAACAAACATTCTCCTTATTTGAGTTCTAAACCAATGTCTAGGGGAGAAGCTGAGGTTCAGAGTTTAAATCCTCTTGCAGGTTAAAGCCCAAAGATAACAAAATCCAAAGAACTGTGGTTCAAAAAGCAAAATTTCCTATCTCATCTGAAAAACTTAAAGACCTCCTTGATTGCCAATTCCACATAGCCTCTGCTGGCGAGTTCCCTGAAGCATGAGGATTTGTGAATCCTTCCTTCAGTAGAGGTAGCTGCAGACTGCTCTCCTTGAAACAGAGTAGTCCTTTAGGACCTCTCAGGTTCTCTTGATCAGTTCTCATTTCATGATGAGCCTCACTCTTTTAAAGAGTTCAAAGTGCTAAGAGGAAGCAGAACTGTATTGCAGTACTGGTTCCTCATCTACCTACTTAAGTTAGGAAACAACCCACTCCCCACTCCTGGAACAATGGCCAAGCAAAACCGTACTCCCAGAACCCAGTACTTGGTATCACCAAAGACTCTTTAGAATAGGCTTAAGATAGGAGATAAAAAAAACCCTAGTCTCGGCTACCCAGGATGGCTGTCAGTTGGTGGATGCAGGTCCAAATCTATAACAATCGGGAGACACCTTCTCATAAAAGGTTACTTTGGCATCATGTTAACCCTGGGGGTGGGGAGAAGATCCATCTATGCATTTGCCTAAGACAGAAGCAAGTATAAAAATGAACTACTGGGACCTCATCAAAATAAAAAGCTTCTGCACAGCGAAGGAAACAATCAGCAAAACTAAAAGGCAACCGACAGAATGGGAGAAGATATTTGCAAATGATAAAGGGTTAGTCAGATAAAGGGTTAGTATTCAAAATCTATAAAGAACTTATCAAACTCAACACCAAAAAACAAATAATCCAGTGAAGAAATGGGCTAAAGACACGAACAGACACTTCTCCAAGGAAGAGATGGCCAGCTGACACATGAAAAAATGTTCAACATGACTCATCATCAGGGAAACACAAATAAAACCACAATGAGATACCACCTTACACCTGTCAGAATTGCTCACATTAACAACGCAGGCAACAACAGATGTTGGCGAGGATGCGGAAAAAGAGGATCTCTTTTGCACTGCTGGTGGGAATGCAAACTGGTGCAGCCACTCTGGAAAACAGTATGGAGGTTCCTCAAAAAACTGAAAATAGAACTACCCTACGACCCAGCAATTGCACTACTAGGCATTTATCCAAGGGATACAGGTGTGCTGTTTCGAAGGGACACATGCACCCCCATGTTTAGAGCAGCACTATCAACAATAGCCAAAGTATGCAAAGAGCCCAAATGTCCATTGATGGATTAATGGATAAAGAAGAAGTGGTATACACACACACACACACACACACACACACACACACACACACACACACACAATGGAGTATTACTCGGCAATCAAAAAGAATGAAATCTTGCCATTTGCAACTGCGTGGATGGAATTGGAGGGTATTATGCTAAGTGAAATCAGCCAGTCAGAGAAAGACAAAAATCATATGAATTCACTCATATGAGGACTTTAGGAGACAAAAAAGATGAACATAAGAGAAGGGAAACAAAAATAATATAAAAACAGGGAGGGGGACAAAACAGAGGAGACTCATAAATATGGAGAACAAACTGAGGGTTGCTGGAGGGGTTGTGGGAGGGGGGATGGGCTAAATGGGTAAGGGGCACTAAGGAATCTACTCCTGAAATCATTGTTTCACTAAATGCTAACTAATTTGGATGTAAATTTTAAAAAATAAAAAATAAAATAAAAAAAAAAAAAGAAGCAAGTGAATCCACCTTCCCACAAGTTTAGAAATTTGCAAAGATGGAGGTCCCAGTCTCCAGGTGTCTTTCCCTTCTTACAAATTAAAAATCTCTTCATTGCCATTTCCATTCTGAATCCTCCTACTTCATGGAACAGGGCCTCTATGTCGTGCCATGGAGCTCTCTTGGAGCATGTATTTTCACTCCTGTGCCTCAGTGCCTGTTTTCAGCGACTTTGGCTAAGCAATCTGCCTCTAGGTATGCTTTCTCCAGCACCATCTGGACTGAAAGAGATGGTGTGGAATGACTCTGAGCATGTGACATCTACACGAATCCAAGGCTAGTTCTACCATGCTTCTCTTTCTGGACCAGAATGCAAATGGAACTTGGAGCAGCCCAGGCAGTGCCGCTTGCCCACGCTGTCATGGACAATTTCCAGTTAGATACTCATTAGCGCTCTGTAGCGGGCACAGAGCTCAGCCGCCTTGCAGTTTAAATGTAGCTCAGGGTAGATCTAGGTCACAATGGGTGGGAGGGGGAGGCTCTCTTTAAGGAAAAGAAGACAAAATAATAAATAAATAATTAGGTATTAAAGTGAATATTCAGAATGGGCAAATAATCACAAAAAAAACACAAATACTAAAAACCTAACAGAATAGCAGACATTTATTAATTAATTGCTACACACACCACTATCGTACTTTCTGCCTACAAGTTTTGGCTCCCTGCTCTTTACTCATCTGTTCACATGATAACAATTTTAAAACATTTTACATAAAGAGGATAGAACGATAACTCGATCTTTCTTATAGCATAATTTTTTTTTTTAATTGACAGAAAGCATAAAACAAACGGTAATCCTGGTTCAGGTTTGTGTATTTATGGGAATCATGATAAATTCTATGTCATATGCTTCCCATCAAGAAAGATATATGAATTTATAGTTTTTAATGTTGTATTATTGAGCATGTCCCATGTGTACTATCTATGAGAACAGAATCCTGGGCTTGCCATTTTACCAAAAATGTAATGATAAGATAAAAATTTCCATAGAATAGTTTCTAGCTCTATCTGTTCAAATCTTATTTCTCCTCCTGGAGTTTCATATTCCCTGTTCCAGACACCAGAGCCCATACTCACATTTTGATAGAACCATAGCCTGCATCTAGCATATAAGGAGAGCCATCACAATGGGCACTGGGAATATATTTGGAGGTTGTTTTTACACTGGGACAGCCAGCAGAAACTTAGCTATACACCACAACTGGCTGCAAACCATATAAATATACCCCACCAAACACAAACTAAATGCATTTCCAATTCAAATGCCTCTTAGCCAAATTCCCAAAATGCCTGTGTGACAGAAGGAAAAGAGACAATGGCCTTAATCCACTGAAGTTAAATTGTCTTACTTTTGAACATTTTTACAAAAACATATGACAATTATTCCTTTCTTTCTTCTCTTTCCTTCATGAACAATTCAGTCTTAAAGCCAGCAGGAAAGGACAGAGCAGGGTAGATAGACATCTATGCTGGCTAGGGGACTGGCAGGACATGCAGTGGCTTAGAGAGAAGTGACAGAGCCCCGGTGAGGTAGATGACAACATGGTAGTGTAGTGAGTTGGCTCAAGCTGAGTGAGAAGGGAACAGAAGTACAGCCATACAGGGGCTCAGGCCCCCATCTATGTGAAGTTCCTGCCAAAGATGCACAATCTGAATCTCATCATAGAGAAGTGTCAGACAAACCTCAGTTAGGGAACATTCTATAAAATATATGGCCTATAATCTTTAAACGTGAATGTCATGAATGCTGGTGAAGGACTGAGAAACTGTCCCACACAAGGAAGCTAAACATACATCACAACTAAATGCAACTTGATTCTGAACTGGATTTGAGGATTAGATGGTAGAAACATGTCAGTGTTAAATTCCTGATTTTGAGGGCTGTATGGTGGTTACGTAGAAGGATGTCCTTGCTTGCAGGAAACACATACTAGAGCATGAAGGGCTGATGTGGGATCAGATTGGCAACATACTCTTAAATGGCTGTTGGGATAGAGTTCCCTGTACTACTTTTCTGTAATTTTGAGTGCTTCCAAATTATATTAAAAGGATATAAAGGATGGCCATGTGAACACGTTACTAGGGTTGCTCAGGACCTTGGAAAGGGTCCACACGTGTGAGGGGACCTGAAGTTATGTTTCATTAACTTCACTATCTCTAATTGCAGCAAATATTCTAGGCAGTACCGTCTGAAAGGTCAATGTACCAAAAGGCATTTTTTCTGCAATTTAATCCTTGCCTTAGCTATGCCTGCTTTCTGAGGTCTTTTTGGCCTTCCTACCTTTACTGAGAATGAATGGAGTGGAATGAAGATGTTGTAAACATGCTTCAAGGTCAAGGAAAGGCAACCTGCACTCTGAAGCTCACATCACTGAAGGCTCTTTGGCCTGTGCCTATTTGCCCAGCCTGGCGTGGTACTACTAATGGCCAGTGTTTTGCTTGAGGCTCACCGCAGACAACCTGGTGTTCACTGACCACACTCCCTTCTCTACTGCCTACTTAGAGTTAGGGTCAGCATGTGTATCATTTGCTGGATGCCCAAGACTTGGAGTTCCACTTGGAAGATAAAATTCAGAGTGAACAAGAAATCTTTAAAATCTACAACCTTCACTCCCTTCTTCTGTATACTCAGTTCAGTCCTTCCCTTCTCCTTTCTACAAATCTGTGTTCCTAAAGAGAGTACAATGTGGTCCATCCTCTCAAGATAGATAGCTTGAAGGTAGAGGGCAGCAATTTGGGCACATAAATTTAGTTCAGGCGATGTTAATCCATTTGACTGCACATCTAAGCTATCCCAATCTAGATTTTTATCATTAACTAAAGTTTACACTTTGATCTCTTACTATATCTCTGAGTTGGTTCCAAATTCAGGCAGGGAAAAAAGGTGGTTTCTATTGGGTCCTCTTAATGTCCAATACAAATAAAAGATGATGGCACCTTCCAGAATGGTGGCAACAAATTTAAAAAAAAGTAATTTGAAGTACATTTTAGGAAGTAGAATTGACAAGACTCAGAATTGGATTAGATATGGGGGGATAGCCCAAGGGGTCCTAAGGCAACATTGTGTTTGGGGATTCACTCACTAGAAGGACTCCTGAAACTCATTATATAGTCCTTCTCATGCTAAGATTACTAGAGTGATATTGTAAGGATACAGAGCTGGATGGTAAGGAAAAAGGACACAGGTGGAAAATGGAAGAATCCAAGTGCAGGCTTCCTTATGTTCTCTCCCTCTGGGGAGGGATAACACAAAGCTGACTCTTCTGCCAGCAACGAAAATGCAAAAATAGGTGTGCAATGTTTTTGCCCAGGGAAGCTCGTTAAAGGCGCAGTACCCAAAGGTTTTTATTAGGGCTGGTCATGCAAGCACTTCTGCTTAGCATGCACCAAAGTTCTTGACTCCCAGAAGGAAAGCAGGTCATGGTCAGCATAAACCATATTGTTTGTACAAACAGATGAGTCACAGCGAGGTATCCTTACTATTTAGGGGAAATCTTATTTCAGTAGAGAGAACTATTTTACCAGCCACGTTCCCAGATGTCAGCCAGGGGCCAACTTTACAAGCAGAGCTTTATAAGGAGAGCCATCTTTGGTCAGCTATGTTAACTCTTTTCTGCACAGGAGAAGAAAAGGGGAGATGTGAGTATGGCATCCAGGTTTCTACCTTAAGCATGTGGATGAACAGGGTTGTCACTTATAGAGATGGAGGAAAAAAAGAAGTACAGGTTTATAGGAGAAAATTAATATTTCAACCTCGAACACATAAAACTGATGATAGCTATGAGACGTCAAATTAAATTATGCTTTGGTGTAATCATAAACAACCTTAGAATTTCAGTGGTTTAACACAACAGTTAATTTCTCACTTAAGTTACGTATCTTTCATGGCTTGGTGGAAGGTAGTGAGTGGGGGTTGATGGGTGGTCTCTGTCTCACATAGTCACTCAGGGACCCAGGTCAGTAGAAGTCCATCATCTATAATGTCTGTGGTTGTGACAAAAAAGAGAGAGAGAGAGAGAGAGAGAGAGAGAGAGAGAGAGAGACTGGGGAGGTGGAGTTAAGAACTCTTCTATGCTTCAATCTAGAAGGGACACATGACCTCAACCAACTGTAAACAGAGTGGGAAATGTGGGGTAGTGGATGGGATGTTTGGTGAACATCTGCCACAAGTAGGAATGTCACATAGGTATCCACAACCAACTCTCACTTATGTTATGAGCAGATAGGTTGTATTTGAAGCCACCCTTTCTCTTATCTGAATCACAATGGCCTCATAAGGGCAATGTTATCACCCTTTTCAGGTTTGAAAGAGTAAGAAATCCTGATTGGTTGATACTCCTCAAATCACCCTGTAGTGAAACTATCAGCACACTGAGGTCTTCATTATTCACAAAATAGATGATGGTTTAGGATTGAAGGCAGTTTTTGAACTTCTCTGAGAGGAAGAGCTTAGTCCTAGAAAAGTCAGCCTAGAAACAGCCTGCTGCTCAGAGGACAGAACAGGGGCTCACAATGGTGAGAAGAGACATTTAAAACTATTTTTAGGGCTCCTGGGTGGCTCAGTCACTTAAACATCCAACTTCAGCTCAGGTCATGATCTCTTCTTGGTTCATGAGTTTGAGCCCCACATTGGCCTGCTTCAGAACCTCTGTCCCCTTCTCTCTCTGCCCCTCAGCCATTCACATGCATGCTCTCTCTCTCTCTCTCTCTCTCTCTCAAAAATAAATAAACATTAAAAAAAAAAACAAAAAACTATTTTTAGAGCAAGATATTGGTGAGCAAGTTCACAGAAGAAAAGCTGGAGTTTTCCATGGTAGGTAACAAAACTCATGCCAGGGCTACCACTAGGTGTCAATAGCAGGAAAGGAAAGGATGAGAGAACAAATGGAGGAAGGTTATAGGGGAAGATGCAGATTGGCTCCAAGGAGTGAGAAGGTAGAAAGGGTCTCCATACTTACACTAAAGTTTTCCAAGAATTTCATATTATTACGTGATTAACCCCATTAATACTTTATACAGAAATAAAAGAAAGTTTCTCTCCCTCTTGTGTACATATGCATGTGTAACTACTGAGGTCTTCTGTTTATTCAAAATCAGATTTAAGGTCAAAGAATCTAAGATACGTCTTATTTAAATGCCCAGATTATGTCAAGGCAAAAAAGAAGGACTTTTCATTAGAAACAGCAAATCTTATTTAGCCCTTTCATGACACAAGCTAAAGACTGCTAACACCCTCCATGTGCCATAAAATAATTTGGAATGGCTAATAGATAATGTAATTTATAATAAATCCAAATATATTTTCACTTTGGTAAGACAGTTCATCAAAACTAGATGATTAGTTTTTGCTTGGATCAGTGCAGTAAACGGTCAAAAGGGAAATTATCCCATAAAATATTACTATCATCCTAAAACTATACTGAACAGAATAGAAATCAGAAGAAATTAGCATTGGAGGCAAATCCATTATGCTGGGTTTCTCAATATTTTATATGTTGAGGCTTACAGAAAAATTGATGAGGAAGACGAACAAGGCACTGCATTTCAGCTGCCTCAGACCCACTGGAACACTCTATGATCTAAGATCAGTATTCAGGACATTAAATATAGATTGTGGTTTTCAACCTTGAGGTCACACTGGAATCACCTGGGAAGTTAGAAAAAATGTGTTAACCCTCCTGCCACCCCAGGTTTCATTGGTCCGGGCATTGTGACTGTCTAAAACTCCCAGGTGACTCTAAGGTATAGCCCAAGTTAAGAACCACTCCATTAGAAGATTGTCGGGGACACTTTAAAAAACATGCCAGAGTGAAAGAATGAGGATGGCGGCTTAGGAGGACGCTGGGCTCACCGCGCGTCCTGCTGATCACTTAGATTCCACCTATATCTGCCTAAATAACCCAGAAAACCGCCAGAGGATTAGCAGAACAGACTCTCCGGAGCCAAGCGCAGACGACAGGCCCACGGAAGAGGGCCAGAAAGGATTGGCACGAGATCTTCAATGTGTTGAACAGAAAAAAATATGCAGCCAAGAATCCTTTATCCAGCAAGTCTGTCATTTCGAATAGAAGGAGAGATAAAGGTCTTCCCAAACAAACAAAAACTGAAGGAATTTGTCACCACTAAACCAGCCCTACAAGAGATCCTAAGGGGGATCCTGTGAGACAAAGTACCAGAGACATCGCTAAAGCATAAAACATACAGACATCACATTGACTCTAAACCCATATCTTTCTATAATAACACTGAATATAAATGGATTAAATGCGCCAACCAAAAGACATAGGGTATCAGAATGGATAAAAAAACAAGACCCATCTATTTGCTGTCTATAAGAGACTCATTTTAGATCTGAGGACACCTTTAGATTAAGAGTGAGGGGATGGAGAACTATTTATCATGCGACTGGAAGCCAAAAGAAAGCTGGAGTAGCCATACTTATATCAGACAAACTAGACTTTAAATTAAAGGCTGTAACAAGAGATGAAGAAGGGCATTGTATAATAATTACAGCGTCTATCCATCAGGAAGAGCTAACAATTATAAATGTCTATGTGCCGAATACCGGAGCCCCCAATATATAAAACAATTACTCATAAACATAAGCAACCTTATTGATAAGAATGTGGTAATTGCAGGGGACTTTAACACTCCACTTACAGAAATGGATAGATCATCTAGACACACGGTCAATAAAGAAACAAGGGCCCTGAATGACACATTGGATCAGATGGACTTGACAGATATATTTAGAACTCTGCATCCCAAAGCAACACAATATACTTTCTTCTCGAGTGCACATGGAACATTCTCCAAGATAGATCATATACTGGGTCACAAAACAGCCCTTCATAAGTCTACAAGAATTGAAATTATACCATGCATACTTTCAGAACACAATGCTATGAAGCTTGAAATCAACCACAGAAAAAAGTCTGGAAAACCTCCAAAAGCATGGAGGTTAAAGAACACCCTACTAACGAATGAGTGGGTCAACCAGGCAATTAGAGAAGAAATTAAAAAATATATGGAAACAAACGAAAATGAAAATACAACAATCCAAACGCTTTGGACTCAGCGAAGGCAGTCCTGAGAGGAAAATACACTGCAATCCAGGCCTATCTCAAGAAACAAGAAAAATCCCAAATACAAAATCTAACAGCACACCTAAAGGAAATAGAAGCAGAACAGCAAAGGCAGCCTAAACCAAGCAGAAGAAGAGAAATAATAAAGATCAGAGCAGAAATAAACAATATAGAATCTAAAAAAACTGTAGAGCAGATCAACGAAACCAAGAGTTGGTTTTTTGAAAAAATAAACAAAATTGACAAACCTCTAGCCAGGCTTCTCAAAAAGAAAAGGGAGATGACCCAAATAGATAAAATCATGAATGAAAATGGAATTATTACAACCAATCCCTCAGAGATACAAACAATTATCAGGGAATACTATGAAAAATTATATGCCAACAAACTGGACAACCTGGAAGAAATGGACAAATTCCTAAACACCCACACGCTTCCAAAACTCAATCAGGAGGAAATAGAAAGCTTGAACAGGCCCATAACCAGCGAAGAAATTGAATCAGTTATCAAAAATCTCCCAACAAGTAAGAGTCCAGGACCAGATGGCTTCCCAGGGGACTTTTACCAGACGTTTAAAGCAGAGATAATACCTATCCTTCTTAAGCTATTCCAAGAAATAGAAAGGGAAGGAAAACTTCCAGACTCATTCTATGAAGCCAGTATTACTTTGATTCCTAAACCAGAGACCCAGTAAAAAAAAAGAGAACTACAGGCCAATATCCCTGATGAATATGGATGCAAAAATTCTCAATAAGATACTAGCAAATCAAATTCAACGGCATATAAAAAGAATTATTCACCATGATCAAGTGGGATTCATTCCTGGGCTACAGGGCTGGTTCAACATTCGCAAATCAATCAACGTGATACATCACATTAATAAAAGAAAAGATAAGAACCATATGATCCTGTCAATCGATGCAGAAAAGGCCTTTGACAAAATCCAGCAACCTTTCTTAATAAAAACCCTTGAGAAAGTCGGGGTAGAAGGAACATACTTAAACATCATAAAATCCATTTAGGAAAAGCCCACAGCTAACATCATCCTCAATGGGGAAAAACTGAGAGCTTTTTCCCTGAGATCAGGAACACGACAGGGATGCCCACTCTCACCGCTGTTGTTTAACAGAGTGTTGGAAGTTCTAGCATCAGCAATCACACAACAAAAGGAAATCAAAGGCATCAAAATTGGCAAAGATGAAGTCAAGCTTTCGCTTTTTGCAGATGACATGATATTATACATGGAAAATCCGATAGACTCCACCAAAAGTCTGCTGGAACTGATACAGGAATTCAGCAAAGTTGCAGGATACAAAATCAATGTACAGAAATCAGTTGCATTCTTATACACTAACAATGAAGCAACAGAAAGACAAATAAAAAAACTGATCCCATTCACAATTGCACCAAGAAGCATAAAATACCTAGGAATAAATCTAACCAAAGATGTAAAAGATCTGTATGCTGAAAACTATAGAAAGCTTATGAAGGTAATTGAAGAAGATATAAAGAAATGGAAAGACATTCCCTGCTTATGGATTGGAAGAATAAATATTGTCAAAATGTCAATACTACCCAAAGCTATCTACACATTCAATGCAATCCCAATCAAAATTGCACCAGCATTCTTCTCAAAACTAGTACAAGCAATCCTAAAATTCATATGGAACCACAAAAGGCCCTGAATAGCCAAAGTAATTTTGAAGAAGAAGACCAAAGCAGGAGCCATCACAATCCCAGACTTTAGCCTCTACTACAAAGCTGTCATCATCAAGACAGCATGGTATTGGCACAAAAACAGACACATAGACCAATGGAATAGAATAGAACCTCAGAACTAGACCCACAAACGTATGGCCAACTCATCTTTGACAAAGCAGGAAAGAACATCCAATGGAAAAAAAACAGTCTCTTTAACAAATGGTGCTGGGAAAACTGGACAGCAACATGCAGAAGGTTGAAACTAGACCACTTTCTCACACCATTCACAAAAATAAACTCAAAATGGATAAAGGACCTGAATGTGAGACAGGAAACCATCAAAACCCTAGAGGAGAAAGCAGGAAAAGAACTCTCTGACCTCAGCCGTAGCAATCTCTTGCTCGACACATCCCCAAAGGCAAGGGAATTAAAAGCAAAAATGAATTACTGGGACCTTATGAAGATAAAAAGCTTCTGCACAGCAAAGGAAACAACCAACAAAACTAAAAGGCAACCAACGGAATGGGAAAAGATATTTGCAAATGACATATCGGACAAAGGGCTAGTATCCAAAATCTGTAAAGAGCTCACCAAACTCCACACCCGAAAAACAAATAACCCAGTGAAGAAATGGGCAGAAAACATGAATAGACACTTCTCTAAAGAAGACATCTGGATGGCCAACAGGCACATGAAAAGATGCTCAACGTCGCTCCTCATCAGGCAAATACAAATCAAAACCACATTCAGATACCACCTCGCACCAGTCAGAGTGGCCAAAATGAACAAATCAGGAGACTATAGATGCTGGAGAGGATGTGGAGAAATGGGAACCCTCTTGCACTGTTGGTGGGAATGCAAACTGGTGCAGCCACTCTGGCAAACAGTGTGGAGGTTCCTCAAAAAATTAACAATAGACCTATCCTATGACCTAGCAATAGCACTGCTAGGAATTTACCCAAGGGATACAGGAGCACTGATGCATAGGGGCACTTGTACCCCAATGCTTATAGCAGCACTCTCAACAATAGCTGAATTATGGAAAGAGCCTAAATGTCCATCAACTGATGAATGGATAAAGAAATTGTGGTTTATACACACAATGGAGTACTACGTGGCAATGAGAAAGAATGAAATATGGCCCTCTGTAGCAACGTGGATGGAACTGGAGAGTGGGATGCTAAGTGAAATAAGCCATACAGAGAAAGACAGATACCATATGGTTTCACTCTTATGTGGATCCTGAGAAACTTAACAGAAACCCATGGGGGAGGGGAAGGAAAAAAAAAAAAAAAGAGGTTAGAGTGGGAGAGAGCCAAAGCATAAGAGACTCTTAAAAACTGAGAACAAACTGAGGGTTGATGGGGGGTGGGAGGGCGGGCAGGGTGGGTGATGGGTATTGAGGAGGGCACCTTTTGGGATGAGCACTGGGTGTTTTATGGAAACCAATTTGACAATAAATTTCATATATTGAAAAATAAATAAATAAATAAATAAATAAACCAAAAATAAAAAATAAAAAAATAAAAAACATGCCAGACTCAACTAGCTTCCAGCTTTGAATACAAGTGGGAGGTGTTGTGTTTCATTTGTTTTCAAATTCACAAAGTATACAGAGAAACAGCAAAGTTCAAAAACTTATCTACCACCTCTAATGCAACCAGTTAAGTTAAAAAAAAAATCTTATAAAAAGCTTACGTACATATATATCTATTTGTATCATGAGAAATATTTTTATTTACACCAAAGAATTGTGTATTGTATCCTTTCCTTTTTAATATTAATTACATTCATGATATCTGTTGAGTATGTGGCTACAAAGTAATTCACATGTCTACACCATATTTTATTTGACCACCATTCCCTTCTTGCTGATCACTTTAGCTATTCTTAATTCTTTCGTGGCAGTAAGCATCCTTACACATAGATTATACGCATCGTGATGAACTTCTGTAAATATTTTATAAGGTAAATTCCTGAGAGTGAGATCGTGGATGCATGTAAAATGTGGATAAATGTAGTGAGATTAACACATATTTTAAAATAGATGCTACCTACGGTTGTCAAGCACACTTTCACGACTGTCAGTTCGGAGGCCTCGGCAGAGCGCGGTTGACCAGCGGCCAGCTGGGGAAGGCGGTCATCAGCCCGCAGTGCCACTGAGGCAGTCTCCGAGGGCAGGCGCTCTCGGGTCACGTGGGCGGCTTGCCCCGCCCCGCGGAAGCTCCGAGCCTCCGTCGGAGGCCTGGCTCCCGCAGGAGAGTCACGAGGCCTCAGCTGCTGGCAGGACTTGCGGAGGCGGAGCAAGGGATTAAAGGTAAATTCACTCTCGCGGCGGGGTTGGGCGGGGCTCGGGAAAGCCGCTGTTTCCGGCCGGGCTGCGGGCCTCAGGTCGGGCTTCCGCCGGCAGCGCCGGCGGTGGCCTGCAGCTGGTGGGGCGTGCTGTCGTCTGGCCTATGCTCCCGGCCCTTCTGAGCGCTGTGGCTCTGCTAGGAGTCGGCTCGCGTTCGTTAACCGTTAATCTCCGGACTGGCTTCCGCCCAGTCACAGCGAGGCCCTTCGAGCTTGTTCACCTTACAGTCTGGGCCCACCCGGGACCTGCCGCCTGTGTGGGGCAGGCGGGGCGTTTTTAACTAGCTTTCCTGGCCTCTATGCGTACTAAATCTGCTCCGCGGTTTCTGCAGCCCAGGCCGTGGTAGATACTCGTCTCCTGAAGTCTGTAGGCGCAACAGTCCAGAACCTCTGGACAGCCACGTGTAGCCTGTGCCCGGGGTTCCTGAGTGCCTCTCCGTATAACTACTGTAGAAGGTCTTTACTAAGGTGTTAAATACACTTTCAAGTCGTGCGTTAATTTGTCAGAACTGGAAGGGCCTTAGAGATGACAGCTAACATGGTTAGAGCGTTTCCCATGGTCCGGTCCTGCTATAAAACACTTGATTTGTAGTGAGCATTCATTTCTCTCCACATCCCTATGTGGCAGATCATTCTTATAGACGTGCAGACTGCAGCACAGGGAAATTAAGCAACTTGCCCCAAATCACGCAGAGCCAGGATTCAAACCGAGACGAACTCACCAGTGATTACAGATTTCTAATAGCAGGGATGATGGTAGTAAATTCCAGAGCAGCTACATGACTTTATTAAATGATTAGGGAACTATTCCGCTTTAAACATCTGTTGATGCTACTCTTGTGACATTAGCTTTCCTAAAGTAAAAAAAAATTCAGAACCATGTTTGGTGATAAACGTACATCTATGTATATATGTACGTACACAGATATCTTTTTTTTGCTAAAAGGCTTTGTACCTTTAAGACAGTTTACTTGCAGGCCACGTGTTTTTATAAACCCATGGATGCTGCTTAGATGAAATGTTAAGATGTATACACTGTGTTCACTGAATATAGACTCAGAAGATGTAGGTTTGAATCCTGAGTGCTACTTTGTGGGTTTTGAATTCTGACTGCTACTTTTGTTAAAGGGGATCCTTTACCCTTAGTTTCCTAATCTGCAAGATAGGTATACTGCTTACCCCTTGGAGATAGTGAACTCCTGTATGCAAACAGTCCAAGTGGGTGGCCACTCACTGAAGGATAACTAGTTTTATCTATAATATTCTGCCATCCAAAGAGATGCAAAACTAATATCTAAGGCTGGTCTCTTCTCTGAACCTAAAAACAAGGGTGTCACCCTGGAGCTATGCATTCTGATAATGTGTAGGTCAAGGCTCCAGACTTAGTAAAAGCACCTTTGTCAGAGATCAAGAGGAATAACAAGTAAGTTCTTTTAATTTCATGTCTCTTTTGTCTCCAGTGTCTTATGGAAACTTATTTATTTTTTTAATTTAACCTGAATGGATTCCCTATGCTGGAAAAGTATCTAATAGAGACTGAGGATCTATTGAACTAATCTGTAATTTTATATGGTGTTAGCACCTTTAGAAACCTATTTTAGGCACGGGCCAAAAAAATACTTCTTAAGGAGGAAAATGGAACAAAATGGCTAAATTTTTCAGAAGTGACTTTGCTTGATCTAGTCCCCAAACAGCACAGACCGGTTAACTTTTCACTTTCTTTTTAGTTAAGATTCTGCTATCTTAAAGTAGACTCAAAATGAGGAAATGTATGGGAGCATATGAATAGTGCATCAAAGTAACAGTAACTAAGGTGAATACATTGACTCTTATTATTGTCTGAATGGACCATGATATTCACAATATTTAATTAAGAACAATGTGGATGTTAATTATAAATATTACTAGCTATCATAAATACATATGATCATTATTTGAAGGGTATGATAATACTTTCCTAAGCAAAAAGCAAGACTGTAATCATAGTTCTCTGAAACCTTTTATCATTTAGCCCAGCGTTCTCTGCTCATTTCTTATCAGCTTGTGCAAAGTTCACTGCAGTTTTCCTTGGTTGGGGTGCAAACCCTGCTAAAACTGTATGTTCGAAGAGACTGAAACTTGAGGAAGGATTGTATTGGGTTCTCATTTCTTTGGAAGTCTGGAGAACTTAATTAACTTTTCATGCTGCACATTTCATATATTTTACTTGCTTGATACTAGTATTTCTTTTCTAACTTTTTGCCTGGACAAAGAAAACTAAATATTCATTTATTGCCCCTTTCTAGTGCCAAGTTTTTAAAGAAGCTGAACAAAATTCTCAGTCCATTCATGATCTTTCTGCAGAGGCACGTTTTCTGAGGATAGAAAGTGCCATTTTATCCCGTTTCTTGGTTTTTGGATCATCTATTACATAAATGTAAAGTAGGATACAACTTATAAGCTAAAAGAGTAATTTTAAATATAAGACTAAATGTTACATTTTTAGGCATTTAAGAAATTTTGTGTTTTCTATCCCCTTGATTTTCTTTATAAATTTACTCTATCTGCATGTATCCATCAATGATATATTGCTTTGTTTTGCCCATTTTTGCACTTGGTAAAAATAGAAGCATACTCTGAATTCTTTAAAAATTGTTTTCCTTTAAAGTTATATTTTTGAAGTTAATCCAACTTGATGCATCCAGACATTTTTTACTGCTACATTGCATTCCATTGAATGAATGTGAAAATTCTCCATTCTACTGTTGATGCATTTTGAGTTTTTTCCCATCGTTTGCTGTTATAACCATTCCTGTGATTATCTCTTAGTGTACCTCTGCATGTTTCTCTGGAGTGTACTTAAAGGGGGATTAATGGATCGTGAATATGTTCGACTTTACTAGGTCATGCCAAATTGTGGTAGCACTAATTAATGTCATCACTATCAATTTCTCCATATCCTCACCAATACTTGCTATAATTTTTGCCCCTCAATTGGATAGAAAATAGTATCCCATTTGTGACTTTGCTTTGCCTTTCTTTTACTTTTTCCTTCTGATGAGGTGGAGCATCTTTACATGTAATCACTGGCCATTTACACTTTCTCATCTATGCAATGTTTGTGTCTTTTGCCCATTTTTCTGTGTGTGTGTGTGTGTGTGTGTGTGTGTGTGTGTGTGTATGTGTGTGTGTGTGTTTGCACTTTACTGGTATAGTAAAGTCCTTCATACTTTCTGAGTCGTCATCCTTAGTCGGTTATACGTGTTGCAAACTCCACATTTCTTGTTTTTTTCTTCAGCCTATTTCAGTTCATCTGTTCCCTTTTATCTTATCTTTATTGCCCCTCTGTCTGTTCTGTCACAAAATGTGATAAAGGCTGCACATCCAATGCTGTGGAGTAAATACTACCACCTAAGAAATTTGTATACTTTGGGTACCTGCCAATATCGAGCAAAACAAGATAATTGTTTAGGGATGTGGTAATCCAGCCTTCTGTTAGCCACAGCTAATCCAGGAAATTATGGCATGGCCCTCATTGCCTTTTCTTAAAAATACTATATTTTTGGGTTTTTTTGTTATTGTGAAATGATTTTCAGTTTTTTAATTTGAGTATAGTTGACACACAATGTTACATTAGTTTCAGGTGTACAACATAGTGATTCAGCTTCTCTGTATGTTAGCTGTGCTCACCACAAGTGTAGCTACCATCTGTCACCATACAACACTATTACAATATTATTGACTGTATTCTCTCTGCTGTGCCTTTTATTCTCATGACTTATTCATTCCATAACTGGAGGTCTGTATCTCCCACTCCCCCTTACCAATTTTGCCATTCCCTAACCCCCTTCCCTTTGGCAGCCATCAGTTCTCTGTGTTTATAGGTCTGATTCTGCTTTTTGTTTCTTTGTTTATTCATTTGAGTGAAATCACATGGTATTTGTCTTTCTCAGTCTGATTTACTTATTGTGAAATAATTTTTTAAAATAGCATATGTTATGTTTTTCCATCATGTAAAAAGCAACTAGGTTAGTTAGAGCAGGAATTAACAGTGCAAACTTCAGAGTACAGACTTGACATTTCTATAATTTCCTAAGATTGATTTGTGTAATGCTTTCCTTTATACCTTGAATTCAAAGTTCCTTCCTGCCTCTCCTCATCAACACACATGCACACACACAAACATCCCTAATCCTACACCTCAGTTTTGGAGCGCAGGCTGATGTAATATCTAGTATCTATGTTCCTTGTGGCTCAGAATTACCCTTTTCAAAACAGTAGCCTGTGAAGTCCTTCATCTAAGGCTCTCTCCTAACACATTCACATGGAGATTTTTTACTTCTAAATAATAATTTCTGTTTTACAAACTTATCCATGCTCTTTTTCTCCCAACATTTCCAGACTTCCAATCAATCAGTCATACAAGATTAAATAAATATTTAGAAAAGTCATCAGAAAGCCTGGAGCCTCTGCAATAAAACACATATTCCCTCTTGTTGGGAGGAGATTGGGTCTACAGCTTATGACCATTCTAATCTATATTCATCAAGGTCCAAGTGCCCTTTTTAAAGAGGTTCCACAAGGGGCACCTGGGGGGGCTCAGTCATTTAAGCGCCCAATTTCGGGTCAGGTCATGATCTCCTGGTTCATGAGTTCGAGCCCCACATCAGGCTCTGTGCTGACAGCTCAGAGCCTGGAGCCTGCTTCGAATTCTCTGACTCCCTCTCTCTCTGTCCCTCCCCTGCTCATGTGTGCTCTCTTTCTCTCAAAAATAAATAAACATTTAAAGAAATTTTTAAAAGAATTTCCATATATGCATTTATATGTAAAATGTTAACCTAAGACGAGTGAAATCAAAATGGCAGTTTCCTGTTCTCAAGGAAAGTTACATCATCACTCTGTATAACTTCCTTTGAAATATGACAATATTACTGTATTTGAAGAGGAGGTAGATTAGGAAGGATTGGTCATCTTCCTAAAATTAGAATATTTGAAGTTGACATGTGGTTTATAATTTTGTTAAATATCTTAAATTATAGGCAACTGTATTCTGTTTAACACCATGAGCATTCCATGGCAACCTTCCTTTGTTTAACAGCATCTGGGTCTCTACAACTATCATGGGCCATCACTTTGATTCACTTCCTTTCCTTTTCTATATGTAATTCCTTATCTTGTATCAGGCAGAGTTGGATACCTCTCACGTTATCTGCAGCTTTCTCATTTCCCAATCTGATGAAATCCATAAAATAATTAAATTGTTAAAATGGACCTGAAACTGGAAATGTTGAGTAAAACCTAGCCTTGCCACAACCTTTAGAATGGTTGTTACATTTTGTTTTGGAAGGCTTGTGTCAACATAAACATCTATTGAGACATTATGATTGAAGAGTTATTTTGGATTGAAAATGAACATATAAGCCATTTTTAAGGCTGATTGTGTGATTAATTTTGAAATAATAGCTCCTAAATGTCATACAGTGATGTATATAAATCATTATTTTGATTGAAGGGCTAGATCAGACCTATACAGAGAGCCAGTCTCAAAATGAACAATATTGAAAGATTTCTTAGTCTTATTTTTCTCACCTTTCAATTTCTATATTTGGCCAAAAGGGTATTTAAGAATCTAATAAACAAACTTTAAAGATACTAGGAAGAAAATTAGTAATAATAATTCTGGATGTAAACTCTTACTTGGAATTTAACCACTATTTGATTTCTAGGAGAGTGGAGGTTAAGGAAATAAGGAAAATTACAAGGAGAAAAGTAGTCCAACCCTTCATGAAAGAACCAACCTTTTGGGACAATTTCCTAGGAAGTCCATATTTTCTTCATGTATTGTGTAATACACATAGAGGTGGCCAGCATTAGAATGGATTTCACCTCATTGCCTGCCTTCCTGAAGGCAGTGGATCACCACTTACTTATCATTTGAGGAAAATGTAGGACAGAAAAGTAAACACCAAGTGAATGTCATTTGATTAACAGTATATTGGACACATACTGGTCTTGCCTCTCTTCAGGCTCTCTTCCACTTGATCTTTAACTGTTGATGCACCTAAGGAATTATATTAGACCTGTCTGTACTCCCTCTCCAACTTACTCCATTGAATTCTGTAACTTTTCAACTCTCAAATTTCTCTCTCTTGTGATTCTCAACTCTAGTTTCATATATCCAACTGTAGACATGATATCTCTGTCTAGAGTCTTTTAGTTACACCAAACTCAGTATGTGCAAAATGTAGCTAGTTCTTGATTTTCCATTTCTGGAAATACCATTCCATTTTCAGTCTTTCCTATCATAGTTACAATCTCGCTGGTTGCACAAAACTAAAACCTGGGAGCTACCCTTATTTATTTTCTGTAGCTCCTTTATTCCTGTTCACAAGCCCAACCTCTCTGCTCTTACTCAGTTTCCTCACTATACAATTAAAATAATACCTTTTTATAGTAACATGTTAGGATATTAAATGAGTTAAGTAAATGTAAAGTCTTAAAACAGTACCTGACATTTAATTAGCACAGTGTAATTGTGGCTACTGCTATTGTTGTTGTTGTTGTTGTTGTTACTTTTTCACCCCCACAAAATCAACACCCTGGTCCAAACCACCATATTCTGTCCTGTGGATCACTACAATAGCTTTCTGATTTCTGTGTTTCCACTCTTGTTTGGCTACAATCTATTGTCCACACAGCCAGGGCATTCTTTTAAAAACAGATCATGTCATCTCTGCCTGCTTTACACCCTTTAACGCATTCCCTTTGCCCCTACAATAAAATTCACACACAGTACTGCATGACCTGGCTCCTGTTTGTTTCACTAAGCGCACTTGTTATGGTCCGGTCTCCTATCTGTTCCTCATTAGCCAAGTCTCCTTTCCTCAGGTTTTCATATTTGTTGTTCCTTGGCCTGGAATGCTCTTCCTTCAGCTCTTAGAATGTCTGGTTCATTTGCATTTTTCAGGTTCTAGCTCAACTGTCATTTCAGAATCATCTTCCCAGCCTATTCTTTGCAAAATGGCCTCCCCTTTTCTCTCTCATATTACACAGTTAATTTTATTCATGGTTGTTATGGTACTGTGTAATTATATCATTTGTGTATTTGTTTACTGGTATTTATTTGTTGGTCTCACCAACTAGAATATAATATCTAGAAGAAAGAGACCTTATCTCTTTTACTTCCTTGAAGTGCTAGTCACATAGTACGTGTTGAGAAAATATTTGTCAAATGAATGATAATCTCTGACAAGAAAAGAGAACTTTGCAAAAGGAGAATCTGAAGATCTATTGTTGAAATTTTCTTTTCATTTTGTAATTCTGTGCTAAAGATTACTGTCAATAGTCCCTTCTTGAGAAATTTTCCCGCTTACTTTTTAGACATATATTCCTCCCTAAATAGATTACAGAGAAATTTGTCCATCAATGATCCAAAGAAAAAGTAGGTTGTGATTAGATGTTACCATGAACTTTTAGTTTCTTTCATATAATAAAGGGGTTGAAGTAGCCCTGCTCCAAGGTAATGGTCTGGGTACATACAAGATCTCATGCCCAAATGCTGTAGGCAGCCTCTTTTCTGTCCACTCACATTGGGGAGTGAGCTTGCCTTATGCCACTTGTGGAGCTGGACATTGCCTGGATAGTTGAAGGTTCCCATTCTCCAGCAGAGGGCAGAAACCATGAAGGAATATCCAAAAATGCATTATTAAGAAATAAAAAGTAAAACTCTTTGAGTGGTCTTAGTTTGCGTTTTGTGATTTTTATTTCATTACATGCAAAGATTTAAAATATGCTCTTGCCTGGGGAAGAAAGCTGTTTGTCAACCCTAAGGTAATATTATATGTGGTTCTTTATACTTTTTGAAAGTTATAGACCACCACAATCTCTATCCTGAGAGGAAAAGCAGGAATGTTTCCAGAAAAATTGGTGATTACAACACTAATGGAAAGAGGGTGGCGAGAAGAAGAAAGATTTGGGGTTAGGAGTGAAGAAAGAAAAATACAGCAATTCTTGGCAAAACAGGATATATAGTTTTTTTGTTTTGTTTTGTTTTCCAGAAACTGTCAGAGAATAAAACTTAAATACTCCTCCTATGGGACGCCCTCAGGAAAATCCTCTACAGAGGCTGACACTCCTGACACTGATGTATCTTGATGTTTCCTTCTCACATGGAATTAACAGACTATGACTGTGTTTTTAAAGTATACAAAGGTCTCTTTGAAAGAGCTGCTTTCAAAGAAGTAGCCTAAACATCTGTGCTGAGAAAAAATATATTCAGAGTACCTGGAAATTCTCTACTAAAACTTCTTTGTTTAGAAATATATATACATATATTCTAACAATGTATACAATATATATACAATTCTAACAATATATATACATATATTCTAACAAAGTATGTACATATAATATATACATACATATATTAGAAATATATACTTCTATATATTACATACTTCTATAAATTAATTGAAGAGAAAGCCATCTCTTTGAATTCCCAACAAGGCAGAAGAAAGTAATGACAGTTTCTGAGTTAAGAAAATGTAATATGCCCATTCATACCTATCTCCTTATGGCAGAGTAGTTATCTGGTTGATTTCTAAGACTGGCTTTTCACTCCAGGCAAAATCAAATGAATCACCCTACCAAGATCTCAACCAAGAGATCCAAGACTGTTCAGACTATCAAAGAATCCTACCTTCAGAAGAAGGTTGAAAACAACACTGGTAACTGGCTGTTGTTTAGCATTGAATTGATAGGGAATAAAAGGACAATGAAACTTAACTCTTTGGGTCTTGGGACTTTGAAATACACACCTTACCCATTGAAATGAATCTAATATGAGTCCAGCGTCAAAGTGGGGAATCTCCCCTAATTTGGGCAAGCTTTAAGAGTCTCTAACTTGAAATTATGACCATGACCCAGTGTGTATAAATGTTTTATTTTGTATAGCTACCAAAAAAAACAAAAAACAAAAACACCATCCATCAGTCTTAGAGAAATCAAACGTCTATTACAGTATGATTCTCTCCATAGCCAAACTAGTGAAGACTACTTGCTTTTTGTTTTGTTCGACTAGCATGGATCTTGATGGCTCTGAACAAGATCCTGAAGTGAAGGAATATTCTCCTGTCTGTGTTGGCAGAGAAGATGACATTAAAAAATCTAAAAGAATGACAGCTGTTGTCCATGATAGAGAAGTGGTCATTTTCTACCACAAAGGAGAATATCATGCGATGGATATTCGCTGTTACCGTAAGAGTTTATTTTTCATTTGTAAACCTTGTATTTGTTTACTAACCACAAAACTATCAAAATTTCAGGTGTTTTTTGTTTTTTTGTTTTTTTGTTTTTTTTTTTTTTAGTGACTAGATGTAATATTAAATTTCTTTTCAGACTCAGGAGGGCCTTTACATTTGGGAGAAATAGAGGTATGTAAAATCTATTCTCTACAAATTCACGTTTTATTTATATTGTCTCATTCTGTATGCAAAAAAATTGTATTTGAGTTTGAACTGTCTTTTAATGCTTTGAGTATAATTGCTAATATTCTAGGAATTTACAGTCCTACAATGTAGAGAAAACTATTTCACAGATAAATATGAGAAGTATGCATGTCTTCTGACCTAACAATTATACTCTGATATCTACCCTGCAGATATAATTGCACAAATGTTTAAGAATATATAAAGGAGAGGTTTACTGTGGCATTATTTGTCATAATGAAAAATTGAAGGCAACCTAAATGTTTTAACAATAGGAAACAGTTTCAATAAGCTATGAATAGCCATGCTGTGGAAAACTGTGCAGCCACAAAATTAATGAGGCAGATTTTTGTGTGTTGGTATGGAGGGATGTCAGCAGTATATCTTTGAGCAGAAAAAAGCAAGCCATAGAATAATATGTCTAATGAGATCCAATTTTTTAAATAAAAAGTAACATTCACTTTTTACTTTTTACTGCACAGTTTGATTTTTTTTGGTGATTATATATTACCTGTATAATGTAGTAAAAATGTGTGTATTTAAAAAAATTTTTTTTTTAAAAAGGCTTATCTGAGGAGGGAATGGGGGAACTGTCTTACTTCCAAACTAGCTAGCTGCCTAATTTGTTTTCTACTTCATAAAACTGATTTCTTTCCCTCCTTCCCTCCCTCTCCTCCCTGAACAGTAAAAAATGAATGCTTAAACTTAGTGTTCCACTCTCTCTACACTTCATATCTACCTATTTCCACACCTGTCCTCATGTTAAAGGACATACATTATGAACATGAATGTATGAATTATGAAAATGTGAATGTTTGTTGACAGTTCTGTGGGGGTACAATATCAGCACTCCTGCACTTCTGGTGTAGAGAAAAAGGTAAGCACGTGGTGATGATAATGTGAAAGAATTTCCCTGAGTTTTGGACCATAATGAGAGCTGTAAGACTTTGCTCCTCCAAGTGTGATCCATAGACCAGCAACACTGGCGTCACCTGGGAGTTTGTTGGAACCACAGAATCTTGTACCCTACCCTAAGCCTACTGAACTTAAACAAGATCCAGGTGATTCCCATGCTGTTTAAAATTTGAGAACCACTGACTTAAGACAGTTAAAAAGTTGAGAATTGACTGCTTTGAGTCACAGATCACTCTTCAGTTAACGTATACACTCATGCCTTTAGTAACCTTCTTAAATTTATATTTGAAGCTTACTGTGCTCCCAGCGGCTAGAGGAAATTCCTTTAGAAGCACTTGATGCCCTTGTCCCATTTCTGTCAAGGAAGTGACGTTCACATCTAATACATAACAGCATAGCTTCAGTCACATGGTGTAGTTGCCTGAGCTCATTTTCTGATACAGTTCTAACACGCTGGGTTTCTAATCAAATGCAAAAGTGACCTGATGACTGCTAAGATTAGGTTCTGCCTTATGCTGAATAATTTGTAAATGGAAGGAAAAAAGAGGAGCTGGCCTGTTCTTTAACCTGGTTATTCTGCAATAGAATCTGTTCTGAGTCTGAGATTTATTGTGAATGTTGGAAATGTCAGACTATTAAATCATTTATTTCCTTCCCCAGGAGTTTGACGGACGACCATGCATAGTTTGCCCCTGGCATAAATACAAAATTACTTTGGCAACAGGAGAAGGACTATACCAGTCTATAAACCCTAGAGATCCATCAGCAAAACCTGAGTGGTGCTCCAAAGGAGTAAAGCAAAGGATTCATACAGTGACAGTGGACAATGGGAACATTTACGTGACTCTTTCTAAAGAACCTTTTAAGTGTGACTCTGATTTTTATGCCACTGGAGACTTCAAAGTCATTCAGAGTTCTTTCTGATAAAATTATATGGCAATGAAAAATGGTGTGTGTGTTTGGAAAATATTTTTAGAATAACTTTGCTTCAATACCAAAGAGGATTAATTTTCCCAAAACAGGCACATTTATTACTTACTTTAAAAAAATCACATACATCTGAGCAGTTCAAAGTGATGTAAGGATTATTGTTAAGATCTATAGAATACATTTCACCCAATCCTCTGGACTGATTGGAACCTGAAGGTTATAGGTTTGGAATGTGCATTTTCAGGGTGAAAATAATTTGCAGTAACCACATTGAAAAAGGTAAAAATAAGATCTAATAAGAACCATTGGGGAGGGGGTAATCCTTATTTTGATGTAGTAGACTTTATCTTGCAAAAGTTTTAATATATACAAACTAAACAAAATAGTGTAACAAACTCTCATCACCTAGCTTCAACAATTACCAGCATTCTTCCATTCTTATTTCCATTCTTATTTCACTGATACCTCCACACACTCTCCATCTCCCCTATTTATTATTCTTACTTTTTAAAAGTAAAATTTAAATACACTGAAATACTTAAATCTCAACTATTCAATATTTCTAAATACATAGCAGACTTGTTATACTTTAAAAATGTCTCCAAAATGGGGTTGATTTACATGCTTCATTTAAAAATAAGAAACTTATTCAACACTTACATACAACACCTGGTGCTCATCACAAGTGCACTCCTTAATCCTCATGTACTGCGCATTGAAACTACATAAATCTTGGCTCAGTTTCTCTCTGGTCAAGGCAGACACTCCTAAAGTAAGGAAGATACACACAGCTGCTTCCCAGACATGAAGGACGTGAAGTCTCTTACTCAGTGAGCCAAAGTACTGGGAGTGCCTAGATGAAATTGTCAAATAAAGGTGTTCTTTCTTTTTTCAGAATTTCGTGATGTGTGTAGAACTAAGCATTCCGTGTAAATGTTACAGAGAAGAGATATAGGATGTTCTTCCTCGGAGTCCTTTCTGCTGAGTTCACAGGCAGGGTTGATGTTAAATTGGTCCACCCTGTTTTTACATGCCAGTTATTTATGGCCAACACTATTCTGGTTGCCTCGTGCCACACTGTACCAGAACACTCTGGGTGCTTATCATCTAAAATGCGGCAGCATATAGTAGAATATAAGAATAAGAAGGACCAGAACCAGGATGAACAGATTATGAATTCAGAGAATTCTGTGAGAAAAGCTGTTTGTCAAAATTGGAACTTTGTCTCAAAAGCACAGTAATCTTCTTAGTGGCACAGGATTGAATTAAGGCTCCAAACATAATACTTAACATTCTAAGGGGGCCACCTGGACTCTTTCCCTTGGTTATTGTAAAAATAATAAGTGACTAAAATACTTATCATTAAGGGTCTGCTTACAGAGCCCTTTGCTACATATTACATTTCCTTTTCTGATGGAATATGGGTAACATGGGGTAATATAACACTTGTTACTCATTTCTCAGACTACTAAAAAGCCAGGGCTGGACTTTTTGTAAATATTGTTCATGGCAGTAGCTATTTACCAGGTACAGGAAATGTATGTACCATCACTGGACAGGTACATCTTCGCCTATTATATCAGGTGCTGATCCTCCAATGACCAGTCAGGTCTTAACATGTGTCCAGAATTTAAAACACATGGAAGAAACCTAAGTACCTTCTGCAGGCAAAACAGTGGCCCTCATTTGCAGGACCAGTTACAGAAGCATTCTCTCTCAGAAGCCAGTGGCAACAATGAGTAACATTAACTTGATTTCTGGTTCTAAATTTGTTCCTCTAAATCTGGAAATAAAAAATATCATATTCTATCCTTACATACAGAAATCTTCTGTAAGATTTCGAAACAATATTGTGTTTTATAAATTTATTATACGTGACTTACAACTCCTACCGATGAGTTATAAAAGGATTGATAACAGGCAGTTTCAAACTATGCAGCCTGTATATAGAAAAAAAAAAATCCCTATTATCTCTGAAAAAGTAATGTATCATTTTAATACAGAGTGTGTTTTCCCTCCAGATAAATACAGTTGATCCTTGAACAATGCAGGGGATGGGGGTACCATCCCCCTCACAGTCAAAATTCTACATAAAACTTTGGACTCCCCCAAAACTTAACTACTAATAGTCTACTGTTAACCAGAAGCCTGACTGATTACATAAACAGTCAATTAACACACTTTTTGAATATTGTATGTATCATACACTGTATTCTTAAAGTAAGCTAGAGAAAATATTAAAATCATAAGGAAGAGAATATACATTTACAGTACTATAATGTATTTACTTAAAAAGATCTGCATATAAGTAGGTTTGCATAGTTAAAACCCATGTTCAAGGGCCAACTGTAATTGGAAAGATACTTTAAACAAATCAGTAATAAAAACATAAATGCATTATAAATATACCCATGTTATAAACCATAGCATAAAGTCTAACCCTCCAAAGGGTACACTTTCTTGTTCATTAAAAAATATCATATAGGGGCACCTGGGTGGCTCAGTCGGTTAAGCATCTGACTCTTGATTTTGGTTCAGGTCATGATCTCACATCTCATAAGTTTGAGCCCTATGTCAGGCTCTGCGTTGACAGCATGCAGCCTGCTTGGGATTTTCTCCCTCTCTGTCTGCCCCTTATTCATGTATGTGCACGTGCTTGCTCGCTCACTTTCTCTCTCTCTCTCTCTCTGAAAATATATAAATAAACTTTAAAATCATAGTCATACATAAATTCTACATCAAGATTCATTTTATTTTCTCCACTATATAAGTACTTGAGAATGACATTTTAGTAGTTCTCTACCCCTTTTCTAAAGCAGAGCATTAGTATATGAAAACTAGTTTCTTAGTTTTCAGTTGAAATGTGATTAGATAGATAGCTCTTAAGCTCCACTCAATGATATTTATGTTCAGATTTGCTCATTCATTCATTTCAGTGCATTGGTCAAACACAGAATGTAAAACCTGGATCTTGTTACTCAACTTATTGGCAAGAAGTTTGGAGCAATCTGAAATACTGTCTGGTTTCTCCGGTAATGACCTGTAAGGTTTTGCTTTGATTTCACCTTCATCAAACGTAGGTTCAGAAAGCACAGGCTCTGAAAAGGCTTTTCTAAGATTTTCACTCTCCTTTCTGTTTTGCCTTATGGATTCTTCTTCTTGGAAAATTTTCTTTACCTTCTCCAGCACAGCATTAACACAGACTGTCTAATAATAAAAAAAATGTGTTCGAAAAGTAAAGTTTCTTCTTAAGCTACTGAACTTTCCACTAACAAATCCAATAAAATATTTAACATAAAGCCATTAATCTACTTAATTCTAATAAAGAAGCGCTTCCTTTCCTGGCACATGATAAACATCTAGAGATTGCTTCCTTGTTCTAAATATATTACATCATAAGCTAGAAAGAAAATTAAAGCCTGGTATACTTCAGTAAAGACAAGCTTTCCCTCTTTTCCCTTCAATTCATTAGTTGTCTTACATCTTTACTCCCTGATTTAATTAAACTCTTTTATTCTCCTGAATTAAATGAAACATTTTCTGGGAGATGAAATTTGTTACCAAACATGTTAATATCTCAAAGTAGGTTTTTGTTTTTAATTTTTCCCCCTAGACTTTGCTTATACCTATGTGTACAATTGGAAGGGCATTAACATTTTAGAAAGAATTTAGTAACCCAGTGGAGCAATGATTTCTAAACAAACACACGATCCATTTTCCCTCCAAAAAAAAAAAAAAAAAAAAGCCATTCAGTGCTTTAAGAGTGTCAAAACAAAACACATAGAGAAATAGAACTTTGAAAATTGAGAACCACTAAGAACTATATCCAGTAAACTTATTCTGTAAGTTTACTAATGAAGATGATGATGCCTAGTGTTTAAGACAAGTAACAAGAATAATGAAATCCACAAATATGAGAATACCTAACCAGCTTATTTTGCCAAAGTGATGCCTAAAGCTGACATAACAGGCAATAAACACTTTGAAGATTTTCCTAAAGAGGGTAATGGAGAAAAGATCAAGGGCCTTAGACTGAGAAGTTCTTCCTGACCTCCTGCCTCCTCCTCTCTTGGCCTGCATCCCACTGATGCTTTCCTTCACTTTCCTGTAGTTAGTATGTAGTCACCTGACCCTGTTCTAGCCAAAAAATAAAATAAAATATGTCTGCTGGGGGAAGGTCAGGAGGGATTTTTGGAAGTTTTTCTCCTATATAAAAAGGAAGGCTCTTCATCTTTTCCTCCTAATTTGGACAATGATATAGATAGGATGCCTGACCATAAGGTGACAAACCTAAGGATCAAAAACAACAAACAAGGTAGCAGAAGAGAAAAATGGAAAGGCCCTGGGTTCATGATGACATTGTAGATCCACCGTACAAACCTGGGAACCACCTAACTCTAGACTTCTAATTAACTGAGATATTTAAATGTCTTCATTGATGAAGGCCCTGGCAGCTATTTTTTGTTACATGCATACAAGTATATCCCAACCAGGACCTATAAAATTTTGAGGTCCGTCACTTTCAGCTGCAAACAGCTTCATTCATTTATCCCCATATGTGATCATTTTCTATGTATGCCATGCTGTGAAAGAAGATTAGGAAGCCCTGTCCTATTTGATGTATTTCTTCTTTCCTCACCTACAAAATTTTATCTGTGCCCATTATAACCACTTCTACCCCAGTCTCCGAAAATGAAGAGTCTTGATCAAGATCAGCATCTATGTTTCTTTTTAACCTATAGCCTACCTGTTCTCTATTAATAATCCCCTGCCTTTTCAGCCTCTCGTTCTTGACTGGCTCTTCCCCTGCAACTTAGAATGTGCTCCAGTATCTTCCATCTTAAAATTAAATATTAAAAACCCCTGGCACCCTGTCTCCCTCTTGATTGCTATATATGCTGGCTTTTCTTGATCAAACCAGAGTCTCTATTCATGGCCTCCATTGTACCATCTCCTCTTCACTCTGAAACCAGCTTATTCCTGTCCTCCTTATCCTGTCGCATCACTGAAATAGTTCTCAAGATGGTTGGCTCCAACATCTTTTGTACTAGACCTAGACACTTTTCACAACTTTATTTTACTTGACTTTTTCTGTTTATATTTGACACCTAACTGCCCACAACTTCCTGAGTCTCTATTTCCTTGACACTTTTTCTCCTGATTCTCTTCCTACTTTTCTGATTACTCCTTTTTTGTCTCCTTCACAGATTTGCTCTTAGTTCACCGTAAATGTTGCTATTTTTCACATTTCTTTTGGAAATGGAAAAGTCCATTTCCAGACTTTTCACTTTTTCCACTGTGGTTCCATACACAGGGCATTAACTTCCAACATGTATGTTATTTGATTTCAAAATCATAACTCCAGCCCTGGCCTCTCCTAGACGTTGGGTTGGATACATGACCAATCATCAGGTCCCCCAAAATACTGTTTCTTTTACCTACTTAGAAAATTTATAGCATGACAAGTCATGTGGGATGATTTCAAAAGCCTTTGAGAAATTAGAGTTTAATTTTGGTGTTAGTCTAATTTGTTTTAGTTTTACCATATCTATTTCATTCCACCCATTTTTTGCAGCATTTTTGCATTCTAGCTCAGTTGGATGTCATTTTTGCATGAGATTCACATTTAAGATATTGAGCATTTCTCAAAAGTTTTAAATGCTTGTAAAATATTTATAACTTCAGTTATTTAAAAAAAAACTATGAATATGTTTAAAGGTCCTTTTACTTTTTTTTTTTTTTTCAATGATGTCTTGGCTCTTCTTGACCTTTTTCATTCGCCTCTAAATTTTAGAATAAAATAGTCAACTTACACACCTGCTGATATTTAAATTGGGACTACAGTGAATCTATAGATTATGGGAAAAACTGAATCTTTAGTATTGTGTGTTTCAATCTGATAAAAATATTAACAAAAATATATAAGATCTTGAACAACAACAAACCCATAAGAATTATTGAGAAATTAAAGACCTAAACAAATAGAGGGATAGACCATGTACAAGGATTGAAGGGAGGACTTATTCTACTAGTTATCAAGACTTATAAAGCTCTTGTAAATAATACAATATTGAATCTAAGAATAGAAAAATAGATCAACTGAATAGAACAGAGAGTCTATAAACAGACCTGCATATATAAGGACACTTGATATATGACAAAAGAAGTATTCTGGGGCAATAGGAAAAGTACCCCCCCCCCCATAAATTGAGTTGGATCAGTTGGATACCCATGAAGGAAAAATTTGTTCCTTACCTGATACCAATTCCAGATGGATTATAAATTTGAAAGTGAAAGGTAAAATAACAAAGTTCCTAGAATATATCAGGAGGAATAGTTTCATGACTTTGGGTATAGGTCAAGATTCCCTAATTAAGACATAAAAAGCACTTAACATAAAGAAAAGATTAATACCTTGAACTACATTAAAATTAAAAACTTCTGTTTTAAAGACACTGCTAAAAGAGTGAAAAGGAAGTCATTGAATAAAAGAAATAACCAAAAGAGGGTTTATTCCTAGAATATATTTTTAAAGTACAAATCAATAATAAAAGGATAGAATAGAAAAATAGAAGACTTTAACAGAAATTCACAAAAGAGGCTATCCAAATGTCCACTTAGTGCATAAAAATGAACTCAATCTCATTAACGATGAAGGAAATGCAAACTAAAGCCACAATGTGATAATACTACATATCCACAAGAATCGCTAAAATGGAAAAGACTGACAATACCGACTGTTTGGCAGTATCTGCTAGACATGAACATGTGCATATTCTGGTGGTCCAGTAATTTTACCAAAACATATGTACAAGAATATTCATAGAAACCATATTCACAATGGCCAAAACTACAAGTAATATAAAATATATAATAATAGTATATATTATGTAACATATTATAAATATATATTTATATTATTAATATATTTATGTAATATATAAATATGTTATGTTTATATAATATAAACTATATATTATAGTTATAATATATATTGTTATATATTATAATGCTATATAATATTAAATTAATATATTATATAAAATACATCATATTATATTATTATAATAATATTATATTTATATAATAATATTCAATTCAAACCACAAAATGGATAGTGGCACATATATTGAATACATGTATGTTCTATATATATACACATATATATATATTTCAACAAATGGAATAATACACAGCAATGAAAATCAACAAACTACTACTATACACAATAAATCTCATAATGATAATGTTGAGCAAAAAAGGGCAAATATAAAAGAATATATAGTATATTATTTCATTTATATACAATTTACAGAAAACTGTCTTTAGTGTTAGAAGCCAAAATAATGGTTACTTTTATATAAGAGGCAAGTGATTTGTGAGGGGAACAAGAAAGAAGCTTCTAGAATGATGATTACATTTTGTTTCTCAATGTGTGTGTGGTAGGTAGATTAATAGCTTTTGTGAGAATTCATCAAGCTGTGTAGTTTTCTGTCTTTGTGTGTTATACTTTTAAAAAAAAAAATTTAAAGGTAAGTATAAATGGCAATGATTAAAAGAAAATAACCCCTTATAATTTATAAAACCCTTTATGCTTTTGTCACACTTTGTAATGAACACTTTTGAATTACAACACTTGTAATTCAAAATACACTAATATTTGTATTCCCCATATCATGGACCTAATTGATGGAATGCTGAACTTTAGCCAACCATGGCACAATGGCTGAAACAAAACAACCATAGCTAAGTGAAAGTAAAACCAAAACATTTTGAACAAATCATAATAAACATTATAAAAATAATTTTAGTTATTTAAGCAAATTAGTTTTTGGTGAATTGACTTGGGTCTGAAATGGGTTGACTTTACCTCAGAAAAGTAATTTTATTTTAGAAGAGTAAATTTTTAATGTAAAATTGTGTAACAAGAGAATAGTACCTTGGTTTATGAATTTATAATATATATCTATATCTTTAACATACATGAAATAAGTATATTTATATCTAGATTGTAATAATTTTCTTAACTCACCAAATAAATTAGTGCTGCATATGAAGCATACATGATGCTAGTTAAAGCAGTCTTTGCTGGAAAAGAAATGATTTCAAACAAAGAATCCCTTCTGACCTGCAAAAACAGAAGAGTTTTCTTATTATAATAAAAGTTTTCAATGTTACAATGTTAAATTTTACCATGTTATTGTAAAATGAGAATTTCAATAGTTCTTTCCAAAAAAAGTTATCTACTGGATCTATCTGGGTTTTTTTCACATTCTGAAAATATTTCAGTTTATTTTTCTCTTTGTGTTTTTTTTTTTTTTACAAAAAGGTACTTTCTTTTGCTATGACAGATCTATAAAAACCTATGAAAGATCTATAAAAAACCTTGCATTTCCAAAATCTAACTTACTTTAACTTTTTTACATTTAACAAGTTGTGCTCACTAGGGGGTGCCACTGTGCATGTTGTTAGAAAAACAGTCTTTTCTTTGTTCAAATTCATGTAATCATCCTTTACTAAATTATTCACCTCTTCATTAAGCAAGCAGCAATCGAAATACTAAGGATTTCCTGCAGATTAATGACCTGCTTGGAAATGTTAATCATGAGACTGCTGAAGGCCAGCATTAACCTTAGATGAACATTAAGCTTCAGGGAATGCTCTGTGCTCACATCCAGCATGCATTTTGAAACAGAGAAGGTTTACACCAATAACGAATTTGTCTCTCAGATGTTTCTAGCTTCAGGTGGTAGCTGTCCCTGCCTCAAACATAATAGAATATATTTAGTTTAAGGGAACTGTACTCTCTTCTAGGTCACCTCTGTTGCCTTGAGTAGGATATGAAATGAGGACATTAGGAAAAACATTCCTTTCCCATTCAGCAGTGTAGTGGCAGTTAGCCATGCTCCTCTGAGGTAAGTGCCAAGACACTCAGTGGCTTCAATAACTCCCAAAGGTACAGGCTGTAGCTAATAAAATCGTGTAAATACACAGTAAAAATGCATACAAACTAGAAAGAACAGCATGTATGTGTATGTTATTTAAAACATTGAAAAACTAGAACAATTGATAGCAGGACGGTTAGGTAAAATAAGCTGTATCTACTTAATGGCATATTATAGCCTTTTAAAAGGTGCTTCTGAAGGATGCGTAATACCACTTTGTTGAACAAACATTTGTATGGCACTGTGTTCTATCTAAGTGCTTGTAGTATCTTCAGTTTTTGATTACTGCTACCACTGCGGAATGAAGAACAAAATTGCCCATTGCGATTTACCTTCCTCTCTCCCTTAAGTGATTTATGGAATGCTGACGCCAAGAACACGCTCTAGCCTGCTAGTTGAGAGATGGAGGTGGGGGTGGTGGGGAGGAGTCCCTTCTCCTTCCTTGTTTTCCAGGCCCGTACTAACTCCTAAACACAGAGACAGGTAGGGGTAGTTTTAGCCCACACTCCGTAAGTCAGTCTGGAAAACTTCCCAGAGTTCCTGGCTTCTGGAAAGAGTTTCCAGGAAACAAAGCAGCTGCTGCTCTTTCCCTCTTGCTAGAAGAATCAAATTGATAGTGTGTCTTTGAATCCCACTATTAGGCTACAGGGAGACAAACATACAAGTAGAGAGCTGATGTTAGGAAAGAAAACAGATACGCTCCAACAAAATGCCTCCTAGCAGAGTAAAAGATTCATGAGTACAGTGGGGGGTCCATATTCAATAATTCGTAGGCCATATACAATAAAAGTAAAAGTGGCATCTGCATGCATGAGAAGTTACCGTTTCTATTCTTTTCCAGATTTTTGTCCTTCACCTAAAGTAATTAAAACTGATTACTTTTCAAAGTTTCAAAATAGATTCTATATCTGATATACGCTATGCTTCTGAATGATGAATCTGTATATTGCTTAAGAGTTAGTTTTTCATCATTTTAATGCTTTTGATAAATACTTGCTATTCCCGTAACAAATCATTCCTGTGGAAAACACATTTCCTGCAAAATTTATGTGGCTACTGGCAGGTAGCCATTTTTCAATTTTATGATCCACTTCCAATACATGTTTTTCATATATAAACCATGCTGTTTCCTTTTTGGCTTGTTCTAAGCAGGAATAGCATATGATAAAACAAATAAACAGGAGACCTTTCTATATCAAAGGTTTTATTTAGATTACCTCAGCCATTTAAAAAAATTTATCCTAACTTATTGTATTAGTTTTATTTGCAAATTTGAAAGCATCTTGATATCAGTATTATGGCCATATATTTGTTTGAACTTTTAATATTAATGTTAATATGAGTGTGTAAGAAATTTGGATATATAAGATATGTGGATAGGCTATATGGTCATACTAACATATCAGATACATGTATATTTCAACAGTAAAAACATTTCGATGTTTAATGAAATTTTGCCACATAACTTTGCCTCATCTCATTAAAGGAGTATCTGTGATTATCTTATTTTCAGTCATACTGAGATAAATCACAAAAAAGCAAACAGTAAATAGTTTAGAAAATAATAAAGATCCACTTATAGATGACCTGAAGGATAAAGAACCACCAGGCCCAACTTAGTTTATGTTGCTCAAAACCACCTTGAAGAAGGATATCCAGGGAGTAATGGGGGGAAACTTGAACTCCATGATTCACAAGTAAGTGTTGCAAGAAGCACTGATGGGTTAATGGGTCCAGAAAAAAAGTCTTTCCTGTAAGTTTGGAAAAGCTACATGACCATGTCTTTGCTTGAGTAAAACACAGTATTCATGAGCACGGGGAAGCCTCCTAGCAGTGCACAGTAAAAAAAGCTATTTGACTTCGTTTACCCAGTATTAATATCCTCTGTAACATTGTTTTTGAATAAGATCTTACTCACATAGTCCTATTAAAGCTCAAATGTCCCAACCTCTGGAGAAGTATGTCTTCAAGATTCCAAGTAGTCTACTTTCCAGGAATTGTCCTTTCTCCTCAGGTCTTGAATTATACCACCCAAGATTACCCCATAGGCTCACTGAAGACCTGTAGAGACTCTTGATATTTTTGAGGTTCACACATATTTGTTACACAAAATATGTGAAGTTTGAATTTAACCCCCAAACTGAAGTCTACCTTGAAGGGTTGGGGATGAGGAAAAAACTATACTTAGAAAAGTGTCTGATCTTCATTCTGAAAAAGGGAACACAAGTTCACTTGGATCCACATATATCACAGGCATTTTAGATGCCGCGGGTTTTCTTCCCCTTTGCCTGTATCTTGCCTACACCACTTCACAGTGCCTACACATCATCTCTTAATGCCACTATAAGGAAGATTCTATCATAGGAAGAGCTCCTGGTCCTGTGGCCCTGCACTGCCCTGCCAAAGTCAACAACTATGTCTGGGAGCTGACGTGTCTTGGCTGGAGTCAGCATTGAAGCTGATTATCTAGGTCACTGCAGCCTAAAGCAGCTGCAAGTTTTACTCATCCAGACAGCTTACAAGGCTAAGCAGATGCACCATTCCATAAGTACTGATGCTAGGGATGTTGAAAACTACCAAGAAATATCTAACCAGAGTTTTCCATTCCGGAGGCCCTTTTAGGACTAGCAGATATCTTGCTATAATCTCAACCCTGCATAACCTGGAAGGATTTGAGGAGCAACTTGACTCAGCACCCCACCCATAAAGACAGGTGCAAAGGAAGTCTCTTTCAACAAGATGGCCAGCTGGAGAAGGCAGACTTGAACTATGTGCTCATGTTACAAAAGCCATTGGGATCTCTTCAGGTCACTTGCATCAATTGGGTCTTTGGATAGTTCATATTGGGCTCAATATCTTTGAATATGTTAACATATATAAGACTTACTCTAGGTCTGAGCACAGAACCAGAAAGTCAAGGGAGCTCCTGTAACAACATTCATGCTCTAATTATCTTGAGGAGACTATTACTGTATGCTTCATCCCAGACCACATCAGAAGGCTGAAATACTATCCTAGTCATAGTCAGTGTCCTAATGAAAAAATGCTTCTCTATTATGTGTTCTTTAAGGAGTAATCTGACTGGCATTCCCAGCTACATAATATCCAACAAGAGTATTGGTAGAACCATTTAAGGTGTTCTATGTACAAAAATATCTTTCTATCATTAATTATCCTCAGATCAGTGACAAAACAGAGCATATAAAGAGGATCTTTAACACACACTTTCAGATTATCTAGTCTGCTTATCTTCCTACATAAAATGATGTCCTCCATGCATCAACAAGCATATCCCCTTGCATAGCAATTCCAGATTTCACTCCTTTTACTTCTCTGCACACCAGGGAGTTCTACCTTGACACAGGCAGCCTGGCAATCCTTGAAGGAATTCATGCTGGAATCCACTCTGGGTAAGCTAAACTCTGTCACTGTGGAAAGACAACCAAGCAATGTATATACCAGGGCTGGTGTAACTCACTCGTACTATGCCACTTACCTCTCTGGTACACTGACACCATGGATATACTCCATTCCCAGACCAATCCATTGACCTCCATCACACTTCTTGCGTTACTCTGTTGTTACTTTCACTCTCTAGGCCATTGTCTTCACTATTCATACTTCTATTCCCTCCTCACTGAGACTTTTATATTTGAGATATGTTGTTTTCTTGCTTGTTACAACTTAATTTCCTCTCAGCGGCAATTCTGATTCTCCACCCTAACTAACACATATTATTGAAGTATAGCTTATTCCTCATTCCTAACCCTTGAGGACCCTGGAATCTCTGACCGAAGGCTGTTCCCACTTGTCTCACTCTTGCGATGTGGAACTTCTTACCTTTCCTAAATAAGTCATGTTCTCTCTCACCTTAGCATCTTACTATACGATGTTCACTTCTGGGAATAATTCTCCTAGTTCTTCACTTGCTTAATATCTCCTCCCTCAAGATCTGGTATTATCTTCTCGAAAGCCTGCACCAACTACTCTTTGGAATTACATGCTCCTTGTTGCCGCTTCCAGAGTACACTTTGCACTCTCTGATTATGCGCTTACTACACTCCACTGACATTGCTTATTTGCCTATCGTCCCCACAGTCCATATAGGGCAAAGGCAAGACATCTATGAATCCTAGTATCTAAACTAGTGATCTTACATGTCGATTTTCAATAAATATGTGTTGAATAAATGGAAAAAGTAGAATAATAATTCACTTACTTCCAGAAAGAAATTTAATGGTCTTCTATTAAAACTCATAAAAAAGATACTAAGCAAAGCTGAAGGATATCTGGTCCTAGTAGTATGGCAGACTGAGCTAATGTGGAACTCCCCCCCCTTCCCCCACATACCTAGAAATTTTATATAAAATCAAACTCCAAAATGTAATACAAGACTGCATTTGGAAAAAAAAAAGAAAAGAAAAAAATAAGGAAGGAAGGGAGGAAGGGAGGGAAAGAAAGAAAGAAAGAAAGAAAGAAAGAAAGAAAGAAAGAAAGAAAGATTGATTCCTGGAGTGCCTGGGTGGCTCAGTTGGTTTAGCATCTGACTTGATTTTGGTTTGAGTCATGATCTCATGGTTCATGGGATGGAGCCCCGCATCAGGCTCTGTGCTGGTGGTGCAGAGCCTGCTAGGGATTCTCTCTCCCTCTCTCTCTCTCTGCCCCTCCCCCTCATGTTCTTTCTCTCTCTCTCTCTCTCTCTCTCTCTCTCTCTCTCTCTCTCTCAAAGAAATAAACATTTTTTTTTAAAGAAAGATTCCCTGTGCTAGGAACGAAAAGGTGGAGCGGTAAGTGTGTGAGTATATTGCCCAGCAGGTATGAAAAAGAGGTAAGTGAAAGGAAAATATGAGGAAGGTAAATAGACATAAAGAATAAAATGAAAATGTCCAAGGTATATTGAATAGATATTCCAGAATAAGAGATTAGAGAAAATGAGAAAGAGGCAATATTTGAACAAACAATAGCTAAGAATTTTCTAGAATTGAAGAAATTATCCTCAGATTCAAGAATCACTATGATTCACAAGGGAAAAGCATTTTGACAACAGCTAATACAATTGAAGATGTGCATCCCTCAAAACCCAGTAATGCCTCTTCTAGATGTACCCTTGGAGAGCATCTTACACACATGGATAAGGAGCCATTTACAAGAGTGTTCATTGAAATACTGTTTGTAATAGAAACAGTTGTGGGATACCACAAACAAAATAAAATAATAAACCATAGCTATTCATATCAAAAATGTTGAGTACAGGTGCCTAAATGGCTCAGTCATTTCAGTGTTTGGCTCTTGATTTTGGTTCAGGTCATGATCTCATGGTTCGTGAGATTGAGCCCTCTGCTGTCAGCACAGAGTCTGCTTGGTATTCTCTCTCTCTCTCCCTCTCTCTGCCCCTCCCCCACTCGCTCACACGCACGCTCTCTCTCAAAATAAACGTTTGAAAAAAATGTTGAGTGAAAAAAGAAAGTTACAGAAGGATGAGTATAGTATATCATTTATATAAATTTTAAATATATGAAGAATAATAGATTGTACAAATGTAGTGAAAATATGAAAGTATGCATAGAAATGCTCACATCAACTTCAGGATAATGATTTCCTTTGGTAGAGAAAAAATGGGGAATGGATTGGGACATAGTTAATTATATTTCTTTTTATAGAGGAGATATCTGAAGGTAACATTGCAAAATATTACTACCAATTTAAATTTGGATAGGACTTCTGATAAACTACCTTTTATATGTTTTGAAATATTTTATCAGTAAGAATTTTAAAAATTAAAGCTATATTCTAAGACAATTAGAACAAGAGCAAAGGAGAAGAAATTTCATAGGTGTTGATTTTGAAATGATGTCAAAGAGACTGTCACAGTCAGCATATGGACCTTGGACAGGTCATTTACTCCATCACCCTGCGTCTCTCACTTCAGGTTCTTGGAATAAGTTATCACAACTAAGCTCTAAATTTACCTGTGAAATTCACTGTCAGGGCAAAAAGGCAAATGTGTGATGTTTCTTAGTTCTTATAACTAGATAAAAGGAAACACAAATTCAACTTGAAAGATAGATTATTTTCCTGCCGTTGAATCTTCATGAGTATTGGAAGACAATTCTTCCATGGATGTCTCTCATTCCTGTACAGATTGGACCTTCTGAACAAAGCACATGTTTGAATAGGAAACAGTTTTTGAAGCTAGAGAAAAAATGTTACTCTGGAGGGATTTAGAGGTGTACTTCCCAAGAGCCTTCAACTTCCCCCTCTGGAGACATTTGCTTCTCTCCCCAAACCTCTCTGTCTTTCTCTCCCTTCCCACCCCTCCTCCCAAGGCTGGGCAGATACACCAACATCCTTTTTTTTTTTTTTTTTAAGTTTATTTATTTATTTTGAGAGAGAGAGAGAAAGTGCAAGCATGGGAGGGGCAGAGAGAGAGGGAGAGACAGAGAATCCCAAGCAGCCTCTGCTTGGGGCTCAAACCCACCAACTGTGATATCACAACCCCAAAACCAAGATTTGGAGGCCTAATTGACTGAGCCACTCAGGTGCCCCACCAACACTCCTATAAAAGCTGAGTCTCCTAATTTCAGGCTCCTCTCCTGTGATGCAACTCACTATATGCATAGGTATCATGTGGCTCTCATCACATTGTCCTGAGGGAACTGAGGGGGTATGGGAATGACACAAGACATTGCTCTGGCTGCTGCTTTTGCAGTAGACAATAAACAATCTCTGTCCCTGATTCAAGGGAGTCTTGTGTGTCTGTCAGTCGGTCAGTGTGTGTGCGTGTGTGCGTGTGTGTGTGTGTGTGTGTGTGTGTGTGTATACCTGTGGCAGGCTAATTTGTTAGTTTCAAAAGAGTGTAAAATCACAGATTCTTCTTCAGTTCTAACTTACCAAAGAGGAGCAAAAAGAAATATTAAATAACATAATGGATAGTGTCTTTAAATGTGATTTCATAATAAATACAGAAATATTCTTCAAAGAACACTTCTTATGTCAATTATACAGCTCAGCGACATTTCTTTCTGACAACCTAAAGATACAGGAATACTTAGAGAAACCAGTAGTTAACAAACACAAAGCATTTTTCACTTTCTCAAACATCAGGTATTACAAGGGAGCTTTTTATAATTGCTATCTCAAGCAATTCATAATTGAACTATCCAGTTATTTCTGAAAATGTTAAAATCTTTGATTAAAGAGAGATTCCTATGTAATGGATATTGTGTTGATTCTAACAATCCATCATCCATTTGCTCGCTCATCTTTTCAAAAGAGCCCAAATTTTGTTTGATGATTCATCCTTTCCCCCATTCTCTGGTCATGTGATCTGGATGGAGCTCCAACCTCCACTGCAGAGAAAAAATAGGCAATCAAGCCCTAGGCCAGTCAGTGCATCCCATTTCCCTGGTTTAGAGGTAAGCCCACCTCCAAGAGTGAAACTCAGGACTTGTCCAGGAATGCTGGGTCAAGAACTTTCATTCTTTGCTGCTCTAATTGAACCTGGAAGGATGGGAGTCCTGGGAAAGCTGCAAATCACCTTGTAGCCATGAAGGGAAAAGTCAGTCCGGGAATGGAGTCTACACAGAGGAAGCAGAGCCAGGAGATGGGGGAAAAGAGAAAAACAGGACCCTGAAGGCATCACTTGAGCACCTATATATATCCTGAAGCCTCATCTACTCTGGATTGTTCAACTATGTAAACTAATACATCTTTCTGGCTTAACTCCGTTTGAGTGAGAGTTTTTTCTCCCTTCAACAACAGAGTCAAAATGACCCACTCTGGGGTTTAGGTACCAGACTTGCAGGATTCCAAATCTTTTGTAGCAAACATTTAGAATGCTTTGAATAATGCCCAGATGGAAAAACTCAGAGTTCTACACCATATAGTTTAGAAAAAAGGAAACTGGTCCTGAAAAAGTTTTAAGAGCTGCTGTCCTTAATGAAATATAACAGACCCTCAACAAAACCATGTAGAACATGTAATTTGAAATATACTTGGATGTTGATGGGTCTATCAAAATGAGTTTATAGTTGAATGTACTCAAATATGTTAAGTCAAACAAAGACTTTCTTGGAAACATAGCAAGGTTATGAGGAAAAAGGAACAAAATTATTTTTAAGGCTTGTTATACGATTAGTTTTAGGTTTGCTATAAGTGGTAATTTGTATGCTAATATTTAGGTTGAACCATCTGAAATTTACAGTTTCATATATTTCAGTCACGTAACAAAGTAGGAAAAAAGTCCACATTACTTCCTCTTTCAGATTTACTTTAACCAGAATATATATGCCATATTGGCAAAAGGCCAAACCATTCATTTCTTATCCAAATATTCATGTTTTACATGTAGGACAACCAAATGTGCTACATTTTCATTTTTCAGATCTTGCAATTTCATATCTTGTGCACATGCAGTATTGACTCACCTGCATGTTACATACGGGTTGCTTTTGTGCATTAAGCTCCCTCAGCAAACGATGCGATATGTCCCTTAATTCTAAAAGTCTACAAGCAAGTTGAGGCTGCAGAAGTTTGGCCACTGATTTGGAAGATCTGGATATGCTGCTTAATCCTTGAATTAATGTTCCTCGGTTGATCTTCGCTAGAGCAACAGCCATTCTGATTTTGGATGGGTTTCGCATGGGTTCTCTTTTCTGGAAAATAAGCCTCTGAAAAGTGACTGATGTGTGATTCTCCAGTGGATCATTAAAATCTACTTCAGGCCGAGACCAAGTACCGCATAACAGTACATTATGCATGGTCCTATGCATATACTCAGTGTCTGATAATTACATCCCACCCCATGTACCTAAATCTTTGAATAAATATATGATTTTTGCCTTAGCATAAATATCTAGAATTTAAGTTACTAGCCAAAAGATCTACATTCTTCATTTTTCTCTCTGCGTTTATTTATTTTTGCATTGATTTTTTTAAGGGCACTTTCAAAAGCAAACAGTTCTTATTCAAATATTATTCAGTGTTTGAATAATTCAAACAATAATTCTTATTCAAAACTGTTACAAATATTTCTCCAGTTTACTTTAAAATCTTAAGTGATAATGCATACATACATAATGCATTGTGCAATGTAAGAAAATAAAATACCCTATATACTAATAAACAAGCTTAAGGAACTTTTACTTGTAAAAACTTAAAAACTTCCATGAACATTCTGACAGAAGAAGATTGTGGCATTAGCAAAACATATGACATGTAGATCTTTCCCTGCTGGACCAGAAGGTGAACCACAGAGAAATTACTTACAATGCGGTTAGACTGCATTCCAGGCAACAGGCAAGTATAGTTGCCATTAATCCTTTAAGTAATTTTATGGGCTATTCTGGCTTTTTTGTATGTGACTTAGGGGAAACTAATGGTTCATAACACAAATAAGGAACTTTGAACCTCTATTTATTGAGTCTAAATATATAAACACAAAACATCTTTTACACGGATTTTTTTTTTTTTTTGGTCTACAATGAGCAACATGCATTTTTGAAGAGCTAAAGTACTATGTATCATTTTTATGCATCAACTTTTGTGCGTCAACTTTAAATGCATCAACTTTTATACTGAAGAAATAATTTTATTATTGCTGTTTTTGTCATTAAAGTTGAATACTCCTTTTACTGTTGAGCATTTGTCATTGGAGATAACCAAAAGCTGTTCTAGCCTGTCAATGGGGATGTATTTCTGCAGATCTGGTGTCTTATTGTGGTTTAATCTGTTAACTTTACTGGGGTGCCTGGGTGGCTCAGTCAGTTGGGCATCTGACTTTGGCTCAGGTCATGATCTCAAAGTTCATGGGTATGAGCCCCACATTGGGCTCTGTGCTGACAGCTTGGAACCTGCTTCAGATTCTCTCTCCTTCCCTGTCTGTCCCTAACTTGTGCTCTCTCTCTCAAAAATAAACATTAAAAAACTTTCTTAAAATCTGTTAACTTTACTGAAAAAGTCCCATTAGCCTACCTTTTGTCTCAACCCTCCTAGTCAATACTAACAGTCCAGAAAACAATCTAAGTTGCGGGCTGCTAGAATTGCTGCAATTCCAAGCCAATTTAGGGTAGAGAAACCCTTAAAAGTAATTATGTGGTGGGTAAAATAAGCAAAATCACACACAGGTGCTATCACTTGATATTATATCTAGGTTTCGAGCACACCAGGGAGAGAAACCACAATTATCTGCCATAGCCAAAGCTCTTGCACATACAGATTCAATTTCTCTTGCGATCTTATGTTTTGCTTCGCTGATTCTTCTTCCCCACTCCTCCTTAAGTTGGAGCAGCTAGAATGTCTAGTTTTACTTCTGATTACAGTTTACTGTGTTTTCTCTCATAATTTATAATCATAAAGTGAGGCATAATGCCAGGGCAAACAGCAGTGGGACATGCACACTATACTGAAATTTCATCTAATAGTCATTCAGTGTATTAAGGACTCTAATTTTTGCAGATGCAAGACATTGACATTATGGAGCTTCCCTCTCTGTACTTTGTGCCTTTACAAAGTCTTGGTGATCTGTACTTGTTGGCCTGGATTCACTGGCTTTATTCGGATATTTCTGTTAGCTAATCTTGATTCATTCCCCCAAACACTATACTAGATTGATCCGTTCAAACTTCTCCTCTTTTATAACATTGCCTTTCTAAATATTTTCCTCTGTAGAGAAATAAGTCTATTTGTAATTGATAAACTGTTAATCAAAATTCTCCTGTAGGATCATATCATTTGAATTTGAATATCATTATAAATACAGCATTTATGATAAACGGTATTTTAAAAAAATTCAAGTGTGCATTACAATAATGCTTTAGTGCCCTTTGCATATTTCTCCTTTCAGTATTGTCATAAATTCATAGCTTTTTCCAACAGACTCAACCAGTTCCTAATTAATATCATCTTTGTTTCCTTTTAATGCTGAAATAGTTACAATTTGATGACTTTGCTTCCCTTCATGATTTTTACATTGCTTTCCTTTTTCAAAACTTTCAGTTACCTCCGAAACAAATATTACCTCCAGCAATAAAATGTTTCTGACCCCTTTATTTTTCCCTGACACAAAGCATACAATCAACTTGTTCCCAAGAAGACCATTACTACTTTTAAGAATAGTATTAGAAACCACAGGGTGCCTGGGTGGCTCAGTCAGATAAGCATCTGACTTCAGCTCAGGTCATGATTTCACGTGGGTTCACGTGGGTTCACGTGGGTTCACGTGGGTTCACATGGGTTTACGTGGGTTCGTGGGTTCACGCCCCGCCTCAGGCTCTGTGCTGACAGCTCAGATCCTGGAGCCTGCTTGGTATTCTATGCCTCCCTCTCTCTCTGTCTCTCCCCCCTTGCACTCGATCTCTCTCTGCCTCTCAAAAATAAATAAACATTAAAAAAATAGTATTAGAAACCCAATCTGGGTACTGGGGTGAATATAAAGTGGGGTTTTTGTGACTTTGAGAATAGGAAGGTAACAACAGAGGCTACTTAACAGTCCTTTAGACGCAGAGTAAGATGTTCCTCTTTTTAAAAAAGCAAAAAAAACAAAAAAAACAAAAAAAACAAAAAAACTCACTGGAGCACCTGGGTGGCTTAGTTGGTTAAGCATTTGACTCTTGATTTTGGCTTACATCATGATCTCACAGTTCATGAGACTGAGCTCTACATTTGGCTCTGTGCTGACAGCGCTGCGAAGCCTGCTTAAGATTTTCTCTCTCTCTCTCTCTCTCTCTCTTTTGCTCTTTGCCCCTCCCCCCTCAAGATAAATAAATAAACATTTAAAAAATACCAGTTTATGGTAATGATTCCAATTCACTTTTCAGTGAATTTTTATTTTTTTGATGTTGTTTATTCATTTAAAAAAAAATTTTTATGGTTTATTCATTTTTCAGAGACAGAGTGTGAGGGGGGAGGAGGAGACAGAGAGGGAGACACAGAATCTGAAGCAGTTTTCAGGCTCTGAGCTGTCAGCACAGAGCCTGACGCGGGGCTCGAACTCAGAGCTCGTGACCTGAGCTGAAGTCGGACGCTCAACCGACTGAGCCACCCAGGCGCCCCTCATTTTTGAGAGACAGAGACAGAGAACAAACCAGGGAGGGGCAGAGAGAGAGGGAGATACAGAACCTGAGGCAGGCTTCAGGTTCTGAGCTGTCAGCACAGAGCCCGATGTGGGACTTGAACCGATGAACCGCGAGATCATGACCTGAGTCAAAGTCAGATGCTTAACCAACTGAGCCACCCAGGTGCCCCTTCAGTGAATTGTTGAAAAAGGCTCCAGTAAAATATTTTAAAATAAAAAGTTTTTGTCCTTTTGTTGAGCTACCAGCTTTTCCTTTTGTCTACTATCTATGCTATGTATTTTCCTCCCAAACTATGTGTGTAAATTTGAATGTTGACCCCAAATTAAGAAGTGCTCATTTCTTTTCCCTGGGTTGTTTTGTTTTGTTTGACTCCTGGCCTAAGTATCCTGGAATTGGTTGCAAAGTGTGCAAGTTTAGATGATTCTTATTGTCATTATCATCACCGGAGTACATTACCAAATGTATGAAAAGATATTCCAACTCCCCTCACCAGCATCACCAGGCAATGTTCATTTATCACTAGAAACCTAGCATCAGTTAATCAGATTGTTTTGAGAATCCTGCTCCAGATTTCACTATTTGACCTCCATTCTTTGAATGTATGCTGCTTTCCCTTTTTCTTTTCTTTTTGTTTTCTAGAGCCATGCCCATTTCTCTAACATCAGCAGTTTTCATGCTGAACTCCGATTTCCATTACATCAGCTTTTTACTACTCCACATCCAAAAAACCAGCCTGTCAGCAAGTCTCATTCAATTCTTTCTCTGAATAGTCCTAGAATTTGACCACTTCTAACTATGCCCTCTGCCAGCACTCAGTCCATTCTATTTATACCATCTCTTCTCCAGACTAGTCAAGGAGCCTCTTCAGTGGTCTCTCTCCTTCTCCCCTTGTCTGTTGTCATTCTACTCCTCAACACCTCAGCCAGAGAGATACAAGTAAAACTTAGATCCTATCTTGCTTTTCTTTTCAGCTGCTTCAGTGGCTTCCTAGTACGCTCAGTGTAAAAGCCGAATTACAAATGCTACAAAGGTTGCCATTTTTTTACCTCTCTACCCTCATTGTCTTTTTCTCTCCTTTCCTCCTCACTAGTTGTTGAGCTGGTTAGGTATACTCCCACCTCAGGGACTTTGCATTAGCTATGCCATTTGATTCTTCAAAGGTACCAAGGTCTGCTCGCTGGCTTCCCTAAAGTCTTTCTTAAGAATCACTTTCTCAGGGCATCTGGGTGGCTCAGTTGGTTGAGTGTTTGGCTCTGGATTTTTCACCCAAGTCATGATCACAGAGTCATGGGACTGACCCCTGCATCAGGCTCTGTGCTGAGTGTGGAGTGTGCTTGAGATTCTCTCTCTCTTTCTCTGCTCCTCCCCCCTGATCATGCTCTCTCTCTCAATTAAAAAAAAAGAAGTAAAAAAAAAAAAAAAAAAGGAATCATTTTCTCACTAAGACCCTCTCGGTCACCCTAACTTAACAGTCAGTTGTTTTCCCTTTTCTACCTCTATTTCATATTTCTACTATATTTATTCTTCTTCTTATACATACCATTAACATAAATAAACTTGTTTCTTGTTTTTCTACCTGACTAGGATGTAAGTTCTATGACAGCAGTGTTTTATATCCATTTGGATCACTGATCTTTCCCCAGTACCTAGAATAGTGTCTGACACAAAATAGAGTGCTCTAAATATTTGTTGAAATGAATGAATGAATGAAGACTATCTGAAAATAGATTAATAGAGAGAAATAAATATACCAAATATTAAATTAGAAATCACCTTGAAAGTTTTCAGTGTACAATGTGCTCTGTAACTTTCACAATTATGACAGTGCCATAACAACTCACCAAAAACAAAAATACAACTTAATTATAGAACACTTTAGTTACACTCCTATTCTCATCATATTTAGAAATATCAACACCATTAAAAGTGATTTCCAGACATTATAGGTGCAGCCCCAAGAGTTTTGTCCCATATGTTCAAAAAAAAAAAAAAAAAGCCAAGAGAATTCAGAAAAGTACATCAACAGCTATAAAAATCCAAAATTTAAATGGATTCTAATATGTTCTATTTACTACTCCCAATTTTATAGTAGAAGGCTAAATGCAAGATAATTACAGAATAAAACACATAATCACCTTTAATAATTAAAACCACAAAAATTGACCCTATTTACCACAAAAGATTTCTCTCATTCAAGTAAAAGTTCATCTGAATTAAAACTTTTAGTTCCCTAATTGTAGAATACAGTTTTCACTTGTTCAAATGTAAAAGTTTAATATTTTTAAGTCCTCATGAAGAAATCAGTTGCAATTGGCAAGTGTAAACCTTTAAAACTTACTTCTTGCTAAAGGAAGTGGATATTGAAGGTACCAGGATATGGGTTCGACTGAAGAACACATGACTTCAGAAGCCACGACCTCAAGCCAAGAGCCTAAAATTAAATTTTCTCAGCCCCAGGAAGAAAATTTCCTTCAAGCCATTAGTCATGAAGAACTATTTAAGAACTATTATTCTTGGTATGTCCCTCTATACAAATCCCACCAGACATTTTGTTTGTTTGTTTCAGGCCAACAAGGTGGCCTTTTCCTAAATAAATAAATGCATAAAATTTTTAAAAAGACATTTTAAAAACTAATCATGAAATCTAGAAACTCAATTTAAATTTAATCATGAAATCCAACTCAATTAACTAAAGCCCCCTAAGTATTATTAAAACCACTCCTTTCAGCATGTTTGGGAACTATGGATCATTCCCCAAAAAAATAAAATTTGCAGCATTTACAATCTGACCTTTTAAAAATAATTTCGTTATCCAAGCATTAGCATTGTGTTCTGAATAATTTATTGTTGAAGTACAAGTAACTTCCATCTGTACAGTATCCCCTAACAACTTGGGTTTCTTGCCAATCTCAGCAACACATTCTTCATAGTAAAATGGTGGGAAAAGTACAATGTAAGTGTTTTGAAAATGAGAAATAAAGTAACTATGCTTATATTCTTCTCTGAATGAGGTAAAGTTCTCATAAATAAATGACTTCAGTGACTTGGAAATAGGAACTCAGAGTTCTTTCTTTGGGATCAGAGTATCAATCTATTTCACTATTAAACCAAATTTATGGCTCAAGTGATAATGAGGTAAGGCAGAGGGTAGGAAGAGATGAAGGGAGTTGTGAAGAAAGCTGCAACTTCTTTCATTCTTTAGTGTTGGCAATGGTGAGAGAATCACAACGTGGAAGCAGCAAGAGGGGTTTCCAGACCAGTCTCTGGCTTCCTAGAATTCACCTTGAGGCTTCCTCAGGAATCATTGCCACTAGTGTGCTAGCCTTAATGGGTTTACATTCTAGACCAAGCATGGTCACCTGCCCATTTCCTACCGTAATATTCCAGAGCATACTCAAGAAAAATGTCCAAAAAGATTTGTCTAAGAAGATTTTATACTAAAACTAGAGGAGTGTAAAAGGGGGAAACAACTAGACACCGAGTCTAAGATACAGATTTATAAAGTCTGATTTGCTGTCTGGCGGACCACCATCTGGATGCCATCTTCCCACTATGTATCCAGATACCTGCACTTCACCATCATCCCTCCCCAAAGTCTACACCCAAAACCCATACCATTGGTTCCAATTTACTTGATATTCTGGGAACATGTTATGCTGTTTCATACTTTTTGACCTAAGTGACACTGCTTCCTCTGTTCCTATCCACTTACCCTATCCCTTTTTTCACTTTGAAAATTTATAATCATTCTCTGAGACCCAATTTGAGCATCCTTCTTCCATAAATCCTTCTCTGACCATTCAGAATGGTAGAGCCATTCATTCCTCAAAGATAAATTTACCTCTTACCATGTTCCAAAGACAATTACTTGTTTACAGTTCCAATTGACTCCACTAGATTAAGCTCATTGACTGAAAGAATCCTGTTTTATCTCTGTATTCCCCGTCCCCAGTCCCAGCCAATAGGAAAGTATTTAGTAAATGTCTGATGCCTGGTGGTCTGGATGAATGGTTAAAAGTGGTTCTAAGATCCCTCCTTTGGAATGAAATATATAGACTTTGGGATTACTATGTTACTCAGAGAGTTTTTTGGGTATATTTCCAGGTTTTGGCTATGATCCTTATGTTTTACATTGCTCGAACTCTGATTATCTGGATAAGGAGGTTATTACTGTACTGTGTAACTTTACAACATATTCTATTCTAACTGTGGTCTAGATGACTAAAATACACTTATCCATTAAGAGCTGTGTACTTTGAAGTAAATTATGTTACAAGATATTACTTTTTCCTGATCAGATATCTTTTCAACCTATCCACTCTCCAACTCCCAATATTTTATCTGTTGCAAATTCTTTTGGGAATAGAGGTTATACAAAACATATCCACATATGCTTTGTTTAAATTGGTATCACTATTTTCTTTCCACATTAAAACATATACCCATACCATATTTTTGTTTCTATTACTATAATTCATATCAGTTTTTTCACTGACTTAATTGCCATAGATTTTAGTTAAAATATATCTAGATATGTTTCTGATTTTATATTAAGCAAATCTTAAGCAAATGTAGCAAACTACATGCATTGCAATTGTGGCTATAAAAAGGTTCCAGATTTCCAGTCTGGAGATAGATTTATGTATCTATCTCACTTCCTTGTCTGCCATTTCTCTGCTTTCCATAGACTTACACAATGAGTAAGATTTGAAATTTGTTTTTCTGAGACAAAATTAATTTTTTCCTAAGCTACAGGCACTGATCTCAAAATCAAGCATTAAATAATTGGTATGATATTAAAAATTCAATATACTTTTTGTAATCCTTTTCAAAGTTATGAAATCACATTACCTGATCAGACCGTGACAATCTTAGGATGGTAGGGAATTCGTCTTTAAACTCATCTAGAAGGTCCATGATTATTTTCTGGATCCCCTCGACTAAGACAAAAAGAAATTGGGGTGGGGGTGGAGAAAGCTTAACTAAAAACATTCCCTAACCACAATTCAAAAGAACATGGGACACTGGGTCCACTTTGTAAGTGACTGGGAAAGCAAGTAAACCCTAGGGAAATTTATTCCCAGTTGTTTCCCACACCCATTATCCCCTTTACAATGAGATTGCATATACTTCTTCCAGAAAAGTTCTTCAACACCTGCCCACATATCCACCCAACAGGTTTGATTGGCATGACAAGTTCTTGCTTGGGTTCCTAGTGCTTGGCAAGCTTGCAGGCCACGGCCACACTTGTCCTACTCTGTCATTTGTGAGGGATGAGGGCACCCTTCCACTCAGGAAAGCAGGCAAGGACAGAACCTACAGTTCATTGCCAGAATTCTGTTACTGCACAATGGGCCTCTGAGAACTTGTTACAGAATCTTCTGAAATCACGCTGGCACCGAGAAGAGGAAGAATGTGTTTGAAGACACATTGAAGGGGAGGAGAAAGGAAAGTGAAAAATAAACTGTACTAAGGAGTTCTGCATTATACGTTGAATTTTGACCCAATTTCTATAATGATACCTCAGTTAATGGATCATCTGAAACAAAGCTCCCTTTGAAGAGTTGGCATACGCTTTAAAAGAAATGTTTCACATATGATGCCAAGTGGAAAAGAAACACCAGCAGTTAATTCAGAAATACTTCTGAACAGGTTGTTTTTCCTTCACTCAAATAAATATCACTAAGTAAAAGACAGGCAAAATTATAAAATATATCGTTTGTCTTCTTTAAAATACCAAGCTATTTTTTTCTTCTTCATCTTTTTCCCTCATAGTCCTCTCCCACTTCATTATTTTCCATTTATCAAGTCTAGGAAGAATTTCATGTCATGTGTGCTTGATTACCTAGTTACTATTTTAGTGTGGATGAATTCAGAGTCGATTAACATAAATCCCATTTAAAATTTTTTTCATGCTTATTTATTTTTGAGAGAGAGAGCATGCAAACAGGAGAGGGATACAGAGAAGGAGACAGAGAATCCAAAGCAGTCTCTGCACTGCCAGCACAAAGCCCAACACGGGGCTCGAATCCACCAACCTTGAGATGATGACCTGAGCCACAGTCGGACGCTCAATCGACTGAGCCACCCAGGCACCACAAATCCCATTTTAATTTGAAGACTTTATATTTAATTGTAGCTAGACCATTGTCCTCAGCAAGCATAAATCTGTGGGCGCTAAGGGTCTGCTCATAGGAACTGTCTAGGAAATGTTCATCAGAGGATTCTTTTCTTACGTAAAGCCTGCCACATCCCTGGTTTCGATTTGTCCTTAGTCCTCATCTGAGAACACTCTTCACGACACCTAACCATTTCTCTTAACCTTAGCAGAACATGTTTCCCTCCATCATGACCCTTATGTTTAAGATAATTATGCCATTAATATTTAGAAACTGCAATCCACTGCCAGAAAGAAAATCTTATTAGACGATGAACACACAGACTGAAAGTCTGTAAGATAATGTAAACCTTTATTTGTCCTATTAAGTTATACGCCTATCAGAATTTACCCCAGGGAACAGCTGGCAGTACCTTCGTTCTCTGGTCTTCTTCCCTGTTCTCTTCTCCACTCTCCTTGGCCCCCTAATTTCTTTTCATCCATCTGCCTACCACTTGATGTCCTAGCTTCCAAATAGTTTCAGCCAGTTTTTGTTTTCTCTTTTTATCTTTTCTCACCCTCCTAGGCATCCTATGAAATTTGAAATTAACAAATCTATAAGAAAAGCAGTTCTCATGCTAAAAGGCATAACCGGACTCTATGTGTTATGCTAACAAAGTTCTTTGCTTTCTACTGAATCTCTTCTTGGAAGAGGAATGATGAAAAAAAGACAGGGGATAATGAGATTTAAGAAAATTGCAACTTGTCACACTTATTTTATGTTTGTGACCATGTATGATAATATTTTGGGTTTTGCTTAATTACCATTTTTACCTATATCTTTATGTATCATGTTATTTCAGGTAATAATGTTAGACAAAATAAATTATGTTAATGGTTATGTTCTTTAACTACTATATTCTTTTTTTTTTTATAGCTCACAATAGAGTGCTCCATACTTATAAAAATTAATTAGGAAACAGTTGCAAATACCTCCAAATAGTATTTACGTAAGCTCTGCAAAATTATTTGTATTTAAAAGGCTTTAATACGGGAAAAAAGAGAATCTTTGATTTGCACAAAGCTTAGAAGAAAATGAATATTTTACACACTGTAAGTGAAGGCAGTATCAGCTTCGAGAATGAAGAGTTTTGGGGTTCAGTCAGACCCAGATTTAAATTCCAACTTTATCACCTACATACTGGGCTGTGTAAACTTGGGCAAATTATGTTTTCTAAACCTAAATTTTGTCTTTAAAAAGTTGGCAGTACTTATTTGATGGACCAATTATGTTCAATAAATGGCAACTGTTGTCAAATATACAATAGTTATCTTGCTTTTGGAAAATTTGCAAAATTTGGGGGAAAGTCAATACTAAGTTTGCCTTGTTCACATGGGTTTCAGCCTGTTTTCATTTCTCACACAACTGGCTGGAACCATCCTAAGTAGATTCTTCCCTCAAACCTTCTTCGAACTCAAATGATACAGAGCTACTCACCTGATTTCAAGTATTACCTATCAAGTCTTTTGAATGACTTCTTTCAGAATCATCCTTGGCCCAGTCAGGGATTTTGACTGGAAGCCATCTCTTTTTGGTGCCAGCCTCACAGGTGGATGAGTTCTGTTGGTCCCAGTGCTATCTTCCTCCAGTTCACAGCATGCTTTGAGACTACGTACATCTCAGACTATGTATTAAATGCTTAGTAATGTCAAAATAATTTTAAAAATCATTATCTGAAGGAAGGATACTGACACTTACTGAAGGCCAAATAAGTACTAGTAACTGTTGTTAAAGAATAAACTGAGGGACATTAAAAAGTTTAAGTTTATTTGGACAAAAATCTATTCGTATCAGGTATCACCAAACCAGAATTGATTAGGCATCACTAAACCAGAAGTGATTAGGAGCTCTCCACAGACAGTAGGTAGGGCCAAGACTTTCATAGGGAAGACGTGGAAACAAAGCAAGGAACTTATTTTGACTGTATTAGCTTAAGCGCATGCATTATTTAGGAAAGCCTAGTTGGCTGTTTGTGATTTGTTGCCTTTGATTTAAACGGCATAATCTTGAGGCATTTACAGGTTTAGGGATTGGAGGCACCTCAATCTAATGGCCTCCGTGCTTAATTAATTTAACACTGTGCTAAGAGCTAGGTTATACCACTTATCTCTTAATTCTCATAACAACTGTCAGAGGTAGGAATGTTCTGAAAGCAATCTGAAAATATCAAACAATACCAATACATTGATATTACCAATACCAATTGTCATCGTGGGACTATATCCCAATTTTTAAAAATCCTCTATAATAATTTGTATAAAAATAGTTAATGCAAGGCTCTTCAGGATGGCATAAATTGGAAGTAATTCAAATACAGGTTTCCCCTGCTATCAGAAAGAAGAGCTTCCCTATTCCTATGAAATATTTTATAAGCTGAAATGGAATAAAGCAAAGAAGCAATTATCACTAACTTATATGGAAAATTTTTTGAGTGTTTCCAGACCAAAAATTAACCTCTCTTAGGCCTTTCCAATAGCCTAGGACACTTCTTGCTAAGTGATACACAAAATCAATTGAGGTAAAGCATAGGTGCTCAAAGACACAGTTCAAAGCTATGATGGCTGCTTGATACTGAGTGTAGTTCTGGGAAAGGAGCTTGGTGGGGCCACTGTTGCTGCTCAGGTCTGGACAGCCTCGGTAACAGCTCGCCGCAACACAAACACTGAATGCTATTTTCATTTTTCTTTCCTTTTCATAAAAGTGAAATTCTTCTTTGGATTTCTTCCAGAGAGTAAAAGCAGGTAGTACTATCAAGTCTTTTATAAAAGCACAGTGGGTATAACACAAACTTTTGAAAAGTAGGGACTACCTGTACATAGCATTCATCAAATTATTGTTACCCCAACACTATGGAAAAGCTTCTGCTCGTTGTATTCGTAAAATGTGGAGTCTTTAAAAATCTAACTATGTGCATAAACTAAATTTAACAAAAAGTATGGAAAACAATTTAGTTTATAACCACCCAAAGTTATACGTACACAAACAAGGCTTAGAAAGGAAAATACTAATAAAAAGCAATGTTTATTGGGTTCTTTATGCCCCCTAAAATTGTGTCATGGCAAACAAAGCACATACATTTTAAAAAACACTATAGAAAAACTGTTTCCATATGATTATTCACTTATGCCTAACTGATTAAATATCAAGTTTATGTCATGAAGTATAAAATAAGATAGTATAAGATAGATAGTATAAGTAAGATAGTAAGATAGTATATCACTTTGTTCAGAGACTAGTGAAAAATTTTATATCAATAAATTTAGTGTGTAGGAGACGTCTCCACAACTACTGTTAAAGGCTCAGATAGGTCCTGATGTTGGAGAACTGACGGGGCAGACTGATACAAGCCTATGTATATACACTAGACTACAGGATCCTTCTGGAGAGAACACAGATTTAAGTACAAGGGTCAGCTCTAGCAAAGACAGTCTAGTAACGATGCCTTAATTATCTTGGGAGAAGAGTGATTCTGAGCACAGGCTGGTGTATGTCATTCAGATCCCTCCAGTAGGGATTCGGAGTAGATGGAAGGAAAGAGAGGCCATAAACAGTCTTACTAAGCTTTCTTAAGGCAGTGAGCACAAATTAGCTATACAATTAGGGTATCCCCCACAGAAAGTAAAAGAAAAAGGGAAAGAAAGCATTTTCAGGACTTTGCCAAAGATCTTGGCTCTCTGAAAGTGTCATCACATTAGTGTGGGAGTGCATTGTGAGGATGCAGTGTCCAGAAAAGAGCCAAAACTGAAACAGTGCCCAGGGAGACATAGTAGTATCCATAGACGTAGTCACAAATGCCAACCAGATGCTACTTGCAAGGCAGCTGACCAGATTTGTTCTTAATAATTAGACACTTTGGGAATTCCCAAAAATACTTGCAGGGAAGGGAGAAGATTCAAGCCTTTGTACAGATTTGAAGTTCTGCAGGTGGGGCAAAGCCACTGAAGTATAGGTTATTGTTATTCTTGTGATCCTACTTACAATCATAAGTTGACCAAGCTTGGGAAATCCTGGGTCACAAGAGAAAATATACAGACCTTCTCATTATAGTAAGAATTAGAGACAGCTTGTGTGTCAACAGGATATTTCTAACTTAAATCATTTGAAAAATATTAGGGGAACTTATTTTGTAAAAGTAACCCTAGAGGGGAGCCTGGGTAGCTCAGTTGGTTAAGCTTCCGACTCTTGATTTGGCCTCAGGTCATGATCTTAGGGTTTGTGAGTTCTGCACTGACCCCACAAAGCCTGCTTGAGATTCTCTCTCCCACCCTCTCTCTCTGCTCCTCTTCCACTCCCACTCTCTCTTTCTCTCTCAAAATAAATATATAATATTTAAAAATATGTTTAAATATTAAAAATACTAAAAATATTTAAAAATATATGTAAAAATAAATAAAAAATAAAAGTAACCATAAATAAAATTATTCTGCAAGGCAAAAAATCATCTTTTTAATACCCAACTAAATATCTGCTATATATCTTATAAATATACATTTTTCAAAAATATTTCAAAACAGATATATTTACAACATTTTGTTTCCTCTGAAAAATTCTTTAATAATTCTCTTCTATAATTTCAGTAGGGTACCATTAATATTGAGTAGACTTGGAAAGCCCAATGGAAGTCTTCAAATAGTTACAGTAAAACGGCAGGACGTATAGGAGACAGAAATTGCAATGTTAGCACTGCCGCCCAGTTGTAGGAATTGCGGAGGTTGGTTAGATGGTAGGAAGCTGACAAGGTCAGACTTTTTGTTGGCTGTTTCCCACAACACAGTATAAGCTCCCTGAGTTCAGGGTCTTGGTTCACTCAAGGCTGTATTCCCAAAACCTGGACAGTGCTTTTATAATTTTACAATATTACAAAATATTTCCTGAATGAATATAATCAAGTATATTACTTATATTTCAGATAGAATGAAAAATTTTACCATTAACAAATTCGTCATGAAGTCAACCACTGATATGTAACTACAGAACACATAAGACACATTACATACATAAATACACACATACACACACATACATACAATGTTTATCACACGTTATGGGAAGAAAACTTTTCCCCTACATATGAAGCACTTTATTTTTATTTACTTTACCCATCATAGTGAATACTAACTCATGTGACATGTCCTAATTAATTAACTGATATAATTAATTCATTATGAGCTCAATCAATAAGAACTTGAAAACAGATACAACAAGAACATTTGTCTTTGATTTCCCTTTCTGCTTTTTTATTTGGTAAATAATTCTGGGTATATTCACTGCAGACCGTCTATTATTCTGTATATCTGAAAATATAAAATAAAAGTGTAGCAAGTTAATATGTATAGTATTGATAAACATGAGTAAAGAAAATGAAAATATGTAATGCAACAGAGATAAAAAGCATACATATGTAAAAACTTTCAAAATAGGTATTTTTAAGAACTAATCCCTAAAACAAAGAAATTTTAAAAAATAGCTGTATATTAAAATTTCTTCCAACACCTAAAAATGATTTAAGTCCAGTGACTTTAGAACACAGCTCAGGGGCACCTGGGTGGCTCAGTTTGTTAAGTATCCAACTTTTGATTTTGGCTCAGGTCATGATCTCACAGTTCGTAAGTTCAAGCCCCAAATCAGGCTCTACCTCCTTGGGATTCTCTCTCTCCTTCTCTCTCTCTGCCCTTCCCCTGCTTCCTCTCTCTCCCTCTCTCTCTCTCACACTCTCTCTCTCAATAAACAAATAAACATTTAAAAAAAAAAGAACACAGCTCAGAACACTACAAGGACAAAAAGAACTACAACGACCTTTTAAATTTCCTTCAGTCATTTTCTTGGTAGTTTTAATATTAGTTTTGTTATTTGAAATTATGTTTCTTACAGTGCAAGATAAACACATGTTTTAGTTAATAATGTTAAGAATCAAAATTTCAGTATAAGAGAAAAAATAGACCTACTTAGGAAATAAAAGAACAAAATAAAACATTGTTTAATGTTAAAGAGAATTGAAAATGATTTTTAAGCATGCATTTTTTGTCTAGCTGTACAGACTGGAATGGCCAGAAACATTGCTAGCCCTGTAAAGAACACCCCTACTACTTATATTCCGGGCTTCAATATCATTCCCCACTATGATAAACTAGGAACTCTTGGTTTGGGCTCACGTCATGATCTCACAGTTATTAGGCTCAAGCCCCACATCAGACTCCACACTGACACACACTCTCTCTCCCTCTCTCTCTACCCCTGCCCTGCTTGCTCTTTCTGTCTCTCAAAATAAATAAATAAAAAACTTCAAAAAAATTTTTGAAAAGTGCATTGTCTTAAAAAATTATATTTATGTAAAAAACCGGAAAGGCATTTTTAAATTTTTAAATATTCACACAGTCAAATTAAACTATATTTTCTTTCTAAAGCTTCTGGTTTTTCTGTTAATAAAGTTTATCCAGGCCCTAAGTTAAACATTCAGTCTCCTATATTTTCTTAGGTTTTCTTTCTCTAAAAGTAACTTTTTATTTAAAAAAAATTTTTTTTTTAATAGGGGCACCTGGGTGGCTCAGTTGGTTGAGCGACCGACTTCGGCTCAGGTCATGATCTTGCAGTTTGTGAGTTCGAGCCCCACGTGGGGCTCTGTGCTGACAGCTCGGAGCCTGGAGCCTGCTTCGGATTCTGTGTCTCCCCCTCTCTCTGCCCCTCCCCTGCTCATGCTCTATGTCTCTCTCTCTCAATAATAAATAAATGCTGAAAACAATTTTTTTTAAAAAATAAAAAAGGTTTAAACAATTTTTTTAATGTTTATTTTTGAAAATTTTTTTTAACGTTTTATTTATTTTTGAGACAGGGAGAGACAGAGCATGAACGGGGGAGGGTCAGAGAGAGAGGGAGACACAGAATCTGAAACAGGCTGCAGGCTCCGAGCAGTCAGCACAGAGCCCGACGCGGGGCTCGAAATCACAGACAGTGAGATCGTGACCTGAGCCGGTCGGACGCTTAACCGATTGAGCCACCCAGGCGCCCCTTAATGTTTATTTTTGAGAGAGAGAGAGAGAGAGAGAGAGAGAGAGAGCGCACGTGAGCGGAGGAGGGGTGGAGAGAGAGGGAGACACAGAATCCGAAGCAGGACCCAGGCTCCCAGCTGTCAGCACAGAGCCCACGTGGAGCTTGAACTCACGAATTGTGAGATCATGACCTGAGCCGAAGACGGAGGTCAACCGACTAGCCACCCAGGCACCCCTATTTAAAAATTTTTAATCCATCTATGCTTCTTCATTTTTAATAGGTTGCTCTTTCCTTCCATCTGAATATCAAATTGTTTTAGTACTACTGATTAATAAACTATTGTTCTCATTGATATGAAATGCCACTATTATCACACACACATATATGTGAACTATTTCTGGACTTTCTATTCTGGTTCACAGATCTATTTCTGTCATTATAATACTGATTTGACGACAGTGACTTTATAGTATGTTTTATTTTCTGTTAAGGAAAGCATCTGCTGATCTTCTTTTTCATTCATTGTGTCTAGTGGTATTCCCTACTCCTGCCCCTCAACTTGGTGTTTCCACTAATCTCTTAGATTTTCTATGTATTCACTGACATCAAAGGGGAAAAAGATAATTTCATCTTACTTTTTCCTGTGTCCATATCAATGATTTTATTATCTTATTTAAATACATTCACCAGGACTTCAAAACACAATGTTGAGTAATTATGATTGTTTTCAATGAAAACAGCTTCAATATTTTATTTCAATTTTTTACCAAAAAAACAACAGAAAATGTTATTCTAAATTATCTAAATCATATTTAGTTTCCCTCTATGCCCATTCTGGTTTTGTTCATTATTATTAGGAATGGTTGTGGATTTTATCAACTTCCATTTCATAATCTATAGATGTGATCACTTCTTTTTTGTTCCTCTCAATGTGTTCATATAATAAATTCTGTATTAGCTTTCCTGATATTGCAACCATCTTTGCATTCCTGGAAAATAATGTGTACCTGATGATAGCATATTATTGCTTTGATATTTTGCTAGATTCACTTGCTCATATTTCATATATAGTTTTCATAACTATATTCCTAAATGAGATTTGTCCTTGCCTTTCTTTTCTGTACAAACAGGTGAGTCCTAAATTTATGTGACTATGAATTGAGAAGGCTTGTATCTTTCAGAGTATTTAGTATCCCTTTTTCTTTCTTTTTCCTTTTTTAAAACAGAGGTATAGGGGCATCTGGGTGGCTCAGTTGGTTATGTGTCCAACTTCGGCTCATGTCACAATCTCATGGTTCATGAGTATGAGCCATGCATCAGCCCTGCATCTCTGCTGTCAGCACATAGCCTGCCTTGGATCCTCTGTCTTCCTTTCTCTCTCCCCCTACCCTGTTTGCACTTGCACGCTCTCTCTCTCTCTAAAATAAATAAACATTAAAACAAATCTTAAAAAGAACATCCAATGGAAAAAAGACAGCCTCTTTAACAAATGGTGCTGGGAGAACAGGACAGCAACATGCAGAAGGTTGAAACTAGACCACTTTCTCACACCATTCACAAAAATAAACTCAAAATGGATAAAGGACCTGAATGAGACACAGGAAACCATCAAAACTCTAGAGGAGCAAGCAGGAAAAGACCTCTCTGACCTCAGCCGTAGCAGTTTCTTACTTGACACATCCCCAAAGGCAAGGGAATTAAAAGCAAAAATGAACTACTGGGACCTTATGAAGATAAAAAGCTTCTGCACAGCAAAGGAAACAACCAACCAAACTAAAAGGCAACCAACGGAATGGGAAAAGATATTTGCAAATGACATATCGGACAAAGGGCTAGTATCCAAAATCTATAAAGAGCTCACCAAACTCCACACCCGAAAAACAAATAACCCAGTGAAGACATGGGCAGAAAACATGAATAGACACTTCTCTAAAGAAGACATCCGGATGGCCAACAGGCACATGAAAAGATGCTCAACGTTGCTCCTCATCAGGGAAATACAAATCAAAACCACACTCAGATATTACCTCACACCAGTCAGAGTGGCCAAAATGAACAAATCAGGAGACTATAGATGCTGGAGAGGATGTGGAGAAACGGGAACCCTCTTGCACTGTTCGTGGGAATGCAAATTGGTGCAGCCACTCTGGAAAACAGTGTGGAGGTTCCTCAAAAAATTAACAATAGACCTACCCTATGACCCAGCAATAGCACTGCTAGGAATTTACCCAAGGGATACAGGAGTACTGATGCATAGGGGCACTTGTACCCCAATGTTTATAGCAGCACTCTCAATAATAGCCAAATTGTGGAAAGAGCCTAAATGTCCATCAACTGATGAATGGATAAAGAAACTGTGGTTTATATACACAATGGAGTACTACGTGGCAATGAGAAAGAATGAAATATGGCCCTTTGTAGCAACGTGGATGGAACTGGAGAGTGTGCTAAGTGAAATAAGTCATACAGAGAAAGACAGATACCATATATTTTCACTCTTATGTAGATCCTGAGAAACTTAACAGGAACCCATGGGGGAGGGGAAGGAAAAAAAAAAAAAAGAGGTTAGAGTGGGAGAGAGCCAAAGCATAAGAGACTCTTAAAAACTGAGAACAAACTGAGGGTTGATGGGGGGTGGGAGGGCGGGGAGGGTGGGTGATGGGTATTGAGGAGGGCACCTTTTGGGATGAGCACTGGGTGTTGTATGGAAACCAATTTGACAATAAATTTCATATATTGAAAAAAAATCTTAAAAAAAAACCCAGAAGTTTATTTTATATACAATAAAATTCCCCCCTTGCTTTTTTTTAATGCTAGCTAGAATTCCATTGTGGAAGTATTTAGTCTTGATTATTGTTTTAAAAATTAGATTTACCAACTTTTACATTTCATATATGTTAACTTATACATTAAAATTTTCTTCTTCTTGGGCCATTTTAATAATTTATATCTCATTAGGAAATCCTCTTATATAAGATTTTCAAGTATGTTGTCACTGAGCTGAATGTAATTATTTTAATCTTCTGTATCTATATTATTTCTCATCTCATACATTCTTCTTTATTCTTTAATTTATACTCAGAAAGAATTTAAATACAAAATTTACTTATTTTAGTCTTTCTTCTTCAATAATGAAAGTACTTTATTTTATTTATTTATTTATTTTTTAACATTTATTTATTTTTGAGACAGAGAGAGACAGAGCATGAACAGGGGAGGGGCAGAGAGAGAGGGAGACACAGAACCCGAAACAGGCTCCAAGCTGTCAGCACAGAGCCCGACGCGGGGCTCGAACTCACGAACTGTGAGATCATGACCTGAGCTGAAGTCGGACGCTTAACCGACCAAGCCACCCAGGCGCCCCAATAATGAAAGTACTTTAAATAAATCTTTTACTTTATCCCATAAATTTTTTAAAGAGTTCTTTATAATACTTCCTGTGATTTCCTCTTTGCTCCAAGAACAATCTTAATTATGTTTTATAATTTCCAAGTTATTAAGATTTGATACTCTATTATTGTTTCTACTTGATTGGCTTTTAGATCAGAGAATATTGCCCATAAAATGTCTACTTTCCTGACTTTAATGTTTCTTTTGTGAACAAGTACATGACCAATTTTTTATAAATGTCGTAAATCATACAAAGGAATCATATATTCTTCAGTCAAAAGATGTATAAGTACATGTACATTATGAAAAAACTCAGCTTATTGATTATATTATTCAATTCTTACATAGCCCACTAATTTCTGCCTATTAGCTCTGTCACTGTAAAACAATGTTCAAATCTTCCATAAATTACATTCAAGTTTTCCTTGCAATTCTCATTGCTTTCATCTTATATCAAGTGATAGCAGTAACGTAGAGCTCAGAAATTCTCATTCAGTAGTAATAAGAATGTAAATTGGCATGATGACTTCAAAAAACAGTATTATGAAGTACAAGTGAAGATATGCATAGCTGTGACCACCAATTTCAATCCTGGAAAAATCCCCTCTGGCACCAGGATACATGGACTAAAATGTTCACTGCTGCTCTAATTGTAATATGAAAAAAATGTAAGCAACTCAAACATCTATTAACTACAGAGTTAACAAATTATAATATATCCATAATAGTTAATTACACAGCAGTAAAAATGAAAAAATATAGCTACACGCAACATCATGAATAAATCTCAGGAATGTAATAATATTGAATGAGGAAAAGATACAGAAAAAATAGCAAGATCTCATTTATATGAAGTTCAAAAATATTCAAAACTAAGCAATATATTAGGAGTACACCTATGTGTGGTAAAAGTATAGAAAAAGAAAGGGAACAATAAACAAAATTCAGTGTACTGGTTGCTATCTCGGAGGGTGAGACTAAGACACAGGATTTGTCCAAGTGTACACAACAATTTCCAAGGTAACAGTACCCTACTTTTTTCTAAAACTTAATTGTGTGCACAAATGTCAATGTACTATACTTATTTATGTCTTGCAACGATTTATAAATATATGTGATTTCCTAATATTTAATAAAAACAATAAGACAATAAAAACCTGGAGAGCAAATTCCTATAATGACTTTTGTGACAAAATTATCATTAATGGCTATTCCAGTAATAACAGGGAGGAGGCTTCTCTCATTTATTCAGTACTTACTGAGCAGCTACTATGTGCCCTCACTGTTTAGCACTGAGTGAACAAAATAACAAAATAAACAAAACCCTTATTCTATTGGAGCTTACATCCAGTGGGACAGAATCAACTCCTTATTGCTATTTTCTATGAACCAAGAGAAGCCATTTCTTTTACTAGTAACTTGTTCAGGTTTTATGGTGAATTTAAACTATGTTATATATATATATGTATATATATATATATATATGGTGTGTGTATATATATATATATACATATACATGTATATGGCATATATATATATGGTGTGTATGTATATATATATATACATATACATATATGTACACACCATATATATATATACCATATACATAATACATATATTATATATACCTGTGATTGAAAAATAGATCTTATTTTAGTATTAGAAAATTTTGCTATAAATTTACATTTTAAATTAAAATCATTCTTTTCTTACATATCATTCATCCAATCTGTAGTTATCATTGTCCAATAAGGGTTTTTGAGCAGCTACATATCTTGATAGATTCTTCCACCTAGGAAACAAGCAATCTAAATTGAAGCATGTCAAGTAAAGCAAATAAATACATATTAAATACACTTAAGTATTCATAGTCCACATTTCTTACAGCTTTTGGTTAGAACTCTTAAATTTATCCACTTCTGCAATAACCTTTGCAGGAACCAATACAGATTGTGTATTTTGGTCCCTTCACTTAGGGTCACAGAATGTATAACTTAATTACCCAAATACTTAAGTATCTCTCTGGTCAAACCAATAATATTCAAGCACAATGAAAAATAAAACTAGTTATTCCATGTAATTCTACATAATTATCAAAAAAGAAAATTATGTTCATTCAACAGTGGCAAAAATGAATACACTGAATGATGGATCCCATTCTTTATTTCCACCAAACACGTTAACAGCAAGTCAATGACACCTCTATGACGTGGAGCGCTGACAAGACTTAATTAACTAGGTGTGAATTTATCTCAACTTGTCATGAGACTACATTTATTTTCAGCCAGTACCAACCAATCCTCTTAGGTATTTCTAAGTTATTTTGTACACAATTTTTATATGTTAAAAGACTAATAAATAACCTACAGTCCTAAATTGTAAAGATTATATGTAACATTTATGTAAAAAACAATGCCTTTTATTTAAAATAAAGTGTTTCTGACCAATGATTTAAATTGTATCTGCCTAATTTGTGGTTTTTACACATTTGTACATGAATAAGTTTCAATCAAACTCAAAACTAAATATGTCTAATATGTGTTATCTAAGCAGAGGATGGGAGAATGGAGAATCTTTATTTTTTTTCTTTTAAAAGAGTGTATTAAGCCACTTTTGTTTTGTTGTGTTTTGTTTGGCTTTTTTTTTTTAGGATTCTATCTAAAGAAATAGAATGGTTACATAGACCATATGTAAGTATTATTATCTCTATCTACAAATGGTGAGCCAGGCTCTGAAAAATTTAGAGTATCTCCAAACCAGAAAATAGCAGAACAGAGACTCTTATCTAGATTCTCTATTCAAAATTTTGAATTATTTTCACCACACATATTATTACTTCTCTTAGTTGGAGTGAGTGGCTTTCAGTATCAGGGAGAAAAAATACCAAAAAGAGGAGAAATACTCTCAGATAGTCTAAAGTTTAGAAAAGATACAGATTATTAAAAATTTTATTTTGGATAACTTCCACCTTTTCAATAAAAATCTGACTGTCCACTGTATGCCAGGCACATGGGAGACAAAAATGAATAAAAGTCCTTACTCTAAATAAAGGAGCACGTAGTGTAGCACAGACATATTCAGCGACAATTACAATAAAATATTATGAATACAAGAACACTGACATACATAGGATGTTGTCACCTATGCAAGCAAGAGCAAGGGTGCCAGCTTTGGGTGGCCAGAGTCAGAAAACATTTCATCTAATCAACAAACATTAGGCACTGTGCCAGAAGCTGGAGCAGATAAATAAAACAGACCGGATCATAGCTCTCCTTGAACTTGCATTATAGAAGACACTATAAACAAGCAAATAAACGAGGTCATCCCATGTGATACTGGAATGAAATAGATCAACATACAGAGAAGACTGGGTCACTATCAATTGACATGTCAAGGAAGAACTCCCGTGAAAAAATGAGGAAGACCTGAGACGTCAGGGATGTATACCATTTTAAATAGTTATTGTTTAGCCTTTGGGGGCAAAATCAGTATGTTTTTAAAAACTAAGTACCTTTATAGTCTACATAAAGTTTACTTTACTTTCAGGTAATGGTGTCATTTCGCTAAAGCTCAAAATCTCTTGGTTGAAGTTTCATCATCACCCAGTTGAAAAAATAAAGATGAAAGAACCCTTCTCCTTTCAATAAGCAGAGCTGTTCTCAGCAGAAGGTAGCCTGGGGTAGCGGCGACAAGGTGCTGATGGCACTGAGGGCTGTCCTCACCTAGGCCAGCTCTCCTGGAAGTGCGCCGTCGGAATGAGGGTGCGGTGCGCTCCGTGCAGGTGCCAGGTGCAGGCTGCCTCCTTGCCCTCGGAGCTCCAGCTCGGCCGCTCCTAACGCATCTGTCCCAGGCCCGCCCAGACCAGAAGGCTGCAGCCTCTGCCCTCCACCAGCAGCCTCCCACTTGGAAATGAAAAACCAATAGCCTAAGGCCCACCTCCTCCCACTTCCAAACACGTGTAACCACGAGCCTCTGGGATAGTCCTTGCAGATCTGGTGGCACGTGCCAAACGCGTGACGTCATACGTCACGCACAGGGCAGAGCCACGCCAGTTGGAGCCTGGGACAGACATTGGTCTCCAGGCGCAGGAAGGTGGGTCCTGAATTGCGTGTGTGGTATTGTAACACTCAGGACCTCTCAAAGGCCCCGGGATGTGGCGCAGGCTCCGAGGGGTTTTCTTGCCATCTCCTACAACTCATCCCTCAATTTTGGGAGTGCTTCTGGCCCTAGCAACTGAGATTTAAATGCGGACCCAGAGAACTGCGCTCCTAGCTGAAATTGGAGATCCTGTGGACCCAGAGGTTTGGAGTTCAGTCTGTGGAGAAGAGTAAATGGGGCAGAATGTGGGTGGTTGATTTATTTGTGATGAAAACGAAGGCTCAAGAGACAAGGTCCTGCCATATATCATTTTGAGCAAAAGGAATGATGGATTTAGGAAGCCCAAAAATAGTACCAGGGAGCAGAAATATTTAATCCTAAAAGCTAACACCTTTCAATTCTTGTCAATTCAGTGTCCCTTGTTTTTCAGAGGTTTATTCGCCCTCAAACCCTTTCTCCCAAAGTATCAAGTTTTTGTTAAAATTACACCAGCAGTAATTTTGGAAAATATCATCAAAAGTAATGTTGCATAATGTGATGCCAATAAGGGACCCCAGGATTAGAAGTTAAGAGACCTGGGATATTAGTGCCAGGCTTGATGTGGCCACCTGTAGGAACTACATTCCCTTGCCTCAAATTTATTGATCAGTAAAGTAAGGGAGTTGAAACAGAGCTCTTAAATTTTTTTTTGACCTTAGCAAAGGTCAAATTATCACAGATAGTCATGCAAATTTTTGTAACTGTAGTTTTGCCAGGATCAAACCAGATATTAGGAACACTTAGTACAGGGAACAAATCAAGGATAGACTTAGAGCATACTGGCAAGAAAAAAAAAATAGAAAAATTCTTAGTCAAAGCAGTATCTCTAAAATTTAGTTTATTAAATTTTTTTATTAACGTTTTTTATTTATTTTTGAGGGACAGAGAGAGACCGAGCACAAGCAGGGGAGGGGCAGAGAGAGAGAGGGGGACATAGCGTGGGTTCCAGGCTCTGAGTTGTCAGCACAGAGCCAGACACCGGGCTCGAACCCACAAATGGTGAGATAGTGACCTGACCCAAAGTCAGATGTTTAACTGACTGAGCCACCCAGGCAGCCCTAAAATTTAGTTTATCAAACCATTTGGTTTAATGTAATTGAATACAATTCAAAATTGACCCTTATTGGCTTGTATAAAGAGTAAATGCTGTCAGTTCTTTGGTTCTTAAAGAACAGTAGGAAGGTACATATTTAGATCTCCTGTTCCTTAGATCTCACAACCTTTTTTTGTTACTTTGTTACTGACCAAAGTTTTCTCTTCCCTTTGTGGTCTCAGCTTTCTTACTTCCTACTTAGATTTGATTCTGGCCCTGTGCGGGTTTTTTTGTTTTTTTGTTTTTTGTTTTTTTTGGATTTGTGTGTGTGTGTGTGTGTGTGTTAAAGTCCTATCACCAAATCTAAAACTTTTTCAGTCTTCATTCTTTTTGAGTTTTATAAGTATCTGATGCTAGCAATATCCTATACTTCTTAACATAACCTTCTTTTTCTTTCATAAGATAAGTTTGTGTTTTATTTCTGGCTATTCTCTATGTCTTCTCTTCCTCCTTCCTCTCCTTTCTCCACACCCCAAAGTCTTGCACTTCATTCATTTTATCATTAAATTCTGTTTCATGGAAATCACATCTGAATATTGCCTTAAATTATTTTAGAAACTTTATAAATCTCTAACTCTAATACTATTCTTTGTCCAGAGTTTTCCAAATATTTGCTGAACAAAATAATAATAAAATCACCAATTATTGGTGGCATCAATGTAAGCACTTAGTATATTGAATAAATACTATTAAAAATTTTTAATGCAGTATCCTCAGATATGTGATAAATATATGGTATATATAGTACTTATAAGTCTTGATACTATACCCACTGTATATGTACTTCTGGCAAACATTACTGTATTTCACTATGTACTTGTGTATCTTATAATGCTATTATAAATACTATCATTTTGGGGAAAAGAGTTTATAGTTATGAATAATAATAAAAGTAAGACATGAATTATCAGCTCTTGAAAAAATGCCCTGCATCTTTACCATGTGGAAAGCCAATGTTTGTATTACTAGAATAGCAATTCTCAACTTTTTGGTCTCAAAAGCTGTTTACACTCTTACAAATTATTGAGAACCCCCCCCCAAATTTTTGTTTATGTGATTTGTATCTATTGATAATAACTTATTAGAAATTAATGCTGAGAAATTTAGAAAATACTTGTTAATTCATATGGTAGGCAGTCTTTATGAGGGCCCCCAATGATTCTTACCTGGTGGTATTCATGCCTTTGTGTAATCCCCTCCCCTTGAGCATGTGCTGGATTAATTGATTTTTTTTTTTTTTTTTTAAGGATGTGGCCAAAATGATGAGATGCCAATTCAAGATTCGGTTACAGAAAGACTGTGGCTCCTCTCTCTCTCTCTCTTTGAGGGAAGCCAGCTGCCATGTTGTGACTTTCCTGTGGAGAGACCGATATAGCAAGGAACTGATGTGTCTGATCGACAGCAGTGTGGAACTGGGTCCTGCTGACAGCCATGTAAGTGTGCTGAGCAGCTGATCCTGCTCCAGGCAGGCCTTAAGATGACTGCAGCTCTGCGGACACCTTGAATGTAGGCAACTTTGGGAGAGACCTTGAGCCAGAGGAACCCAAAGAAGCTGCACCTGGATTCCTGACACACAGAAATGGTGAGATAAGAAATAAATACTGTGAAGCCACTAAATTTTGGCATGACTTGTGATACAGCAGTATACAACTAATACAGTTTCTTTTAAAATAACAATAACAATCTTTTCATGAAAAATCACTATATTTTTCAAAATAAAACACGTAGTGAGATGAGTGATATTGTTTATGTTTTTACAAATCTCTCACATGTCTAATTTTATGGAAAACATCTGGCTTCTCAAATCTGCCTCTGAATTTAATGTTACAGTACACTATTTTGGTTGATATACATGAGGAAATTTCAGCCTTAGACAGATATGTAGTTGTATAAGGAAGGAGTGTGTTAATACTCTTTGCTGATAAGTGTGGACAGTCTTCTTTGATCCTGTATCAGTATTCAATAGGTGGTAGTTTCCTAAGGGTTAGTTGCAACATAGAAATCATATACTCTGTTACATTTAAATTTATTGGTCTGTTGTGTGCTTTGACTGGATCTTTTATTAATGCATGATTTTGTAGCATCATGCATTGATCATTTGGATAATATTGGTCCTCTGATTTATGTAGACCTTCCATTGACATGTTTCATCATTCAACAATTTCCCGGTATTCCTCTATTCTCCCCTCTCCCCCCCCAAAAAACCCTCTTTGTTAATATTACCACTGCTCTTATCAGAAAAGTCTTTACGTTTGGGGAAGCTATAGTATCATCTATTATTGCATAGCAAATTACTCAAACTTAGCAACTTAGAACAATAAATTTTAACTATTTCACAGTTTCTGTGGGTCAGGAATCCAGAGTGGCTTAGCTGAGTGGTTCCAGTTCAGGGTCTTTCAAAAGGTTGCAATCAAGCTGTTGGCTGGGCTGCAGTCATTTCAAGGCTAAACTGAGAGACAGACTACTTCCAAACTGACTCATGTGCCATTTGGCAGGCTTCAGAGGATCCACTTCCAAGTTTACTCACATGGTTGCTTGCAAGCCTCAGTTCCTTGCCAAGTGAACCTTTCCATAGGCTGCTTGAGTGTTTTCAAGGTGTAGTAGTTGGCTTTCTTCTCCCAGGGCTACCTCACAACCTGACAGCTTGTCCTAGATGAGTGATGAGAGACAGAGAGAGAGAGAATATGAATATAAAAGAGCTCACCTAAGACAGAAGCATAGTCATTTTATAACCTAATCTCAATATGACAGCTCATCACTTCAGCCATATTCTATTTAGTAGAAATGGCTGAGCCCACAATCAATGGTTGGGAAACTAAGCCCTGCCTCTTGAGGAGAACTGGATCAAAGAATATTGGGACATAGCTACATAACCACCACAAGTTGTCAAACTTATGGTGCCAGATGTAAGTTTTCCCAAATTCTAATTTTTGTTCCAAATTTATCATTGGCATTAAACACTGCCACTTGTTTTCCTTGAAATGACAACCTTCTTTCATTTTTTAGAAAATACCCTGGCAAACACTCAATGCTATATAACCATGGTTTCTGTCAGGTGTTCTTTCAAGTGAAAATTATATTCCATGGAAAAAGTCACTAATTCAAGTCACAGACCAGGACAAGTATACTATTAGTTTTTCCTTGAGGCAATCATGTATTTCAGTATGCAGCAGAAGGGCTTTATGCATACTTCCTGTTAACTCACACGCAATATTTAAATGACATATATCCAAGGGTCAATATTTAATAAAATTGATCATTTTTATTGCTTCATCCAAGATATTCTTAGGTAAAATTGCCTTTTTTTTTTTTTTTTTTTGGACAGACTGTAGTGCTCAGGACTTCAAACTGGGAAAACCATTGTAGGAATAGGTAAATCTGGAAAAGCTTCATGGGGAAGGGTGTGTGTTGAGATCAGCTGGAATTACATTTCAATTGACAGAGAGGAAGAAAGGTGGGAAAGGCAAGTAGGCAAAACCAGTGGAGCTGGAATGAAATGGGCACGTTCTATTCAAGAGGAAAGAAAGGGAAGGCTATTTGGGAGCAAGCTGTGGATTAGATATGGGCACCTGTGGAGGGACCCAGCCTAACATCTCCACAAAATAGACTCCACCTGAAGGGGCAGTGTGAGGGAGGAAGGCTGCTAGAAGCCCATGGGCTTCTCAGAATGGTAAACCAGATAGAAGTGCAATAGGAGGTTACCAGTAGGGTTCCATATAGCACAGTCACCTTTGACTATTTGTGGTTCCCGAGGGCACCAAAGCTGGTCACAACCACATAGTTAAGTAAGAGCTTTCCGCCCCCACCCTCCAACCCCCAGCAAAACTCAACTAGGAAAGGAAAGTTTTAAATGGAATGAGATTAGTGTTTGGATTATTACCCCAGACTGGACTCTAGGTACTAAAACTTCATTTATTACATGAGAGCCAGCACAGAACTATAAAATCTACCTGGGGTTTCAAGATAGTGAAGGTGGAGCACAGACAGTTGTAACAGTGCAAATTTGAAGGACAGCTGGAGAAAGGAGATTGTTACTTTCAGCTTGCACACCACTGAGTTCTCCTGTAATAAAGTGGTTGCAATAACTATTGAGCATTTATTTTTGCCAGGCTGAGGTTCAGCTGGGCATGTTTCCATGAATGGACAGGATGTATATATATTTAGGAGAATGGTGTTTTCAGAGTGATTGGAGTCAGGCTAACCTGTGTTCATGTCTCAGCTCTCCTACTTTAAAAAATGGGACACATTGTTAATCTCCTAGACTCTGGGTTTCCTCATCTATAAAATGGAGATAAATAATGCCTATAGTAAAATTAGGTTTCTAGTTTAATAATATCCTAGTTTAAAACAACAACAACAACAACAACAAAACACAGTGGACTAAAATACCCCATGATGTTACTTTTACTGAACTAAAGTTAATGGAGTATATTTAAAGGATCATTCAGTAGCTTGTTCCATTTACAACTGTACTAATAGTTCCATTTCGTGATACCAAGATTCTCTCAAGGGAGAAATTAAGAACACAAAATACTTGCTTTTAGTCCACAGAGTTGACTCTCTACCAACTCTGCCAACAGAGAGAAAAAGAAAAGAAAAGAAAAGAAAACAAAACAAAACCTTCTCTGCAAGAAGTATTAAACATAACTCAAAAAACCCAGGTATTTAAAAATAATTATGGCAAAAATAAAACAGGATAATATACATATATATATTCTCATGTTACCATCAAATTTATGGCAGAGGAACTGAGCCTGATTTGGGGGTTTAGATATATTTTGTTTCATATTTAAGAATAAGTATCTATTCTGGAAGTAATCTTTAAGGGATGGAATACTACTTAGAGACCATTTGCTTACAGATACTTAGAGGCATTAAGTGATTTTTCCCTTATCACCCAGCTGCTGAAGGGCACAAGTGGGATAAGAACCAAGACATTCTGACTCAAAAATGTACTGCTTTTTGGCATATTCTACACTACTATCTACAAATCACTCCCATATCTTTATTTAAATAGAGCAGAACCTCTAGTGAGGAGCAGTCAGCACTTTGCTCTCATCTGTTGCATTTGCTTCATTTATTTCTTTAAAAGTTGCAGTGAAGCCCCATTTGATTTAAATCAGGTGACTTTTTTATTCAGTGAGATTAAGCTATATGTTCAAATGTTACTTTCTATTCTTTTGGAAGAGGAAAATTAAAATTAAGTGTAAATAGGGGGAAACAGCATTTGTTACATAAAAAACAAAGGCCTAAAATCCTCACTTCATATGGAATTCATAAATATATAAACATGCCAACAGGAAAAATATTACCAAAGACAACCATAAAGGATTCCTCCATTTATTTAACAGATATTTTCTTAATTTTTTCCTATATCCTGTACTCTGCTATGGTTTAGGAATGGAATTAACAAGTATTTGTTGACTTCATGTCATATTGCTAAGAAAAGGTTTATTGACAGTAATCCCATTTTGCAAAAATATGTATGTATATATACATCAAAATATCTGGAAGGATATAAAGTGGTTATCAATGGGTAGTCAGATGTGTTTATGTGAAACTTATACAACAATGGACATGGATTTCTTTTGTGATAAAGTTTTATTAAAACGTCTAAAACTTACAGACATAAAATTATTCAATTATTTCACCTATTGTCAAGGGTTTTTTTGTAATAAAAATAAATGTATTTTATTATTTTCTTATCCAATGGAAGATGGGTTCCAACAGAAATGGATTCCTTCCTTTCTTTTATACCACTAAAATCCCACCTTCTCTTTCCTGCCCCCAAGATACCACAGATACATAAACACGCACAGACAGACATGCACACAGAAACACAGACACATGGACACAAGACAGTCTCTCACACAATAGATACACATAAACACACCACACCACAGAAACACACACAGAGATACACAGTCTTACTAAAACTTACTTTTGTAGAAGTGAAAGAGTTTGGCAGAGATCTGCATGTTTTAGTCTTGGAAATAGCATTCATTATTCTCTAAATTGCTCAGTTCTTTTTTTTTTTTTCATTTGCAACCCCTGAATGCAATATTTTTTCATGTTTGCATATTATAAAATGTATAAATTCTTTTAGTGGAAACATAGCCTGTTTAAAGCAGAAATTAGTTTTCCTTTGTGAAATTATATTAGAGAAATTTACTTCACAAGCATTATTACCAGCTGACCTTTAAAGGTTTTAAAGGACTTACTTTTATTTATTTTTATTATTTTTTTAGTTTTTGAGAGAGTGGGAGCATGTGCAGGTGCATGGGGGAGGAGGGGCAGAGGGACAGGGAAAGAGACATATGTAAAGAATAGTCATAGCAGTATTGTTTATGATAGCCCCAAACTGGAAACAATGCATAAATTCATTAACCCTAGAATGGATATATAAATACTGATACATTCATGTATTTGAACTCTATACAGTACTGAAAATAAATGAACTGTTGTCATATGTAACAATATGGGTGAAACTTCTGTAAATACCATTGAACAAAGAAAGCATGACACAACAGAATACACACACCATCAAGTTCTAAAGCAGGCAACTCTATTTTCTAGGATTACACACTTGGGTAGTGTATTGATATTCTCAAGTGAGGCAAGTGAAGATTGTTTAATAAAAGGTGTGGGAAGAGTTTGGGAAAAGCTATAAGGAATGGTACAGTGTCCTAGTGCCAGTAAGAGCAGGAGGCATAACTATCCTTAGATGGGAGGGGGTAAGCGGATTGAACGCAGAGGGAGAGAGTTGCATGAAGAGTTAAGTCTCATAGGAACAGTGACCTTTGGTTGTTGTGATGTTTAATTTTGTATACCAACTGGACTGGGCCATGGTGTCCAGCATTTGTCAAACTTATTCTAGATTTCTGTGAAGGTGTTTTAAAATATGTAATTAACATTTATTAAACACATTTTTAGTACAGTTGACACACAATGTTACATTAGTTTCAGGTGTACAGCATAGTGATTCATCTTCTCTATGTTATGTTATATTCACCACAAGTGTAGTTACCATCCGTCACCATACAACACGATTATAATATCATTGACTATATTCCCTATGCTGTGCCTTTCACTCCCGTGACTCATTCATTCTAGATTAACATTTACATAAGTACATTTTGAGTAAAGCAGATTACCTCCATAATATGGGTAGGCTTCATCCAATCAATTGAAGGCTAATAGAACAGACTGACTTCCCTCAAGCAAGAAGGAATTCTGTCAGCAGTCTTTGGGCTTGAACTGCAACTCTTCCCCAGGTCTCCAGCCTGCTGACCTACCACACAGATTTTTGATTCACTAAACCTCCACAATTGTATGAGCCAATTCTTTAAAATAAATCTCTCTCTCTCTCTCCTTCTCCCTCATATATATGTATGTCATATATACATACATATATATGACATATATATATATATATATATATATATATATATATATGACATTTATGTCAGTTCAGGATGTATAACAGTATTATATATATAAACACACACACACACACACACCACACACACACACACACACACCATGTTGATTCTGTTTCTCTGCCTAACCCTGGTGAACACAGTTAGTAATAAAACCAACCCAGCTAGCCCTTGGGGAGACTCTCCAGGAGAGGAGGCAGGGGAGGAAAATATCCTATTTCATTCCACTCCATCTGATCTCCCTGTTGATAAATGCAAGTGGAAGCCAGAGGCCAATGGAGCTTGTTGATACAGTTCATACAAGCTAGCTTCCCTGTATATAGAGCAGGGTGGAGAAGTGAGAAGAGTGGGCCTGAGCAGGCAAAGAAAGAGTTAAACTTTATAAGGAAAAGCTGGGAAACTGTTACCATAAAATTCAGATTGGTGGTCACCTGTAGAAGTGTGAGAAAGTATCTAGAAGGGATGCATAGGTTGGGGTATTTCCTCACCTGAATGATGGTTAAATGGGTATTTGTTTTATAATTATTCATTAAAACATGTGCTGTTGTATATTTCATAATTTACAATAATAAAAACTTGTATAATACTTGAGTTTTAAGTCCTAACCATTTTCCAGGTAAGCAAGTTTGCAGCATTTAAAATGGTCTGTTGAAAACACTAGAAATTTGCTATAGATAAGCATACAAGTCCTGACAAGTGAAGTAATTAAATAACTCAGGACTAAAAGATATTTTCTTTAAAAAAAAAAAAGTTGCTTTGAGCCAAATGGGGAAGAAAAAATAGTAACTAGAGACTCAGACATGTTTAAATACTGACAGTATTGAATAGCAGAGAGGTAAATGTCGAAGACACCAGAGAAGAAAGGGGAAACAGATGGAGTGCAGTTCCTCCAGTGTCAAAAGGGGAAGCACACACAGCACTACCAGAGGCTGGTATACCAGCCTTAAATAAGATGAGGGAATCTATTGCACAGTAACTGAAGGGCAAAGAAAAGGATGTATGTGGTGACATGTAAATTTGTTGGCTTAGTAGTGGGAAGCTGAGGGTAGTTCCCCATCTGATGCTTCCTTTGTCTTGTCTTTTCTTTTTTCTTTTCTTTTCTTTTCTTTTCTTTTCTTTTCTTTTCTTTTCTTTTCTTTTCTTTTTTCTTTTCTTTTCCTTTCCTTTCCTTTCCTTTCCTTTCCTTTCCTTTCCTTTCCTTTCCTTCCCTTCCCTTCCTTTTCTTCTCTTTTCTTTTTTCTTTTCTTTTCTCTTTCTTTTGAGAGAGAAAGAGCACAAGCAGGGGAGGGGAAGAGGGAGAGGGAGAGAGAGAATCTTAAGCAGGCTCCATGCCCAGTGTGGAGCCCAATTCAAGGCTCAATTTCACGACTGTGAGATCATGACCTGAGCCGAAATCAAGAGTTCAACAGTTAACCGACTGAGCCACCCAGGCACCCCATGATGCTTCCTTTTTCTCTGGGACAGAAAACATTAGGGAAGATAAGGAGGGAGGAGATGTCAAAGTCTGAGACAGAAGACAGTGAGAAGGCTTGAACCACTCTGGAGAATGAGAGCAATAACCATATTTGGCAAGAAATACCCAGTGTTCAATTGAAGTTGGAGACTGTGAATTTGTAGCACCACCAATCTGCATGATGACTTTCTATAGTAAGATTTAGCCATCAAAATATGGGTATAGAAAAAATTAGACAGCTGGATTGATCCGGGGTTGGAGTTTTGGACTTAAGGACTACAGAACAAGGGATGTGAGGCTAAACACAAAGAGATGCACCATGGGATTTCAAATGGATAGGGTGGGAACTAAAGACAGAAGAGGGCTATCAGAGAAGGAGAACATGGAAGGGTCAAGGGTTTGGATATTGTATGAGAGCATGAGCAGGGAGCAACTGAATGATGGAAATGGAAGGATGAAGGTTGCGTGTCCAGGTTGTGGAATATCTGAATGTGTTGTTGTAGGTGTGGAACAGTTGTGGGTAGTGATAATGCCTAGGGACAGGACATTGAAAAGGAGGGATAAAGTGGAGTGGAGGTGAAGGTCACCAAAGAAGAGAGGCTAAGAAGTTGAAAGAGTAACTCATGTGGACATCGACATCATGGAGGATCATGAACATATTTGGAGCAGAGAGAAAAATAGTGAACAATGTATGAAGTGGAGGTTGGTGGTTGAGTGGGAGGTTGCTAAATGACAGCAAGAGGAAAGATAGAAGGAAGTATAGCAAATGGCTCTTTGGATCAGAAGAACAGTTCTTCAGGAGGATAAAGGAGTAATGGTCTGGTTCTCCCCTCTACCCCAATTGGAATTACAGAAGGTAAACTAGAAAAGTTTTGCAGGAAAAATGCATGGGCAAATCTAGGTGACCAGGATACATTATAGCTGGGCCTGTAGCAAGGAGGATATTAGGTTAAAGTGGCTGTAAAATTCAGGAAGAATTCACTCTAGAAATGCCCTAATATTGATTAGCAGGTGGTATTGGTAGTCCCGATTGCCCAGGTTGGCTCTGGAAGATTCTAAGTTTTAGAAGTTTAGAAGATACCAAGTTTTCCCTGATATGAGAATCTAGAAGTAAAGAACACAAGTGCATTTAGTACAGTTGTTTGCATACTTGTTCCATGGGCTATTAGATTCCTTTGAAGCTCTAGGTTAAGAACCATATTTAGAAGATGGCTTTGTAAATGTGGCTGTTGGATGATCTTTGTGGCTAATCCCATCATGTAGATAGACCTTAGTCTCTCCTAAGCCTGAATCTGCCAATCAGAAGACAGAACTGTAGAAGATTGAGCAAGTTTTAAATTGGCACAAATTTCCACTTGCTGGCTTAATTCCAATTAACCATTTATTTATATATGCAAAACATCCTTGGGATCAAAATGACCTATACCTTAGATGCCTAATAAATGCTTGTTGAGAGGCACCTGGGTAGTTCAGTTGGTTGAGTGTCTTACTCTTCATTTTGGATCAGTCTTGATCCGAGGGTCCTGAGATCGAGCCCAGTGTCAGGCTCTGCGCTGGGCGTGGAGCTAGCTTAAGATTCTCTCTTTCTTTCTCTCTCTTTCTCTCTCTCCCCCTCTGCCCCTCTCCCCTGCTCTCTCTCTCTCTTTCTCTCTTAAAAAACAAAACAAAACGTTTGTTCAACTGAAAGGATAATAGTGGGCTTCCCATGTAGACTTCCCTACAGGGAAAAGAAGGTGTTGGCCACATATCATAAGTTTCTGGGCCCTTTAATAGTTACCCTTCTCATTATAAATGAGCAAATCTAGGTTATACACTGGCTTCTTGTGCACTGAGTTAGCACAAACTCATCCATTGAGTAGGATCAGCTCTGGGCACCCTGACAAAATTAAGTTTCTGGACTTGCAAAACTGAGGAATGAGCCCTGGAAAATGTGACTTGACTGAGGCAATGTCATCCTGAGGCCAGCCTGAGCAGCCCAGCTGGCCTCTCCCTGTGACACTTCTAACTCAGTTGTTTAGAACAGCAACTGTATTTACATCATTTTTAGCTCCTGAAATAAAAAGCTTTGAGACCATGACTGAGTTGTAAGCAAAACATCCTTGTAATCACAGTTAATGCAACAGGACTAAGTCATGTATTAGAAATCATAGTGAGTTAATAAAACCCAGTGGCTGAAGGTGTCTCCTAATTCTAGAGTCTAGTGTGGGGAGTTATTAACAGTGTATATAATCTGTGACTGTTCATGGGTAGTGACCTAGTAACAGACTGTTCCATTTAAGGCTATAGCTAGTGAGTACTAAAATGCTTGTAACAAAACAAAACAAAACAAAGCAAACTGCTTTTTTTGTGTGTGTCTGCTTTGTTTTGTTTGTATTCTCTACTTCATTGCTTCTTGTGTTATGGCAGAGTTGCACATTTCTGAGTGTCTCATTCTTCTTGTTCACAGAATCATAAACTTTTCCCACTACTCTGAAGAGTTGGACATAATGACCAGTAAAAACAGGATTTTTGTCGGACATGGCAACCATTCCAATAACAAATACCGATGATCCTTTTGTTTCTGTTCACCTATAAAAAGGTAGTTGCTAACTAACCAGTTCAGTAAAATGTCATGTCTTGCTAGATTTCACTAGAAAGAAGAGTTTTCTTGCCTTTCAGAATTTCATGGGTTCTTATGATTTGCCAATTTGGTAGTAAAGCAAAATATGTGGTGGTGGGGGGGAACATCACAGTATAAATATGCACACCCTTTAATTTTACCTGCTGTTAAGTAATTTAATCTTTATTTTTATACTAAATCAGCAAGAATATACTATGACTGAAAAGACAAAACTTGAGAACTTAAAGCCCTGGGCTTGCAGTGGGGAACTTACGCTGCAGCCTGGATGGGGATTTAGGTGTGGGCGTGGTAAGGGGTATTGCTCAAGTTCCTCTCTTTAGGGGAATATTTCAGTGGAAACTTTGAGAAGATCTAATTGACACCGGGATGAGTCCAAAAGCATCTTTGCTTTGTTTCTGCTACTTACCACTTCACTGAGAAAAGTCTAGACACTTTTGAATGAAGATGCTGAATCTTTTAATGTAGATTGAATTGCTCTTGTCCCACCCTGGTCCTAAAACTGGAAGGAGCTTGTTACACCGAACATCTTGAGAAAGAACACTGGACAAGCCCCTTCATTAGCAGAAATAGTATCGGCCCTGTAGGAGTAGGGGAAAGTTACCAGTTGGGAATGGAGTTTGGATCTGGCTATAGCAGGGAAAGAAACTGGTAGTATAACTGGAAAGATAATAATAACTATGCAAGTCCAGATATTTTAAGTTGAAGATGAGTAGTGAGAATAGCAATAAAAAATAATAATACTGAAGTCTCAGATTAAGATTTAAAACATTGAATGGGCTCTAAAGAGGACCATGGAGATCACTGTCAGTAAGAATATGCCCAGGGGATCTCGGGATAAGGTGAAAAACAAAAGGAAGAGAAAAAAAAAATGTCCTTAAGATAAACTGAAAGTTTTAAATGCCTGAGTTAGGTGATGTTTGAATGCCAAAGGACTATTCCCCAAGGATACAAGCTGTTAACCAGCTGGGCATTTCTTAGAGAAAAAAAAAAAGCTTCTAAGAAAATTTCAATTGTCCACTGTAAAATAGTTTTTCATTGCAGACAAGATTATAGAGTTGGGTGTGAAAAGTAAAAAGCAAGGTGAGAAAAATAAGGATCAGAAGTATTGTATGAGGGCAGAAGTGAGGTGAATTGGTTTGTTCTTGCCATTAAATGAAAAAGGAGGGGGCACCTGGGTGGCTCAGTCAGTTAAGCCTCCAACTCTTGATTTTGGTTCAGGTCATGAGCTTGGGGTTCCTGGGAATGAGTCCCTCATCAGGCTCTGCACCACGGAGCTTGCTTGGGGTTCTCTCTCTCCCTTTATCTCTGCCCCTCCCCCACCAACACTGTGCATGCTCTCTCTGGGTCTCAAAGTAAACATAAAAGAGAAAACAAAAGAGAGAACATTTCAAAGCAGCCTTGTAAAATGCCCAGTTGGGATAATGCCCAATGGATGGTCGTAGCACAGATGCATAGCAGAGATAGCAAGTAGAAGGAATATAAGAGATAGGGAAGACTTACGAGGAAACTACCATTGTAAATGGCACAACTTTTAGTACAGTTAACAGTAGAGCCAGATTATAGTAATATTGAAAAAAATCTATCTTTTCATGTATTTAAGATTTTCACAAAGATCTATCAGCAGAGTATTACACCATTTAAATCTAATATTTATATTAGATATATTTCTGTATAGCTACAAATGGAAATATTCACAAATATTATGCATAAGTAAATGATACAATCAATAATGTTTGATAAAGATACTTGTATATATATTTTTCAAGAACTAAATAACAGAGCAGGCATATTGAAGGCTGAACAACCTGATTTCTTTGAAGTTCAATCCTTTGAAAAATGCTGGTAGCAACAAGCAGTCCTGGTTCAAAGGAACATATGTTCTGGTATTTTTAAGTAACATTTTAACTGGAAAGCAGAACGATTGTTTGAAAAACATGATTGCACACAATGATAGAGGTGGGCGGGTAATATAAATTCAAACAAACAAATGCACATTTTACACCTTCTCTGAAAGAGTTTACGGTAGTTAGATTCTGGATTTTCACCTTGGCTTCTCCAAACAGAATTGACAGCATTGCAGCCTTGTAGTTTAGAAGAAATCCACTAGAAGAAATCCACTAGAAGAAAGAAGTAATAAACTGTCAGCTACTTCTCTGGGAAGAATTACCCAAGTAATAAAATGAATAAAGTCAACTTTTCTCATGACTGACTGTATGGTTACTGACCTTGGCATGTGACTCTGCTTAGGTTATTCTATGTGAAGTACATGCATGCTCTTGTAAAAACAAAAAGATGCTAATCTTGAATTTTATGATTTTTGTGTGAATTTGCAAGCTTTATCTCTCATTAGATAAGTTAATACAATATAAATACATTTTTTACCAGGCAGGTTTCTAGGCACGTAGGTCGACAGTTTATCTGTGTTGCCTCCTCCTATCTCCTCTTTCTTTCCTCTCTCCCCACCTCTCTCACCCCAGCAGTCAGCCCTGATGCCCTATTCAACAGCACAGGACTCCACTATGGTGTTTTCCTAAGCTTGCTCTCTAGAGCACAGCCCTAGCTACCAGATCTGTAGTCTCCAAACTTTTTTTGACTGAGTACCCGATAAGAAAGAATTTTGAACACACTCTCAATATCTTTATAAATTACATGCATATATTCCTGTTAATATATAATGAATACAATAAAACATACAGAAATAAAGATATCAATAGATGAAATAAAGATGAAGGAAATTATATTTTAAATAATTTTAAACTGTATTAACAATAACACAAAATACATTTTCTTTAAAATGTTACTGTTAGAGCTTTTTAGAGAGAACAATAATTCAGTATTTTTCTTAACTCTTAGTTTAACTCTTTGTGATACAGCAATGTAGATGTCTGCTTTTACGTTTTGTTCAAGTTTCTCTGAAAAGATCTCATGAAGATAAATGAATTTGAATGGAAGAACTGCTTCCTTAGCTGTGTTACTAAATTATAATGCTTATTTTTCAGGCCCACTTTTTATGTAAAGATTTTTGTTAATATCTAATGATATTAGATACATACATTTCCAACTTGCCTAATGTTACTCATTTGTTTCTACACTCTAATCAGAAGATGTTGTAAATGTTTATATTTTTAACAAATGGCTTCAAAACCCATGGAAATTTTATTTGGAAAATGTTTAGCTAGGTTAAAAAAGCCTATAATATATGCATTTTTATAGGTTACATGCAATGTTTTCCTTCACAAAAATTACATAATGAAGGAAGTATTTTCATATATCAACACAGTGTAGTGGGTAAGGGCATAGACTCTGGAGCCAGTCTACTAAGTTGGAATCCCAACTCATTGTTTGTATAACTGTGGGCAAGTTACTTAGCCTCTTTCTGTGCCTCAATTTTCTCTCCTGTAAATTAGGATAGTAAGACATGTACTCAACAGGGCGGATATTAAATATTAATAAGTAGTAAATAAGTCAATAATAGTAAAACACTTACTATCTTATTTGACATATAGTAAGTATACTCAAGTATATAAAGGATTAAGGGGAGAATTCTCATGCCCTGAAGTTAAGAGTGTAATAATTAAAATGATTTTTGAAATCAGTTGGGTATTATCTATTAAAGTTGGACATACACATACCCTGTGACGTAGCATACCCACTATATTTAATAAGAGTGATCCTTGAGGCTTTGTTTGTAATAGGCAAAAACTACAAATAACCCACATATGCATCTACAATGGGATGGAAAAGTAAATGGTTGTGTATATATCCATTGGATGTTATTCAGCAATAAAAATGAATGAAAGGAATAAACCACAGCTACATTCACATGAATGAATCTGACAAATGATGATGATCATAAGAATCAAGACACAAAAGAGTATATACAGTGTGATGCCACTTATAAAAAGTTCAAAAAGAAGCAAAATTAAAATGTTTGCTTAGGGATGCACATGTAGTAAAACTATATAGAAAAATAAATAATCATCACAAAAGTCAGGTGATGATTATCTCTAAGGAAGAAAAGATAACTGTAACTGAGGGGTGGGGGGGAAGGGGGTGGGCACCAGGTGTGTGTGTGTGTGTGTGTGTGTGTGTGTGTGTGTGTCTGCACATGCCTGTACCCTTGCATGAATGTTGATAATACCCTATTTTCTGACTTGGGAGATGTTTAGGAAAGTTTATTTTATAATTATTAATTTGTGATGATTTTTATGCAATTTTCTGTGTACAGGTGTTATACTTCACAATGAAGAAAAAATTTTAAAAACTCTCTACAAGTCTCATTTGCACAAAACTAACTGTATTGTTAACATCTTATAGTGCTGTGTATTCTGGCCCCAACTTCTTTGCTGGAATAACTTCCTATAAAATGTACCTGCTCTCATATAACCTTAGCTTGGAATCCTCCCCTTCATTTTTTTAAAAAGTTTTAGTCAAAACAATGAATCCATCGATGATTACACTACACAAGTTTTGTATAAAACAGTTTTTATTTTTACAAATTCAACTATTATTTAAAACATCATTTCAAGATGTAGTTAAGAAAGAATATCTTCTCTACTATAGTTTTTCTTTCGTGGCTCACACACAAAAAATGTCATTTTAAAATGTATTTCATTATCAAAACATAGTGTAGTAAATACCACACTGAAACAGAATCTATCATAACAGAATCTATCCACCATAACGTGAGACATATTAAAAACATCTGTGCTTTCAGTTTAACTTTATGGTAAACTTCCCACATTGTGTAACTTGTTCCAATACTTGTGTCTTTGGGTCTTTAGCAGTGTTTCATATGCATATTCTCAAGGTATTCACTGTCAAAGAAATGAAGTTGTTTTTTTCCATTTGTGTTCCATGTATAATTTCAGGGATTTTCATCTTGGCAAGAAAAAAACTATTTTCCCTATCGTATGTTGCTTTTTGACATTCATTGTTATGAAAGCTCAGACAAAGCTTTTTAGCATTTGTAATATATGAATTTTCTTTAAAGTATTGGCTTGAATAGTACATTACTCAATATGCTGGAGATGCCGAGTTTTGCCTTCATGTTTGCGTAGTTTTTAAATGGCTAGCTAATTGTAATCAGTTCAGAATATCATTATCTATTAACTATGATACACACCGGGTGAAGTCAGTTAGCAAAAGTATATGTAAGTTCATACTTAAAACAAATGTTCTTATTATTTCAATGATTATGGCCAACTTGTCAGATCCGATTAAGTCATTCATTTTTTACTTTGCAATGTGGCTTCCAAAGGACATCAGAAATGTCAACGCAGCCAACTGTGTTTGCTTATTCTTGCATTATTAACACTATCTCCATTGGTCCATGCTGTAACAGTTCATTTAAATATCCTACATAAATCCACTTAGTGAGACAGAAACTGCAACATGTGGCAATATGTTGAAAGCGAACAATGGAGAGAGCCCTCCCCTTCTGTTCTGTGTGCTGCTGTGCTCCCACCCTCTCCCCAGAGCACCCCAGGTGCCTGTCCACCTATGGACCATGTGGGGGTGCTGCTGCCAGTCCTCACATTCAATATTATTAAAGCTTGACTTCTTTCCCTTTATTTTGATAAAAGTATATGTGTTTGTACATAGAAGTCCAAATACTTTATTCTCAAATTTCAGGTTCAGGTTCATCCTCTGTACCCCACTTTAGAGACCCTTGCTCTAGACAGCCTTAAAATTTTATTCCTCTTAATGTTAGAAATACCCTCTTTTTACTGAAAATAAACTTGAAACTCTAATATATTCTTTCAGGGGCTCCTGGGTGGTTCAGTCGGTTGAGCGTCCAACTCTTGGTTTTGGCTCAAGTCATGATCTGTGCGCTCGCTCTCTCTCTCTCTCTCTCAAAATAAATAAACTGAAAAAAACAACAACATAAAATTAGATGACAATAACACTGCTCTGATTGACTATGAGATGGGAGAAGGTGGTGCTCAGACCTCTCTAGGTATCTTTCTCCCCCACCTCCTCAGATGGAAAACTAGTTCCTTTGAAACACAGTTGGAAAAATCTTAATGCCAAGCCTAATTCTTCAGACCTACCCGTAGTAACACTTGCTTCCTCTCTAGTCATTAAGGAATCAGCATATTTTTCAAAGACTGGTATATTAATATTCATGATCTGGGTACCAGTAATAACTCTCTGAGTTACCTCACACATACTTTAACGCTTTTATGTGGCTACATTGTATCTGGAGATAAAAGCATCTATTAGAATGAATAGAAAATGGTGGCATTTCCACTGCAAAAATAGGGAAGCATGTTGTTTGGGTGGGAGGTGCTTGCTTGTGTGTTCCCCATGACCTTGAGACTGGAGGACTAATGATAATCCAATTTGTTATACCCCAGTAAAAGTAAATTTTTAATTAAATGCTACTGAGGGAAACTACAAATATATAAACGAAATAAAAATTGTAAATAAGAGGAAAATAATTATTAAAAAAAGTAGCCTTAAGATAATTATAAAAAGAATCTTTACGATATCAAGAAATAGACCATCTGTGATCTCGTATTAGCCAAGATAAGTAACACTAGCTGCTATAATAATTGACCCTAAAATGTTTGGCTTAACTCAATAAAGATCTATTTTCTCACTCATGTCTCAGTACAATGCATGCTGTGAAGCAGCTCTGCTCTAACCATTCATTCAGGAACCCAATCTTCCTCCATGCAGCAGACCAACAGATTCAAACAATGGCTTCAACATTGACCTGGCTTCACCCAGTTAGTAGAGAGGGATAAAAGAGAATAGAGAAGGCACACTTTTCTTAACAGCTCAGTAGGGATTATATTCTGCTACTCAGAATTAATGATATGGCCTTATCTACATGTAAAAGCTTTGGAAAATGTAGTTCAGCTATGGGTCCTGGAAAAGAAGATGGGTTTGGTAAGCATCTAGCTGAGCTCTCTGGTATATACAGAGGGACCCCTAATCTATAGTTAGTATTCCCAGGTCTGACTTTTGAAATCTCTTGGAAAGCCTCTACCACTCTCTTTTTTGTCTGCTGTAATAAAGGAATCTGCACACCAGTGTTAATTTCAGCTCTGTTTCCTGAACAAACCATGATCTTCCATGTCTCTACACCTTTGCATGTGATTTTCATATAATGTCTGTCTATTCCTTCTAAAACTCTCTCCCTTCCCACCTCCCTCCTCTTCATATTAGCAATTCCTTCTCATCTGTTAGGACCCAAGCCACTGTTTACTTCCTCTGTGAACTTTTCTCTGGTGACACACAGGCACGGTCTCTTCTTAATGTTCACTGAATTTTAACCTTGTACTTTGTACCTACCTCTGCTGCTGAATGCATAAGCTTGTATTATAATTATTTAAGCAACCAGTATGTTTTCAAAGGATTGGGTGCATTAATATTCACAATGTAGCGACCATTAATTATAGACTTGGTTTCTCAAGGGTAACACCTGAGTCTTATGTATCTTCGTATCTCCCATGCTACCTACCATGGGCCTGGCTCCCATACTCAATAATGGAGGAGACAATGCATGCTTCTTCCTGCCACTTCCCAATCCCCACCCCCCTTTTTTGTATTGTGACAAAATATAAAAATATAACATGAAATTTACCATCTTCACCATTTTAAAGTATACATTACAGTGGTGTTAACTATATGCACCTTGTTTGCATTAGATCTCCAGAGTTTTTTTCATCTTGCAAAACTGAAACTCTCCTTGTTGAACAACTCTATTTCCTCCTACCCTCAGCCCCTGGTAACCACCATTCTACTTTCTGTTTCTAAGAGTCTGACTACCTTAGATACCGGACATAAATGGAATAATGCAGTAGTTGTCTTTCTGTGACTGGCTTATTTCATTTAGCATAACATCCTCAAGATTCATTCATATTGTAACAGATGACAGGATTTCCTTCTTTTTTAATCCCAAATAATATTTCATTGCAGGTACATACCACAATTTCTTTCTGCATTCATCCATTCTAGTGTCTTTGTTTTTGACCTGTGGTTACCAGAAGGGATTGACAAAATATATTTTCTATGGACCCAAGAGAAAAGGTGATCCTATACTCTTAGATATTTCAGGATGGTTTAGGTTCTAAAGACAAAGGGATATTATACTTAGTGCAAGGGAAACTAGATTTAAAAAAAAAAAATCAGTGATAGGGCGCCTGGGTGGCTCAGTCGGCTAAGCGTTTTGACTTCGGCTCAGGTCATGATCTTATGGTTCATGGGTTTGGCCCCTCATCAGGCTCTGTGCTGACAGCTCAGAGCCCGAGACTGCTTCACATTCTGTGTCTTCCTCTCTCTGCCCCTCGCCTGCTCACACTCTGCTTCCCTCTTTCTCTCTCTGTCTCTCTCTCTCTCAAAAATGAATAAACATTAAAAAAAAATTGTCAAAATAAAAATCAGTGACTACATGAATAATGCCTCTTGCTATACCCTATGAGCATGAGAAACTATATTATACTGCTTCCAACTGAGCAACAAGGGCCCATAATCAAAAGCTGTTCACATTCCAAAGGCCTCTTATCCTAGTCTTTTCACTCCCCTACTCAGTACCTCAGTCCCTCCTCAGTACCTCATACCCTCAAAATAGCTCTCTTGAGAAAAGATATTTTAAAGTAGGGCAAAATGAATAAATAAGGAAAGGGAGAAATAACTCTTTCAACACAGAGCACTTGTGAGAATTTTCATGTTTATGGAGAAGCTGAGTCCCACAGTAACCTCTGGCCCTTCTTGGTATTAGTGGACTCGGGTGTTCATTTGCATTGGGATAGTTCGAGGCCCTTTAGAGGCAGTCATAACCTTTACTTCAGTGAGTTATCATGAAGGAATCTGAAGTATCCTTGCATTATTAGCATGAACGTTATTTTTTCAGTTGGTCTAAGGAGTTATTAAATAGGTAGCCTTAATGTGCACTGGAAAATCTCCAAGTAAACTAGCATTTAGCTTATCCGTATGTTAAACACCTCACACGTAACTTCTTAACATTATCACAATAAGAACCCCAGCACTCAAAACAAAGAAAAGCTGCAGTTTTTGGTAAACTATGCCAAATATAGCTTGAAATAGTAAATAATCCCTCAAAAGCGATATTAGCAAATTAATTGCTGTGTGAACAAAGAACTCTTTCTGCCCCAGCATGAATGTTGCCTTTATTTTTTTCTCCCAAGTATGATTTTAGAAAACAGCTGTAGTGCATGTTGACAAATGACAAAGCGGGAGACGTGGTAAAACACTTTCGGTCAAGGCCAAAAGGGGAAAAAAATTGGGCTGCTGGAGCGGCCAGCAGGCTTGAATGCCTAGCTTCCCCAGCCTCCTTTTTCCCCAGCCTTTAGGGAGCGGGGGCCTCACCGCCCCACCCCCCTTTCCCTGGCTCTGGTTACAGCCTTTCGAGTTGAACAAACTTGCTGCAGGCGGATTGGCGATCAGGAGCTCTCCGGCTTGGGCGTTGTATTTATTAATTTATATTCCGCGGGGCCCTTGCGCGGGCCGCTCCTTTGTATCCGGCAGCCGCTGCCTGGGCCCGGGGCCCCGACGGGGAGCGCGCCCCCCGCGTCCGCTCGACCCCCAAGGCCAGCACGTGCTGCACCCGCCCGCCCGGCCCGCCGAGGGGGCGGAGGCCCCGGCTTTTCTCCTAACTCACTCTCGGCCAGAAGGAGGAGCCGCGGCAGCAGAAGGCGACAGCTGCCCGGCCCCGGCAGCGCGGCAGAGAGGGGGCTGCAGCGCCCGGGCGCCGGGCCACTCTTGGCGGCGGCGGCCGGGGAGGCGGGGAGCGGCGGGCCGCTCGGGATGTTCCCCGGCACTTCCTGACTGGCTGGCAGCGCGCACACGGCCCGACTCGCACGTCTCCGGCCCCCTGGTCGCTCGCTCGCCTGCTCGCGCGGGCCCGCTCTGCGTCGGCCGCACCGCGGTGGAGGCGCGCGAAGAAGACGCGGCCGGGGATGAGCTGATTGCGGGTGAATACGCCGCCGCCTGGCCCCGAGAGGCCGCGAGGAGCCGGTTTTCTCCGAGTCGCCGCCCTGCCCTTGGATTTGAGATCATGTACGTACGCGTCGCGGTCCTGCCATTGTCTCTACCCCAACGCGTGTCGTGCGCCCCAGCGCGAGGGGCTTTCGCTCATCCTCGCCGCGCTGCCCCCCGCACTTCCTGTTCTGATTAAAGAGATCCTCGCGCTGACCACGCGCCTCTTCTCCCCCCTCACCCCCTCCCTGTCGTGTAGGTCCATTCACATCGTGGCGCTCGGGAACGAGGGGGACGCGTTTCACCAGGACAATCGGCCGTCGGGGCTCATCCGCACTTACCTGGGGAGAAGCCCGCTGGTCTCGGGGGACGAAAGCAGCTTGTTGCTGAACGCCACCAGTACGGTCGCACGTCCCGTGTTCACCGAGTATCAGGCCAGCGCGTTTGGGAATGTCAAGCTGGTGGTCCACGACTGCCCCGTCTGGGTAAGGGGCGGCCGCTGCTCAGTGCCGAGGCTGACGGAGCTTTTCTTTCATTTGTTTTCCTCCTCCCCCTTTTTCCCTTTTCACGGATGTGGACCGTCCGGGTCACCTGGGTAGAGTTTTAAAACATTTTTGGGAAAAGCTTCGTTTTCCTTTGTTTCACCGGGCGGGGGGCAGCCTGGTCAGAGAACACTCTTAGAAGGCAAAAAAGCCCCAGTGGGAACTTGGAGCGCTTACTCCTACAATGCACGACTGTAGGTTGTCCCTTGGTAGCTGGCAGTTGAATGTGACAACCCCAAGGGACGGGGTCACCAAGTGTCACCCGCAGAGAGCAATGTTTTTTCATGCCTACCCTGTTGGTGATAGTGTAATATTAGTGTTCTAAAAATAAAGTCCTCTGAAAGCTCAACACAAGCAAAAATAAATTTCACTGGGGCAGTTCAGAAATAGGACCCCTGGAAAGGAGAGGAAGAGACAGGGACTGAGAATTAATTTTAAACCACTCATTTGCAACACTATCCACTTTTGAAAATTTTAATTCATGTTTTTAATTTTAATAATGCAGATACTCTTGATATATTAGCCATTTGTTTTCAGTGACTCATAAATCGGAAATAATAATACTGCTTGGAATTTTCAAAAAGCTTTAAAATTTGCAATAATTAGAAGAAATTGTAATAAAGTCGATAAAATTCAGTCTGATTCTTGAGTACTTGATAAAGGAGAAAGGAATCTACTCTGTGACACATAAATATTTTTAGTACACAATAATGTAATACTGAGGTATGCAATAATAGTAATAATTTTAATGTTTTCATTTAATCTTATTTGGAAATTTCTTATTCTTTACTGGTATTGGAGTTATAATATTATAACTAAAGCTCAAGGTTGTATTTTGTAACAGAAGAAAGCTGAGTGTCTGAAAAAGAAGATGCAAATTCTCATTATGTGAGACTGTATGTTTAAATAGCAATTTAAAAAATCTAGATCAGGTGCTATGGGGAACTGATACACCTTTCTAAAGGAATGTATGGAATGTACATAAAAAATGTCTTATGCAAATTATGGCAAGAAAGGATCACTATAGCCCAAACAAATTTTCAGTTAAAGGATATTTACATTAATGGGCTAAAATAAATGCAAAACAGTTTTTCCATTACTGGGTGGTATTGAATTCCCATATTGTAGTCATAAGAAGCATTGATCAGGAACTTGCTGGTCATAAGAAGCATTGATCAGGAACTTGCTGGAGTCTATGCAAGCAAATGAAACACTTTTTTTTTTTCTTCACTTTGGCCATTTCATTGTGAAAGATAGTACAGTCTAAAAACTTACTGGTTTTACTACACTCAGTGGAACAGATGTTGAGTGAGTAGAGTAAATAAATGCAGGGAAAATAAGCTGAATTTGGATGTTAGGTTTTACATTTCCTGTTTTTTCTTTGAGCTGTTAGCTCTTTCCTGTTTATGTTGATAATTTAGCAAAAAACAGTACTTGTGATCATGAGTTGTAGTAAGTGAATGGATTAGAATAAGCATCTGTAGTCTAGATTTTTGCCCTATACTGATTGTTGCGTTTTATTGTGTTAATCTTAACCTTTTGTTTGTTTAGGTCCTGTTTAAGGCATTGAGTTGGTAACCAGGTACACTTTGGGGGTTATAATGATCTTCAAACATGAGGGAATATATTTATAGAGTTTCTCTTCTCAGGTGCTTTTCTTTTTTTGGTGGTAAGTAAAAGTCCATCAGAGAGATTCAGGTGGATTGTATTTATCAGCTGATACTTGACATGTACTGAAACATAATATTCAATGTAGCAGAGCAGATAGAGCACAGGTTTTGACAGCAGAAGGACCTGCTTTCAGATCCCCACATTGCTACTTAGAGATTTTCCTTGGTTAAGTCAGCGATCCTCTCTTAGCCTCATTTTTCCTATGTATAAAATGAAAATAATCCCTGCCTCCTAGAGCTGTGCTGAAGAGTAAATGAGGGAGCACGTGTAAAGTTCTTAGTGTAGAAGCAGACGTGTAGTAGGCACTCAGTAGGTGGTAGCTCCTATAATGTGTTTATTACGACTTGAATATAGCCATGTGTCACACTAAGCAGAAGTTTTCGTATACATCATTCAAGGTTCACACAAATGTAGTGAATTTGCCACCACACTGAGGCAGTGGTATTAGTACTTAGTACTAAGTGCAAAGTACAAAACAGTACTTTGCAGCCCATAGTCAAGTAGAATACAATTGTTTTGCTCCAAAAATTTAGATTATTTAAAAAAAAATGATTTCCATTCTCCCAATGTGGCTCCAAGCTTTGCATTGCATAACCTCCTAGAGGAAATCCTGGAAGTGATTTACAAGGGGTGGGAGAATTTGATTTCCTTCATATTTCTAGAAACCAGGGGAGCATTTTCTCTTTGACACAGTTTGACTAGGAATGTGGTGTTATTTCCTTGGAATTGGAATGAGACAGTTTGTACTTCTCTTGTTTTTTCTGTAGATCCATGGCCTTACTCTGGATCCTTGCGGTATATATATTTGGCACTTTTAAATTAATGCATTTCATATTCATTTTATGTAGTTCATTATTTAGGATGTCTCTCTCAAACCCATCCTCTTTTTTGTGTGTGTGCGGTTACGTTATTTTATTTCTAGATCTTTTCCTGTTTACCAGAGATATTCCACGAAAAGCAATGAGGTAACACATGCACACTTTTCTTGTGCAGGATTTGAAACTGATGTTTTAAAAATACAATTATTTACAGTGTTTACATCCTCAATACATCCGTGGTAATGATGCCAAAACCCATTTTCTCCTGACACTTCCCTCTCAATGTTTCCTTTTTTTTCTAGTACACCTCTCCAGTAACTCTGGAATTTTAAACTATTTGGAATGCAAAGAGCAGTTACTTTTGATTTGTTCTGTCAGAGTTAAATAGCTGTTTCATTTGGTCCACCTATTTCTAGTTGTTTTTTTTTTTTTTTTTTTTAATCCCATTCATCTGACTTTGTTCTCTTTCTTTGTTGTACTTATATACCCTGTTATGCTTGTTTACTTTGAACTTGGATACTATAGCAGATACATTTGGAACTGAATGGGTTTGTGGTTTGGGATTTGGAAAAGAGCATGAGTGTGAAGCTCTGCTGGGAAGCCTTCACATTTTCTTGATCTGTGTCCCACTTCCCTTCTCCCCGCCTCTTCCACCCTCCTCCAAGCTTAAGACTTTGCCTTTGCTGTTTATGTCCCCATAGTTTGTCTACTTTTCTTTGTTGGTTTTTTTAATCTTCCTTTTTCAGTGCTCCCACTTTCAATAAATTCATGTCTAAACATTTCAAAAAATCCATGTCCAAACATTTTGCAGTTCTCATTACTCTGAGTGTACTCATAGGAAGTAGGTGGGTTGGGGTGGGTGCAGGGAATCGGGGGAGGCCTTGCTGGGGATGGTGGAGGTCCTGGTGAGAAGCAGCTCTCTCTTCTAAAGGGTATTGCTGTGTAACACTTCTCCAGAATTTTCCATCATAGGATGAAAGCTCTGTCACATGGATCTTGACTGATTGATTTCAGCATTATTACCCTATTTGGGGCTCATATTTTAAAGTGCAAACTTTCATAGCCCAACAGTTTTTGGATCTGTTAGCCACATGTAACTATTTTCTTAATCTAGCCATATTATATCCTGGAAATACATACTAAAGGCCACAGGAAAGGACAAATAATGATTAATAGTTAACTAGAATATGAGGAAAAAAGCTACTAATGCATACTTAGCTGTGGTATTAAGATATATAAACATATTTTTCTTATGCTACTATTCACATAAAGCCTTTGAAAAATACTTTTGAAGTATCAAAGCTTTTAAGGAGTAGAGTTCATAATAAATTACTTTTGGCCCTGATTCTATACAGTGGTAATTATTAACTGTAGTCCAAAAGTAAAAATTTCAAGATTGAAAGGTTTATCCTGAATTTTTAATTTATATAAGCTAAAAACAGGAATTGAAAATCTATTCTTTACCATGTTACATAGTATCTTTTTATAAGTCATACATCCCTATATACACACATACATTATATATATATACTGTACCGTCCAAAGGATGGATTAAGTTGAAAGGTATGTATAAATTTTGAAAATATGTAGAAAATACATGGAACTCCACAGAATTCACAATGCATTGCCATTTAAACCACTTGAACACTCCTGCAGTGTCTAATTGGGTCACAGAAAATCCTCTGAAGCTTCTTTACTCATACTGATGCTCTGGCATCTACTGCCGTAGTGTTAACATTTTCAAATTTATTAGGTGATAAAAATATGGCATAATTTTAAAACAAAGTGCTTATTTTTAAGTGCACATATTGAAAGAAATTGCGTATTTCATCACACAGACAGTGATTCCCTAGATCTGTCTCAGAGTACAAGAACTACACTGCTGAATAGGCTAAATGAATACATAAAAATTGAAGAGTTGGTAGGCTTTAAACATTTTTAATTTTAGATAGTTACTTATTTAAAAATAAATTCTTTTTATGAATTACAAAAATTATAGGAAAAAATTTAATGTGTTACATTTTATTTCATGATTCATTTGAAGACAAGTAGACTAAAGAGTGCTCTTTGCATTTTGGTTTAGGACATTTTTGACAGTGATTGGTATACCTCTAGAAATCTAATTGGGAGTGCTGACATCATTGTGATCAAATACAACGTAAATGACAAGTTTTCATTCCACGAAGTAAAGGATAATTATATTCCAGTGATTAAAAGGGCATTAAATTCAGTTCCAGTAATCATTGCTGCTGTTGGCACCAGACAAAATGGTAAGTATTTAATTTTTTTTATGATGAGAATGCAGGTACCATGATAATTTTAAATAGTGCTAAGTTTATTCATGATTAATATGGGGCTTTTTTTGGGAATAAAATCACTGCATTCAAATGCCAGCCGTTAATCTCTTCATCACATGGTATGATAGTGAGACATCAAAGTAAAGTGTCACGGACTACTGCTGTGATTCTGATGGGTACAGATTTGTCTTCTAAATTGTTCTACAGTAGTGAAGGAAGTCAGTACTTGTGTTCTTTTGATATGGGAAAGGTATGAGGCTGGCGCTGAGCCCCGGAAGATTCTTTCTGACATTCTGAAGGTCTATCCAGTGGGAAGGATAGATTGTCCGCAGAAGGAATTGGGCTTAGGTGCAGGGTTTTCAGGTAGCTAGTAAGGAGCAAACTGAATACACTGGCAACACTGCCTGAGGGAGAGGAAGCGTTGACTCCAAGGCTGCTGGATTCTTTTGGTTCAGCCAGTGCCAGCATTCGCTGCTATGCATATCATTGTCAGATCTCCTAGGGCCAACTTGGAATTCACTTTGATTTGGTGGTATTTTGATAGTTCCATCTTAGTGGTATTTCCTCAGTGAGGCTGGCTTTAAAATTTTATTCATTGATTATTTTTCCTTTTCATTAAGGTAGAGCAAAGTAAGGGATGTAAAGTTCCCTAATCCCAGAGTGCAACTTAATACCTTCCTACATGTACATGTATCTATGCAGCCGCCTCACAGGTCAAGATTGAGAACATTTGCCTCACTTTGGAGGGCTCTCTTATGCCTCCTCCTAGTTAATAGCACCCCTCCCTGGAGATAACTGCTATTCTGACTTCTAACAGTATAGATTAGTTCTACTTATTCTAGAACTTCATACAAAAGGAATTATTCCGTATGTAGTACCTTGTGTCTAATTTCAGTTAGCTTAATATTCTGGGCATATATCCATGTTGCACTTAACTATATTTTGTTATTTTGGTGTATATTTTCAGTTGTGTGAATGTGCTGTGATTTATTTATTCACTCTCCTTTTAATGATGCTTAAGTTTCCTAGGAGTAGGATTTGGGGTCATAGTGGTAGGGTAGGTATACGTTTAGCATTAGAAGACACAAAGTAGGTTTGACCCTTCCTTGACCGCACATCCCCTCTACTTCCCTAAGTTTCTTTTTATTGCAGGCCTCAATTCTTGAAAGAGTCATCCACACTTCCTGAGTCCACTTCCTGACTTCCCATTTATTCTTCAGTCCACTACAGTGTGACTTTGACTTTCGCAATTATACTGCGTTTGTTCTCACCCATGGTTACCAGTTAAATGCTTATTGACAAATTTGACATCCATTTACATTTACCCTTTAATTTGATTTATATTTTAATAACAATTCATCCTTTGAAGTTATTCAAACACATCTCTCCCTTCAATTAAAAAAGCTATTCTTTGTTTCTTGGTTGTTTTAATTCTCTGTCTTCTTACTGGTCAACACCACCCCCCACCCCCGTACACATATTGAACCAACACAGCACTAGTTGTTTCCCAGGGTTTCATCCTTTGGCTTCACTTCTTGCTGTTTACTCTGACCTTGAATTTGTTAATCTGTTGCTTTACCTTTCCCTGTATAGACACTGATGAATACCCAGTCTGTTTCTCTGGCTCTAGTTTCTCTCCTGGCCAGTATCTCCACAGAATCTTCCTCTTTCTGCTGAGTTCGCTGCCTTGGTGAATGATGTCAAACCCATTCATTCACCCAAACTAGAATCATCCAACCCAGCTTTCCTCCCATTTCCCATATCCAGTTGACTAAGAAGCCCTTTTGGTTTTACATTTCAAATAAACCTCAAACTCCACGCGTTCTCTTTTTCTTCATTGGATTTCAGATCTTAGTCATGTAATTATCTGTCATAGTGGCCTTCTTTTTGGTCTCAAGGGGTAGTTCCTGATTTTGTAGGACCTGAAACTTAAATAATTTCAGAGGTCTTTGTTGGGAAAAAAACTACAACATTACAGATACACACACGCACACTCATGAATATTTAGAATGAGAAAAGGAAGCATGGTGAGTTGCAAATCTAAAAAGCTGTCAAATGCCACAGACATTTAAAAAACATTTCTACTATTTAGCAGCTTGACATTTCTTTAATTTTCCTTATGTTTTTTGGCTGTGCAGTCTTTGATCACTTTTTCCTAAGGTAACTGCTTTTGTTATTTTCTATGTAGAGAAGAATATGAGAATTAGTTTTTCTACCAGCGTATTTCTTTGCTCTTCACATCTTTTTGGTGCTGGGCATTATAGTTTGTGTTGTGTTCCTCTTTCAGCTTGGCATCTTTGTCTTCAAGACACCAAAAAAGTCTGCACATTGGGTGACAGAAGCATTCCGGAAGGCTATTCGTGTACCAAGACAGTTCTCAAACATTTAACTGTACAAGGAAGTGACTACAAACTACAGATAATATCCCACTAAACCTAAATTTCAAGTCCCATTAGCAGGATCCCCAAAATGCCTGTCATTACTTCAGAGCTGCCTGACGGAAGGTGAAGGGAGTTGGAATGGAAAAGAGACAGTGGTCTTAACCAAGCATAGTTAGAATATCTTATTTTGCAAATTTTACAAAAGCAAATGATGACGTTAACCATCTATTGCTTAGGTTTCTCCCAGGGCTTTGGAAGGGACCCACAAGATAAGGGTTCATCGGCTTTATGGTAAATTGGCCTCTGGTCCTTCTGTTCTTGCCTTGCTTCTTCCTGAAATAAATCCTCTCAGAATAATCATCCTAGAATACAAGTCAGATCATGATAGTCATTGCTTTAATGTTCCTTAGAAACTCTCTTCTTTTTTCCTTTTATTTGCAAAATTTCAAACCTAAGAAAATTGACCAGAATAGAACAGTGAATCCCAGAGATTACAAATACACACATGCACACACATCCTCTCTCTTTCTTTTTCATTTGGGAGTAAATTATAAAATTATGGGATTTCTTCAATCCTAATTAATTCAGCATGTGTTATGTAAGACAGTGCCATTCTTCTATCAACCATAATGCAACCATCATTCAAGAAATGTGACATACTATTATCTATTGTATTATTATTTTAAATACAATCCATATTCACATTTTCCGTTGTTCCAAAGCTGTTTTTTTTTAATCCAGAATGTCATTAAGGACTACTCATTGCATTTAATTGTTATGTCTGTCTAGTCTTTTTAAATCCAGAACAGTTCCCCATCCTTTTTTTTTTTTATCTTTCATAACATTGACATTTTTAGAGAATCTGAGCCCATTATTTTGCATAATTCCTTCAGTTGTGATCATTGTGATTGCAAAATAGTGATTTTCTGTCATTCCTCCTACACTAATTAGTTGGTATTCTTCTCTAAATAGAGCTTTCCCTTCTCTCTGCTCCCACATTTTTTAGAATCATTATGATTCATGGCTTTGTTTTTTAAATTACATATTTTATAATGTTTTCTTCGTATTCTTTCTGTTGTTTGTATTACCCCAAATTTGCATGAAGGAAGGCTTTTCAAGCTAGTTCTGATTAATGTTTGAGTCCTTCCTTATTTTCTGACATAAGATGTTCTAGGCTCACCTTATTCTGCCTGCTCCAGCCCTGGAAATCAGTCATTTCTTCAGGGAGCCCGGGTTCCATTTGGTGAGCAATGATATTTAGAAACCAAGATCTGGACTTTAGGGGTGCTCATAACTTTAAGTGTCATTGCTTCAAGACCCTTTCATTGGATAGAACCATGTATTTCTTTTAATCATGGGTTCCTACTGATTCCATTATTTTCATTCAGTATTTGGATCTCACTTCAATAATTTTCTCTTGTAAAGTCTTATCTAAAATGCAAGATCCTTCATGATATAGCTCCTGACTGCTTCTTCAGCCTTGTAGAGTGTAATCTTTTGTGTCTTATGTACCTGTTGCACAGAACTACTTGATGAACTTAAGGTCTTTCTTTAGATCTGGGAAAGTCTCAACTTCATGATTTCTTCAGATACCACCTTCCCTACATTTTCTTTACTCTGTCCTTTTTGTTCTCTTATTAGACTGATGATGAGACTTCTGGATGTCTCCTCTGTTACTTTTATCTTTCTTTTGTATTTCCGAACGCTTTATTTCTCTGTGTTGTATTATGGGAGAATTCTTTGGTCTTTTTTCCTAGCTCACAAATTACTTCTACTGGGTCTCTCCTGCTCTTTTACATTATTACTTTTTTTTTTTTTTATTTCAACAGTTTCTCACATCCAAGATCTCTAATTGGTTGATTTTCTTTTTCATGTGTTAAGAATGTAAATACTTTAAGAAGAAAACCTCTCTCAATTAATTATATTTACTTTAAGATTTTGTTTTGATTGCTCTATTAAGTCTTGTTTTGAGGGGGGGCATTCTAAGTCCTTTCATCTGATGAGATTTTATTTCATGGTATGGATGCTTTTTAAACTTTGGATAGTTTTTTCTTTTTTTTAAGTTTATTTATTGACTTTGAGAGTGGGCTGATATGTGTGTGCACACACATGAGCAGGGGAGGGGCAGAGGAAGAGGGAGAGAGAATCACAAGCAGTCTCCATACTCAGCATGGAGTCCGACTGGGGGCTTGATCCCATGACCCTGGTATGATGGCCTGAGCCAAAATCAAGAGTCGGGTGCTCAACCACCTGAGCAACCCAAGCGCCCCTGGATAATTCTTAATTTGCCTCATTTTGCAGTTTACATTCTCTGTTGGATTAACGCCTTTCTCCTCCTCTGTCCAGTTGCTCTCTGGGGTCAGGGTAGGAGTGAGAGCTCATATGAGATCTGCAAGCCTAGCTGCTTCCACTGAGGTCTCCAACTAATCTCCACTCAGTTGCCCTTGGGCCTCCTTGTTGTGCCCCATCAGTGAGCACTGAGTACTCTTAATGTTCTCCAGTGCAAGACTTCCCACCTGTCCCCTGAGCCTCAGCTTCCCTCTTTGGTCGTATGCTATCTGCCTTCAGCCTTTCAGGTGCTCCCAGTTTCTGGGCTGATGAGATTCTCTCCTCTTAATTTTTGAGTGTGGCTGTATATGCACATCTCCCTTCCTCCTTCCCCAACCCCTCCCTTTGTTCCTTCCCTCCTTTCTCGCTTCCTTCCCCTCTCCTCTCCCTCCCGTTTATTTAATCATTTCTGTGATTTCTCTGGGAGAGGAGATTGCAATGTGAGCTTAGCTTTCCGTTTTGAAACTGGAAGCTAACATGTTGTGTTTTTTCCTCACATCCAGACCTTGCATATGCTCCCCACCCCTGACTGGAGTGCCCTTCTGCACAATTCCTGTTATCTGTATGGCAAATTCATCCTTGTCTAGTAAACCAGTGCCTCCTTTGTGAAGCCTTCCACAATCCCTCAGGCAGAGTTAATTTCCTCTCTTATGTTCCCATGGTGATTTTGTACACCTTTATTTTAGTATTTATTATATTATAATTCTGTGCAGTCCTGTCTCTGTTGGCCCAGTTGACTCTGAGCTTTTGTCTGTGTATCTTTGTATTTCTTGTTTGATATATGGTAGGTGTTCAGTAAACATTTGTTCAATTAATGAATGAGTGGTCTTAAGATGAAATTAATTTCACATAGACATGTGATTGCAAAATAATTAATTACCAAGCTAAATCTGATATTCAACCCAAGGACTTGTATTGCTTCCCTCCCCGAGTCCCTTGCGATACGTGTAGCTGTGTTGGATGTTCTGGTAATTCCTCTCTTGAGTTCTTTTTAGAAATAGTTCAGCAAAAACAATCAGTCTTACTATTTTCCTTTGTTACACGTGTTTTGACAAGCTTGACTATCTATGTATGTCTTCATCACATTTGGCTTTGAAAAAATTTTTGGCTTTTTACTGAATATTGAATCTATCTCTAAAAGAGATTTTTTTTTTTCTGAACATGCCTCAGGGTATTCATAGCCTTGAGCTCCCCCAAATGGGCATCCTGTCTTCTTTTCATTTTGAAGTTCTGATAGAGCTGAGTACATCGCTAAGCTAGAGTTCTTAAAAGTTCTTTCTAAAGCTTTCAGGCACTGGCAACATTGTAAGAATCACCCTTCAGATTCTGAAAGCTGCTGCTTTGAAAGAGACGCAGTTCATTTGAATTCCAGAGTTACTTTGTGTTTGCTTTAAAAAAATAGACATTTCTGATAACACCTTAAAAGATTATCATGTAAGAGAAGTAAAGAAGACTACAGTGTTAATGAGAAGTCTAACACTGATTCACAGAGTCCCTGTGACCCTGAGGTAGGCTCACAGAGTGATCTGAAGAAAACACCACAATTTAAAATTATTTGGGTCCTCTGATTGTTCCTAATGAAATGCTTAATATAGGTTTATTTATTCCATAAATGTTTTACTGGCTTTCCTGCTATATCCAACACATAACAATGAGACATTTTTTTCCTTTCGGGTGCATATGAACAAAAAGAGGTGTTCTGTGACACACGGAGATTGTGAAGATTAGATGTGAAGAGGGGTTTTCTAGGCATGTGTGTCAGTAAGGGTAATGGCTACACACAGTGGAAAACCTTTCTCAGCTGGGTTAAACCTGAAATTAGTTGTATTTTCCTTCAAATCAAGATTACTTGTTAAAAATTTTTTACATTACATTCACTTAATTTTCCACTTGAAGCACTTGGCTTTATTTTTGTTCAGAAATACAGTTTAATAAGATGGTCTGCCTACTCACCCCATTCCATCAACATAAGGAGAGCTTTGTAGACATAAGAAGGCTTCTGTCTTCAGAAAATCAAAGGCACTGTTTATCAATCTTTGTAAAGAATGTGAAATACCATTGTGTTATTTTTCAAGATAGGCTAAATTCTGTATAAAAACTTTATGTGCTCCAGAACTAAAATGATCTTTTACTAAAAGTAAAAGCAAAAATTCAGAATTCATGGCTTAATTTTGAGAACCCACACTTAACTTCTAAATCACTGTATCTTTACTCAGTAATTCTTCACTCAGACTAAATTTTTATCCTATCTTTAGTTTCACTTTACTTACCAGATAGAGCAAGTAGCAGTTGTGTCATTGTTTTCCATTTCTGACACACCAGGAGACTTGTCCAGGGCACTCATCTTCCCTGACCCTCACTTTCCTCCTCTGCAGAAGGAGGATGTAAATTCTTGGTCTCTGAGCTCTAAAATGCTTTCAGTGAAGCTGAAATTATTACATAGTTATGTACATAGCAGGCACATGCACTAAACCTCCTTAGAGTATACTCCATATGTATATATACATGCTCTATCTATATGTAGGTGCTTGGTAAGGACTTTGCTGTGTATGCTGTGGTAAGTTGCCCAAATGCCTTTTGAGGGCCACCATACTTCCTCCCTCAGGTACTGAACTGCTGGCTGCTGATTCACAGCTGAATCTCCTCCCAGGGACTGGGAATTACCTTGTGCTGGTAGAAGCTGCCTACCCAAGGTTCTGCCTCACCCATGGCAGCCCTCATCTAATTATTCATTATCTTATTTGATACAGGGACACAAAGGCCCAGCTCTCTTTCCCCCAAATGAGGAACCATTCATTCTAAAGGGCCATCTGAGCTTCAGACTTCCAGTAGGATCTGCTGAGATCTTTGTTGTAGCTATATTGCAGTTCAAATTTTTTCTCTGCCCAGCCCCACTTCCCTCACCCCTGAAACCGTTTGCTCCCAAGAGCACCTCCCTCCCCAATAAACCTCCTGCACACCAGTCTCCATCTCAGAGTCTGATTCTCTAGGGAAGCTAATCTGTAACAAAATGCATTTCTAGAAATGGATTTATCCCCCTTTGACTTGGCTGTCTTTTATACAATGACATATCTGATGTGTCATGAAACAAAACAAAGCTAGCTGATGAATTCACAGATGAACATACATTTTTAGCTTTACTAAGAAGTATTCTTATAGATGCTTGATCTACCAACTTCCTAGTCATAGTTCTGTACATGGTACAACCATGACTCTTGGGATAGTTCACATTTTTAATAAAAACGTTTTTATTCTTTTAGCTTATGACTTTTTAATCTTGAAGAGAAAGATAAGTGATTGAATTTGGTCTTTGTAGTTGAATACTTTAGAGTCTAATAATTAAGATGTTTGGATTAATAAGAATGTACTTTATGTGAAATCTCCAAAGAGAGTGGCAGTTTTGTAGCCTTGAAGATTCAGATCTAGTCAACTTGGTGAATATATTTCAAGTTTATCACCAAAAAAAGAAAGAAAGAAAGAAAAGAACAAAGACCCAACCCATGGCAATTAAATTGTTAAATTTGTACTGATACTCAGGATGTCAGGATTGTATAAAAGGAAACATGTCCTCCATTACTAGCTGATTGGCTTAATTACTATTATAGCCTTGGTAATGTATATTCACTTATTTTTAAATTCTTTTCTAAAATATGGTTTCTTCTTCTTTCACTTAAAGCTTGTTTACTTTGGGGAGCTTTATATTAACATTGATGCTTTTTATTCAGAGTCTAGTGGATAGATGGTGGGTGTACTAACTGTCCCTGAACTGTGGTTCTCGTATGAGCTCTTACTTTGTTGTTTAATGTTTAGATTGTCTATGTATATTTTTTCCTATTTAATTTCAAAGCTCTTTGTTACTTGTATTTATGTTCTCAGAAGAATTACCGTGTACATGCCCACTGTGTACCTCAGACAGAGGGAGCTGTGTCAGTACAACCGAAGGGATCCAACTTGCTAAAGAACTAGGAGCCACCTATCTTGAACTACATAGCCTTGATGACTTCTACATAGGAAAGTATTTTGGAGGAGTGGTAAGTGGTAATCCCTGTTATGTAAATTAAGGTCCTTTGTCAGGTTGGCTGGGAAGGTATTTTCTAGAACCTCAGTTAGAACTTTAGTTTTAAAAACATGATTGGTTTTAACTTTGAGAAATAAAATGAGAGTAGAAGAAAGGTTTTGTCAGAGTCAAATTACAATTTTATTTTTCTCTCCAAATTAAACATTTTCTATCATCTAATAAAATATTTTGGAATTTTCCACTTGGTGACACTTTATTGGTTTTTGTTGTATATATCAAAAGCATGTTTACTCACACAAGCCTGTTACGTCAATTTTATTAGTAATCTTCACACAGTTCAGTGAGCCTCATAACCTGATCATTGGGCTCTGAAAGGTTTTTATTTCTATCTACTATTTGAAAAGAATGATTTTTCTTCCTCTGTGTGTGCTTCGGCAATATTTCATATACTCCTAAGTGATGCAGCTCAAAAATATCCATAGAAACTACTTCTACAAATAGCTTGTTGTTGGATATGTGAGAAGTTGGGATTTGTTTGCTCTGTTGCAATGGCATTTGTTGGGTCTTGCAGGCATTTGGAGGCCCTTCTTAGCCCACAGAATCTACCCTACAATATTAGGACTGCATGGTCCTTGGAGTGCTTGGAGAATACTGTGGAGTCATGCCATTTAAAACTGCCTTTGAAACTATCGTTTCAACTCCCCAACAGGTGACTCCTTTCAGCAGACAAATTTGGTAAACACGGATAAGAGGTTTAAACCAGTGTAAACCCTTCATTGAGCAGAAGCACTTTAGACTTCTCTGTTAGTTCCCCAGCTCTTCATCAAGTACTCTTTCCAGTATGCCGGATTATTCATTATGTAGATTTGTGTCCAAATGTTGAGGTCTCCACAGATGACTGTAGAAATTTCATTTGTTGTGAAGTTACTAAACTCCAAATAACAACCAATGTTAAACTTGGAACCAAATATAAATGGTCCTCATTTCTATCACATGTAAGTGGCTATTTTTAACTCAGTAATGTAGAGAAACAATAATATAGCTGCATTAAGAAAGATATACTCATAATATTGATATTATCAATGACTGTGAGAAACTTTTTAAATTTATTTACAGTGACAAATAAAAAGTAGAAAGGGTTATTAGAAAGATAGACAGGACTCAAATCTAATATTGTAGTGGATTAAAAAAAGTCTTAGTCTAAGAATCTTGTATTTCCCTGAAATACCTAGGAAACTGGGGGAAAATGATAGTTTGGTTTCTTTTGTTGGAGGGAGGGGCCTGGTTCTCTTGGGGTATGTAGGTCTCCTTGTGTTCTGCTTCACCTCCCGAACCTGAAATTCTCATGGTCACACTTCCCACCTGCCACCTCCCATGTTCTCTGCTCTCTTTCTCTTCCTCCTCCTTGTTTGTCTTTGTTCCTAACACCTAGTGTTGCAATTAGGGTTGGAGGCATGATAAGGATTGAAGATGTGGTCAAGGTTGGGAGAAAAGACATGACAGTTTCTTTTTTCCCTAAGACTTAGTGAGAATATGGAAATAAGATCAGAGTGACCCTTTTCAGATTATTGAGTAGTGAAGTATAGCTGCGATCTTGAGTGTAAGAAATAGTGGCATTTGCAGGAATATAGATGGAGATGATAATGTCAGAGTGAAATCTTGTGTTTGAAAAAATACTTTCAAACAGAGAGGGAAGCAAACCATAAAAGACTCTTAAATACAGAGAACAAACTGAGGGTTGATGGGGCGGGGGGCAGGAAGGAGGGGTAAGTGGGTGATGGGCATTGAGGAGGGCACTTGTTGGGATGAGCACTGTGTGTTGTATGTAAGCGATGAATGATGGGAATCTACCTCCAAACCAAGAGCACACTGTATACACTATATGTTAGCTAACTTGATAATAAATTATATTTAAAAAGAAAAAAAAAGAAAAACTCTTGTGTTTGAGAGTCAAGGATGAAAACCTGGGAAGAAGAATACATGCCCTTGAGCTTTAGGGAGCCCCATCAGACCCTCCTCCAGTTGCACCCCATCCCTGCTCCCACATATGGCACGAGATGATGGAGCCAACCGCATTTGCCCACCTGTAGCTAGTAGCCCCTTCTAGACCTGCACCATCCAATATGGTAGCCACTAGCCACATGTGGCTATTTGTATTTAAATTAATTAAAGAAAATTCAGTTCCTCAGGTGTACTGTCCACATTTCAGGTCCTCAGTACCTACATGTGGCTAGTGGCTACTGTGTCGAATAGCACAGATATTACAGAGCATTTCCATCAACACAGAGCAGAAGGTTCTGTTATACAGTGTTGTGACCATGGTCCAAAACCGAGGACCCCAGAATTATCTTAGCAGTGCACTCAGTCTGTTTCCAAGGCCTGTGCAGGCCTTTTTCCTGGGTCCGTCATCCTGAAGGTGGACTGCATTGCTAGTGTGTATGTCCTTAGTTCTGACAGGTGGCCGAAGGGTGACTGCTTATGAGGAATGGGGGAGGGGAGGCAGACTTTGGGGGTGTATGTCTACTTGCATACATAAAGCTCCTCGAGGTGTGGGATGGAGCAGAGGGTGAGAAGAAAGAACAGCCTCCGGGCCCAGGAGTTACAGGACAGTTCCTTGTGCTACATGAAGCTCTGAGTCATCTGAGAATTTAAATCTAAACTTGGCCTTCTCGGCTTTTATGATGATACCTCTGTCAAAGTAGGATAGAATATTTTCTACGTAATAGTTCTTTATTTATGACGTTTAAATATTTGTGTATGTGGTACATGGATCTCTGTTTGTATTTTTGCCCCAAGTCTCACAGCGTCAAGGCATAGGCCTGGAGCTGTGCGTGTGTATGTGCTTAGGATTTGTAATTTCCCATATAAAGGATGTATTTCAAAGTAATTTATTCAAGAAAAGAATAGAACATATGAAAACATCCCTAGCTGATATGAGCATCTGTGACATAGAGCCAGATCTGCCCTGCTTTGAATGTCTCTAGTATTAACTTCTGTGGTTGTCCACGAGACAGTTATTGACAGTCCCACAGTTGTACTGCTGGGCTTTCTTGATTATTCAAGAGAATGAACAGTTCCTTCTTGAATGGATAGTTTATTTATGCTTAGACAAGGCACAGTCTGTTCTAGTTGATACATTTTTTGTCTTTAAATGAAAAACTTGTTTACAAGTGTTTGCTAAAGCGTACTTGTAGATGGTACCAGCATTTGAACATTTGGCAAATGTGATTTGGGGTACAAATAATCATGTCAGATACATAATTTTGTTGACGCTTTACTTAAAATTTGGTTCATGTTTTAGTTGGAGTATTTTATGATTCAAGCCTTAAATCAGAAGACAAGTGAAAAAATGAAGAAAAGGAAAATGAGCAACTCGTTTCATGGAGTTAGACCACCTCAGCTTGAACAACCAGGTGCATTTACTAACCAATGTCTGCACATTCGATTGATATTTATTATCGATCACTTCACAAGTCTTAGAGCAACTGTTGCCAAATTTGAGTATGTTGATGACTCACCTGGTATTCTTTTTCAGTAAACCTGGGATGGGGCCTAGAATCTGCTTTTAAAATAAGTTTCCAGGTGATTCTGAAACAGGTGGCACTTGGACCACATTTTGAGGAATAGTCTTTAACTTGAATCTGTAGATTCTTTAAAAAATAATGTATGTGGTGAAGAGCTGTTCTAGATTAAAATCTAAGAGGGGCGCCTGGGTGGCTCAGTTGGTTAACTGTCTGACTTCAGCTCAGGTCATGATCTCTGAGTTTGTGGGTTCAAACCCCACATCGGGCTCTGCGCTGACATCTCAGAGCCTGGAGCCTGCTTCAGATTCCGTGTCTCTCTCTCTCTCTCTCTCTCTCTCTCTCTGTCCTTCCACCGCTTGTGCTCTATCAAAAGTAAATAAATAAACATTAAAATTAAAAAAAAAATATCTAAGAGAAATAACAACCAAATGCAGTGTGTGAACCCTGATTGGATACTAGTTCAATAGAAACCGCTAAAAGACTCTTAGGACAGTTGGGTAAAATTTTAATATGGACTAGACATTAGATGACATGATGGAATTATCGTTAATTTTCATATGTATGGTAATGGTCCTGTGATTAATGGAAGAATGTCCTTATTTTTTGGAAATGAATATGAGAGTATTTAGAGCTGGAGTATCCTGATGATCACGACTTACTCTTAAGTGGTTCAGCAATAGGAATGTGTAAGTGGTGCCTATCTAGAGATAAGGCAAACATGACAAAAAATTTTTTCCCTTAAGTTTATTTATTTGAGAGAGAGTGCAAGCAGGAAAGGGGTAGAGAAAGGAGAGAGAATCCCAAGCAGGCTCCATGCTGCCAGCGCAGAGCCTGATGCGGGGCTTGGACTCACAAAACTGTGAGATCATGACCTGAATCAAAACCAAGAGTCAGAGGCTTAACTGACTGAGCCACCCAGGCACCCCAAACATGACAAAATATCAATAATTGCAGATTCTAAGTAAAGGACATGTGTGTGCTTATGTATCATTCTTTCAACTTATTTTGAATGTCTGAAAGTGTTAATAACACAAGGTTAGAGGAAAATACAGTTAAAAATAAATAAATACAATTTTTATCAAAATTAAGTTTTATTAAAATTTTTGCCTATTGTTTTTAATGTTTATTTATTTATTTTGAGAGAGAGAGAGATCATGGGCATGAGAGTGTGCATGAGCACCAAGCAGGGGCGGGGGCGGGGGGCAGAGAGAGAGTGAGAGGTAGAGAGAGAGAATCCCAGTCAGGCTCCCCACTGTCAGTGCAGAACTCAGTGTGGGGCTCAAACTCACAAACTGTGAGACCATGACCTCAGCCGAAATCAAGAGTCAGATGCTTAACTGACTGAGCCACCCAGATGCCCCAAATTTTTTGCCTAATTTTGTGATAGAAATAATATAATAGTACTCTGTGAGATCCATTTGTTATGGATATTGTTTTAAAAAGCAGGTACTTGATAAGTATTTGTTAAATAAATCAATATAAATTAAAAATCAAGAAAATAATAAATTAGTACGGGAAGTCAATTCTGGGTTTTTACACACATGCAGATATATAAATCATGAGTGATACACATTTGCTTTGAACTTCCTGGTGTGCAAAGTGAGAGGAGACATTGTTATGTAGCAAGCTTGCTGCTTTAAATACTTTCTGGATGAGAAGATGGGTGGGGAATAGCCAAATAAACAATGTAGATAGATAGATGATTTCTTCATTCTTATTATTCAAAGCAGATCCTCTGAGAAAAGCAAAGTTCCTCTGAGAAAGCAAAGCATTTCATGCCATTTAGCACTAAAAGAAATTTCTCATGTGGGTCTCCACTGGGGGCAGTGCTGGGGGCAGTAGGTGACCTAGTAGACAGGGCCTTCAGAAGTGTCTGTAAATGCAGCCTCAGCTGTCCCTGTGCCCTTCTGTTAGGTATCACCCTGAGCATTCCTTCTGATGCTGACTTGTTCTAAGGATTGATCCTGGGCTCTGGGGCAAGTGGCTTTCAGATTGCTCTTAGCCATGAAAGGTCTGTGAAGGTGCCTTAGGCAGTGGAGAGAAGGATGAGTGGGGTATAGTTCAGGAAGAGCCTAGCCACCAAATTACCTTGTTATTATCTGTTTTATAGACTGGAGCTTTGCTTTAGAGGAAAAAATTTTCATTACTAAAGAAGTTTGAATTCTGATTGAGAAGACTGCATATCCTTCAGACAACACTTTCCAGATAACACTTTCCTTGGCTCAGCTTTGGATAAAAGCTAGACAGCAGACATTCTATAGTTTGAGTCTGTGATGAGGGCCTAGGGTGTGATCCTCTGTAGGGGTATTCTGAATTGACCGAGGGCTAATCTTTGTTAGTGATCACACTAGGGAATGGAAGATTACATCCTTTTTTTTGGAAATGGGGAAGTCTAGCCAGCACTTTACCTCAGGTGTGCTGAGAAGAAAAAGCTGGTTCTTGTTTTACCAGGAAGAAAAAAATACTTAATTTTAGGATCAAAATAAAATGGTCAAGATGGTTTCAGACAATGGAGTCTAAGACTCTGAGCTTTGGCCTTGAGAGGTGACATTTTAAGTTGAACAATTTCCTTCCCTTCCATTTCCAACCACGAGAGGAAAATGACTATAAATGTGGGTTAGGTTCTTCAGAACTTACTCAGTAATTTGTTTGAATTTTTTATTTGGATAAAGTAAAGATTAACTACCAACATACTAAAATTCAGTATTTGTTGAAATAGCTTATTTGGAGACACACAAATAGTGAGAAGTACTATTTTATTGCTGTTTATGGCATTTAGTACAATTTTCACTTGCACTATAAAAATTACGATATTTCTGTGACTATTAACTCAGAATAATTAATTTATATATATTTATAATTAGGTTAAGTTAAATACAATTGCTGTTTTCATAGGTCAAAAATGGCCATATGTTGGCAATTTCATATGGTTCAACTTAATAATATTAAAAAGAATTCTTTTGTTGTGTTTAAAAGGAACCTGAGATGTTTGGGTCTATAGACCTAAAGAATAATTTATCATATTTGTTTTCTTTTTTGAAATAGAAAAAATGCCTGTCTTAAAGGCTGAAGCATCGCATTATAACTCTGATTTAAATAATTTGCTGTTCTGCTGCCAGTGTGTGGACGTGGTATTTTACAACCCAGATTTAAAGGAAGTTGCCGAGGCCCACAAGATTGTTCTCTGTGCCGTAAGCCATGTTTTCATGCTGCTTTTCAATGTGAAGAGTCCCGCTGACATTCAGGATTCCAGTATCATCCGTACCACCCAGGACCTCTTTGCCATAAACAGAGATACTGCATTTCCAGGTGCTAGCCAGGATTCTCCAGGCAACCCACCATTACGTGTCATCGTTAAAGACGCCCTCTTCTGTTCTTGTTTATCGGACATTCTGCGCTTCATTTATTCAGGTACTTTGTTAAGTGGTTCTGGTACATTCTTGTAAGATTTGAAATGAAGTGTGCCTGTGGTCCTCAGGTGTATTGGTTAGTTTTACATTTCTCTTCTTTCTACCATCTGAGGTAAGGATTATACATAAAAGAGTATCTACTTTATATACAGGAATTGGTCCACACTTTCCATCTTCCTTATAAGTTTATTTGCCTTGGTTTTAAATCTACTTGTGAAAATAGTAATTTCTTTTCCTACTGAGCAGGTATGGTAGTATTTTTTTTTAATATCTAAAATGTGAAAATACAAGAGTTTTTTTATCTAGTTTAAATTTAAAGAAATAAAATTTTCAAAGTATGAATGGAAATAAATCTCTGCATCTTAAAACCTGACCGTTAATTCCCTTTTCTGTTTTACTGTTAGATTTTGGAGGGCATTGAGAGAAATTAGCAGGGTCCTTACATTCAGTTTAGGAACTAGAAACAGTATCTAAAGTTAAAGCTGAGATCTGATCCACTTTAACTATTTTATTTTTAAGTAATCTGTACACCCAATGTGGGGCTTGAACTCACAACCCCAACATCAAAAGTCACATCCTTCACCGACTGAGCCAGCCAGGAGCCCCAACTTTGACTATGTTAGGTTTTACTTTTTCTTCTGTGTACTTAATCTTTTTAGGATTGAGCTTATCAATTATTTTTCTTCTCCTTTTAAATGCTGTAGCAACTATATTTTTAAAAAATAGAAGTTTTATTTGAGTCATTTTAGTCAATGAATTGAAGGTGTCATATCTAAATATCCCATATAAGAATGGAAAAGAATTGATGTAAAATAATTGATGTTAAAATAAGATTTTATTTTTTTTCATTTGGGCTGTGGTTATATAATTTTCTAAGTTAAAATAAAAATCAATGGTTTTGAAAAGTACAGTTGCAGCATGAAGATTTAAGTGGATTAAAATGTACATATATGGGGATGGCTGGCTGGCTGAATGTCAGTAGAGTATGTGACTCTTGATCTTAGGGTCATGAGTTTAAGTCCCATGTTGGGTGTAGAGATTACTTTTTTAAAAAGTTTTGGGGCACTTGGGTGGCTCAGTAGGTTAAGTGTCTGACTTAGGCTCAGGTCATGATTGCACAGTTTGTGAATTAGAGCCCTGCATTGGGCTCTGTGGTGACAGCTTGGAGCCTGGAGCCTGCTTCAGATTCTGTCTCCATCTCTCTGCCTCTCCCCTGCTTGTGCTCTGTCTCTCTGTCTCTCTCACATATAAAAAAATAAATAAGAAATAAATAAAATAAAATAAAATAAAAGTAGAATGGTAATGATAGGTCTTAATTAAATCCATTGTTTAGTGAATATTGGCTTGGCAAAGGCGTAAATAACCACTCCTACAGAGCCAGTGCCTTCAGTGCGGCAGGGTATGTGTTGGGTGAATTAATGAGTAGACTCTAGTGGCTTGTGAAGCATCACATGGATAAACCAGACTAAAGATGTCATTTACTACTACAGACTTTTATGTTTAAACTTTGAGTCTCACAGTTCAGAATTTAAGGCTAATTCTGAAAATCCAAAATGTTTACATGGTAAAAGAAAAAAAAATGTCTTTCATGATGTTTAGAGAACTATGAAGGAAGTGTTTGGCTTTGCGTTTCGATGATGTTACTGTTGAATTATTCAGCAAGTTTACTACAGTATCTATTGAATACTTTTGAAGGCACATTAATACTTTGAAGTCAGTTATATCCTCTTTGATAAGGTAGCAGTAAGAGGGCTTGTTGTGTCTCCAGTGACAGAACCTACTTGTTTTTTTAAATTGCAAAATTAATACATGCAGATGGAAAAAAAAAAGGGAAAGAAAAAAGTTTCTTCCATCCCTCAGTCCCCTTATGTATTCACTCTGATGCTATTTGAGATAAATTAATGTGTTGGGAAACACGCATTAAGGAAAATGTAATCTTTAGGAACTGCTATTTTCCAGGAACCACACACAGTTTCCTATGGCTGGAGCATAGCGTACGAGGTGAAGGTTTGCAGGAGACGAGGCTGGCAAGCTAGGTGGAAGCTACCTGTAGAAGCTGTTCTAGAATTTTAAGCATGATCAGACTGGGTTTGGGCAAACTCATCTCTGGTGATAGAGATGGAATAGAGCAGGCTAGACAGGAGTTTAGTAAAGCAGCTCCATTGCTCTGGAGATCAACCTCAGGAAGGTCATTACTCTGATACTATGTGGTTGGTGCTTGTCTATCATTTGGAGCAGTGCTTTTCAAACTTAATATGCATGCAGGTCAGCTGGGGATCTTGTTCATGCGTCTATTCTGATTCAGTAGGCCCAGGGGGTGAGGCATGAGATTCTGCGTTTCACACAGTCTCCCAGGTAGTGCTAGTGCTTTGGACTCTAAGCAGCTGCAACACCTGCTCTTGGAAGAACTGAGTGCCGGCCACAGCCAGGGGCTAAGAGCCTGGCATTCAGTCCAGGGCCCAGGGGAGGAGCCCAGTTATCAGTCTGAGGGCACCAAGTCAAAATGGGGTCAGGCGCACTGACTGATGTGAGCTCTTCAGAGCTGGAGCTGTCAGCGCCGTGTTGTAGCCCTTGCCCTTAGTTGTGGCGGGGAGAGCTTGCTAAGCTACAAGCCCTCAACCCAGTCAGTGCACAGGCCTCCTAACCTGACACCAACATGTTGCATTTCTGCTCTGTTCTCTCCTTGTATGTCAAGGCTCAGAGAAGAGGTGCTGTCAGGTAAGAGCTGGGCCACAGACCATTGACCTGGGGCTGCAGGGAGATCCTGATGCTTTGGGGAGAAGCAAAACTAAATGCTTCAGCAGGTGCCTGTGACCTATTCTTTATTTATAGAGTATAACCTCTGACTCAAGCAAAAGTTACATTATGTTTAAATTATGTTTAAAAAGACATTAAGGCTGTATTTGTAAAGACAATTTTGAAAAATGGAGAACACTTGTTAAGAGAAAAAAAATCAACCAAATTCCTATTTCAAATGTCTAAACCCTGGTATTTTGTTTCATCCTCTGGCCTTTGTGCATATTTTACTGTTTATTTAGAAAATATTTTTTTTTATTTTTATTTAAAAAAAAATTTTTTTTAATGTTTATTTATTTCTGAGACAGAGAGAGACAGAGCATGAGTGAGGGAGGGGCAGAGAGAGAGGGAGACACAGAATCAGAGGCAGGCTCCAGGCTCTGAGCTGTCAGCACAGAGCCCGACGCGGGGCTCGAACTCACAAACCATGAGATCACGACCTGAGCCAAAGTCGGTCTCTCAACCAACTGAGCCACCCAGGCGCCCCTAGAAAATATTTTTTATCAAATCAAAGAAAAAGTTTAAGCCTACTTTTTTTTTTTTTTTTTGAGACTTCAGTAAAGAGGACAGGCTTATGGGGTTTTTTGTTTTGCTTGTTTTTCTTGCTGCTGTTGTTGAGCATTTTTTTTTAAATTTTTTTAACGTTTATTTATTTTTGAGACAGAGAGAGACAGAGCATGAACAGGGGAGGGTCAGAGAGAGGGAGACACAGGATCCGAAACAGGCTCCAGGCTCTGAGATGTCAGCACAGAGCCCGATGCGGGGCTCGAACTCACAGATCGCGAAATCATGACCTGAGCCGAAGTCGGCCGCTCAACCAACTGAGCCACCCAGGCGCCCCTGTTGTTGAGCATTTTAAAACTTTGGAACCGATCACAAGTTTTAAGACCCAGTTAGGCAATGGTTTCCTCACAGAAGCCCTGGCCTACCCGCTAGTTCTGTTGGGTGGACAGTGAAGACAGCAGCCATTTGTACATGTGTCTGTTGGGTTGCTAATGCGGAGGCAGAACTCCGTGACACAGACAGCTCAGGAATATTTGCCCTGAGTAAACAAGGACTGAAAAACCATATTAAATCTATCTCCTGCTTCTTTTGTTTTTAAGAAACAAAATTACAAAGAATGTCTTCTCTCTAAATGACACACTTCTTTTTAATCTTTAGGAATTTGAAATTTTGTGTGTGTTGTGTCACCACGGACATTTGGGTCCTCTATTTAGGAGGGATCTGTTTAATAGTCTGGTTAACAGAAGGCTCCAGTTTATTCTAATCAAATTTTTAAATAAATAGACACAGTAAAAGTATGTGTTTTGCAGATGTTAATTTTCTGTTGGATAACAGCTAACTCTGGATAAGTTCTGAAAGACTAATACTCAAAGAGAAGGAGCGAGGCCAGCGGTTTCTGGGTCTTCATCGACCCAGAATCCTGTATTGGCATACAGTTCTGACATTCTTACAATACTTGATAGTCTTTATGCTTGCAAAGTCCTGACTCACGCAGTTTCAGATGGTTAGGAATTGAAATATATGTAAGGACCTCAAGAATTTTGCTTTGAGCTCTTCGTACCACAGATGGCCCTTAGAATTTCACATCACTTACTGAAGTGCTGCCAGAGAAAATGAACGTGTGGAAACAAGCTTTCATCTTCAGCTTGCCTGGTATCCTAGCTCTTGGAATTCTTCCGTGGTATGCTCTTTTCTGCACTGCCTAAAAATACAGCTTGCATGCACGAGTATATCATGTTCTCTAAGAACCTAAGTCAATCAGTGCTCTGAGAGGTCAACTAAATAGAAAATCCCAGTCAGTTATGCAAGATGAATAGTTTCTAGATCTCTGCTGTACAATATCATGGCTATTGTTAACAATACTGTACACTTAAAATTCTGTCAAAAGGATAGATACATTAAGTGTTTTCACCACAATTAAAAAAAAAGCAAAGAAAACTCCCGGTATAAGGATTATTGCTTTATTTGAACAAAAACGTGTCAAAAATGACTTGATTAGCATTTCTAATTGTAAGAACAGCCCAATCTTTAGAGTGCCCTGTGAACTATTACTTTCATTTTTAGTTATTGGATCCTTCTGTGTCTATTCTTAGACAAATGAGTGGCCTATAGGGATTTACCTACTAATAACCCCATATATTTAGACTTATTCTTGCCTTCTCTCAGATAATATTCTGAATGGAGACACTGTGTAAGTATTCATTAGTTAATACAGTTTATTTTTAAGAGATAATATGTGTGTTCTCCTTTAGCATGCACGAGTGTAGACAGTAAAAATTACCCACTATTTCTGCATACCACTGATCCTGGGTTTTAGTAATGAATGAAATGTTTAAAGGAAGAGATAGTGATGGCCCGCGCTCAGTGCACCTCAAAATCACCTGGGGCGCTCTTAAGATATCTGGGCCCCAGCCCCAGAAATTCTAATTTAATTGGTCTGGGAATGAGACTTCCTCAATGATATTTTATGAAAGATCTCCAGGTAAATGTAATACACAGCTATAGTTGAGAATCACTGGCATAGAGTAAATCATTCTGAAGTGGGGTCCGTTGGCTTCTCAGAGGTTCTTCTTCTTCTAACATTTTAAGGTGGGTTGTAATTTTTATGTGTGCGTGGGAAATTTTCTAGAGAGATAGTCCAAAGAATTTATCAGATTTTGAAAGAGTATGTGACCTTAAATTTAAAAATCCTTAGTGCAGAAAAATTAAAACAAAAAAAAAAATCCATGGGCTTTTCTACACAGCATACCTTTGGGAATCTGAAGAGGAAGGGGAGCTGACAGTGAAGTCAGAAAAAAAGCATGAAAGGTAGGAAGAAGCAGTGATGAGCTGGAGCTGGCTGGCACCAGCTCGTGAGAGCCGATTATGTTTATTCCCAGGTTCGTGCTCTGTGATTCCATGTTGGTGGCTTGAGTGTGGCCATGGTAGGAGTCTTTACACCACAGAGGTAGCGGAAGGCCCTGATCAGGGCTCTCCTTCCCCCTTCCCCTCTCCTCAGGATACACTGTAGTAATGCTGAAGGTCAGGTGAGGAGAAGTTTAAAGATACTCAAGAGTGCCAAGTGCCACAGAGGTTGACTGGAGTGACGCCTGGGAGCCATCGGACTACCAATTGACTCTTCAGAGCAGCTTGGATCTGGTTGTTCAGGCTGGCTGCAATTGCCCAATCTCACTGCTTCAATAAATGTCTATCATGTGCTCTCCCCATCCCTAATGTCTATGAAGGCATCTGGCGAAGTTCTGGATACATAAAGGGAAACATCAGAAGAAATAGATTGAGAACTGATAGAAAAGGGTTTTGAGTTACTTAGAGGTGAAATGAGTTGCTTAAAGTCACACCAGTAATGGCAGAGAGAGAACCGGAGCCTGAGTCTCCCAACTATGCTCGCCCTCACTACACCTGGGTGAACTATATTTTAAGGAGTTAGGACTTTCTGTAAGTCAGGGATAGATGGGAGTAATCTCTTCAGATATCATCATCAGAATCATACTTTTAGAAACTTACTGGCATTGAGCATTGGGATCAATTCAGTGTGGACAAAGCCAAGGAGGAGTAGGTACGCTGGTTAGGAGGCTGCTATAAGCCAAGCAAGAGGGTGCTTAGAGAAAGGTGAACTTTCGCTGACCATCACACAGGAGTTTTGTAACATACAGAGGAAAGGGGCTAACAGTGTGAGACAGATGTGAAATGAGCCTAGGGAGAGATAGCTTGGAAGTGGGTTGGGGTGAGGACAAGGGGAGGAGGGACGAAGTGCAGTGATTTTGCTCCAGTGCCATGGTCATATAGCTCATCAGGTCATTATTTACCTCCCTTCTTCGGGTTGGTTCTGTAGAGTTGGCTATAGAACATCCTTATCTGACCCTGACAATGTGTGAGACCTTTTGAATGCATTCTGTTCCTACTGCTTATTCTTCTACCTGATGGTAGTCACTGCTGTCCATGATTAGTATGATTTAATTCAATCTTGGAAAAAAAACAAACACCTCTGCTTTCTTACTTAGAGCAAGTAAATAATTTGAGTGTAGCAAGGACTACTTGTGATGGCCAATGATATTCTGGCCATTACTGTCATTTTTAGCTGACTGTCTATTACAAAGAGGTGGCAGCTATTTAGGGAGGAAGACTTCAGGTTTAGAGAAATACTTTAGGGGAAGGCAAACTGATTTTTTTTTTTTTAATGTGAGAACTGTTTAAATGTATTAGTGTAATTACAAGGATATATATTTGGCAAAGAAAAATTAAAAGAAAATACTAAATAAAGAAGGAATATTGGTATCTAATAAGAGACTTACTTTCTGTACTTCCTGTTTTTACCTAAAAATCCAACATATATTAATTTGTTTATAGGTGCTTTTCAGTGGGAAGAATTGGAAGAAGATATCAGGAAGAAATTGAAAGATTCTGGGGATGTTTCAAATGTAATCGAGAAAGTTAAATGCATTTTGAAAACACCAGGAAAGGTAAAACTACTTTATTGCAAATCAGTTTACCTTGATGTTCTCTGAATTTTAACAGATATACTATGATAATATAATATTGAGTCATTAGAAGAGTCAATAACATATAAATATGTTTTTCTTGAATCTGTTTTTGCCATTAAATATTTTAAACACAAACTTGTATTATTTCTCACTATCTCAGATTTTAATTCATATAAGAATTAGAATATGTGTGAGTCATGTCTTTAAAATGTTGACTTGTGAATTCCATCCTCTGAAACATTTCCCTAGAGCTCCAGGAATATGCAATCTATGTCAAGAATGAAGTGCTGTTGAATTTGTCTGGTTACAGTTAAGCTTGTTAAAGGGAATGCTTTCTCACTTCTCAGAATTTAAGTCCAGATCGTTTTCTGGAGCAAGGCTGTTTCTTTGTGTACCCTTTTCTTTTTTTTTTTAAATTTTTTTTTTCAACGTTTATTTATTTTTTGGGGGACAGAGAGAGACAGAGCATGAACGGGGGAGGGGCAGAGAGAGAGGGAGACACAGAATCGGAAACAGGCTCCAGGCTCTGAGCCATCAGCCCAGAGCCCGACGCGGGGCTCGAACTCACGGACCGAGAGATCGTGACCTGGCTGAAGTCGGACGCTTAACCGACTGCGCCACCCAGGCGCCCCTGTGTACCCTTTTCAAGAGTCCTAAGAAACCTCTTTGATCAGGTGGACAGTTAGGGATTTGTTTCTCATCTTGTACAGGTTTAAAATTATAAGTCAAAGGTTATAAAATGTAGACTTTGTAACAAGTCATAAACATGTGCATGTTAAAACTCCAGTCACTTAGACTGTAAAGAGTCTGAAGGGCTTCAAAAATAAATTTATTGGGGTGCCTGGGTGGCGCAGTCGGTTAAGCGTCCGACTTCAGCCAGGTCACGATCTCGCGGTCCGCGGGTTTGAGCCCCGCGTCGGGCTCTGGGCTGATGGCTCAGAGCCTGGAGCCTGTTTCCGATTCTGTGTCTCCCTCTCTCTCTGCCCCTCCCTCGCTCATGCTCTGTCTCTCTCTGTCCCAAAAATAAATAAACGTTGAAAAAAAAAATTAAAAAAAAAAAATAAAAAAAATAAAAAAAATAAAAAAAAAATAAATTTATTTTGAGACAACTACATTATAAAATTTAGCCAGTGTATTCTTATTTCAGATTCTGTGATAAACAAATTGGCTACAGTAGATATTTTTATACTTACCTTTTGGTAAGTATGTGCAATGCCTAGCAGAATATAGACATGTAAATGTAAGAAATGGAAGAAATGTTAAATGGAAGAAATGTAAGAAAATATAAGAAAAAATGTAAGAAAAAATATTCCTTTAATTTTTTTATACAGATGACTGTCAATTCTATAACCTAAGTTAATGATGTTTTAAGTTAATATTTTATTTTTTAAGTTAAGATTTTAAAACTGTACTAGCTTTTAATGAAGATTCCTGGCTTACTGAGTTGGGGAAAAAATTTGTAAATGAAGTAACATGGAATTAAGGAGCAAGACTTTTCTTGTTTCAATAACACACTGAAGCTGGTATACAGAAGCTGTCCAATTCTACAAGGGTATGGCAGAGTGGTAGCTCTTGCAGTCTAACCCAACTAACACTTTTGTAGAAATGTGCGCATAAAGCTATATTCTGTTTTTCAAAATTTCTCTAGATTACTTGTTTATAGACTAGTGAAAATGTACAATACGTTTATCAGTGTTCTGTCCAAACAACTATCCTTCAATATTTTTTTCTTCAAATTCAAGGCATTGATCACACAGGAATCTGTTTATAAGATTATCTATCTATCTACCTATCTATCTGTTATCTATCTCCATCCATCCATATATAATATACATCTACATATTATTTATGATACATAGACTTATAATCTTTATATGAATGTTTAGGACAGAAGTGTTGCCTTTTGTTCTAAACCCAAGCCTTTCCTTGGGTGTGATTCTGAACACAGTCATTGCTTTGAGTAATGAGGTAAAAAAAAAAAAAAAAAAAAAAAAAATTGTTGGGGAAGAGGAGGCTGGGGACTATGGGATTCCATGATATTGAACTAAATTTCCTCCTTTGCACAGGAGGAGAGAGGAGTTCTGTGCTTTCTTCTTCTGCTTTTCCGGGGTCAGGGTCTCTCTCATTAACTGAGTACAACACAGAAATATATTCCAGAATTAGGAATCAGGAAATGTACATTTAAATTGTGAGTTGGCCATAAATTATCCCTGGCTTTAAGCATGTCTCCTCAGGACTTTCTTACAATGAGGGATAAATTATGATTTCTAAAGCCCTTGCTAGTTACCAAATTCTTTGATGCTCTCTGACTTGCTCTGCTTTGTGTGTGGCTCTCCCTGAATTCTCTCCACCAATTCCTTAGATATGTATTAAGGTATGTTGTATGTAGAATCTGAGAATAGACTTTATAAGACTAGGATTTGTATGATCCTGTTTTGCTTCTCTGCCTTGCTAGTGGAAATCATTCTGGAGTGTGTTTTCTTTCTCCTTGTGAGTAAGGATAATATTTTTGTTTTCCTCTTACCAAAGATTTTAACTTTCCACCATAGTGGATTAATCCAGAACGGAGACTAGGTATCATTTATTCTTATTGTTCCAGTTGTATGCTTGGTTATTTCTTAGGGATAAAGCTTTCTGTATTCCCTAGATAGCCAACCAGAGGTTCTGAGATTCAGCAAGGAAAATGGGTGGAGGGTGAGGGGAGAGGGGCTGGCTCTCGAATTCTGGGGTTGGAGCAAAGAAATGTCTGAAAGATTACAGAAAGATAAACCAAGCGCTAAATCCTAGGTGGAGGCTAGAGACGGGTTGGAGACTGCTAAGTCACATGACCACTATTATTGGAGGCCACCATCTAGAGCAAGCAGATGTGAGAGTGCAGATAGGTGTAGTCATGGAAGAGGTTCTCTGGAACTCTGGATAGGAGATCCAGGCAACCTTTTCTAGATTCCAGGAGTCCCAGCTGTGGGTAGAAAGACACTTAGGATTATAAGATTATACATTAAGATGGAGATGAACCTATTCATTACTCTCAGGTATTTTAATGTTGATCCTAGTAGGACATGATTTGATGGGGGAAATGTGTATTCTTTTAAATTACAAACAGATTTTTGTGTATGTACCTTCTTAAAGTGAACAAACACACAGGTTGTATGTAAACATATTTTACTAGGCATTCATAGGAGGTTGGACTGTTGTCTGTTTCCCAGGTAACAGAGGCCTGCATGGATTTGGGACCCCATGTGTCTCAGCCAGCGAAGTGAGTTTTCATTTAGCCGGTTCAATCACTGCTAAGAATACTGCACAGGGCTTATTCTCATGTAGCACATGCCATACTTGAGGGCAAGTTCCCCTGACAGCTATGATCAGAGATGCCGTAGACTAGGTAATCCTTATTTCTTCAGACATTTCAGTACAGTTTTCCAGATTCTCTAACCAACCTATATATATTACCAAAGCATATTGTACATTTCCTTTTTTTTTTTTGTCTTCCTTTATAGATAAATTGTCTAAGGAATTGCAAAACTTATCAAGCCAGAAAACCTCTGTGGTTTTATAACACTTCCCTGAAGTTTTTCCTTAATAAACCAATGCTTGCTGATGTTGTCTTTGAAATACAAGGTATGGCTAATTTTTTTGCAAAGTTCATTACTTGTTTTTATTCCTTATTTTCTTACCTAACTCTCTATTTCAGCTTTGAATATTTTAGATGAAGAAATGACTATTCTGTAATGCAGATATAGATTAGTACTGTTTGAATTGCAGCAGAATCTAGGGAAGTGAAAGAAAATTATATTTTCCACTTTTTTTTTTTACCCTTAACATATGCTTCATTAACTTTTAGGGACCAGTGTGCAATGGAATGAATTGTAATATCACCTCATTGTGTATTTTTGTCTGTTTATTTCTTTAAGATGCTACTTCTTGAGTCACCTGAAACCAGCCCCCTTTACATTGTATTACCTGTAACTGGTTCGGTTCTTTTTATTTGAGCAAAAGGAACTAACTGTGCATTGAGGGTCATGCCCAGCTTACATTAGGCATTGGTAGATATTGCTACACTTATTCGTCATAGTACTCTGAGAATTATCACCAGAGCAACTGAGAGTTGCTTTTTATCTCTGTAGGAAAGTAATGCTGCCTAATTTTAATAACGGTAAGCTGTTTTAATGCCCATTATTGATTATTCGCTTGGATGATTTTGCCACTTGAGTAGATTAAAAGCTTAATCATAAAAATGAAGAGTCAGGTACCTTTAACTGTGCAAGAAGGCTAGGGGTTGTTTCCAGATGTATTAAATAGAACTTCAGGTGGGCTATTACTAAAAGCAAGATATGATGCTAATTTTATGATAGAAATGGATGGCAGCTAATAGTCACTTGCCTTTTAAAATTTTCCCCCAGAAAGATTCATTTTAACTTTGACCACTGGCCAAGACAGAATTGGAAACTTTCCCAAGTGCCTTCAGATAAGCTACAGTCAGTGCTGTTTGAAATGTGAGATGAGACATTGAGAATGGGACAATAAGAGTGACCTTGAAATACATAAAGAATGATTTGGGGGGGAGGAAGCTAACAAGAGACTGCATTTGCTTGTAATTTGCCTAGGAAGCCTTCACACCAAACATCATGTTAATGTAACCCACCGAAAAGATGTTCGAAGGGAATATGCAACATATGAAAACATATGTTAAGAGAAAAGAAATAAGCAATGATGTGGAGAATTCTTTCTCCTTATAGTCTCTTGCTTTTCTCTCACAATTCTACCTCCTAACCCTTTTGTGGGCATCTGCCCATGGCCCCTACCTATGTGGAGGCTGGGTGCGGGAGGGCCCGCTGTGGGCTGTGCTGATGCTCAGCTCCTGGGCTGTCCTTTGTCTCTCATCAGCTCAAAAACCAAGGCCACCCAAGGAGCCAGGAGCTGAGACAAGCAGGTATGAGTGGAAGCAGGGTCTACCAACAGCTTCTCTGCCATCTGGCCACTTGTGGGAGGAGAGGCAAGCTTAGCTTCTGAAGAGTTTGAGGAGGGGAGCTCTAGCATGCAGAAGGGAGCAGTGTTGTCCCCTCTGGAGAAAGGCTGAACCTGAGGTCTGCAACTCGAGCTTTAGCCTTGGCTCTGCATTCCCACAAGAGTGTGTTCTTAGGGCAGTCACTTAACGTGGCTTGCATCGTTAAGTCTTTTCGTTTCCAGAGTGATGAAGGTAAACCATAAGGTTCTAAAAGGTCATTTTTAGTGTTAAGCTTGTGGAGGGGGTAGTGGTCAGGACTAGAAAGACCCGGTTGGGATCTTGCATGGGTGCATATTTGCCATATTGGTGTGGCTGCTTTACTTTATATCTGGTCTCTTGTTTCCTTGCCTATAACATGGGGATACTCATTTCTACCTGGTAGAGCAGTCATGAGGATTGAGATGGTGCATTATTATAAAGGTATATTTAAAGGCCTGATGGTACATACTCTAAGTCTCTCTTGTCCTAGGCAAGTTTCCTGTTTTCATAGTAAAACAGAAACATTCTAAACATTTGATTTTTAAAACCTGGAAAGTAATGTGAAGAAGGTATGACAAATGTAGGATTTTATTTTAATATATAATAAAAACAAAGATCTTTGATAATCTGCGTTATTAGAAAACTTGGGATTTTAAATTTTATTTTGGTCTTAAACATTCTTAAAAAAAAGTTTTGGGGATCCTGGGTGGTTCAGTTGATTGAGTGTCCTACTTTGGCTCAGGTCATGATCTCACGGTTCATGAGTTTGAGCCCCGAGTCCGGCTCTGTGCTGACAGCTCAGAGCCTGGAGCCTTCTTCAGATTCTGTGTCTCCCTCTCTCTCTGCCCCTCCCCTACTCGTGCTCAAAATAAATAAACATTAAAAAAATTTTTTTTAAGTCTAAAACTAACAGAAATTAAATACTACAAAAGAAAAGTTACTTTAGGCCTTGATATTTTCAAAGAACATGTTTATCTTTTAACTAGAAAATTGATGCTTTTTTTCTCCTTTAATTCTTCAGCTTTATCTTACTGCTGGTTGGTATAAAAGCCCTGGATTGTGTTCATTCAGCATATTTTATACAGTGTTTCTATATTTATACAGCTTATATACTATGTTGAAAAATGTGACTGTACTGAGGTATAGTGTTACAGTTTCACAATAGAACAATTTATAATACCAAACAGTAGTTTGAAAAGGTGAGAAACAGAAGTTGTGGTTTTCTTAACTGGAGATATAACGGTTTTCCAAACCAAATTCCGAGCTTGAAATGGGCTGAAAATGCTTTAATGAGTGTTTTGTTGCTAGTTTTGTAACTCTGTTGGAACTATATTGTCAATGGAACATTTCTGTTAAAATTACAAGGTTGCTTATCAAATTCTTTCCCCATCTCCTGTCCACTTGGCATTTTTGGTCAATCTTAAATCCCTCCTCTCAAGCCAAATAACAGGCTATAAAATTAAGCAATGCTTCTCATTTTCCTTCTCTTTTTCTTCAATAGTTCACTACTTAATATTTTTAAACCTTAGAATTACAAGTCCAATTGTATTACCTGTTTGAATTCTTTGTCAATTGCTGTGTACAGCGCTCTCCAGCATGCTTAATCGTGGAAACCACCCATCGGTGGACACAGGCCGCCTAATGGCAAAAGGGCAGGGAAGGGAAGGAGCAAAGAGGGGATGATGCCTGCTAGCAGGTGTGTGATGGCCCGGTAGCAATGCTCACTATTATGTAGCCTCTTCTCCCTGCTCCCGTGGGAGGTGCATTTGTGCAAATCATAGCTCTAAGCACTGAGCTCAGAATTGGCAATGGTGGGCATTGTTTGTGAATCGTACTGACTTTGGAGAAAGTCACTGGGCTTAGGTGGAACTCTTCCCTTCTTTTCTGAACCTGAAGGTGTTTTGCTTGGACCTGAAGAGGCTGAGTAATCCAAGCATTATAAATATTTTAGAGAAGAATATATGCTCCTGAGAAGTAGGAGACTTTAAGGAGTTATAGGCGAAGACTCTTGGGCAGAGTGGAGTGGTTTGGCTCATACTTTTTCGAAGTCTTCCTCATTCACACCGGCTGTGGTGTCTTGCACCAAACTAAAAGCTTGACTGCCCGAAAGCAGGGTAGTTTTGTCTTCCTCATCTTTGTATCTTTAATACTTAACACGGTGATTGGCTCATGGTGGCTGCTCAGAAATGGTGTGTGAAGCTGATCTAGACTGAACTGAAGGCTGCTGTGGATTCGTGGTCTTCTAAGGTGGTGGGAGTGGTGACAAGTGCTTCTCCACCCACGTGCCATCTGGTGCTGCCTTGGTGTGGTGGCACAGTAGCTGCAGACCTTAGCAGGCTTTCATTAGAGAGCCGGTGTAGTCTCCTGAGCTTCAGTGAAGGGTATGGGCTGAGGGGCCTTTAAAAGTTAAAGGAGCTCCAGTTCTCCCAGAAGCAGCACTCTTCCCTGAGGAGGTGGTACCCTGGAGAGACACCTGGGGACTAGGTCATTCCCATCCCAAGTCTTCCAGAAGGTCTGAAATGCTCCCTTTGACTCCATAAAAGATCCCCTCACCATATTTGCTGTATGTAACACATGGACTGCTTAAGCCGAGGGATAGTTCACTTTCTACAGTTTCTTGTTTCTGATAAGGGGAAGCCTGGCCAGGACCTGCTCTTTGAGTGTGTCCAAGACGGGCAATGGCAGTGTTTTCTTGGGAGGCACATGGGTAAGAATGGGTGATGGTATTTCAAGCCAATTGCAAAGGATACATGTTTCATTATAAAAATAGGAAGCAAAATATTTCATGTCAGTGTTTCTGTCTTCAGAAAATATGAACTAAGTAGCAAATAATTGCCAGTCTTAATTTCCTGTCTTCTAATTGTTGGTTTCAAAGTCATTTTTGAACTCTTTGTTTTTCAAATAAAAACTAAAACATTTCTGGTTAATGCTGGTCATCTCCCCAAAATTTGCTTTCTGACATCAGCTTAGCTGTGCTTAATGCAATACCACTGTCATCAAAAGGACAATTGCTAGACTAAGAATTCTGCAAGTTTATGTAACTTAACTTTGTTTCCCCTTTGAACCTTGCAGGTACAACAGTGCCAGCCCACAGGGCCATCCTGGTGGCCCGTTGTGAAGTGATGGCAGCTATGTTTAATGGGAATTACATGGAAGCAAAGAGTGTTCTGATTCCAGTTTATGGAGTTTCCAAAGAGACTTTCTTGTCATTCTTAGAATATCTATACACAGACTCCTGTTGCCCAGGTGAGCAGTATAAATATTGAGTAATATCTCCTAATTCTTTATTTCCTTGTCACTCATTTTGATAAATTGCATTCTCTGAAATTTGTTTTTGTGTAAGACTTATCAGAGTTGACATCATGGGATGTGCTAATCAGGTGGAGGTGGTGTTGGGATAACAGTCAGTTTTCAGTCAGCTCAGGTGGAGGAGCAGTGGTTGGATACCTCTTTCAGGCTTTCAGACTCAGGCATAAGTCCCAGCCAGCACCAATAGTGTGGTGATTCTGTGGGCACCCTAGAAATGGAGGTGTCTGATGGTTCCCAGTGACCACTCTAATTCTATAGATTGGGACAGAGAGCTCCTTGGAGGACCATCCTTCCATAAAGAGAAGAGGGTTAGGTAGTTGCTTTTATGGCTCTAACTTCTGATTGAGGCACTTTCAAGGACTTTGGATATTCTGAGACCACCCCCCCCCCCTTAGTTATCTGTGGCCCAGAGAATGTGGGGTTTTTTTTAAGGCCTTCTTCTGACTTTTAAAGTCATATTCTCCTTAAGCTAACTTGTCCAAAAACTTTATCTAAGATGTTTAGGATGCCTAGTGGACTATAGGATTTATTTCCCTACTCACTGACTTAAGACTGTATTTGTCTAAGAACTAATCATCTTTGGCAGCTGCAGGTTGGAACAGATCTTGTAGGTTTTTTCCAGCTGTGGTGGGGGGGGGGAGTAGAGGGGAGGGGGTCCTTGGAGAAATTGCAAAATCCTTTCAAAAGGCCTAGAGCCTTGGGATGCAGGAAGCCCCTTTAATTAGTCTTCGTCCTCTGGCCACCAGATGGCTCCCACCACAAACAGGACCAGAGCAAATCTCTGGTGGTTTACTTCATTCAGGAGCCTGTGACCTTGATAACAGAACCTGGCCTAGCGAAGATAAAAAGAAAACACACATTTCAGACCATCCCTCTCTTCATATTTATTGCTTTCATTTTTAGATTTGGAAGATTTCCCAGTGTGTTATTAAAATCTCTTAAGTTTTAAACAAGTCATGAGCCCTCTAGTGAAAGGTTTAGAAGATAAAAAAAGAAAATTCCTTTTTTAAAAAGAAAAAAAAAATTTTAATGTTTGTTTATTTTTTAGAGAGAACAAGTGGAGGAGGGGCAGAGAGAGAGAGAGAGAGAGAGGGAGACACAGAATCTGAAGCAGACTCCAGGCTCTGAGGTGTCAGCCCAGAACCCGACATGGGAATCCAGCTCACAAACCTTGAGACTATGACCTGAGCCGAAGTCCAATGTTCACCCGAATGAGCCACCCAGGCGCCCCAGAAAATTCCTTTTTTTAACTGAATTAATTCTGGTCTTGCAGCGAGCTGTACAGTACTTTGGAGCCAGTTATAGTTGCTACCGTCAGTGTTAAAGACTGGCTTATCATTTTTGCTTGATAAAAAGGAAAGATCAATTCTCATCAGAATGTGTGTTATTCTTTATTTCATTATTTTAGTACTGGCAAATCTGTATATTAAATAAAAACTTGGACCCACATTTAAAATAAGAAAAGTTCATTTTGGGGCGCCTGGGTGCCTCAGTCGGTTAAGTGGCCGACTTCGGCTCAGGTCATGATCTCACGGTCCGTGAGTTCGAGCCCTGCGTCGGGCTTTGTGCTGACCACCCAGAGCCTGGAGCCTGTTTCAGATTCTGTGTCTCCCTCTCTCTCTGACCCTCCCCCGTTCATGCTCTGTCTCTCTCTGTCTCAAAAATAAATAAACGTTAAAAAAGAAAAAATTTAAAAATAAATAAAAAAAAAAAAAGAAAAGTTTGTTTCTCAATCATCCTCCCACTAGAGTAATTGAAGCTTCAAATTTTAGGTTTTCTCTTACTAATTACAAAAATGCTCAGAGAAGTGCGAATAACTATAGGACAAAGCACTTTAAAAGTCGGTAAAAGGTGTGGGGGGAAAGTGAGTCCAAATGAATAGTCAAAAAGCAGATCAGATACTAAAATGTTTGCATTGGGAAAGAAAGGTAATCTAAGTTAAGTATTGATCATACACAGTGTTCTTGTTTCCTAGCTACAAAACAATGTGAGGAATTTAAGGAGGGGTTAGAAAGAGAATTACCTGAAAAATCACTTAGAAGGAAGAGTTTAAAAAACAACAATAATAACAAGAAGTACCTAGGTGGCTCAGTTGGTTAAGTGCTGACTTCAGCTAGCATCATGGTCTCATGGTTTGTTTCCTGAGTTCAAGCCCCATGTCGGGCTCTTTGCTGACAGCTCAGGGCCTGGAGCCTGCTTTGGATTCTGTTTCCCTTTCTCTCCCTGCCACTCCCCTGTTTGTACTCTGTCTCTGTGTCTCTCTCAAAAATAAAAAAAAAAAACATTAAAAATTTTTTTTAAATAATTAATTAAAATAGCATAACCTGAGTGATTTCCAGGGGCTAAGGGAAGGGGGAAATGGGGAGTTATTGCTTAATGGGTGCGAAGTTTTGGTTTGGGAAGAAAAAGGTTCTAGAGAAGGATGGTGATGATGGTTAGATAACAATGTGGATGTACTTCAATGCCACTGAGCCGTACACTTTAAAATGGTTAATGATAAATTTTATGATATGTTTGTTTTACCACAATATAAACAAACAAACCTAGGAGTAAAGGCAAGAGAGGAAAAATTTGCAAGGATTTAGTTTAGCTAGCAGAAGGAATTACACAGTAGCCTGAGAATTGGTTATTAAGGGCAATTGTAGATTCCCCTTCTCTGAAGAATTAAAAAAAACAAACAAAAACAAAAAACGAAAAAACAATGGGGGCGCCTGGATGGCTCATTCGGTTAAGCTTCTAACTCTTGATTTCGGCTCAGATCATGATCTCACAGTTCTTGGGATAGAGCCCTGTGGGGGCTCTGCGCTGACAGTGTGAAGCCTGTTTGAGATTCTCTCTCTCCCTCTCTCTCTGCCCTTCTCCTGCCTGTGCTCTCTCTCAAAATAAATAAATAAACTTAAACAAAAAAACATCGAAAAGATTCACTCTGGAGTGTAAAGGCTTAAATTAATTTTTTTTTTTTTTTAAACGGCCTAATAGGGGTGCCTGGCTGACTCAGTGGGTGGAGAGTGGGACTCTTGATCTCAGTGTTGTGAGTTCAAGCCGTGTTGGGCATAGAGATTACTTAAAAACAAAATCTTAAAATTAAAAAAATAAATAAAATGGCATAATAGTGTATAATGCAGACTCACTCCCTCAAAGCTTTTCTGTGCATTCTATTGTGCATTGGATGATACGGTCAGCATTTTTTGTTGTTGGTGGTGGTTTGCCTGTTGTTATTTCGTTTCAGGTCATAAAAGAAATGGCTTTATTGTCCATTTTCTCTTATTTCCCTTCCCACATCAGCTGGCATTTTTCAGGCTATGTGTCTTCTGATCTGTGCTGAGATGTATCAGGTGTCCAGACTGCAGCACATCTGTGAGCTGTTCATCATCACACAGCTGCAGAGCATGCCAAGCAGGGAACTGGCATCCATGAACCTGGATATAGTTGACCTGCTCAAGAAAGCCAAGGTAATTGGCCCTATGCATCTGGTTGTTGGTTTAAAAAAAAAAATCTTCTAAAAATTATACGTAAAAAATGTTTCTGCTTATGGAGAGATTTATTAGTGTTTGTCTTAGTCTGGAAGTTTGGTGAAATGAGGGTAAAGTGCCCTCACAGCAATTTCTGTGGCTAGACAATTTTGAAGCATACGATTTTTGCACAGTCCTTTTCTAAGGAGGTCGAATTTGCTGATAGGAAATGTTTCAACTGAATGGCAGCCTCTATTAGAGTCATTTAAATATGTTGCTTTACTATGCCATATAGGCATTATAGGAAATGGAATTTACATTGCATTTCACCCAATCACATCTTAGGGTTCATGAAAGACAAATGATAGAATTGGTCTGTACACACTGATAGAGATGGTTAGGCTAAACTCATTTATTTGTTCATTCATCCATCCTTCCACTTCAGGGACATGTTTTGAAGTTCCCAGTTGTTTGTAGGAAGTATTGGTTTACTTCATTAATCTTTGCAAATGCCTTTTGTTGATCTGGCTCGTGGTATCATGAATATATTCAGTAAAAATGTTTCAGTTGACAGTCACTCCAGCACACTGTACTTTCTGGCTTCTAAGCTTAGAGCCATTTTGTTTTTAAGGACTGTATTCCTACACATTCTAGGGAACAGAGTTTACATAGTTAAGCTAATTGTGAATAACTGCAGGTACAAAGATCCTACAGTATGATCTATAAATAAACTCAGATCTATAAATAAACTCAGTCTGCCTTTTTGAAATCTCCTTCTGGAACTTGGAGATACTGTTACAGTCAGAAATCTGCTGTTTCCTCATTCCAACTCTTTTATTCCTAGGAGTAAGAAATGTATCCAGACATGTCAACCTACCCTTGGTTATTCTACCATTCTATCCCCTGTCTTATGAGATTTTTAGGGCTTACAGCAGTCATGGAATATAATGGTATATATTGAACTTACAGTGAGCTGAACCTTCTGGTCTCTTTTACAGGAGTATATCTGACCCATCTTTGGAGACTATCAGGACGTTGTAAAATATTATCTGGCATACAACATATTGGCTATCCCTATCAGTTTTGATATCCAAAATTAGAAAAATATAATCACTTTGTTTTCAGGTTGCTAAAATGGAGCCACATAATGGGGCCAAGGACAGACTCTGACAGCTAAACGCTTGCCTCCAGGTTGGGATGAATTCATTTAAGCAACATGTATATTTCTGGGTATAGATGGAATTCATTTAAAGCATCTTACTGTCTCCTTAATGATTTTGGGGTTCATTTCTTTCATAATCAAATCTCAACATTGTATGTAGTTAATTTTAAAAATAAAAACGAATTTACAAAACCGAGTAAACTCTTGCATATGGTTGGAGCTTGGGGCCGAGGCTGTTGGCTGGCCGATGAATGCACAAGTGCAGTATGCTGCGTGAGGGCAAGTCTTGCCAACACCGCAAGGGTCTCTAGCCCAGTGAGTAGACTTTGGTAGTAATTCCTATTGCAAGTAAAAGAGAACAAAACAAAAAGAAAAGAAAAAAACCCCACAACACCGAGTAACTTTGATCTTTGTAATAATCTTTACACTGAGTGTGGGATAAATGGCTACCCTCTAGATTTAGTTTAAAAATTCTCTTTTGTCCTTTTTAGTATTTTCACAACCTCAGTTCATTTCTGGTGTGTCATTTTCGTACTATTCTAAGAAGTCTGTGAGACAAAAAACATGCTCATGAGCTTCTCTTTCCTTATCTTGTAGTATCCTGTTAGTTCAAAGAACTTCTTGTATGCTTGGATGGATTTTTTAGGTGCCTCCGTCCCCCAAACACACACAAACACATGCACACATGCACATACGTATATGTTTCCTCACCAGTGTCATTGATGATTGTTTTGTCAGACATTTTTTCCATGACTGTGTGGTTTTGATTATGTAATTATCTTTACTTATTTCTCTTCAGTTTTAAAAGTGTAAGATACCAGAGGTGCCTGAGTTGCTCAGTCGGTTAAGCGTCTGACTTCAGCTCAGGCCATGATCTCACAGTTTGTGGGTTCGAGCCCCTCATCAGGCGCTGAGCTGACTGCCCAGAGTCTGGAGCCCGATTTGGATTCTGTGTCTCCCTCTCTCTGCCCTTCCCCAACTCACACTGTCTCTCTGTCTCTCAAAAATGAATAAACGTTAAAAAGAATGAAAATAAAAATAAAAGTGTAAGATACCAACTCCTTTGGAATTTTATTCTTTGTTTCTGAAGACTATTCTGTTTTCTAGGATTAAGTCTCCATTTACCAGTCTTCCTTTATTCTAGTCTATTCTATTCTGGTCCCTAACTTGGCGATTTACAAATCCAAGGTAATAGGATAATTTTCTTGCTCAGTTGTCTTTGAAGTTCCTAGTTTGAGGCTTTAGTTCACCAACCAGTTCATACTGTTGGTCAAAATTTAGTTAAACTTTGCTTCATTGTTTCTCTAATAGAAGGGGAAACTGTCTTTTAGCAGAATTAGACTTTGAGTAGCTTTCTGAATAAGCAAGGTTTCCGATCACTCTGTTATCCTCTCTGCTAGTTTTGTAGTGTATATCAGGAAAGCGTCCTTCATACCTTCCATGTGGTGGAGCAGTTTGGTGTTCTGTTACTTGGCCTTCTCTAACCTTTCTGGGTTCGTTACCATGATTCTACCTTCAGGTTAGTATCCATCAAGTTGGACTCGAAAATTCAAAAGAAGCTTCTTTCCCTAAATCAGATTAATTTCTCTGAATTGAAGTAAAGATCTCCTTAGCCCTACTCCCTTTTAAATCCTATCTAGCCAAACATTGGTGATGCCTGTGAAGTCCTGTTAACTCTCATCTTAAAGTTTTAAACTCCTTATCTTACTTACGATCTATGCATTAGTATTTGGCTGCTTTAGGCCACCAGTTTGGTTTCTGGCCTTTTCCTCGTGAGTTTCTGGGTGTTTTCTCCACCATTATTATTCTTCACAGAACTATTAAATGCTATAGCATTTGACTTATAGTATTTTTATTCTGTTATTTATTGCAGTTTAAACCTAGCACATATTTTTCCAGAAAAGTAGTTTTTACAGTGAAATGCATTCTGTCTCTGGCTAAAAGCCTACAATTGTGACATCTTAAATCTTGGTCAAAAATAAAATTCTGCATTATAACCATGTTTTTATAGCCAGCTATTCATTTCAGTGATCTTCGTTCTGTTTAAAGGCACAGCCCTTAGGTCATTTTCTGAACTTTTATTTGTGGGTTATCTTCTCTGGGTTAATCATCTGATAGTCTGCTGGCTTCTGTTAAAATAGCTGCACATTCTTATTCTGTCTCCTTGAGATCACTCACATTTGCTAAAAGATAAGGTGAATAAAAATTGTTAAAATGTGACGTGGTCATAGCTGAATTAAAGTGTCTTTCTTGTACAAAGTGTCAGAATTTGTGATTTTGTATAATGAAAATCAGAGGGACCTGTGGGTTTACATGTGAAAATATTCCCACGTTATAACTTTTTAGAAGAGCAATACTGGAGTTTCCTCCTTAAGATTTGAGATTATAAATTTTTCTTCAATTTCTCATTACTTATTGCTTATATTTTTGAGCTTCCCTTTTTTTAAATTTTTTTTTAATGTTTTTTATTTTATTTTTGAGACAGAGCATGAGCAGGGGAGGGTTAGAGAGAGAGGGAGATACAGAATCTGAAGCAGGCTCCAGGCTCTGAGCTGTCAGCACAGAGCCCGACGCGGGGCTCGAACTCACAGACGGTGAGATCATGACCTGAGCTGAAGTCGGAAGCTCAACCGACTGAGCCACCCAGGCGCCCCTGAGCTTCCCTTTTAAGAGCTATATTTAGCATAAAGGTGGGAACAACCTAAATGCCCATCAATAGATGAGTGAATAAATAAAATGTGGCATGGACATACGGTGGAATATTACTCAGCTTTAAAAAGGTATGAAATTTTAATCCGTGCTGCAACATAGATGAACCTTGAGGACATTATTCTAAGTAAAATAAACAGAGAAAGCCTAACTACTGTCTAATTCAGTGTTTATGAGGTACCTAGAATAGTCAAATTCATAGAAAATAGAGTAGTGGTTACCAGGGACTAGGGGCAGGGGTAAAAGGGGAGTTACTATTTACTGAGTACAGAGTTTCAGTTTGGGATGGTAAAAACATTCCGGAAATAGATAGTGGTGACGGTTGCAGAGTAACATGAATGCACTTAATGCCTCTGGTATCCTTAAAGAAGGTTAAAATGGTAAATTTTATGTTACGTATATTTTACTGCAGTAATAACAAACAGAACTATACTCCTGTATCAAAGCTGTCTGCCAGCAAGTTACTGTAATCTGAATTGAGTGGTTAGATGGATCTCACTGGACTGGCACAAAGGTGATGATGTCGTAGCTGTGTTGCTCCGAGTTTTCCTTCCATTAGCTGTTGAAACTCAGAGTGAGAAATATGCTGGAAATCCTGCTCACTGTTACAGTATATCCTAGTTTGAAGCAACTGTTCATACAGAACCTTCTCAGAGACATATGTACACGTTGAAACTCATACTTTAGGTTGATGACATTTCCTTCACAAACTATTTTTTGGTTTGCTCTTCAGGTGCATGGGTTCATATTTGGCCAAGTGTGTACCTTTGCTAACCAGAATCTTATCTCTGCAACCCAGACAGAAGTGCAATTGGTGAAGGCCGTGACCTTAGATTAAAAGCTTAAACCAAATCCTCAGGAACCTCAGCCAGTCTTGTTAACTCCTGGTGCAGGTGCCTCTGCTTCAGACGTTTAGCCGCTCCAGCAACTGGAGCTTGTTTTTCATTTGATTTGGTGTCTTCACTGCTATAATTTTATGATTACATGTTGGCAATTCCCCCCCTTTCTTTCTGCTCTCAGAGTAGGCGGAAACATGGACACAGTGAGCTCCCAGTGGGGTTCTCATCGCAGACTGTGCTCCCCGCCTGGTGTGCGTTCATGGTCCCTGCATGGTTTCACACTCCATTTCTCTTGCAGTTTCACCACTCCGAGTGCCTCTCAACCTGGCTGCTCCATTTCATCGCCACGAACTACCTCATCTTCAGCCAAAAGCCTGAGTTTCAGGATCTTTCAGGTAGGTTGCTAATTACTGTTTTGAAAAGAAAACTGTTTTTGTTCTTAGATTTGAGACATAACTTGTAGGAATTGTAGCTGTTAAAAAACAAAAAGTTAAAAAAAATAAGTCAGCATCATATAGTCCTCTAAATATGCGGTGCAGGGGCTCCTGGGTGGCTCAGTTGGTGAAGCATCTGACTCTTGATCTCAGCTCAGGTCTTGATCACAGGGCGGTGGGTTCAAGCCACATGTTGGGCTCTGTGCTGGGTGTAAGCCTATTTAGAAAAAACAAAAAACAAAAACACAGTGTGGTAATTGAGGACTCTCTAACTTAGAATCAGCTGGCTATATAAGTAGCTTGACCTGTGTTACACAAGAAGTTTTCTAATGATTGTTTTATAGCTCCATCCATTTTTAAATGCACCTTTTTTTCCTGAAGTAGAGAGATAAGGTGACCTCAGGTGGTATTTGGTTGTGATAAACGAGATCTTGGTTTTAATCACCTAAGTCAGAAGCAAAATTTAAATAGTACAGATTTCAAAAATTTTTCTTGTGAAAGAATTGAAACTATCATTTACTGTTTATAGCAGTTCTATTGTTCTGATATCTATATTTAAGTATATCTATATAGGAATCCATTATATTACTTGGGAATAACAGGGTTTTTTTGTTGATAAATGTTGCAAAACTTACTGAACAGAGAGTATACATAATGTGATCTGTAAGATAAATTATAAACTTTAAAACCAATCACAGTGTGAGTTTCTGAGTACTGCATAAGAAAAAAGAAAATGAGAACAGAACAGTCATCAGAGTAGACAGTTTAGATCCAATGGTTTGCTCATGTTACCTAGAATAGGCTCAAGGAATAATCAAGTTAAAAGGCAAAGGAAATTAAAGATCACCTAGTTAAGTAGTTTCAAACTCTAAACAGGGACGTGTCCTTGGAGATGCCTGAAGGTTTTCTGAAGAGGGGGCAGAGAGCTGGAAGTAGCTGAGGGAAGAGGGAAGGAAGAAGAGAAGGCTGGAATTTGTACTTCTTGGATGCCCCTGCTTTTATATCTTAGAGTTTTCCATAAAGTTTTACTTGTAAAAGATAATTTGCTGCTAACAGGTTTGAAAATCTCTGGTTTCTTTCAGCTTCTTGCACAGTATAGGAAACTAGGAAACACATAGTCTATTTTTGGCAGCTGTATTCAGTTAGGTGACAAACACTGTATACCTATTGGGAGCCTTCTTACATATAATTTAACTATTAGTGCAGTGGGGCAACATAATAAATTAAAGCAGAATATAGAGATTTACTAACCATATACTTTGTGCAAAAAAGAAACAAACCCCTTCCATTCATAAAGATAAAGTCTGCTTCTTGCTGTTAGTGGGGACATTCTTATACAGTTATTCTTTAAGAAGTTCTTTCAAAATGAAACGAGTGAACATTGTGATTTTAGAACCACCTTCATTATTCTGCCGTAGGTCCCCTTCATTTGTAAAAAAAAAAAAAAAAAAGAATAAGATTGTTTTCCACTTACTATCTTGTGTAGAAGTATGCCACACAAGGGAGTACTATTAACAACCTTAGGAGAAAGGTGCTCTATAAATCTGTTGGGTTATAAATTTTTATTTTATCACTTATACAATTGACTGTGAAGTATGTTATGACTGCCTGGCAGAGTGAGAAGCAGGACTCCAGGGTGTGCTTTAAGAAGGTAGGTGAGAAGATGAGGCAATGTCAGTGACTGTCTTATGTTCCTTGGATGGGAGTTAAGGTATCACGAATGTTCTGATTCACTGGTACCTGTTTATGTTTAGGACCTGCTGTGGTGTGTCATTGTAGGCAGTGAAAAAAGCCCCTGGTGGATAAGGGAGAATTTGCTAATCTAACTTAGTAGTCACAAACTGGAAATCTGTGGGTTGAATGTAGCTGAATATAGTCTGCCAAGTGTCTTATTTGGACCACGTGGTGTTACTTTTTTTAGTGGTCATCATGTAAAAATTGTAACAGTTTCCATTTCTGTCTTCTTTTGAAAAGTTGGAAGACCTGGTTACTCTCAGCCCCTCTTCCCACATGGCAGCAACCTGGAACTGAGCAAGTAGCTGCCCTTTTAAAGGACCGTGTCCCCTCCAGAGTATCGTAGTCACCTCTCCTCCTCCCTGTTGCCTTATACTGGACGTACTTCACAGTGTCACTTGAAGTTGGAAGGGTTCTTGTCACCATCAATTTACAGCTCCCTTAAATAATTTCCCATTTTCGGTTTCAGATATTATCAAATTATTATTGGAATTATGTGAACTGTTTTCTCTCGACTAAAAATTCTTCTTTGAGCGTGTTTAGAAATTGAAAGGTGAGGGGTGCCTGGGTGGCTCAGTTGGTTGAGCATCCAACTTTGGCTGAGGTTATGATCTCGCGGTTCATGAGTTCGAGCCCCGCGTCAGCATTGGGCTCTGTGCTGACAGCTCAGAGCCTGGACCCTGCTTCAGATTCTGTGTGTGTGTGTGTTTGTGTGCGTGCGTGTGTTTCTCTCTCTGCCCCTCCCCCACTCAACACTCTGTCTCTCTCTCCTTCAAAAGTATATAAACATTAAAAAAAAAAGAAATTGAAAGGTGAGAATAGACAAGATGTCATGTTAATCCTGGCATTGATGCAACAGAACTTAGTTAAATAGCTTTTAAATGTTAGATACATTTTATATGCTGGACTGTTTTGAAAACAAATAGCACTACGCAGGAATATGAGTTACCCTTGGCATTTATGGATTCATTATTCCCACAGTTTAATTTGGCCCAATATTGTGTTACATGTTATATACTGCAATTTTTTTTTTTTTGTCTTGTTTTGGTTTTTGTTGGCTGCCAGAGCTCACCTGTGATAACTTTTCTATTTTTTTAAATCTAAACCAAGGGAGTAGTCTTAGGTCACCTTTTCTTCCTAATGAAACTACAGCTAACTTCCTTGAGCTGCTAGATTGTTTCTTTATATCCGTGTCCTGCAGCCTGGATCAGGTCCTCATTAATCTGAATTATAATATATGAGGTCAAACAGTAGATGGAGAAGTGGGAACTGACTTAGCAGAAAGAAACCTAAGTACCCACAGAAGGGAATACTATGAGAAACAAGCTGATTCAGCCAGCAGAATACCAAGAAACCTTAGAAACCTGAGGGACCAGGTATTCAGAAAGCAGAATAAGGGTTGGGGCTGAAAGCAGTACTTAGTTGAAAGTTGATGAAGATGCTTTTGCTGCACTCCATCCCACCCAGACAGACAACTCCTTCTCCCTCATCATCCTGGAATGGGAGGTTTATTACTGGAGAAATTAAACCAAAAATGTTATAGAATCACAAACTCCAGGTATAGCTGAGAATGGGTTAAGGAGCTGGACTGAAAACTTAGGGGTCATGTGAAATTGTGCATGTTGTATATTTAGCCTCCAGGCTCCTTCTAGGATTTGTGGCAGCCAGGTGTTTGCCTGGCTCCCATACTCTGGGCATGAAATTGAAGCATCTTTCTCTGGCCTCAGAGAAAAAAATATACAGGTGCATTCATTTGGGAATTCTTTCAGTGAACCCAACAAGTATCTGCTCAGTTATTCTACCAGTCAGTAAGTCCTACCCATGACCACAAGATATCCAAATAGCTTTCTAGTGTCTCACTCTTAAATGTAAGGAGATAACCAGGGATCTGCAATTACTTGAGGCAGTGTCCAACATGGAAGACAGATACCAAAACCAAAATAAAATTAATAAACACACAAGAGAAAGAATTTAGAGGCACAAAAAATAGGGAAAAAAACTTTAAAAATTGTAAATTAATATCTTGAAAGAATAAGAGATATAAATCCATAAAGCAGGATAGTTTTGAAAAAAAAACAATAGTTAATAGAGTTTTAGTTTTGCAAGATGAAAAGAGTTCTGGAGATTGGTTGCACAACAATGTGAATGTGCTTAACTATATACCTAAAAATCGTTAAGATAATAGATTTTATGCTGTGTTTTACCATAATTTTAAAACAATACAGGAACAAGAAATAGTTCTTGGAAATTACAAATATGATAGTAAAAACAAAGCAAAAAACCCTAAGTAAATAATGGAGTTGAAACAACTACATAAGAGTTGAAAAATAAAGATAAGGGCATCTCATAAAAAGGAAGACAAACAGCTAAAGAGACAAGAGAGAAAGATTTTTTAAAAACTGGGGGCTCAGTCTAGGAGATGAAGTATCTGAGTAATAGAAGTTAATACAGAATAAAATTGGAGAGAGGAAATTAGCAAAGAAGTAATACACGAAGTTTTCCTAGTACCAAAGGACCCAAGTCTTCAGATTGAAAGGATCTACTAAGTGCTCAGCTTTATGAATGAACAAGGTCCATCACTGGGACGTGCAAGAACACTGACTACAAATAGAAAAATCTAAAAGTTTTAAAAGAACACAGATCACTTGCCAAGAACTATGAATCTTAATGGTAACAGAGTTTTCAATAACTTTGGAAACTAGAATGCAGTGGAATTCTGTCTTCGACGTCTTGAGGGAAGTTTTCAACCTAGAATTTGGTACCAAACCAAATTACAATTGTATGTAAAGAGGATAAAGATGTTTCATCACAAGCATGGTCTCAAAAGTACTTCATATGTACCCCCTTTTTCAGGGAGCTAATAAAGGTTGTGCTTCACTAAAACTAGAAAAGAAACTGAGTGAAGGACCTAGAGTCTACAAGTGGAGGGATCCAACACAAAAGAAGGAAGCAGGCCTAGAAAGCAAGAGGGTACAGGGCTCTGAGGAAGGGACGTCTCCAGGGCCATGACAAGACCGGCAGCTGCTACCAGAGTAGTTAGATTATCCGGTGACTGTGGTTGGGTGGAGAATGGAATTGAGAGGATGTTAAACAGTTTGGAAGAATAAGTCAGCTATAAAGAAAACTAATTAAATGAAAAGCAAGTCTGTTGTCATCTCCAAGAAAAATAAGTCTTATTTGGGAGAAAAACAAAAAGAACATAAATACTACTTGATAAAGAAGTGGGCAAGATGTATATTATCGTAAATTATGTAATATAAATCCTGATGACTGATTTAACCAAAATTATGTTAAACAATTTTGGAAGCATTGAGTGAAGGGCCGAGGATACAGAGCAGAGCTTGGATCCCATCTGTTAAATAAGGAATCAAGAGTTAATATCTAAACTTGATCCAAAATAAAATATTTGCAATTAACATTGTTTTTTCTAAAAATTTTAGTGGAAGAACGCAGTTTTGTTGAAAAGCACAGATGGCCATCGAATATGTACTTGAAGCAGCTTGCGGAATACAGGAAGTATATTCACTCCCGGAAGTGTCGTTGCTTAGTAATGTAACCCAGAGCTTTTATATACGTACACTTTTTATTATTATTATTATTATTGTTATTATTATTATTATTATTATTATTATTATGAAGAATGGGATACCTCTGTGTTCCAGTAAAATTCTGTGACTGAAACCAATATGGGCGTTAAAAAGAATTACCATACAGCTTAATGTGTTTGTTAGTCCTCTGGAAAACTAACAAACCAAACAAACAAACAAACAAACAAAAAACTACTATTGTGATCTTAAAAGGGAACAAAATATACCATAGGCTAAAACTAAGGCGTCACCATCCTAATATATAAAGTTGTTATACAGCTATTTTTTCCCTTTAAGATGCCCTGTTGCTTTAGTGATACTAGTACCCCTCCCAGTTAAGAAATGTTTAAATTAAGAAAAAAAATCATGTAGGATTAATTTTAAAATTTCATCATGTCTGATTAATTGCTCTATTAAAATAATGGGCATTTTAAAGACCCGGTATGACTATTTCAATAATGAAAAAATCTAAGGTAGAGCTGATCAGTCTGAAATTTTAAGGAATAGAAATTTGCATGGAATTTTGAAAGTGAAATGCCACGTGGATTCAAATCAGTGACAATGTTTAAACCATCATGAAAAAAAATTATTTTTTTATGTGGACAACCCAACTGTGCCACCTTGTCTCTTCTCTGGATTCTGACTGGGCAGGAGATCTAAACAGAGCTGGCTTTAAGGCCATGTAATGTGTGTTAACACAGGGGCCCATGCTTGGTTCAATGCTCTGCCATTGCCATCTTGGTATTCTTCATAATATTTAAAGAAAGGCCCTGCATTTTCACTTTGTACTGGGGCCCCCAAATTATGTGTATCTCTGGCAGGATATGTACTGTATTTCATCGCTCAAACATCATTCTCTCTGAAAGCAAAAAAGAGTCATTGACATCAAGGGAAGAGAAGGAGGCATGCTGGAAGGAAGAAATCACATGGGGTTTCCCATCCTTGGGGAAGTCTCTCCTGCCTCTGCTGCCACCTCCTCAGGCAAGGGAGATGTGCCTTGTGGTGTCTCAGCATTAGAACACTCACAGCTCTGGTTCCATAACAGGTGAACAAATGCTTTCTTGATCATTGTGAGACCAGGATGTTAATAAAAGTGTCCAGTGTGACTTTAATGCATCATTTATAAAGATGTTCATAGGAAGAGATGCTTTCTGGAGAATTTGTAAGCAAAGGCTCAAGAGTTTTTTGTTTAGTAACTTACTAAGCTTAGGATGTCAGCAGCTTGAATTGTTTGAATTCTGAGGACCGCAAGGTTATTTAATGAGGAGTAGCATGAATTTTGACCTTCAAGATAACCCAGTAAGTTAAAAGAAAGGATATAAATCAGAGACTCATTACATGTAGAGAAAATGGTACTAGGATAGAATTATAGTGTCTCTTGTATCAAATGTCAACAGAAATAATTACATTAGAAGCTCACAAGCCGAGCGATGGAAGATCAGATTACTATTGATTGTTAACATCATTTTCATTTGTAATTCAGTATTGGGATATAATTTTCTTTTAATTTCTAAGGACTTTCGAGGACACCTCTAATTTTTCCAGCTATTCAAAGGTTTAATTAAATGGTTTTATACCATAGTATTAGACAAAGTACTATATAGTTAGTCCTTGGATGTATATCAGCACTGTTAGAGTAAGACAGTAAAAATGCCCTATATATATTTTTAATTAGATTGTATTGATGAAGGTTACTGGAATGCATTTTATGTTTTTTGTATGTTAATCACTTGGGTTCATCAACTATTGGCAAATCCCACTTGACAAGGATAAGCATTGTAAAGAATAAATACTACAGTAGATTTCTAGAAATTCATCATATTTAAGGTCTTTTAAAACACAATAGTCTTATGTTCTTCCTAAGCGTAGTCTTACCCTGTGTGAATTACAGCACTTAATGTTCTAAATCAGTAACTTTCAATCTAGGAAATTGAAAAAATATTAAGTTCTAAAGCAAAAGAAAGTATTTCTTGAAAATACTTGTAAATCTAACATTTACCTAGACCATAGATACTATTTTAGGTTGTTTGACCTGAGTGGAAGTTAGGTTTGGAAGCTGTTGCTCTGTTAGTGTTGAGCATGTAGTTTTTATTATGAAAGTGCTTTACCACCTGTGTGAGTGACTGAGACACACTGATGTCATGGCTCTTCAGAACTAGTCAGAACAGTAATCAAATTAGTTTTTAAACCTAGACTCTTCAATACCTTTGAATTAACTCAATTTAAAATAACAGGAAATTTAAAAATATTTATCAACTATCTTGGAGAAATGAGTGCTCTTTTTGAATTTTTTTTTAAATTGAAAGATTATTTCTAGATGGATGTATGCTTTGTGCACATCTCTGCTTCAGTATATTTACCAATCATTTTAATTAGAGAAGATACTGTGTGGTAGAACTAAGGCCTTTTCTTTATGGGCCAAGTTTTCACCTTATATAACCCTTTGTATACTTCTGACCACTCTCTGTTCATATTATAAGAGAGTAGGCTTGTAAAATAGACATTTCAGTAACATAACTGAAATTCACCCTGTCCAAGCCAGCATGGTGGCTTCATATTGGACAGTAACAGAAAACTGAAGAATTGGATAAATTTAACTTCTAAGACAGCTGAACTTTTCAATTGTAATTTTAAAAACTACACTACACTGACATAGTTAATTAGAAAAAAATTTTCCTCAAGAGTACTTTATTTTATTTAAAGCATCTGTTTAATTCAATCTTTAATAATTTTGCTAAGAAGGGTATGTGTGTATTTTAATATAGCCTGACCTGGATTTATATGTTTTTAGTTTTAGTATTTAACATTTTGTAACAAATAAACTTTTTTTAAAACAAGTTTAACATAGCGTCCTGCAATTATTTTACCTTGGATGTTGAAATGCTGAAATAAATTTGGGAATACTGCCTGTGTTTCTCACGCATAATTATGTTTCACAGATAATTTCCATTACATAGAAGATACTTAGAATATTGCTGATGTTGCTGATGCCTATGATGAGATAAAGAAATTTATATTTCCCTTTAACAGCTGCTACTGGCATTTCTCTTACCAAAATAACTGCCTTTATTTAGAAAAATGCTTTGATAATTATTTAGCATAGAAGTAAGCCCTGTGGCTTGAGTGTTGGCTGAGGCCATGACTTTTGAGAAATATGAAGCCGTTCTGCATAATATAGGGTTAAGAAATTGGAACTTTCCAACAAAATGAAAAGGCAAGCCACTGAATGGGAGAAAATATTTGCAAATCATTTATCTTATGAGTTAATATCTAAAATATGTAAAGAACTCCTATGTCTCAATAGCAACAAAACAAAATAAAACAATGTGATTGAAAAATGGGCAGAGAATCTAAATAGAGATTTTTTTTTCCAAAGAAGACATAGAGATGGTCAACAGGAACATGATAAGATGCTCAGCATCACTCATCATCAGAGAAATGCAAACAAAACCACAATGAAGTATCACCTCACACCTGTCAGAATGACTATTATCAAAAAGATGAGATAACTAATATTGGTTAGGATGTGGAGAAAAGGTAACCCTCATGTGGTGCTGGTGGGAATGTAGATTGGTGCTGCCACTGTGGAAAACAGTGTAGAGGTTCCTAAAAAAATTAAAAATAGAACTACCATATGATGTTGCAGTTCCACATTTGGGTATTTATCTGAAAGAAAAGAAGGAAAATAGCAACTTGAAAAGATATCTGTACCTCCATGTTCACTGCAGCATTATTTACAACAGCCAAGACATGGAAACAACCTAAGTGTCAGTGAATGAATGGATAAAGAAAATAATGTTGTATATACACAGTGGAATATTATTCAGCCATAAAAAGTATGAAATCTTGCCATTTGTGACAATATGGATAGACCTTAAGGGCATTACATTAATCGAAACAAGTCGGACTGAGAAGGACAAATATGACGCGATCTCACTTATATGTTGAATCTTAACGACAGAAGCCACCAAGCTCGTAGATACAGATAACAGACTGGTGTTTACCAGAGGTGGAGGTTGGGGACTGGGGATGGGTGAAATGGGTAAAGGGAAGCCCAAAGATATAAACTTCTAGTTATAACATGTCATCATCAGATGTAATGCACAGGATGGTGGCTAGTTAATACTGTATTCTCTGTTTGAAAGTTACTAAGAGAATAGATCTTAAAAGGTCTCATCATAAGAAAAAAAATTACGACTATGTGGTGATGCATGGTAACTAGACTTACTGTGGTGATCATTTCATAATGTATACAAATATTGAATCGTTATTTGTATACCTGACACTAACAGGATGTTACATGTCAGCTATATCTCAATTTAAAAAAGAAAAAGATGGGAATGCAAGCTGGTTCAGCCACTCTGGAAAACGGTATGGAGGGTCCTCAAAAAAACTAAAAATAGAACTACCCTATGACCCAGCAGTTGCACTACTAGGCATTTATCCAAGGGATACAGGTGTGATGTTTCGAAGGGACACATGCACCCCCATGTTGATAGCAGCACTATCAACAATAACCAAAGTATGGAAAGAGCCCAAATGTCCATTGATGGATGAATGGATAAAGAAGTATACACACACACACACACACACACACACACACACACACAATGGAGTATTACTCAGCAATTCAAAAGAATGAAGTCTTGCCATTTGCAACTACGTGGATGGAACTGGAGGGTATTATGCTAAGTGCAATTAGTCAGAGAAAGACAAAAATCATATAACTTCACTCATATGAGGACTAAGAGACAAAACAGATGAACATAAGGGAAGGGAAACAAAAATAATATAAAAACAGGGAGGGGGACAAAACAGAAGAGACTCATAAATATGGAGAACAAACTGAGGGTTACTGGAGGGGTTGTGGGGGAGGATGGGCCAAATGGGTAAGGGGCATTAAGGAATCTCCTGAAATCATTGTTGCACTATATGCTAATTTCAATGTAAATTTAAAAAAAATGAAAAAGAAAAAGAGCGTGGAACTTTTCAGGGCTGAGGAGGTCAGATAGGAGGAGGAGAAAGATGAGGCAATCATAACATGAAAATGGAGTGTGCATTATATAATACAGTCCCTCCCCAGGTTACTGAATTGCCAGTAAAGTCTAAACAAATAAAGGCTTCTACAATTACCCTGGAATTATGGTCCTACCACAAACCTGACCTGGCAACACTCTCTTCCAGAGGACCCCTACTGCCTATAGAATAACCTCCACAGTTTTTACTGCCATCATGGCCTTTCATAACCAGCCCCATTGTCCTGCCTGGACACGTGGAATCCATCCACATCACCTGTGTACTTACACAGCTCATACTCTTCTCATGGCTTGGATTGGGTTGCCATTCCCTATTGTGCAGACTTCTGCAGGTCCTGTAAAACCCCACTTACACATCATATCTCTTTTGCTTTCTAGGACTTGAGAATTGCTTCTGCATGTGAGTAAGAAGTAATTACTTCTACATGTGTCTTTCCATAGCTCTTTACTCATACCTTTTTTATGGCACTTGTTGCATTTTAGATATTAATATATTGGTGGTTTAAACTTGGCTATAACTTAAGAACAAGGACCATGTCTTGATTTATCTTTGTGACCCCTTCCCAAACCCTCCAACAAGCATGGGACTGACATAGACTCTATATAATAAATGGCCCTTGAGAAGGCAAAATTGCTTCTGTTGGAACAATAATCAAAAACTTGTTAATGCAAGTGAGTAGTACCCTCACACTTGAGGCTTTGTTTGTCCTGTGTCAGGAGTAGGCAGAGTCAGCTGGCATGTGGGACTTGGAGTGACCATGGTGGTTGACTCTCTGGGGACTTGATGAACAAAATGGAAGAGAGAGACGTACTGGACCATTGAGGGGGATGCAGAACATATACACAATGGTCCTGCCTGGGAGTTGCCATTGGAGGTCAGCAGAAAGAGCTGAGGGGGGAACAGAAGAGTTTCTGTTGTGAATAACAGAGGGGGAGCAGCTCCCAGTGTTGCGCATGTTTGTATGCAAATGATCTTATAACTGCATGTAAGTGATTTTCCTGGCATGTGAAGCTGTGTTCTCAAACTCTTGGTTGCCCTGCTTAACTGTCAGAGCTTGATGTTCTTAAAGGATGAGCTTAGCCCCTCATCTATTTCTTCATGCCTGTCTTGTTTTTGTTCCCAAGAATGGGTGTTCTGATATCTTAATTCCTTTTCCTCTAGTAACCACATCACCATTAGAACACTTTTCTTTAAATACTTACAACTTCTGTGATTACAGAGTTGCCATGGTTTAGTCTCTGATGTCCCATGTTCAAGTAGAACATTTCAACAGCCAAGAGTTTTTAAAAAGTTTCTCATTCTTTTTGTTTTTTAGTGTTAACTTTTTCTGATAGGTAATATGTCTGTGGGGCTGAAAGTTCAAAACAACATAAAGAGTATACTTTGGGAAAAGAGGCCTTGCTCCCATCTCTTTCCATTTGCCCTATTTCCCACATTCCCCATAGGTAATCATTTACATTAGTTTCTTAGGTGTCATTACAGTGTTTACTTATGTGAATATGAGCAATGAAAATGTACATTCTCATTTTCCTCCTGTGGTAGACAGAATAATGCCCCCCTGCCTCCAAAATATCCACATTCTTATCCCTAGAACCTGGGAATGTTACTTTCCACAGCAAAAGGATTTTGCAGGTATGATTAAAGATCTTGAGATGGAAAGATCTCAATAATCCATCCCATTATCCTGAATGGGTCCCTTATAACCTCAAGTGCCCTTATGAGAGGGAGGCAGTACAGTAAGAGTTACAACAGGAGGCAAGGTAGGGAGGAAGGATTTGAAGATGAAGGGGTCACGTGCCAAGGAAGAAGGGTAGTCGCTAGAAGCTGAAAAAGTCAAGGAAATGGATTCTCCCCTGAGCCTTCAGAGGGCAACAGCCCTGCTGACAACTTCAGCCCCGTCAGACTGATTTTGGACTTCTGACCTCCAGAACTATAAGAAAATAAATTTGTGTCACTTTATGCCACTAAGTTTGTGCTCATTTGTTACAGCAGCAGTAGGAAACTAATATACCCTTTTCCTTTATACAAAGGTGTCATGAATTACATCCTTTGTTCTCAAAACCATTTAAGGAGGGGGTTGAGTAGAGTCCAGTACCTTTAATTCAGTAGTTCATTAAACCAGTTGTTCTCAAACTGTAGCAGTTACCAGAATTACCTGAAGGGCTTTTAAAAGCAAAATGCTAGGCCTCAGCCCCAAAGTTCTGACTTTGCTGGTCTTGGTTGGGGCCTGAGAATTTCCATCTGAAACAAGTTCCTAGGTGATGCTGATACTGCTGGTCCACAGAACATGCTTTGAGAACCCATTAAACAATTCATTTCTCTTGGATCTGAAGCACCTGACTACTTGAGAGCCTATCCCCTCCCCTTCCTTTTTCAGTTTGAACGTTGACCTCTAGACCCAAGTCCCTCCTCTGTCTCCTTGATAGTTTTTCTAGCTCTTTCACCATTTCTTCATTTTCTGTTTTTGCTTCACAAGAGTTTGTCCAAAAGCCAACAGTTTCCCCCTAAGCCTCGGCCTATGGGGCAGCCAGGCAGAGCAGAGACTCCTAGGACTATTTCTGCTTAGTGTGGGCAGGAGAGTTTGAGGGTGGTGAGTCAGGGGAGGGAGGCTGGACTCAGACACTCAGGGTCACCCACTAAGCCTCCTGCAGGCCTCATTTCACACGACTGTTGGCCTTCCAGTCTCCTCTTGAGCTTGAGGTTTCCCTGGGCTGATGCTGTGTGCTGGACCTTTGACTCTCTTGCCCAAGAGGTGATGCAGGGCTCTGACTTCTCAATGAATTAAAGTAAAATTAACTTTCAGAAAGCCTTAGACAGTCTGTATGTGTACTCTTGCGAGAGTTTAAGTAGGAAATGTGAGTCCCTAGATCTATTTTGTTTACAATGACAGATTTTGCTAGTCTCACAGTATGCATTTTTTCCTGAAAATTACCTACCTTTTTGTTATCTTCTGATTAAAAAAAAAAAAATTCAGTTGTCCTGTAAGAATTGGAAACAGCATTAGAGCATAATCACAAATAATCTACTTTAAACTGAAGGTCCTAGAAGGACAAAGTTTGGTTAAACCAGTTTTATGGGCCTCAGGAATTTTTACCACAGGTGGCAGGGAGTTACTGAGTAACCAACTGTCCCCTTCACATGGGCTTACTTTGGACTTCATGCTTTTCCCTTCCTCCTCCTGATTGGAAGTCTTATTTTTACTTTTACTTTAATAAGTTTAAAGCTGGATAAAAATAACCAGTTTTCTCAGTTTCAGTTTTCATAAAATTTATAGCATTTTTTAAAAATGTGTATTCATTTTGAGGGAGAGAGAGAGAGAGAGAATGAATGGTGGAGGGACAGAGAGAGAAAAAGAGAGAGAACCCCAAGCCATTCTCAGAGATGTCAGTGCAGAGCCCCACGTGGGGCTGTATGCCACAAGTTAGAGATCATGACCTTAGCCAATATCGAGTCGGACGTTTAACCAACTGAGCCACCCTGGTGCCCCAGGAGCTATACAGCTTTGATGAACATTCTTTTACTGAACTATACAAGTGAAGTGGATGAATTACATGGCCTATAATATATGCCTGAATAAAGTCATATAAATAAAAAACAAGAAAGGAAGGAAGAAAGGTAGAAAGAAAGGCAGAAAAGAAGTTGGGAATGGAGAGAGGGGAGGAAGAAGGAAGGAAGGAAAGAAAATAAAACATGAGTAGCTAGAAAAATGTTTTCCAACTGGTTCAGTAACCACTGTAAACCTGTGACATGAGTTCAGTGAAGAGCAGCAAAACTGGATAAAAACAGAAAAATTTTGTTTCTGGAGAAATGATTTGCATGCCCCTAGTGAAGTTATTAACCCTCCCTTCCATGTCATACCTGTAACACAGCCTTGTGACCAGGGGATTTTACATTCCATGAAGAAAAAGCATAAACACCTGTGTGTGTGTGTGTGTGTGTGTGTGTGTGTGTGTGTGTGTGTGTTTGGTAGTGGCATGCTTGCTGCAGTTAACAGAAATCTGAAAGATTTCAGTCTTAACAATGCCATTTATACAGTTGCTAATGCCTAAGACTGTGTTGATAAATCAGCTATCATAGGGTCTAACAACTCTTGGCACAGACTGAGTTACAATGATGCTTGAATTGCTCTAGCAGATGAGGATTTTGATGGACTTTGTTTCACTATTGAGAACTTCAGGATTTACGCCATTTATCCGTTAAGGCGTAAATAGGTTAGAGGACACTAACATGGAAGATATCATTGACGTGATGTACCAGTTGAGCATCCTTTACGTGCAATGCACAGAAAAGCACATGAGAATTGGCAAAATCAGGGGAGGGAAGTGAAAGGGTAATAAATCAGCATTCTCAATGCTTGTGACTTAAATTCTGAGAGGTGCTTCTTGAGGAAAGGACTGCTGGTTAAAAGCTTTGAGAAGTAATGAGTACTTTATTATTACTTTGGAAATTCAAAATGTACATTGGTATATTAAAGGCTCTGACAAGTTCTGAGGTAAACTGCCAGGCCTCAAGGGCTGGCAGAGTCTGTATGGGTGTCTGTATGGGTGTCTCTTGGAGAGATTTGATAGCGTGAGAGCCTTTCTTTCCATGTTATTGCCACTGCTCTGCTGCTAATGCCCAGGACAAATCAAACTTCCACATCTAACACATCACAGATGCTGATCTAGTACATCTGGATGGTCCAGGGTGTCAGACTGGGTTTAGAGTGTGGTTGAGCCCACCTACTTAGGACCCTAAGTGACCTACCCCATATCCTCCAAGCTGGAGATGCCTTTCAGGGAGGCTGTTTCCCTCCCATTTATCCTTTGTTGTCCCCTTCCTATAGCTTGGCAAAGGGAGAGACGTTGTAAGTTTGTATGTAGGTAGGATTTGGTGAGGCTAAGAGCATATTTTTTTTTTAAATACACTTTATTTTTTAGAGCAGTTTTAGGTTCACAGTAAAATTGAGCAGAAGGTACAGAGATTTCCCATATACTCCTGCTTTCACACATAGACAACCTTCCCCATTATCAATATCCCTCACCAGAGTGGTGCATTTGTTACAGTTGATGAACCTACATTGATATGTTATAGTCACGCAAAGTCCATAGTTTATATTAGGGCTCACTCTTGGTATTGTACTTGCTGTGGGTTGGTACAAATATAATATGCATCCATTATTATAGTATCATACAGAATCGTTTCACTGCTCTAAAAGTCCTCTTCACTTTGCCTATTCATCCCTCTTTTGCAACCCCTGGCAACTACTGGTATTTTTACTGCCTCATAGTTTTGCCTTTTCCAGAATGTCATATATTTGGAATCCTATAGTATGTAGCCTTTTCATATTGGCTTCTTTTCCTTAGTATTATGCTTCTAAAGTTCCTCTGTATTTTCATGACTTGATAGCTCATTTCTTTTTAGCAATGAGTAATATTCCATTGTCTATATATACCACAGTTTAGTTTCACTACCACCTACTGAAGGACATCTTGATTGCTTTCAAATTTTGGCAGTTATGAATAAAGCTTCCATAAACATTCATGTGCAGGTTTTGTGTGGACATCAGTTTTCAACTTCTTTGGGTAAATACCAAGGAGTGCAATTACTGGATTATATGTTACAAGTATATTTAGTTTTGTCAGATGCCACCAAACTGTCTTCCAAAGTGACTAGGCCATTTTGCATTCCCACCAGCAACGAATGAGGGTTCTTGCTCCATATCCTTACCTGCATTTGTTGGTATCAGCTTTCTGGATTTGGGCCATTCTAATGGGTGTGTAGTTGTATCTAATTTTAATTTGTATTGTCCTGATCACAGATGATGTGAAGCATCATTTCATATGCATATTTCCCATTTGTATATTTTCTTTGGTGAGGTATTTGTTAAGTTCTTTGGAACATTTAAAAATCAGATTGTTTTCTGAACATTGAGTTTTAAGAGTTCTTTATATATTTTGGGTAACAATCTTTTATCAGATACATTGTTTGCTAATATTTTCTCCCAATCTGTGGCTTGCTTTTTCATTCTTTTGACAGGGTCTTTCACAGAACAGAATTTTTAATTTTAATTAAGTCCTGCTTATCACTTTTTCCCCTATAGGTTGTGCCTTTGGTGTTGTATCTGAAGTCATCTCCTCCCATCACAAAGATGAAAAGATAAAAAAATAAAAAGTCATACCCAAACCCAGGGTCATCTAGTTTTCTACCATGTTATCTTCTAGGAGTTTTGTAATTTTGTATTTTGCATCTAGGCCTGTGAGCCATTCTGAGTTAAGTTTTGTGAGGATTACAAAGTTTGTGTTGAGATTCTTTGTTTTGCATGTGCAAAACAAGGTCCAGTTGTCCCATAACCATCTGCTTAAAAGGCAGTTTTTGTTCCATTTCATTGCCTTTGCTCCTTTGTCAAAAATCAGTTGTCTACATTTATGTGGGTCAATTTCTGGGCTGTCTGTTGTGTTCCATTAATCTATTTGTCTATTCTTTTAACAATACCATCTTGATTACTATTGCTTTGTAAGTAAGCCTTGAAGTCAAATGGTGTCAGTCCTCCAGCTTTGTTCTTCAATATTGTATTCAGTATTCTGAATCTTTTGCCTCTCTGCATAAACTTTTAGAATGAGTTTGTTGATATCCAAGAAGAAATTTGCTGGGATTTTGACTGGATTGCATTGAATCCATATATGAAGTTGGGAAGAAATGACACCTTGACAATATTGAATCTTTCTATCCATGAACATAGAATATCTCTCCATTTGTTTAGTTCTTCTTGTTTTTTTTTTTAATCAGACTTTTATAGTTTTCCTCATGTAGATTTTTACATATTTTGTTACACAAATACATAAGTATTTTTTGAGGGGTGCCAATATAAATGGTATTGTGTTTTTAATTTTAAATTCCTTTTGTTCATCGCTGGTATATAGGAAAGTGATTGACTTTTGTATATTAATCTTGTATCCTGCAAATTTGCTATAATTGCTTATTAATTTCAGGAGTTTTTGGGTCTCCCAATGTGTATACTTTCAATTTCTTTTCATGTCTTATTGAATTTCTAGGAAGATGTTGAAAAGGAGTAGTGAGAGGGGACATCCTTGTCTTGTATTTGATCTTAGTGGGAAAGTTTCAAGTTTGTCACCATTAAGTATGATGTTAGCTGTGGGCTTTTTGTGCATATACTTTATCAAGTTGAGGAGGTTCCCCTGTATCCTTAGTTTACTGAGAGTTTTTATCATGAGTTGATGCTGGATTTTGCCAGATGCTTTTAATGAATTTATTGATATGATCATGTGATTTCTCTTTTAGCCTGTAAATGTGATTGATTACGTTAATTGACTTTCAGATGTTGAATCAGCCTTGCATACCTGAGATAGATAAATCCACTTGGTCAAAGTATATAATTCTTTTTATGCACTGTTGGACTTGATTTGCCAATAATTTTTTGAGGACTTTTGCATTTGTGTTCATGAATGATATTGACCTGTAGTTTTCTTATGATGTATTTGTTGTTATTAGGGTAATTCTGGCCTCCTAGAATGAGTTAGGAAGTATATTCCCTCAGTTTTTATGCTCAAAGAGATTGTAGAAACTTGTTTGGTAGAATTCACCAGTGAGCCCATGTGGGCCTGATGCTTTCTGTTTTGAAGGTTATTAATTATTGATTCAGTTTCTGAAACAGATATAGGCCTATTCAGATTGTCCATTTCTTCTTGTGTCAGTTTTGGCAAATTGTGTCTTTTAAGGAATTGGCCCATTTCATCTGGATTATCAAAGGTGCAGGCATAGAGTTGCTCATAGCATTCATTTATGGGCTCTGTAGTAATGTACTGTCTTTCATTTCTGATATTAGTAATTTGTGTCCTCTCTTTTTCATGGGCAGATTGGCTAGAGGCTTACTGATTTTACAAATCTTTCACAGAACAGACTTTTGATTTTGTTGATTTTCTCTATTGATTTTATTTTCAGTGTCATTGATTTCTGCTCTTATTTGTATTGTTCTTACCTTCTGCTTTATTTGGCTTTAATTTCCTCATCTTTTCTAGTTTCCTAAGATAGAAGCTTAGATGATGGGTTTTAGATCTTTGTCTCTTTATATGTATATATGTGTATATATATATACACATATGTATATACGTGTATGTATATACATGTATATATATACATATATATTCAATGCTATAAATTTGCCTCTAAATACCATTTTTGCTGCATCCCACAAGTTTTGATGAATCATTTTTCTTTTTTATTTTTATATATGTCAAAAATATTTTAAGTTTCTCTTGAGATTTCTCCTTTGAATGATGTGTTATTGGGAAGTGTGTTGTTTAATCCCCATGTATTTTGAAATGATCTAGGTATCTTTATTTTATTGGTTTCTTTTTTTTTTAATGTTTATTTATTTTGAGGGAAAGAGAGAGTGTGAGCAGGAGAGGGGCAGAGAGAGAGGGAGACACAGAATCTGAAGCAGGCTCTAGGCCCTGAGGTGCCAGCACAGAGCCCAACTTGGGGCTCAGACTCATGAACCGTGAGATCATTATCAGAGCCAAAGTTGGACACTCAACTGACTAAACCACCCAGGTACCCCTCTGTTATTGATTTCTAATTTAATTCCACTTTGGTATGAGAGCAGATATTTTATGATTTCTATTCTTTTAAGTTTGTTAAAGTGTGTTTTATGGTTTATCTTCATGAATGCTTCACGTAAACTTGAGAAGAATATGTATTCTGCTGTTTTGAATGTAGTCGATAGATGTTGATTATATCCAGTTGCTTGAATGTGATTTGAGTTAAACTATGTCCTTACTGACTTTTTGCCAACTGGATCTATTTCTGATAGAGGGGTATTGAATTCTTAAATTATAGTAGTAGATTTATTGGGGTGTCTGCATGGTTCAGTTGGTTAAGTGTCTGACTCTTGATTTTGGCTCAGGTCATGATCTTATGGTTATGAGACTGAACCCCAAATTGGGCTCAGCACAGAGCGTGGAGCCTGCTTGAAATTCTCTCTCTCTCCCTCTCTCTCTGCTGCTCTCCCACTCGTGCTCTCCCTCTCTATCAAAATAAATACACTTAAAAAAATAATGGTAGCTTTATCTAATTGTTGTTCTATCTATCTATATGTTAAAGACTGTTGTGTCTTCTTGGAGAATTGACCCCTTATACTTATGTAATGCCCTTTTTTATCCTTGGTAACTTTCTTGTCTTTGAAGTCTGCTCTGCCTAAAATTAGTATAGCTTTTATCTGTTTTCTTTTGATTAGTGTTAGCATGACATATCTTTCTCCATCCATTTAGTTTTAATGTATGTATCTTTACATTTTAAATATATGCCTTATTTTTTGATCCACTTTGACAATGTCTTTAAATCAGTGCATTTTGACCATCGACATTCAAAGTGATTACTGGTATACTTGGATTTGTTACTACTTTTTATTTTTTGCCCAGTTCTTTGTTACTATTTTTTTGTCTTCCATTCTTTTTCTGTTGTTTTTTTGTTTGTTTGTTGTAGTTTTAATTGAGCATTTTATAAGATTTAGTTTTTTCTCCTTTCATAGCATATCAATTTTTTTTCTTACCTTTTCTAGTGGTTGTGTTAGAGTTTGAGTATGCATTTCACAACTAATCCAAATCCACTTTCAAAGAACACTGTATTGCTTCACACATAAGTAACAAACAAATCCTCATTCTCTCTTCCCTCCCTTGTATCATTGCTGTCACTTGTTTCACTTACACATAAGCCTACATATGTCCATATACTATATACCTAAGCACATGCAATCAAATACATTGTTGCTATTTTAATTTTGGATAAATTGCTATCTCTTGGTTCAGTTATGAATACTGGCAACAAATTCCTTCCATTTTTGTGTGTCTGAGGAAATCTTTATTTCTCTTTCACTTTTGAAAGGTAACTTTACAGGGCATAGAATTCTAACTTGGTGGGATTTTTCTCTCAACATTTTAAGTATTTCAGCCTACTGCTTGCATGGGTTATGAAAAGAAGTCAGATGTAATTTTTATGTTTGTTCTTCTATAGGTTAGATATTTTTTTCCTCTGCCTTCTTACAGGGTTTTCTCTTTATCTTATATTTCTGTAGTTCGAAATTATATGCCTAGAGACAGTTTTTTGGCATTTACCTTGCTTGATGTTCTCTGAGCTTCCTGGATCTGTGGCTTGGTGTCTGATATTAATTTTGGGAAATTCTTAGTCCTTATTGTTTCCAGTATTTCTTTTGTTCCTTTTTCTTCTCTTTCTGGTGTTCCCATTTTGCATATATTTCATTTTTTATAATTGTCCCATAGTTTTTTGATATCCTGCTCTCTATTTTTTTCCCCCTGTCTTTTATTTCTTTGCTTTTCAGCTTGGGAAGTTCCCTTTGAGATATTCTCAAACTCAGAGATTCTTTCCTCCATCTTAGTTTGTTTGAACTGCTTAACAAATTACCATAGACTGAGTATCTTATCAACAACAGTGAGATTTGTATCTCACATTTCTGGAGGCTAGAAAGGTCAAGATGCCAGGTGAGAACCTTGTTCCTTGGTCCTGGCTTCTCACTGTGTCCTTACATGGTGGAAGGGGTTAGTGAGCTCTGTGGGTTCTTTTATAAGAGCACTAACACCACTCATGAGGACTCCACTCCAATGACCTAATAACCTCCCCAAAGCCCCACCTTCTAACACCTTCACATTGGGTATAAGAATTCCTACATGTACATTTGGGGGATAGGGTCATTGAGACCATAGCAAATGTCAGTCTACTAATGAGCCCATCAAAGGCATTCTTTATTTTTGTTACAGTGTTTTTTTATCTCTAGCATTTCTTTTTGTTTCTTTCTTGGAATTTCCAACTCATTGTGTACATTGCCATTTGTTCTTGTGTGCTGTCTACTTTATCTACTAAAACCCTTAGCATATTAGTCATAGTTGTTCCAAATTCCCAGCCTGATAATCCCCACATTCCTGCCATATCTAAATCTGGTTCTGAGGCTTTCTCTCTCTCTCTTCCAGCTGTGCTTTTTGCCTTTTAATACACCTTATTATTTTTTCACGATGTCCTGGGTAAATTTTGTAAATAAGACTTCAATAATGTGGTTATATGATGTGTGGGGGGAGGGGAAGCCTTCCACAGTCCTTTTGGTAGGTGTCAGTTTTTAGTGAGCCTGTGCTTCTGGACTGTAAGGTTCACACGTCATCCCCCCTCCCCTAGCCGGGTACAATAGGACGGCTAGGATGGAGATGGGCATTTCCTTTTTCCTTTGTCGAAGACTACAGGGAGTACAGGTGGGTTTTCGCCTCCTCCAGGTCAGTTAGTTTCTGATAAAAGCCCAGCAGTTTAGGCCCAAATTAAAGAGTTAACTCCCGAGAGAATAGACCTTGTTAAGAAAAATAGTGTTCATGTGGCACTGACAGTGGCACGTGTCAAAGTTGTTTGTGTTTTTGTTTTTGTTTTTCTCCCCTCCCCCTGCTGGAAGCATGAGGGGACTTTTCTCCAATATTCACTGTGAGAATCTCTTTAGAAAAATAGGAAGCAGACCTCACAAAAAGTGGGGGCTCCCTGGAGTTTTTAACTCTTAGATTGTCCACACTGGGCCTCCAGCAAATCACCGATTATAGTTCAGGTCTCCCTGCACCGACACTAATCCTCATGGAGCTCCCTGCTCTGGTCAGTTGTGATTCTCTGTATCTGCCTGTCAGTCTCTCCAATGTGGAGGGCAGTGGTTTAACCTGTGACTTCATTTCTCTTACGGATCTAAGAAACACCATTAATGTTTCGGTTTATTCAGCTTTTCACTTGTTAAAGTGGAGTGTCAACTTCTAGGCTTCTTACATATTGAATTGGATGCTGGAAGTCCTCAGGTGCGTAAATTCTTAATGTTTATCAGATAAAATGCATAGACTTTGAAAATGAGTGCAACTCCTGCAGCCAGCCAGTTGTGCAGCCCAGCATTCCCCAGACTCATTTGACCATCAGACCCATTTTTTCATGTAACATTTATCAATGTGGCATGGAGCCAGTGTTCTGAAGAATCTATTCTGGGAAACCCTGAGCTAAGAGACAGTCATGCTGGAGAAGTATCAGATCATTTCTTGTGGTTGTGGCTCAGCACTCAGAGGCCTGCAAAGGCCCTTCAGTCATTCCTTTGGACCAGGAAATACCTGTAGGTCTTCCTCACGGTGAAAGGCCTAGTGAAGGACAATGTGGTTCTAAGTATGTGCACATGTGCTCCTGGAAGCCTGCTGGACTCAAATCCTGGCTCTGCTGAGAGATCCTGGGTAATCTACTTAACCTCTCTGTGTGTTGCATCTTTAGAACAGAAATGATGGTGATAGTGATGAAGTTTTGGGGTGATGGTGGAGTGGTCTGGAGCCGATGGCCAAGAAAGAATTCTTGAAGATGTCTTTGGTACAAAAAGGTGATTTTATTTTATTTTATTTTATTTTAATATGAAATTTATTGTCAAATTGGTTTCCATACAACACCCAGTGCTCATCCCAACAGGTGCCCTCCTCAATGCCCATCACCCACCCTCCCCTCCCTCCCACCCCCATCAACCCTCAGTTTGTTCTCAGTTTTTAAGAGTCTCTTATGCTTTGGCTCCCTCCCTCTCTTTTTTTTTTTCCTTCCCCTCCCCTATAGTCTTCTGTTAAGTTTCTCAGGATCCACATAAGAGTGAAAACATATGGTATCTGTCTTTCTCTGTATGACTTATTTCACTTAGCATCCCACTCTCCAGTTCCATCCACGTTGCTGCAAAAGGCCATATTTCATTCTTTCTCATTGTCACGTAGTATTCCATTGTGTATATAAACCACAATTTCTTTATCCATTTATCAGTTGATGGACATTTAGGCTCTTTCCATCATTGGCTATTGTTGAAAGTGCTGCTATAAACATTGGGGTACAAGTGCCCCTATGCATCAGTACTCCTGTATCCCTTGGGTAAATTCCTAGCAGTGCTATTGCTGGGTCATAGGGTAGGTCTATTTTTAATTTTTTGAGGAACCTCTATACTGTGTTCCAGAGCGGCTGCACCAATTTGCATTCCCACGAACAGTGCAAGAGGGTTCCCGTCTCTCCACATCCTCTCCAGCATCTATAGTCTCCTGATTTGTTCATTTTGGCCACTCTGACTGGAGTGAGGTGATATCTGAGTGTGGTTTTGATTTGTATTTCCCTGATGAGGAGCCACGTTGAGCATCTTTTCATGTGCCTGTTGGCCATCCGGATGTCTTCTTTAGAGAAGTGTCTATTCATGTTTTCTGCCCATTTCTTCACTGGGTTATTTGTTTTTCGGGTGTGGAGTTTGGTGAGCTCTTTATAGATTTTGGATACTAGCCCTTTGTCCAATATGTCATTTGCAAATATCTTTTCCCATTCCGTTGGTTGCCTTTTAGTTTTGTTTATTGTTTCCTTTGCAGTACAGAAGCTTTTTATCTTCATGAGGTCCCAATAGTTCATCTTTGCTTTTAATTCCCTTGCCTTTGGGGATGTGTCAAGCACGAAATTGCTGCGGCTGAGGTCAGAGAGGTTTTTTCCTGCTTTCTCTTCTAGGGTTTTGATGGTTTCCTGTGTCACATTCAGGTCCTTTATCCATTTTGAGTTTGTTTTTGTGAATGGTGTGAGAAAGTGGTCTAGTTTCAATCTTCTGCATGTTGCTGTCCAGTTCTCCCAGCACCATTTGTTAAACAGACTGTCTTTCTTCCATTGGATATTCTTTCCTGCTTTGTCAAAGATCAGTTGGCCATACTTTTGTGGGTCCAACTCTGGAGTCTCTATTCTATTCCATTGGTCTATGTGTCTGTTTTTGTGCCAATACCATGCTGTCTTGATGATGACAGCTTTGTAGTAGAGGCTAAAGTCTGGGATTGTGATGCCTCCCGCTTTGGTCTTCTTCTTCAAAATTACTTTGGCTATTCGGGGTCTTTTGTGGTTCTATACAAATTTTAGGATTGCTTGTTCTAGCTTTGAGAAGAATGCTGGTGCAATTTTGATTGGGATTGCATTGAATGTGTAGATAGCTTTGGGTAGTATTGACATTTTAACAATATTTATTCTTCCAATCCGTGAGCATGGAATGTTTTTCCATTTCTTTATATCTTCTTCAATTTCCTTCATAAGCTTTCTATAGTTTTCAGCATGCAGATATTTTACATCCAAAAAGGTGATTTTATTAAAGCATGGGGACAGGACCCGTGGCCAGAAAGAGCTGCACTGGGGTCATGATGGGTAACTGATTATGTGCCCTCAGGTTGGGAGGGGGTCAGGGATAGAGTAGGTCTCTAAGCTATTTTGGAAATGAGGTTTCCAGGATCTTGAGGGGGGTGAGCTGTTGCTAGGGAAGCACCATTTATTACAGTTTGGTAAAACCTCAGTCACGAGACTTTCAGATGTACATCAGGGGGCCATAGGCTTGGAGTGTGATTGCTAGCATATACCCTGGGGGAGTTGAGATAAAGGAAGTTTCCAGTGGAATTTTTATATGTTAAAGTAGACTTACAGTATGCTCAAGGTTGGGATAATGTGAAGCCAAGATGCTCTTTTGCCCCTAGCAAAATGTTATCAAGACAACGAGCTTCTAGAGGGAGGTCACTCTGCTGGTTTCAAGGACTTGTCAGTGGGCTGTTCGCAGTAAGGGAATTTAATTTTTCATTTGCTTTTGTTTCTTGCATCACCATGGCAAGCACTTAAAGCTCTTTCCTATGTTCTTGGGTAGCCAGGAGTGTCCGAGGAACATCACATATTACACCCTGGGGTTGGGAGTGCTGTTAGCCTGTACTTTGCCCTCAGCTTGCCCCACGCTCTCTCATCAATAATAGTTGGCTTATAGGGCCACTGGGAGGATCACATGAGTGAAAACATGTTCAAAACATAGAATGAGCTTGGCCTCCGGTGATAGCAGCTGAGTCTATCTAAGCTGCTTTCATCAGAGCATGCAGACTTTTATATTCTCCTATTCCAGCCAATGGGTAGATTCTATAACCTTTTAAAAATGCCTGGGAAACATGGGATAAAATTCATTATACACTGACTTTGATAGGAGTTAACCATTATTTGCTACTACCTTTAGTCTGTGGCTGTTTTCTAGATTCTGATCTGTGCAAATAGGAAGGTTGAGAACCAGGTGTTAGCCATCTCTTTGGTATAGGACAATAGCTTCTGATATTTCCAAACTGCTGAATACTCCCCTCCCCATTTTTTCGATATTAAAAGATGGGACAGACCACAGCCTCTCCACATATAGTGGTTATGCTTTAGCCACTGATAAAACAGTAATGGTCAAAAGCTACTATAACTGCTGAGATGCTTTTTTTCTTTTTAAGTAAATTAACTATTTTGATTTTTTTTTCCCCAACGTTTATTTATTTTTGGGACAGAGAGAGACAGAGCATGAACGGGGGAGGGGCAGAGAGAGGGAGACACAGAATCGGAAACAGGCTCCAGGCTCTGAGCCATCAGCCCAGAGCCTGACGCGGGGCTCGAACTCACGGACCGCGAGATCGTGACCTGGCTGAAGTCGGACGCTTAACCGACTGCGCCACCCAGGCGCCCCTAAATTAACTGTTTTGAAGAGATAATTCTATGTACATGCAGTGATCCTTTAAATGAATTTATCTTTTATTCCCTGCTGCTGTTGCCATACAAGAAAATAAACCAAGAAAAACTTCTAACTAGGTAGACCAATTGTTCACCTTTTTTGAAATACTAGAAAAAAAATAGATGTAGTAAAAGATACATAGAAAGGTACGTCTTTGTGTTTACCTGTGGAAAATGGGAACATCTGTGGATGTTCTGACCCTGTCAACAGCCCTGAGACCATGCCAGGTTTCTGTAGGTCACAGGGTTCACTCTCCACAAGCCAAAGAATAATCAGTGGAGAGAAGAGGCCTCACACTAAAGATCATCTCATTATGGGGAGCACATAGCCCTCACTCCCCAGATTCTCACAAAGGGATATTTCTCTTCTTATGCCAGCTCAGGTGTGCGTGAAGGGGCACTTTGTGTTCATTGCTCCAACCCTCACTTGGACAAGGGGAGTTTTCCTTGTTATATTAAGGACAGTCTATTGGGACATACCTGAGTGGGATAAGTTGTCATCAAAAATGGCCCAGAGCCACATTTATTCCTTCTCTGGTGCTGCCTGTCTCAGGCTTTCTGGGTTGGGAAAAGAACCACGGCCACTTTCAGGTTAGCTTACATTTTTTCTGTCTCAGGCTACTCACATTCTTCTCTTTTGAGAGGGCAGCCTGTAATCCATCCTTTTCTTCCCTCACACTCTGCACTCTCTGGTCATCCAATGACTGTGTTTGTGAGTGACATCTTCCACTCAGGTGACTGCTTAAAGGCAATCAGAGTCAACCCTGTGTGCACACTCTTGCCACAGAGGGGGATTGCATTCTAGATGCTAGGGGATGGGCCTTGTGGCCACAGCTTCCAGCCAAAGTCTCTGATTGGGTCTTCCCAGGAGTTGTTGGTTTTTCCTTCCCAGAGTGGATCCTCTGGTCTGTGTCTGACACCTCTGGTTAGAAGGCAGCGCAGATTGTCTTAAAGAACATTCATACCCGATCCTTAGGATGACTTGGAAGAATAATAGCAAAAGACAAATAGAGTGCCTGGGTGGCTAAGTCAGTTGGACATCTGGCTTGGCTTGGGTCATAATCTCACCTCTGTGGGTTCGAGCCCCATGTTGGGGCTGTCTGTGCTGACAGCAAAGAGCCTGGAGCCTGTTTTGGATTTTCTATCTTCCTCTCTCTCTGCCCCTCCCCTGCTTGTGCTCTCTCTCTCAAAAATAAACATTATTTTTTTTTTTTAACAAAGAATAAGGGGCGGGGTGGGGGGGGCGCCTGGATGGCTCAGTTGCTTAAGCATCCGACTTCAGCTCAGGTCATGATCTCACAGCTCACAGGTTCAAGCCCTACGTCGGGCTCTGTCCTGATAGCTCAGAGCCTGGAGCCTACTTCAGATTCAGATTCTGTACCTCCCTGTCTCTCTGCCCCTCACCTGCCTGTGTGCTCTCTCCCTCTCTCTCAAAAATAAATACCTTCATACCCCACCTTAAAAACAACTTGTAATTTTATGTATAAAGTAGTTGAAGTCTTATGAGGCACACAAGAGAAAATCGAGAAGGCAGTTCTCTCTCCCTGAGTGAGCTCAGCTTCAGGCACCCGGAGGCTACTTCAGCCCTGCTAGCAGGGAGGGGGCCTTGACTGGGCAGGAAGAGCCATAAAGAATCAAACCCCAGGTGCACTAGGGGCAACCCCAGAGGGTGACACGAAGCTCTGCACTTTCATTGGCTCTCCTAACACCCCTTCTTCTCCTCTCCCCCCTCAGCTCTGCACAGCTCACCAGAAAAGTCCCCTGGGGACAGAAAATAGAAATCTGTGTATAAATATAGACCTGAATTTAAATATCACCTGTGTTTAAAGCGACCAGGCTAGAATTCTCTCCCATTAATTGGCAAGATTAAATTCTACTCTTTCAAATGTTTAATGTATTTAATAAGAAAAGGCTATTAAGAAAAGAAAGAAATTTTACTTAAAACATTTCAGGAGCCAGGTTCTGTAACATACATCCTAGGACCTACTAACAATTGCTATGGTACAGTGCATTAGGGCGTGTGGCTTTCTCTTACAACCAAATATTAAGATAATGGCCTATAAATAGTCACTGGGGATATAAATAGTGTGGTCTGGGCCATACAGACCACACTGTCAACCTGCGAGTTGTCTCCCCATAAGGACCATCTTTGGACAGCCCTGGAATTTGGAGGAATGGCTGTTAGGTGTCCCACTCCAGGGCCCAGGCTGGAAGCAGCAGACTGCAGGCCGTTATGAAAATGAGACACCCGCAGGAGATTGAATCGCTTTCTTTTTAAAGTAAACAGAAGGAGTAGAGCTTTGGCTACGATTTTTTTTTTTTTTTTTTGGCCTGGTTATTCTTGTTGCCTTCTTTGCAAACCCCTTGTGCCAATGTCTTGGTGTCCTTTGGATGATACTCCTTTTTCTCCCTGAGTATCACAGAGAATTATTCAGCCAGGAGCTGACAGAAACCAGGAAAGGACATGAGAGACTGCACCCTGGCCCAGAAGCTGCCAAATCCCTTTCCCCTGCTCGGCAGCCAGCACCTGGCAGCAAGACCCAATGCCCCAGCTTTGACACTGGGGAAACTGAACAGCTTAAAAGAAAAACACCCAGGAACTGACCATTGAGGGATCTGCACATGATCGTTCATTCATTGATTGAGTCATTTATTCATTGATGTATTCATCCTAACATCTGACAGATATTTATCAAAATGCCCACCACGTGCAGCCAGTTTTCTCGATGCTGTAGATAGAGCAGTAAATCAACAGACACAATATCCTGGTCTCAAGAGGCTTATATTTTAGTGAAGACAGACTGTAAACAAAATAAATTATGCATTGTATTAGGGGATGAATGCTGTAAAGAAAAACAAAACAAGGAAGAGGGATAGGGAATGCCACGTGAAATTTTAAGTCAGGTGTTGTGGGAGGCCTTGTTGAGAAGGTAGCATTTGAACTAAGACTGTGGTGAAGGCCACCAGTTGATGAGCCCAATCTGTGCACACAAATCGTCTAACCAGGTTTTGGTGCCTCATTCTTAAATATGCACAGACGGCCAGATGTCACCTGTTCAGAGCAGAACATTGAATGGCCTTCAAATGTAAAGCAGAAATGGAAAATAGGGACTCAGAGGGAAAAGAGAAAATGTAAGAATCAGGAGAGAGCTTTTTAAAAAACCCCAACTGGGGGCACCTGGGTGGCTCAGTTGATTAAGAGTCCAACTCGATTTCAGCTCAGGTCATGATTTCATGGTTGTAAGATGGAGCCCCACATCGGGCTCCATTCTGGGTATGGAGCCTGTTTAAGATTTTCTCTCTCTCTCTCTCTCTCTCTCTCTCTCTCTTCTTCTGCTCCTCCCTGGCTCACACTCTCTGTCAATAAGTAAATAAATAAGTCACAACTATAATTAGTATCTTTGAGAGATTAAAAAAACATTTGCATTCATAAACAAGAACAAGAGGAAAAAGAAAAAATGAAAACAACTAAGAACAAGAAAGAACTCTGGGAAATAAGAAAAAATCATAGTTGGAAAAAGTTCAGTAAAAGTTTAAAAAAAACACAATAACCTCAGAGAGATAAGATACCGCATTCATGAAACAAAAACATTTCTACAAAAAAGAAACATTCAGACAATACTGAAGAGCTGTTGGCAATTAAAAACATAATATTAGAAATTAAAAACTCAATAGAAAAGTAAGATGAAGATGAGTAAATCCCTCAGGGAAAGAATAAGAGAAAATATAACAAAAATTAAAGGACAAGTCCAGGAAAGCCAATGTTTGACTGCTAGGAGTTCCAGAAAGAGTATACAGAGAAAATGGAGGGGAGGAAAGTATCTATGAAATAATCCAATAAAACTGTGGATGGACCCTTCAAACCTTCAAGGAGCCCCCAAAATGAATGAAGATAAATAGACCCTTACCAAAGCATATCACCGTAATATTTCAGAGCACAGGTCTTAAAGAAAGATTCTATAAGCTTCCACAGTACAAAACAAGTAAGAAAACCAAGCAGGTCATCTATAAAGGTTTAGGAATCAAAATGATTCCTAACAGACTTCTTAACAGCAGCACTGAAAACAATAGACAATGATCAGTGTCTTCAAACTTTTGGAGGAAAATGATTTCCAACTAGCAGCTATAGCCAGATGAACTATCAATCAAATATAAGTGTAGGATAAAAGCATTTTTAGCCAAGCAAGGTTTTACAACTTTACTTCCCATTCTCTTTCCTAAAAACCATGGAGGATATTCGGCCTTCCCAAATAAAAAAGACTGAAAAAAGAGAAAGTCACAATCTGATAACTTGGTTTTTATAACCATTCTCCCCTTCTTTCTTTTGGTGTAGACACCTCTGAATTATAGCGGAGCAAGGGGTTCCCATTGGGGACACCATTGTTTGGCCTCTCTTGCAGCTAACAGGGACCATAGATCAAATTCTGGCCAATGGGATGTGAGCAGAAATGGTGCATTCAACCTTTGGTTGATTGTGACTTTGGGAGTAAAGCCCCTGCCTGTCTCTTGAGTGTCATGAGAGAGAGAGAAACAAGCTTCTATCTATTATAATACTACATCGTTGTTAAAGCAGTTTAGCTGTAACAAATATGTACGAAGAGTGGGAAATAGGAGGTCCATCCCAGGAGAGAAACAGAGTACCCAGAATGACAGCAAAGGAGATCCTTCCTTACAGGGAAGAGAGGTGTGCCCAGACATAGAGGGCAACCAGCCCAGACCAGAGCAGTGTAATTATCCATTTGGTGGTTCTCCAGTTTGTATCCTTTTTTTCCCCCTAACTTGAGCACAGAGTACCCAAATGAGCCTGAAGCAGATCCTTAACTGTACTTAGCTTGCCTTGTGCTGATGACATTTCTTCAGACCACACACTTGGCTAGGAGAGGGCACAGGTGTGCCACACTCACATAGAAGTGGTGTGCTTTGACCTGCTCCTGACAAATGGAGTTGGGCCATGGAAGGAGAGAAGGCAGAGCAGCCCCCTTCCATTAACTCTATTTCTAGAGGATGCCCAGTATTTGTTCACACACTAGCTTTCCCAGCCATGGGGTGCCCAGTGTTCAGGGGCTGCCCCTTTGGTAAACTCCTAGGGAAGCTGAAGCCAGTCTAGGACCCAGAGCCTCTATTCAGCTTATCTTCTCCTGGGGCCATTCACCTGATTATGATAATGTTGTCCTTGCCTTACTCAGCTGGGTTGGTGTTTGTTACTGCTTTTCAAAACTAAAATGTGTCGCTTAGGGATATTTAGGGAGTAAAACCATAGGGAAATATCAGAATGATTACAATAAGAGTGAGCTAGTGATTACCTCTGTGGAGAGAGGAAGGGGATATGTTAGGAAGGGGCACATGGGCCTCTCTGGTGCTTTATCAGTACCTTAGAAGTACTCTGTTATATAGGTGCTTTATTTCTTTACCTAGGAAGCAGATACATGGCTGTAATTTAAATAGAGCTATGCATTCTATACACTCATATATGTCTAATATGTCTTACAGTATTTCTAGATAGGCTTAAATGAAACATAAATATATGGTCAGACAGGGGTTTTTGTGATGGGTGGAGTCAGGAGTACTTTAGGTATTGACATTGTTTTAAGTTTATTTATTTTGAGAGAGAGAGAGACAGAGAATCCCAACTTGGCTCCTCACTGTCAGTGCAGAGCCCAATGTGGGGCTTGATCCCCTGAACCGTGAGATCATGGTCTGAGTTGAAATCGAGAGTCGGATACTTAACCGACTGAGCCACCTAAGTGTTTCAATATTGTTTGAGATTTTAAACTTCATTCATGTATTGCTTTGATAAAATAGATCTTCTGTGCTAGAGTCTGGACAAAGATGTTTGAGACTCCTCCCTTTGAGTATTTCTGAATGTGGCAAGACCAGTACAGAAGATTAACTTCAATTCAACCCAGTGAGAATTTTGAAGTACTTATATGCAGAGTGCTTTGGGATACAAAAGAGAGAGCAATAGTTTTTTATAGTCAAAAGGCAGTGAGAAGAGAGGGTATGTACAGGGGAGATGGTCTGTTAATCAGGCCTTGAAGGAGAAGTTTGAAAGTAAATCAAAGGGGAAGAAAGGGCATCTTAGGATGAAGTGTGAAAGAAAGTGTTAGCAAATGGTCTGGAGTGGATCACAGACTGCAGGTTGAATACCACACAACCTCTGGAGGGCACAGTGTTGTGCAGTGTGTAACTTGCACAATCATGGACAGCAATCTGGTTGAAGGGTATTAGGTAAGAAATGGAAAAATAGAATGTGAAATGAAAAAGACTGTTTTTGAATTCTAAACATTATTCAATAGGTTAGTGTTGACATATTCAAACTATTTGTCATTTCAATATGAAATCTAAAAATCACATCAACCATTTGTACTTAGTGAAGGATAATAGCATGTGCCTTTATTTATAATGATTGAGAACAAACATGAATAAAGTTTCATTTGGTGTATTTCACAATACCATTCCTTAAGATACTGGGAACAATGAAAAGAATGAGGCAAAAATTACTGTCATCTCTGGATATTCGAAAAGAAATTAACCATTCCCACTAGAGACCACAGAAGGAAATTAACTTAATGTTGCAGTTCTAGATCAAACTTCACAATGAAGAACTCTTAAGTTTTCACAGAGTGAAGGACAAAGGAGGGAGAGACAATCATTTAGGACCATGTTTCTCAAATTTGGCCCCTTTCACAGACATACTCTTGGGGAAGGGGTTTGTAAATTTCCTGTGGTAACATTTTAAATGTTGCATTTGACTTCTGTTCATAATCTAAACAATACACTCTTCTTCCGGATTGCCTGAATGACCATCTTCCATAACAGAGGAGCCCCGTGATTGTAGCAGCTACACTGATACCTCTGATCCCTGTGGCACCAAGTGAAGACCAACAGTGCTTAACGTTTCATGTGGTGTTTCCCAAGTTGGGTCCTTAAGACCCAGTACAGAGTCTCTGTACTGGTTCAACAGAATTGTTGAATATGTCCTATGAGATCTGTGAGTTGTCAAGGTTAGAACACGGATTCAGAGCAGTGATTCCCAAGATAGGATGGGGTGGGCTGGGGATAATGACTGGGAGACACATATAACTTGAAAAAGCACATTCAAAATACCTATTGTTTTTGTAATGCAAATTCTATCAAGCTAAACTCAACCAAGTAACTTTCAGGCAATAGCAGGAAACCAATTATAGATTAATCCTAAAGAGGATTGGAGTAATCTTGGTTGAGAAACACTGGCTTAGAGGTAGAGGGGTCCTAGCATATGGAGAACATAAGAGACATGTGCCCAAGAGAAAGAACGTCTTTTGGGTCACTGAGTCAATCCTAAGCTATAACTTGTCATGGTCTTTTGGAACCCAAAGTGCCAATGGAGAAGAAACCCAAAATGTCTGTCAACCTTCTCCAAACTGTGGTTTGGGGCAAGTTTGTCCACTTTTAATACTGAGTCAAAAGAAGGAAAAGCTGTTTTTGTCAAAAAATCCACCCCCCCCCCTTTTTTTGGGTGAACACATTTCAGAATTTTAGGTAAACAGTTGCTGTGGCCGTTAGCCCCAGATCCATCCGCCAGGAAGTGTGGTCCTCCTTTGAAATGCCATCCAGCTCTCAAGGGGGTATCATCCTGGCGTCTGCCCTGCCGGGAAAACAAAATACAAAGTGGATTTTCTTGGAAAGGTAAATTCCCTTCATTTTTCTTTCATTACCAGAACAATTACTCTTGCTATTTAAGCACATCTGTTACAGCCTTGAGATACAGTTGGCACCAAAATGCTGAGATCATATAATGCTGAAGGACAATGCAAATAAAGAGACCTTGCGAATAAAAGGGACTCGAATCCCCACCCCTACACAGACGTAGTGGGGTCAGTGGTCTTTCATATCTCTCCAGGTAAGTCATTAGTTTTCTTCTATTTTTAATCTAAGCCTACATTGCTAAAAAGTGTTCCGAAATAGGAAACATTTGGCACCACAGTTAATTGGCTTTTAAGTGCTTTGGTACACGGGGTGAGGCCAGAAGGCTAACACAAACAGACGTAGTGTTCATTGGCTGTGGTGATGCAGTAGAATTGTGATTAGGAGCTTTCTGATATTGGCCACTTTATTTCAAGGTATTCAATTACACTTTTTCAGACTTTTTTTTAAAACTTCTGTTTCTATTTCGAGTAACCACCACAAATTACATATGTGCAATTGCTCAAATGTAAGTTTTTAATAAACACCCCTCAAAGAATATTTGGTCTAAGAACTAAACATTAGTCAAAGTCTCCTTTGACTGATCAAAACCACCGAGTCTCTCTGTGTGGCCTACCTAACAGCTAGCTAACAGTAACAAGAGCTGGGGGAAAGAGGAGCTTGTCAGACCCCACAAGTACCCGGGTTCCTTTTTCAGGAGGTCATCACCCTCTGGCTTTCCATTCAGCCAATGATTTCCTTTGGGTGACAGCTGTAGAAAGCTTTGTTTCGATGTTTGAGAAGCCAATTAAATTGAATTGATTTTCAGTGCGAACATACTCAATGCAAAACAACCTTGCTTTCACATTGCATGTAAAATAATCAAATTACTTACCAGGGCCTGTGCACCCTGCCCCCACCCACATTTCTTGCTGCTACTTATTCTCATGCACTTTACTCAATCTGTTCTTGGTTGCTTTCTGCTCCTTGAATATTCCATACTTGTCACCCAGGGGCCTTTGCACTTGCTCTTCCCTCTGCCTGAAAACCTTTTTGGCTTTATCTTTACATGGCTGTCCCCTCTGGTCAACCAGGTCTCAGCTCCACCAGCTGAGAAAGGCCTTCCCTTAGCTTATTAGCTAAATTGGCTCCCTACCCCCTGCCTCATTCTATCACATTATTCTATTTGTTTCAGGAATTATTTACTTACTTGTTTTTGGTTGGTCTACCTCTCTAGAATGTAAGTTCCATGTTACCTTTTTGTTTGTCATCATATTCCCAGGGCCTAGTACAGTGTCTGGCATGTAGTAAGTGCTCAATAAGTATTTGTTAAATGAAGAGCAAGTGAAAGCATTTCCTCCCACTGACACAATCTCTTTGTAAAGTGGGAAGCTCATAAATGACATCACAGTTCTTTTTTTTTAATTAATTTTTTTTAATGCTTATTTATTTCTGAGAGAGAGACAGACAGTGTAAGTAGGGAAGGGGCAGAGAGAGAAAGGGAGACACAGAATCTGAAGCAGTCTCCAGGCTCTGAGCTATCAGCACAGAGCCCGACATAGGACTCGAACCCAGGAACTGTGAGATCATGACCTGAGCCGAAAGTCAGATACTCAACCGACGGAGCCACCCAGGTGCCCTGACATCACAGTTGAGATCACCCCACATCACTCTTTCTCTAGCCAAAGTGTCTTTCTGGATTATAATAAAACATAGCAGGGGCACCTGGGTAGCTCAGTCAGTTAAGCATTGGACTCTAGATCTTGGCTCTGCTCATGATCTCCAGGTTTGTGGGTCTGAGTCCCTTTGAGCTGCATGGCGGGATCTGCGCTGAGGGTGCAGAGCCTGCTTGGGATTCTGTCTTTCCTTCTCTTCGCCCCTTCCCCACTTATGCACAGGTGTTCTCTCTCTCTCAAAATAAATAAATAAACTTAAAAAAAACCCACAGCAGAATTACACCATCTCTCACTGTTCTTGGCCGGGCGTGCTGCCCTTCACTCACCTGTAATTACTGTAGAGCTCCAATCTGTTTTAGCCGCTTCAGCAGCTCCCCACTCTGATGCATATCCATTAGGTCAGTGCATCCACCTATACAGTCTTTACCGATAAAGACCCGAGGTACCTAAAGAAAGCAAATGAGCCAAGATAGGTAAGGCCCTTCATCATTAGGTTAGAAAGAATGGCATCTTATCCTTCCTCTAACATTTCCCATGACCCAAAGCTTTTAAAATCACTTTACAACCTCCTCATGTATATTCTTTCCGGTTAGAACTTGGTTAGAAGCATGAAATTATTCACTAAACAATTATTTTCAAGCCAACAAGTCTGTCAGCTGGAGAATGCTGTGCACAGGTTTGTCTAGCTCGTCCCCATGACCTAAAAATTTCACTCCACATAAACACATTTCAGGAAACGAATTTCGGCTGGCTGCAGGGAGACCACCCTGATTGAATGCTGGTTTCTCTGCAATTGGCGCCACACCTGAGCCCTTATGCAGACTGAGCCAGGACAACCAGGAAGGAGTTTTTTTCTAAATACAGCCAGACAAGTATTTGCATTAGATCTCTGTCCCTGATGTTCAGATTCACAGTATATTAGAGTCATTTCTCTCTGTTGTGTGCTCTGTCCTCAGCTGGTGAAGGGGTGGTGATATCTGACTCTCCCTTCATCCCTGGCTTATCATAAGATGTTTAAATGCTGTAGCTCACCTGTTTTGGTATCCCTCTGACACATATGAGTCATCGAAGGCATCATAACTGACGAAGGGTTGGTTAAAACATAGGTTTCTACTACCTTTCCCCCACCTGCCCAAATTTCTCATACAGAAGGTCTAGGGTAGGGCGCAAGAATTTGCATTTCTGACAAGTTCCCAGGTAATGTGGACTCCTCTGCTTCAGGGATCATATTTGCAAATGACTGGTAGACACTGAGCAGTTTATTCCTCCCCAGTAAGCGAGGCTTTGAAAACCCAAAGCTCAGCAACAGCCCCCAGCCACCTGAGACAGGTTCTGAAATATGATCGGGCTGTCTCCAGGGTGGAGTTTTTGCACACCATCTGGCAAAGACGGGGGTTTGCCCGAGAGCTGAGAGGCCCCTCTGCCCTTACACCCACCCTCTAGGCAAGAGCAAAACCACCTGAGGCACAGCAGTGACTGACTGGAACCCACACGCAGAGCTGACTGCAGGCTGCATGTGACAGCGTGGGGGGCAGTGGTGACAGAACCACAATCTGTTGATTCAGTTGAGGAAGGAGAAACACGTGCTCTGTGCGCACCCCTCCTGGCCCCAGCCGCCTCTTCCAGGAACCTGAGAGTCTCTTACCGTCAAGGAGCAGAAAGTAAACTGCCACCATGAAAGCAAGCTTGCTGTTACTGGGGCCTGTACTCTCCTGGCACACCTTTCTAGGGGCCCCAGCCCCAGCTCGGCTCCTCCTCTGTGCTCCAGGCTGCTCAGACCCAGCTCTGCAACTGCCGAAACTCATCACCACCTCCTTGGCTAAGTCCCTGGGACAAGCCACCATTATTTCTCATCTGAGGAACTGCTCTAGCCTCCAGATGTCTCCCAGCTTCAGCCTTCAGGTGGCCTTCCTACAGTCACTTTTCCCCCCCAGCCACCAGTGACCCTTTCAAAACGAACATTAGGTTATTCTTCTGCTGACAACTCTTCAGTGGAATCTCATTGCACTTTAAAAGCCACAGTCCTTATGATAGCTTGAAAAGGCCTTCCCAGCCTGTTGCCCATTACCTCTCCAACCTCATCTCCTCCTATTTTCCTACTAACTCAACACTGCTCCAGACACACAGACCTGCTTGCTAGGCATGCAGCCACCACAGGACCTCTGCATGTGCTGTCCCCACTGCCTGGAATACTCTACTGCTGAATTTCTGCATGCCTTGCTCTCTCACCTCCTTTTGAGATCTACTAACATCAGTGAGGCCCTGATGACTCCATTGAAAGCTGTCCCTTGCTGCCTACTGTCTATCTCCCTTTCTTACCTAGTTTTTCCCCATAGCACTTATCACTGACCACCCTCTGCCATACTGTTTTACTTCTCATGTATACTAGAATGTCAGTTCCACAAAGGAAACAGTTTTTGTTCTGTTCACAACAGTTTTCCAATGTCCAGTAGAGTGTCTAGTATGTAGTTGGTGGTTTCAAAATTGCTGTACCCAACAAAACTCTCCTTCAAAAGTGACGGAGAGATACTTGGTCACACAAGCAAAAATTGAGGGAATGTGTTGCCAATAGATCTGCCTTGCAAGAAATGTTCAAAGAAGTTCTTCAGAGAGAAGGAAAATGATCAGCTTCATGAACTTGGATCTACTTAAAGTAAAGAAGGGCATTAGAGAAAGAATAAGCCAAGATGCCGATCTAGAAGCTTTGGCCAGAGTAAGACCAAAACAATTGCTCAGGTACAGGGCCTGATTGAAGACCTAGGTTTCTGTCATCAGTCAAGTCCTGCTCGGCTCTTACTGTGGGCAGTCACTACAGGTCATTACAGGGTAAGTAAGATAGCAACTATTTCCAGGTTTCCAGCCTCTTCGCATATAAACCCTTCACTCTTAGGGAACAGGAAGCATACGCCTTAAAAGGATCTGTTCTTTACCTTGGAGGAATGCATTCAGGACTCAAGAACCTGTGAGAAGTATTTTTAAAACTTCAAAAATGGACTTAAGACCACATGAAAAAGTGTTGCTCTATGAAGAAATAGAAAAAAAAAAATGTGTTGAATGAAGAGGTTTCTCCTGCTAAAGAATAGAGGATGCCAGGCTGAGAAGTAGCTCCCAAGATTTGCTGGACTTTGGAATTACCCGAGGATCACAAACATTTTCCCCTCCCGGCCTTATTGAGGTGTGATTGAAAAATAAATGTGTACATATTTAAGGTCTCCAATATTATGTTTTGATATACATATATACTGTGCACTGATTACCACAGTCAAGTTGATGAACACATCCATCACCTCACATAGTTAACTTTTGCATCCGTGTGGTGAAAACACTTTAGATCTCCTCCCATAGCAGATTGCAAGAGCACAGTACAGTATTCTTAACTGCAGTCAGCATGCTGTCCACGAGATCCTCAGAACTTACCCGTCTTAAGACCGAGAGTTTGTACCCTTTCATCTGGGGATTTAAAACTATTGCTGGCTGCTTCTTCTGACATGTGATTTAACATGTATGAGGAATGACTCGGGCATCTAGATTTTGTAAAAAGCTCCTCATGTGATTCTCATGTGCAGCAACATTTGGGAACCACTGGCTGAGAGGGATCCACCCATCGCTGCGGGGTCCTGGGCACCGCTTTCTCTTCGGACTCCAGGCAGCCTGCACAGCTGGCGGTCCAGCCTAGCAGCAAGAGTCTCTGACCACTGAGCCCTCCCGCTGCAGAGACAAGAGTTCTCAGCTCACAACTGGCACCCTGAAAGCAATAGGCTAACAGGTTTAGCCTCCCTCTGTACCAAAATACTGATTTCTGACAGGAGAGGAAAGGAGAAACAGCCTCTAACGCTTTATACTCAGAACCCAGAGAAAATCCTGAGTCAAACTAGAATGGAACTAGGGTACGTGCTTCTGCAAATGCTGTGTCTGAGAACGTGCATCCCGAGAAGGGCTGGCGTGAGCTGGTGGACAGGCAGTTACCACACCCAGTACCACAACTGGTAGAAGCTACCTGGTTGGCTGTCCATCCCACCAGAAGCCATGGGTGCTGAGGAAGAGGAAACCTTTTGAGGTAGAGAACAGCAGTTCTTAGTGGGGCTCACGGTCTAAGAGCAAAGGGGACTTGGAGGTGCCTTGCGCTAGACTGATCTTGCAGCCAGGGAGGTCCTTGAGGATCATCGAGGTGGGGTCTTGCCCAGGGTCACACAGCAAGCCATTGTGAGAGCCAGCCTGAAACTCTGGCCCCTGAACTTCCTACCAGGACAGGCCTGGAAACTTCTGTAGTTCAGAAGAAGGGACAAATAATGAGCCTTTAGATTTTTCCAGTGGGAGGAGTTAGAGAAGATATGGAAGAATGAGCTAATTGGGTAATAAAGAGAGCTTAGAGAAAAGATTGAAGGACAGCAAATCCCACTTGGCCAAGTGAACACAGAACAAAGAGCGCACACGATTCCCATGTTCATAAAAGAACCGTACGGATCACACTCGGCCCCTCCACCCCACCTTCTAGCCCCAGCCCTGCAAGCTGAAAACTGTCATTTCCCCGGCAGTGCTTGAAACAAAGACTCGGGATGGCTCAACAACTCCCCAGACAGCTGCTGGACCCGCGCTCCCAGACACACAGCACAGGGTCTGCGAGGACCTTTGGCTGCAGTCCAGCTGCCTGGTCCCAGGAGCAGTGTCTTCTCTCTGGCGCCCTCCCCCACCCCGCAGAGCCCTCCCGCGCCTTGAGTGACGACTGAGTGACGGAGCCCTAGCGGTGTCCTAGAGAAAGGCACAGGCAGGCATATCCTGTGCACAGCCCCCACAAGATAAAGGAATCTGAGAGCTTTCGCCCAGCCTTTGAGAACTCACTGTTCTGGCTCCAGTGAGCTGTTGCAAATAATCTTGAATCTTGCTAGTGTCACTGGTGGCTGTGATATCGACAAATTCCAAAACCCCTTGTTTGAAGGGCAATTGGCTGAGGAGCTCTTGGGTCCTCTTGCAGTAGGGGCAGGAGGGCTTGATGAACACAACCACCTTCCCGGGCTGGATTTTGCAGTTCACAAACTCTTCAGCCATGCTGACAGGCAGCCGCCTCCAGGGGAGGAATCCTCAATGGCAGGTAATGCTCCGAGTGTAAACCGGTGGCCTGGCCAGCTGGCGCTTATTTAAAGGAACCTCCCTGGAGGAGGAGTTTGCCCAGCAGCGTGCTGGATTTTTAAAGGGACAGATCCAATGTCATGTCAGTCTCGTATGATTCATCAGCTAGAGATGCAGAGAAGAATGCATACTTCTGTTTAATCAGTGGCTGTGCCAAGGGTGGCAGTGTGACCTCAGCTCTTTCAGGAGCACCTGCCCTTTGGCAGAGAGCACAGTCAAATTACCCTTTGGAGAAGCATATAAAGTATGCAGACCAGCCCCAGGGAGGGGGCCGAGCCAGCAGTGGCTCCTTAGAGTCAAATCTTTGTTTTCCCTCCCAGAGATGGCAAAAACTCACACAGAGACAGAATCTTTCATGAAACAGAACACAGTGAAATCACTTTAGAGGAAGTGAAACTGAAATTGTGAATTGCATCCATCTTGAGGTTGCTCCCCTGGGCATTTTGCTTGGTCTGGTTGATGGTTATTAATTCCCAACACATAGAAATCCAGAGATTTCACAAAAGAGTCTGGACTTGCAACCTTTCTCTGAAAAGTCTGGTCTCAGTGACCTGTGGCAGCTGCTGGGGCTGAGTAACTGTGTTCCATCCCCACAGAGCAGATAGGGACTCTGGTTTACTACCGATGGCTAGCTCCTTGACCGCCAGAAGCATTTGCTTTTGTGACCCTTGAACATCAGTTTTCCATGAAAGCAAATTCCAACATCCGCCCTGATTTCAACTGCAGGCTTAATGAGGGTGTATTTCTCTGTTTAACCCTCTGTTTGTGACCCTTCCTACCACCTTCACCTGAAGCATATGAAGACACGAAGATATGAAGCAAGGGCTGTAAGACAGGAAGTTGTGATGTTCTTTGCACACCCCACAGTCCCTAGTGGGGGGGAGTGGAGTCTTCTGTTCTAGGTTCAGTTCTGACCCCTCTGTGTGCAGTAAGTTAAATACATAAATCAAGGAAAAGCCACCTTTGAAGGTGAATCATCCTTTTCCCCGAGAAGTAAGTTATTTATTTATTATTTTATTTATTTTTAAAATACTTATTCACTTTTGGAAGAGCACAGTTGGGGAGAGGCAGGAAGAGGGGGACAGAGGATGGGAAGCAGGCTCTATGCTGACAGGCTGACTTCAGTGAGCCCAATGTGGGGCTCGAACTCACAAACCGGGAGATCGTGCCGAAGTCGAAGTCAGATGCTCAATTGACTGAGCCACCCAGTGCCCCTAGAAAGTTTTATACTGAAATGCTTTTCCAAGAGGTGGGACTGGGGCCTGTGCTGGACACCTCCACTGATTATTTTGTTGGTGGGATCCCCAACATCGTGTGACTGACAGAGGGAAGAAGATGGGCTCCTAGAAGCAGTTCTAACTATTACTAAGGTTAAATGGCAAAATGAAGAACGCAGATTTTGAGTCACAGACAGGGAGCTGATAAGTGAGATCTCTGTCAACAAAAAGAATGTGCTTAGGCTCCAGAGGCCTGAGGGAACTTGTCCTGCTCTGGGCTTGGAACTGCCCAGCCCAGCCCTTCACTTCCCTCCTGTATAAGCACGGGGCAGAACCCAGAATTGGTTACCTCTGTTTTTCCCCTTCCTTTAGCTCCCACTCCTGTGGCCTCCCTCCTCCCTCAGGCCCTGGGTCTCTTCAGGGACCTCAGGGCAGCCACCTTCTGTTCCCTGGGCCCAAGGTTCATCAGCAGGCCTTGTACCTGGCTATTCCCTCAGAGCCTGTGTCTTCTCAGTGTCTGGGATTCGCCTGGCCCTCGCTTCTGGGTCTTTTTCACCAGTGTGTGATTCTGTACAAGTCCCTCCTTGTTAAAAACCACCACCACCACCTTTCATCTCCTTTGACCCTACTCTCTTGCGTCTGCCCTTTCTCAACAGCCAAGTTGTACGAAACTTGCTGTTACGTTTGCTGTCTTTGGTTTCCCCACCTCCCACTCCTTCCTCATGTCCTTGCAATCTGACCTCCTTATCAAACTCTTATCAGACGTTCTGCTCAAACTCCTTTGCTAAGTCACTGTGTGGCCAGGTGTCCTGACCGACTAACTCAAAAATGTGGGTGTGGAATTTTTGTTAATTGGTGGAGTGATCTTCCCAAAGATCTGTGTACACAGGGTCCCCTGGGGGTTGAGTACCTAGGGCAGAGACTGGGGTACGTGGGGTGGGGGAGGACTCTGTCATCTGCTCCACAGCTCAGTCCCAGCAGCTGGTGTCTGAAGCCTTAGGACAGATGGCCCCCCCAGCTGGAGAAGGTATTTTCATGAGGAACTATGTGAGACATGGAACACAAACAGATGGCAAAGAGTGGGTGTCCTCTTAATTCCTCAGAAAATGCTGTGGCTTCAGCTCAGGGAAGAAGAGCATAGAATACTCTGTGTGTTGGCATCATGAAGGTGTGTAGCTTTGGCACGTGAAGAGATGGAACCCGTGGACCTCGGGGCCATCTCGGCGGTGGGGGTCGGGGCTGTGGGGAGGCCCTGTCCTCAAGTGCTGTGGACATCAAGAGGCGGTGTGTATGCAAGAGCACGTGAGGACGTTTCTTGGGCTTGGGCGCCACACTCCCAGGCACTCCCAGAAATAATGGGAAGTGAGGACTTTTATTCAGGGAGTAGAAGTCCTGCAAGAAGCTAGTGATGTGTGTGAAACAGTGGCTAGTTCTATTAGTGTGGCTTCATGTGTACCCACAGGCTGATGAGGGCTGGGAAAATTTGGCCACAAGTGAACATTTTTCAGGCTTTTTCATGACTTGCCCGCTTTGTAGAACTTGACCACACAAGAAACTGCCCTGTCTTGAAGCTCTCCGCTTCAAAAGGTCATTTGCAGCTTGCTCTTTTTTTTTTTTTTAATTCTTCCTGTATCCCTGGGTATTCTGTCTCAGACTCTTTCTCAAGAATTTTGCCCACTCATGTGATGTATCCTGGGGCTTGATCCTCTTCTCACTAGGTACACACCCTCCTTTAAAGATTTCATCTGTCCATGTGGCTTCAGCTATTACTTGTTTGCTGATGAGTACTGTGTTTATTTTTCTTGTCCAGACTCCTCTCCTAAACCTCAGAAATGGATAGCTCATTGCCTGCTGAGAAGACCCATCCGGGGGCTCCTAAGGCATGTCAGCCTCAGTGTGAACAAAATTGGAGCCACCCTCCTCTTTTCCATACCTGTGCGTGCTCCCATGAGTACCATCATCTGCCGTGTCGACCAGGGAAGAAAACTGGGCATTTGTGCTGCTACTTCCCCCCAACCTCCTGCTTTTGTTTATGCCGAGTGTCCGAATGCTAACAAATTTTGCATCCTCTGTACCCCTCTGGTCTGAGCACCCTTTTCATCCTGACTGCCCTGTCTTGGACCAGCCCTCATCAGTTCTCAGCTATATCTTATTAGAATTTCCATCTTGGACTCAAGGCCTGGCCCCACACAGATCCTGGGGTGCTCTTTGTATTTGCAAATCCTACCATGTTCTCTCTTTTTCTTAGAAGCTTTACATTTTTCTTTAGGAAAGACTCCAGATTCCTTAGTGGGGTTATGGCCCCGTGTGATTGGTCCTCCCTGCCTCTTTAGCTGTATCCCTGCCTTTCCCCCACATTTCTCCTTTATTCAAGCTCTGTGGAAACTGAGCCATTTCCACACTTCTGCTGCACACACCCACATTGCTTTGGACCTGCTAATCTCTCTGCCTAAAGTGCTGCTCCTCCCCTATATGGCTGACTCCCCTGGTCCAACAGGATCCAGATGATGTGTTATCTTCTTTAGGAAGTATCCATGAGCACCCACCTCTTTACCGCAGCCTGAGCTGGTAACCCCCACAGCTGGGCTCTCATGCTGTGCCCTGACTTAATTTCCTCTCATTGTCCTTTGTTCCCCTTTTCTACCATCTGCAGTGAGCTCTTTGAGGGTAGGGAAAGGGCTTTCATCCTTGTATTACCCTAACTGAGAAGATTAACAGATCCACACTGGCCCTTATCCATTCACCCATGACTCCATCCAACAAATCTTTTAAATCAACTACTCTGGGCCAGACACAAGCATCCATTTCATCCAGCCCCAGTCCCTAGGAGTTTATAGTCCAGTAGGGAATACAGACACAATAAATGGACACAAGTATTGTAAAGTATTCTAGGTTGTGTAATAGAAGTATGTATGGGCATGAGACTGACCAAAAGAGAGTGGTTATTCCTGCCTTGAGTGTGGTTAGGGAAATGTTGACAAAGGTGAGCTAGGCTGAATCTTGAGAGATGAGGTGTTTGTGAGTCTACAAGGGAGGAAAGGGCATTGCAAGCAGAGGAATCAGGAAAAGCAAAAAAGACATAAATAGCATTTGGTATTGAATGTAGTTGTGTGTGGATAGAGCATAAGGATTGTGAGGTGGGAGAAAGGGAGAGAGACAGCTGCAGAGCAGCTGATGATGGGCAGATGATGGGTGTCCTTTACCAAGCTAAATGTTGAGGACTTTACACATGGGCAGTGAAGAGCCATAATAGGTGTATTTTAAGCATGGCTAGATTTGCAGTTAAATGATCAATTAATGACTATATCATATCTCCCAAGTAACACAGTGGGTACCTGAATGCAGTTTGACTACAGAAAAGCTCCAAGGAATGCTTTGAAGCAGCCAAACCTTCTAGGGTCTCTCAGAGCTCACCCTGGAACCAGTCCTGGCTTCTCCAGGGCTTGAGGTGGTGAAAAGGGGGCAGCTTAGCAGGCTGCTATGGTTCTGAGCTGCTCTCAAGACTTCCCAGGTTAATCATGGCTGCTCTCAGCCCTTGTGATGTGCCACTGTAGCAGTTCAGGTGAATGAGCCATGTTACCAGCAGCCCTTTCCAAACTCAGACACATCCAAATTCCGGTGTGAAGCTGTGTCCCTTATCAGAGTCTAGTCTGATCCTGTTTGGTGTTCTCTCTCTGGACTCTCTAGATTTGACCACAAAGGACCACTGGCTTTGATTCTAACTGTAGTCCCTTTGGTTGGATTGTTTCTTCACCTTCCACCTCTATGCAGGGCTGCTCAGTGCTGAACTCAGTAGCACAGGTAGCTACCACTTACTTTGTACCTACTGTGTGCCAGGCTCAGCATTAGGGGCTGTACATACATCATCTCTAATCCTCACAGCAACTTTTAAAGGCAGATACTTTGGATACTTTTGGATCCCAAATGACTAGAGGAATAAGGAGATGGTCCCCAACTTGGAGGACTTGAAGTTCAACCAAGGTCGGAAGACTAGGCTGCTTTCCAACAGGCTCCACCATATTATATTTGGAAAGTCTCCCTTGTTGCCACTTTTTCTAAGATCCAGGCCCAGTCTCTGTATAGTATTAATAGTGTATCATCTATTAATACTGGTGACTGAAGAGTCCCCTTGTCCCACTGAGGTTTATTATTATCATTTAAGTTCAAAACTAGTTCTTTGACCTTTCCAGGTGTTTTACCACAGGTAGTCTTACTCTGGCTATTGGCTTCATGGGAAGGAATAAGCCCTATTCCTCTGATCTTTTCAACCTAATCATGCCAAACCACACCAAGCTTTTTATTAGGAATCTCTTTATTAGGGGCACCAATAAGGAAGTGACATTAGGTTTCTTTCTTTCCCAGCCCTTGGTGCCAAGGTAGGATATCTCATAGAGCATTATGCCTATTTCCTTTGGGATGGATGTGGCTGGAAGGGGATTGAAGGTTGAGGACTCCCCTCAGGCTGTGACTTGGATTTCCTCTAAGGAATTCTAGGGTACTTTGAGAAAAAGCACATAGATTGATATTTCAGAGAATCATGTGAACATGCTGTAGCAGGTGCAAGCACCCATCTTTACACAGCTGTGTTCAAAGGTGGAAGGCAGAGGGTGGCACAGGCAGGGCATTCCTCCTTTCATGCTTTTCCCCCAGCATACTTCCCTTATATCTCCTGGGCTGGTACTGGTTCAAATGCCCACCCCGAAGTCAGGGTCTCTCTTGCCTAAGCACATTGCTGTGTGCTTGATAGCTGAGTTCTCTTGGCCAGCAAGACGAGACAGCACAGTTGGTTGTAAGGTTGTTGGATAGTCAGTCAACCTTATTGTGTACCACATGTGGCACTCTGATTTTATTGTCTACTATCCCCTTTCACCACCAAGAGCAGGGGTCTGCTTTTCCCTGATCCATTCTCCATTTCGCTGCCCTTATCCATGTGATGGGTTTGCCCTCAGCCTGATGGTGGGATGCCTCATCTCTGAACAAAAATGTCCCAAGGAAGCTAGTGAGGGTCACTTCTGAAGTGTTCCCACAGTAAACCTCACCTTGTGCTACTGGTCCAAATTCTTCACAGGATCACTCCTGACTTGAAGATTATGAAAAGGAATGGGATAACTCTACTTTTGGAGAAGATCTGGTCCACACCTGGAGTGGAGATGGTTTTAGCTTCTCCTGAGGGAATGGGCTATGTTGAGGAGGAGTAGATTCCCTAGGAAAGCTGGAGTTCTCTAGGAAGAAGGAAGGAGAAAAGGCATGTCAGGGAGGCAACAAACAGTACTCATGACCAACTCTCAGGGCAAACTTCTTAGAAGCAGTGAGTCACCAGTAGGAACTATCTTGCTTAGTCAAACACTGAAAGAAAACATGGCTGTCTCTCTTGTTCCACAGACTGTTTTATCTACTTCTTTGATTGAGTGCAATGCCTTCCAGGCCTAACTGTTTTTAGCAGTTTCATATCTGTCATTTATGCCTTTCCCAAGGTAGGTTATCAAAACAATTTAACCAATGAGTATCCCCCTATGGTATGTATCTGTCATTTGCGGGTAGGAAAGCAGACTTAGGGAGGTGTGAAGACTATTTAAAGTCTCAAGTGATGACTGTTGAGTTGGCAGTTTGAGGTCCACTAGAGAGAGCAAGGATGCCACCCAAGAATCAGCAAGGACTGGTGGAACACTAGGAACCATACAGAAGTACAGTTGTAAAACTGAGGGAGGGATTTTATTTTTTAGAACAGTTTTAATTCCACAGGAAAAAAAAATGGGTAGAAGATACAGAAATTTCTTATATACTCCCTGCCCTTCCACATGTATAACCTCCCCATTATCTACCTGGCCCTCAGTGATACTGGGGTCCTGGAATGGGTGTCCTGTGTGGCTCCCTCTTGCATTGAATAGGGTTGACATTTATGAACCAACAGAATGTTGTGGAGATGAGGTATGTGACTTCTGAGAGTAGGTCATAAGTCTCTAGTAAAGCCAAAGTCTCTAGTCAATAACCACTGAGGAGGCCATCTTGAAAGTAGATCCTCCAGCCCCAGTCAAGCCTTCAGATGACTTAAATCTCAGCCAACATCTTAACTGCAATCTCATGACAGACTCTGAGCCACCCAGTGTTTCTGGCTTCTCAAAAACTATATGAAATAAAAGAAAAAATGTTTGTTGTTTTAGGTGGGTAAATTTGGGGGAATTTTTGCACTGAAATGGAGAACTAACACAGATGTCTAGGCACCCCACCCCACATACCAGAGTGGGGCTGGACAGCATCAATATGTCTCCAAGATGACTCCAGCATCATTTTCAGGTCAGGGTAAGTCTTCTGCTAAGCTGCTCACATGGGATCAACCTAGGGTTTGGTCAACATTCAGCCTAAAGATCCTCAGCGCATACAGCGGGGAAGAGAGGGGGCAGTATGTGTGTGTGTACACATACACGTGGAGTGTGTATATGTGGGTATGTGAATTCATGCTGTTTCCTTGTGTCCTCCATAAGGGAAAAAAGGCCTGTTTTCTCTGCCTTTTGCCTCCATGGTAACCATGAACCCTACTTTATTTATGACACCTCCTCAGGTTTGTTTGTTTATTTTTTAGGGATAATTGACATGTAACATTATATAAGTTTCAAGTATATGTTTTTTTAAAATATATTTTATTTTTTAGAGCAGTTTTAATTCCACAGAAAAATAAATGGGTAGAAGAAGATACAGAAATTTCTTATATGCTCCCTGCCCTTCCACATGCATAACCTCCCCATTATCAACATCCCCCACCAGAGTGATGAATACATTTCTTACAATTGATGAACCTACATAAACACATTATGATTACCTAAAGCCCATAGTTCACATTAGGCCTCTCTCTTCGTACTGCACATTCAACCCATTGAATGTGGTTTAACAGATGTATAATCGCTTTTGTCTACCATGCGGAGAAGTTTCATTGCCCAGAGAATCATCTATGCTCTGCTTATTCATCTCCCTCCCGGGCAAAGGCTGTTTATTTTCCATTCCATACCTTCTTCATTGAATCTTTACTGTATGAAGGTATTGTTTTTTTTTTTATTTAAAAAAATTTTTTTAATGTTTATTTATTTTTGACAGAGAGACAGAGCATGAGCAGGGGAGGGGCAGAGAGAGAGGGAGACACAGAATCAAAAGCAGGCTCCAGGCTCTAAGCTATCAGCACAGAGCCCGATGCGGGGCTCGAACTCACAGACCGCGAGATCATGACCTGAGCCGAAGTCCGACGCTCAACCAACTGAGCCACCCAGGTGCCCCTGAAGGTATTGTTCTTATGTTTAATTTTTTACTTATTTAAAGTAGTGATTGGCAGTAAGGAGTGAAGAAAGGCAGTGCAAAGTAACCTTTCAAGACCTTTGGCAGAAAGAGAAGTGACAATAGGGCAATAGTTAAGGAAATAGCAGGGTTGAGAAAAAGTGTTTAGTATGAGGGAGCATTAAGTACATTTGTTTGTCTGTTTTTGCAGAGGAAGGAACCAGCTGAAGGAGGAAAATATGAGTGAAAGAGAGGGTGGTTGATGGAGCAAGGTCACAGACCAGAACTGAGGATCAGGGACAGAGGGCAGGCAGTGGAGTTAACCTTGGCAAGAAGAAGGGGCGCATCTCCAGGGAGGGTGCTGGGGTGACAGGGACCGACTTGAGGGGTGCTTCTGGGGCCAAGAATGGGCAAGTCAGGGGACCACAGTGAGAGCCCAAGAGACAGGGGACTCTCGACTCTGACACTTGGCTCCAACAGCGAACCATGGCCTCCAGGCTGGCGAGGAGCCAGGTGAAGCCAGTAGATCATGAAGGAGCAGAATGGGAGGAATTAATGGCAAAATGAAGATGAAAAACTGGTTGTGGTTAGCAGAGATTAAGAATCATATTTAAATAAAAAAGAAGTTTATGCTCAATGACAGGGAATTCTGGCTCCTGGACACCTGGTCGATACTTGACAGCATGACTAAATATGAGTAGCTGAAACAAAACAAAATTTAAAAACAACAACAACAACAACAACAACAACAACAAAAAAAGCAGTTTCATGCCATTCTTGGGAAACCCACTTTTCTTTGGCTAAAATGACCCTACAATGAACTGAGGTCTGAGGTCTGTTTGACCAAGGAGGCAGTACTAGAGGAAAGCAAACCTCCTAGATCAATTAGTCACCAATACGTCAAAATCTTAAATTAATGTTTTCGTATTATCAGATGTACAGCACCTGCCTTCTGTAGCTGTAGAAGCTACATTCAGGTGTAACCGGTTGTGAAAAACATTCCTAAGCCCTGAGGGACAAGCCCCAAAGGCAGTGAGTCACAGGGCTGGAACCCCTGTAATGGAAGGACAGCTGCTGTGCCCATGCAGAGGCCACTGCTGGGCACAAGTGTATGGAGTGCCATTGGGAAGGACTCGTCCAGGGCGCTTGGGATAAACCTAAAAGGAGCTAAAACTGGCAAATAAAGATCTGAGCTGACAGTAACGATTGAACAAAATCACCGGAACGGTAGGAGATGAATCAAGAGGAAACAGCTGCCCCTTGGCCCTTCCTTGCCTGCGGGCCCTCCTGTCATCCCCTTCTGCTCTGCATCCTGCCCCACACAACAGCCTGCAGGGTTCAGACTTCCTCCGCAGAACATGAGGCTTGACTGAAGATAGACAGCAAGTCTATTTGTAATAAGAACGTTCTTCATTGGGCTTCTGGTCAATTTTGGCACATCCATAGGCTGGAAGAGGGTGCAGCTGTTAACAATGAAGAGGGAGCTATGTATGTGCTGAGTTTTCTGGAGTCTGAAAACCCAATGGCAGAATCATATATATAAGACAGTGTCTTCTGTACAAATATAAAAGTGTAGGCTATGGGAGTATTATATGTTTGTGTGTGATATATACACATATATATGAATGAGATATATCTATGTATCCTAACATGAAAGATTTCTGAGTGAAAAACATAATCAAGTATTACAAGATGCAAAATAATATCTGTATATAAAATATAAGAAATAAATGATATCAGTGCATGGATCCATCCACTACGTATGATGTCAATGCCTAGAAAGGAGGGTCGTAGGATGCATTGCAAATGGTGGGTAGAGTAGCCTCTGAGGGGGAAGGTCATGGGAAGGATGGCGCAGGTCCTCAGCCTTGCTCTGTAGATGTCTGTATTATTTGAAACTTGTTTCATGTCTTACTGATGTAAGAAAAATGAGGAAGAACAAAGACCAAAAATGAAAACTGTGATCACTCTTGAAACCCTCTTGGGAACTTGGAGAACTGAAAGGTGATAATACAGACATGAGGGGACACATCCCACATTTATTAATCACGACTGTGGTGGGAACTGACCAATAGAGGGTCATAAAAGGGAGAGGGAATGCCCCAGGCCAAAATCCCTCACTTCCTCAGTTATGAGGCTACCAGAAAGTTGCGAAGAGGCTAAATGACAAAGTCTGGATCAAACAGTCAGAATCCCTCAGCAGCTAGAGGGCAGTGGGGAAGGGAAGAGAAACCAACTGCAGCCTTATCAGGACTGTGGAAGAGTAATTTCTGTACAGTTTTCAGAATATGGAATTTTAAGGATTCTCTTTTGGACTCTCAATTACTAAAAAATCGAACTATTTTTGGAGAAGGCAGATTGTCACCCCATGGCTTTGCAGTGCTGGAGCCAGAACATGAGGCTGTCCTGTGGTCCTGTAGTGTAGGGACAGGTGCCAACAAAGGCCAGTTTGTGTGTGATAGAAATAGCACATGCTCAGAAACTGAGGGTATTTTGTGAAAATGAAAAAGTCATCCCGCAAGAGGGAACATCTGAGTCTTGGCTCAAACTACGATGTTGCATGAGTGGCTGGTCTCAAGGGTCTCAAACAATACAATTGATGAAATGGCTTGGAGACCCAGCCTTCAAGGCCTTTCTTGTGCTCAGGGTGAGCATCACCTCACTCTAACTGGATTTCTGGGACCCCTCAGGCACACGGAGAGCTGGGAACTGGAAAGGGCTACACGGAAGTCTTCTGAATCCCCTCTGAAAGTCTGGGGAAATGTGCTTGTTAGAGCACGTAGGTTAGAAATATTGGTGCAGAGCATTGTCATTAGGGAAGGTTAGGGGAGGGACAAGCCCTGTCCATTTATAGCAGGACAGAGAGGGACAACTTGAGTGATGTCTCCATCCTCCACAAGCCTGATTGACTTCAAACCCTTCCTAAGGTCTTCATTGCCTCATGAGTAAATAGTCACATTGTGTCAACAGCAGGGGAGTTGGTGTAGAACTCACAGCTGGCGCAACTGGTGAAGGAAGGGGAGAGAGCTGGCATGCTTATCTGTCTCTGTGGTTGTGGGGAGTGCAGCACAGAAGGGAAGTCTGGGCCTGGCCAGCTGGGGAGATGAGGGTGTGCAACTCAGTTGTCGAGACCCTGGATCCCCAGTGCACAGCTTTCTGCAACCCTGCTCTGCCATTTCATCACTGCCCTGCTCTGCCACGTCCTACCTAGCTACCGAAGCAGAAGGGTCTCAGCTTTCCTCTAAAGTCCTAATGAGGGTGACTGGGACCTCCACTTCCAACACCTGGTACTGAAAGTGAGACACAGGAGGAAAAAGGGCCCTAACACTAAAAAGGGGACATTGGCATCTAAATGTGTTGCTCTGGACACTGTGTAGAGCATGAATTCTTGGAGAACATGCACAGAATGTTTACTTGAGGATATGCTGGGGAGATATAGAGATTGGGATTAGGAAACCAATCTACGGCACTGGTGAAATTAACAGCTTTAGGTTTATATGGGTCTGTCTGCACATAAGATGCACCTGAGGAGCTTTAAAAATATACCTGCCTGGGTCCCACCCTGGACTAGTTGAATCAGAACTGCTTGGGTTTATGCTCCCACTCAAGACCTTCCTTCCTCAGAGGAAGACTCAGAGATATGTCCCTTCCAGGAGGCAGGAAATTCTCTTTGTGTTCAGGCTCACTTGCCAGACGTTGGGAAGCTTACCTCCCCTGTGAGGTGCTTTTTTTACAGTGGAAATTTCTCCCTTAAGTCAATAGTAAATTGGCACTAAATTCAGGAAAATGGGTCTCAGCTACCCTAGCTAAGAAGTGCCCTTACCTCCTTGTGAAAGTGTCCCTATTTATTTATCGAAAGTATTTCCCTCTTTTTATCAAGCAAAGATTGAGTACATTCATCCAGCGTACTGGATTAATAACCACCATGGAGAGATTTTCTGTGGTGCAGTTAACTTCCTTTCCCCCCTTATAGGCAGGACAATCAGGCCTTTGTGTTCTGAGTTCTAGATTATCTTGTCCTGGACTGGGAAGGGGTCAGTGTATGCTCTATTGGGTTTTATGATGAAAGTACTAGTTTTGAAACATTAGGAGCTGGAAAAAGGAGGGGATGGGAAGTGGGCTTTGAAGGGAAGAAGGGAGGGGCCTGGCTCTGATGGCAGGGGGAGGGTGGCAGGTCTTGAGAATTGGGAACCTGTGTGCCTCTCACCATCCAGCATCCTCAGCTGTGATACACCAGTGTGAAGTGCAGGAAGGTGGCCTGGAGGTGTTGAGCCCATTTGAGGATGCTACAGATGGAGCCGAGGGCCTGGACAATGTGCAGGGAGATGGGGATGGCTACCACGGTGCCCTCAGGGCTCCTGCCCAATGTTCCTGGATCCTAGAAACTTTAGAACTCTAGAGTTCTTTGATGATCCCAAAGGAGGGATGGGGCACATCCAGATTTCATTTTCATTAGAGAAATTAAGCGATGTGGCAATTCTTATGCCCTAAGGTAGTGGGATGATTCCCACCGTGCACAGAGATTTATCGGTTTACTGGTAGGTCATTGAGGGAGGAAGTTTCCATCTGTGGCTTTAAAAGAGGAGGTAGAACTGACGTTTGATGTGCAGAGAAAGGAGGATGCATGAACAGAGCCCGCAGAGCTAACGGTGTGATTGGGAAAGGCTGGCAGAGGAACTCCTGATAGCAGGTGTTCAAAGAGGGACTGTGGGACCAGAAATCTCTACAGTTTTATGCGGGGTGTAGATATGGAGAGCCCTCCTCTGCCTCTTCCAGGACATCTTCAGTGAAGTTGCAACTTGTTCCCTAATTCTTTTGTGTGGGCAGCTGATAAGTGCAAGAAGTCCCCTTCTTCCTCATTAGAAATGTTTCAAAGTTAACTCTGGTTCATTGCTACCAAAAATCATTTAAAAAGACATGCTTCCTCCTACTCCTGACCCCAAGCCTCAAGTGCCTCTCTCTAAGTGCAACTACATTTCTGGAGATAGTTGTTTATGTATTTTTTTCTTAAACAGTAGCATAGGACTGTGAGTAAGCTCACTGTTCTGCCCTTGCTTGGGTCAGGAAGACTATACTTCTGTCCCTCCAACTCAGCTTTGTAAAGGCTACTTAGTTCCATTTAATGAATGAACCCTAACACATGTAACCATTTTCCTACAGTTGGAGTTTTTGGGTTATTTTATTTATTGGTCACATGAGTGTGTTCTTTCCCAGAACTGAAAGGGAGCTGGGGTTTTGCACCCACAGTCGGAGGGGAGTCGGGAGTTTGCAGTCAGACGACTGAGAGAGATTAAACCCAGGAATTGTTAATATTGGGGAACTTTGGGGCTTTTTCAAAAGCCCAGGAATTGGAGATTTGACTTCATCCTAAAGAGATCTCAAGAGCTGATTGTTCAGGTTTCTGCTTCCTCAGAATCCCAGAAGTACCTTGACTACCTTCCTCTAACATGCCTGTAGTAGGATCCAGAGGAAGGGAGCTCGCCTTTACATTCCCGGGAACACTTACCCACAGATTCTCCATACAGTTTGATGGCATTAAATATACCTTATTTTTTGTGAACAAAAATACAGCATCTGTTTTAGTGTTTTTATTTATTTCTTTTTCTCTGAATCTACCAGTGGAGAAGTGGTCCTTGTGAAGACCTTCTAGTTATTTCTGGGAATCAACAAAGGGTTCTTCACATGGACTTAATAAATCCTTTCAGCAGCCACATTGTATCCATGAAAGTTTTTAACCTTCCTTCTGACTCTGGCCCCACCTCTTTGGAGCCCTTCTGCTCTTTTTTTTTTTTTTTAATGTTTATTTTTGAGAGAGAGACACACACACAGAGTGCAAGCGGAGGAGGGGCAGAGAGAGAGGGACACACAGAATCCGAAGCAGGCTCCAGGCTCTGAGCTGTCAGCACAGAGCCCGACGCTGGGCTCAGATTCACGAACCCTGAGATCGTGACCTGAGCTGGAGTCAGACACCCAACCACTGAGCCACCCAGGTGCCCCTGCTCTGGACTGAGCAGTGCTCTTCACTTCTGACATGACCTGAAGGCTCAATGCCGGCATGTTCACAGGAGGGGCCAAGGTCCCAGCCATGTCACCAAGCTCCTCGTTTCATCCATACAAGAGCAGAAGTGCTCAGCTTTGGGTGTTGGCTTCTCCCAGGACTGGGTCAATGTTCATGGATTATGAAACCAAATGGCACACCCCCTCATGACTTCACAAGCTTCCTTTGGGAGGACTAAGTGGGTGTATGCTGTATAGAAACCCACTAAGTTTCCTAATAGTTGAATTTTGAGATGAGTAGCAGGGTGATGCCCCTGATAGAAACACAATGGAGTGTAGGTCCTCATTCTGACACACAGTAGCCCTCTTGGCTGTTGTTACTCATGGTGGAAAATTCCATTCCCTCGTACAAGAAGAAATTGTTAAGGAAGGAAGTTTTATGTAAAAGAAAGGAGAAAGAGAATCATGCAACCTCCAGTTTTTTTTCTTCCTTACTTGGTGGAGGTCTGTGGCTATATTCGCAGAAACACTAGGACCTGCTTTAGTTGTTTGCATTTGTGGTGGCAGGAGCGGTGCCCTCAGGTAGTACTGCAGGACTCCTGGCTGGGTGGACGGACAGATGTTCTGGTGGTAGTCACCAGCATGCTGTAAGGACCAGGAGCGGTTCTGATTGGTTGGGGCCCATGCCATCTGAGCTGTTAAATATTTTAGGTATAGTTGGGCATATTGTGAAAATCATATTCAATTTTACACAATAGTTTTATAGATGGAAAATAGAAAAGGGGATTTCTCTTGTAATTCAAACTACAGGAAGTGAAGTTCAGTGAAATCCTTTGGCTGGTGACAATGGTGACATTGGGGTAAAGCAAAAGACAGATGGAAGGGAAGAGACTACTGGGGACCAATCCAGACTTTGGGACAGTGGTAGTAAGAATTTTGCACTTATCAGAAGGGCACTTGAATGCAATAAGGTTGTGAAACTCTCAATTACATAAAACAGAGGTGATTTTGGCTAGGCATCAGCTGGGGTAACAGGTGGAAAGTAACCTTATTATAATAACCTCTTCTGTGTATGTTGACTGTGGGGGAGGGGTACATTGTCAGACATCGGGATTGAAATCACTCATCCCTGTAACCACTGGAGGTGCAAATGGTGTTCTTGAGTCTGGGGGCTCCTAAGTGGTCTTCCAATATACCCTTGTCTGGTCTTGTCATTCTGTGCCTTTAGGCTTCCATGCTGAAAAGGGGCTTTCTGAAGCAGAGATCCATGGAGGACAGTGCATAGTGGGCAGGAGCATGGTTTGAGTGTCAGGCATACCTAGTTTCAGTCCCTTGCCGTCACTGACTGGTCATGTGAATTCAGCCAGGTGACTTCATCTCTCCAGCCCCCAGTGTCCTCTTTGATGGACAATATTAGATTGGACAATATGGGATCCTCCCTCAGAGGAGAGGTGAGGATTACATGACATAATATACTGAAGTATTTTCCATAGTGCCCAGCCCACAGTAAGTGCTCAGTAAGTGGTAGCTGGTACTGCTAATATCCGGGGTGGGAGAGAGATTCTGGGGGTTCCACTTTCATGCATGTAAGAAGAGACAGAAATGTTATGAAGGTTCTGGAACTTCTTAAGTTTAGGGAACTGCAAAGGGTGGTGATCAGGAATAATGAGCATGAGAAAACTAAGACTTCTGAATCTTAGCTTATTTATTTATTTTTGGGAGAGAGAAAGCGCTAGTGAGGAGGGGCACAGAGAGGGAGACGGGGTCTCCAAAGGGGACTCTGAGCCATGAGATCATGACCCAAGCCAAAGTCAGATGCTCAATTGACAGCCACCCAGACACCCCAAGACTTCTGAATCTTTGATAGTTCCCAGTCCTCAGTATATCTCTAGTTCTAATGAAGAAGAAAATCTTGCTCCTCGTCTTCAAGAGTGTCAAAGGTAGCTGGAAAGATGTGTCCTAGGCCCAAAATTAGCAGAGGAAAAAACTCCCAGGAAACAGAAAGAAAAACGAAACAGCTGGTAACCGGGACCTATAGGAAGGAAGAAAAAGTAGCTGACAATCAGTCAAGGCTCAAAATGTGGCCCTGAGGATCTGGTCAGTCTGTGGTACTTCCTGACACAGTGGATCCTGGAAGTAACCCTCCCCACATGAGCTCAGTCCAAGTTCAGCGCTTACTACAAAAAAAGTTTGTTTAATGATCACATAGTTGAATGGGCAGGGTAGCTTAGCTAATGGTTCTGTTGACTGCCAAAGGTATCAGGTGTGTATTATCCAATCAGCAGAGGGAGCAGCAGAGCTGGGCAGGTGGTGGGAGTAGCCAGTTGTGGTGTTTGCTTGCTCTGCGTCCCTTCTTCCAGCAGCAGAACCTATCTTTCCCTTTTGGAGAACTGCCCCTGTCCTACTAGTGGCCCTTGGTTTAGGTTCTACCCTTTAAGACTCGGTTCTAGCAGGACACGACCTCTGGTGAGTTCTCAAATCCCACTGTGGGGGTGGGCATGCGACATAGGCTGGCCCATCAGAACCAAACCAGTATGGGGCGCCTGGGTGGCGCAGTCGGTTAAGCGTCCAACTTCAGCCAGGTCACCATCTCGCGGTCCGTGAGTTTGAGCCCCGCGTCGGGCTCTGGGCTGATGGCTCAGAGCCTGGAGCCTGTTTCCGATGCTGTGTCTCCCTCTCTCTCTGCCCCTCCCCCGTTCATGCTCTGTCTCTCTGTCCCAAAAATAAATAAACGTTGAAAAAAAAAATTAAAAAAAAAAACCAAAAACTAAAAAAAAAAACAAACCAAACCAGTATGTCCAAAGTGAGGCACGTGATACCACCAGAGCTAATGAGATGCAACTCCCTGGAGCTATTGGGATACAGGTGTTCTGTTCCTGGAAGGCTTTACATTTGTATACCTCCAACTGTTGACATTTTGCCTTCCCTTCAGGAAAGTCTGAGTGATGATGAAATCAGCCAGAATGAAGTGGAGACAAGAGAGGGAGAAATAGATACCTGATAAACTTATTGGAACACCTGCCTCTGGTTCAGCATGATCCAACCCTGAACCTTCCCATTGCCTGGGCTTATCAAGTCTCTTTTTGGCTGAAGTTGGTTTGAGGTGGGCTTCTTTCACCTAAGTATAGCAGGAAACTTAGGAGGAACTTTCTGTTTTCTTTTCACAAGGGTAGTAGAAAAGCAACAGGGTCCTTTTCCTTGCGACCTAGATAATAGATTTCCCACCATTTTTAAAGAGTTGATCTTTCTGTGCTCATTCTTGGTTTTCCAAACTCATGTCTTGACTTAAAGTCTTGAACCTACTCTGGAAATAATTTCACATTTTCTAAAATAAGGGGAAACAGAAGTTGGTGAGAATGAGGAAAAATATTCAAACTGAGATAGGTTTTTTTTTTTGTTTGTTTTTTGTTTTTGTTTTTGTTTTTTTGCCAATGTCTGCTAGTGTATCCACTGCCAAGCCTGGATCAGGCGCTTGATCAAGCTTGGATCAGGCTCCCAGGAAGGAATGTTGCCTTTTTCTTCATTGTATTTTGACAAAGAGTAGGAAATGGCTTTAAGAAAGTAAGTGAAAAAGATGAAAAAGAAAAAAAAATGCATCTGGACTATGGACATGAGTATTCTGTTACTTTTCAAGTTCTATGGCTGTGTGTTTGGGTTTAGTAAGTATGAAATATATGTTGCATCTGAGGCTCCATGCTTGTGTCTCTGCTAAGAAAAAATGTATATCTTTTTTTTTTATTTTTTTTTCAACGTTTATTTATTTTTGGGACAGAGAGAGACAGAGCATGAATGGGGGAGGCGCAGAGAGAGAGGGAGACACAGAATCGGAAGCAGGCTCCCGGCTCTGAGCCATCAACCCAGAGCCTGACGCGGGGCTCGAACTCACAGACGGCGAGATCGTGACCTGGTGAAGTCGGACGCTTAACCGACTGCGCCACCCAGGCGCCCCAGAAAAAAATGTATATCTTAATTGAAACTGTGAGGCAACTGTAAACTGCCTTTAGGTTCACCTGGCTTGACAAATATTCTTTTTTTTTAAATTTTTTTTGAGGTTTATTTATTTTTTGAGAGACATACATAGAGCACAAGTTGGGGAGGGGCAGAGAGAAGGAGACACAGAATCTGAAGCAGGCTCCAGGTTCTGAGCTGTCAGCACAGAACCCGATGTGGGGCTTGAACTCACAAACCGTGAGACCATCACCTGAGCCAAAGTCGGACACTTAACCGACTGAGCCACCCAGGTGCCCCCCAAAATATTCTTTTTTAGCCCGTGGGTCAGAAGAAATTGGGTTCTTTCTTGTTCCTTCTTCTTTTTCATCATATCCAAAATGTTCCCTACTGTGTGTGACTTAGGGAAGGTTCCTATCCTGCTAAGTGTTCTCATTTGTAAAATGAGAAGTTTGGATTAGACCAGTGGTTCCAGCTTAAAAAGCAAGCAAACAAACAAACAACAAACAAACAAAAACCAGAAACAAGCGTCAGGGTTCTTCAAACATGGCTTGTGCAGAACTCAGCCTTCCCAGGAGACTCCTGAGGTAACTCCTCGAAGCCCTAGGACTCTGAGGGACTGTTTGGGATGCCCCCTCCCCCCAGATGTTTGCCAAGGCCTTTCCAGCTCCAAGCATTACACTTCTGTCATTCTAAGTGCCACCTCCCATGAGACTTCTTTCTTGCCCTGGTCCACGCAGATCACATCTTTTTCTGTGCTGCTGTAGCATTTGGGAGTATAGCACACACACCGTGGCCCATGTTTGTACCCTGACCTAGATATGGAGGTCTGTCTTTTTTTGAAGTTAGTATGTCCTTGTGTTTCTTTTGGGAAGTGGCTCAGAAGTTACTTGAGAGACTGAATGTAATGGAAAGAACTCCAGGAAATGGGGAGAGAAGATTTGTTCACAGATTGGGGCAATCTGGAATTTTGCCTCCTGTGTCAAGCCGCCTGTCCTGGCAGAGGCTGAGCTTCTATCCCAGACCACATACCAGGGCAGAGCAGGGCCATCCTACTGGAGGCTCCCACAGTGGTCCTTTGCCTAGACCTTCTTTCCCTAGTGCACATGCCAGCCAGGCTGTGGCAGTTGGAAGGTCATGGAAGAGCTCTTTGTGAGCTGGGTGCTGGCCTCACCGTTCAGCATCACTGGGCCAGTCCCTGGAGTGGGAGATTAACTTACTATTGAAAGCATGACCAGGAAGAACAGTCCGGGCCAGTCACTTCTACTCCACCCGCCTTAGTCATTTCCTTACCACTGTGGGTAGACGTCTGCTTTTCTGAATAGAGTACCTTACCACTATCGTCCTCACTCTGGGGATCTGGGTCAAGTTTATCGGGCCTAGAAACATACTTCATAGGGTATATGGTGCAGTTTCATTAAAATCTGGCCGTGTCCAGTGTGGGGACTAACCTAGGACCTGGTGAAAGGCAGATGCTCAGGTAGAGACGTTAATGTGTGAGCACCACCTAGTGGTGGTGAAGAATAATGTGTGCGATGAATGAATCTGAGGAATCTTGCCAATGGGTGGATAGTAAGATAAATAGTATTCAGGGATCTTTGATCCGTAAAAACAGTTGTGTTGAGAATATTCTTTAAAGAAAAATTATAATAAGCATACTAAATTACATACACTAGTTATACTAAACATAAACATAATTTTAGTTTTTCCTGAATGATTCCAAAGACATATGAGTGTCCATAATGAAGACCGGTTATTATTATAGAATGCTGTAAATGTAACAGATTGGGGAAAAAATCTATAAGAAATGCCATCCCATCTAAGGTTTTATTTTTTAAAAAAATTTTACTTCCAGAAATAATGTACCATGTAACCATTGAAAAAAAGAGGCTTATATGAAGAGCTGACTAAGAGATATTAAAAGATAGATGTAAGATGTAGAACAGTATCAATAGAATGTTGCAATTCACATGGGAAGCACAGAAAAAATATATATGTATAGAAATCCATCCATACATATATACTATATACACACACATATATATTTATGTGTATATAGTGGGATTTACAATATATTAATACATACTTGTTTTGTTATCCTGGAAGGATACCTAATGAACCAATAATTGTGGTGTTCTCTGGGGAAAGGAACCAAGGGACTGAGGAAAGGAACTGAAAGAAAGCACACACATACATAACACACACACACACACACACACACACACACACACACATTTAATTTGTTGATGCTTTGTTTCTTTTATAACTTTTGTATTCTGGCAAATAATATGTTACATATTGAATAAAGAAAAAACTTAAATATAAAGTGCTTAATAGTACTTATAAATAAATAGTAGCCATTATTATGGTTATTGGTAGTAGCAGTATTAGCAATAGTCATAATATTGTCAGTTTTCACTTCCTCCTAGAAAAGCTGTATGCAGAAAATAAATCTGATTCTTTGAGCTCTTTGGTTATTTGCATCCTGGAGAAGTGGGGTTGAAGATACTTTCCAAGCTAATTAATTCAATTGCCTAGAGCTCAATGTTAATGAGTCTAAGGAAAGGGTTCTCAGTGACAAGATTCTTAATACCAGCCTATAAATGACTATCATCATTTATAAGAGAAATTAGGAGAAAGAATATAGCTGATTCAATGGAAGTTCACAGCTCAAAAATAAGTCAAGCTGCCAGAAGCTCTTCTGAAATATTGAGTCTTAGAATCCTTGTGTTGTAAAAAGTCTCAAAGTTAATACAGTCCTGTACTTATTGTTTTCTTGGCCTTGGAACTCTTTTCTAATGAAATCTTATTCTGCACTCTATATTTAGGTTCGTAACCCATAGCGTTTGCAAGAGGGGAAGCTATGCAGTTGTCTGTCTGTTTGAATTCAGTGTACATATGAGGTATATCTTGTGCTGCATCAGAGTTTTACAACAAACATACTGATGTATATAATAATTATCATTAAAGTAATTATCTTGAGAGGCACTTCATTTACTGCAATGGCATGTCATTGATCTTTAAAATTTGGGGACTCCTCTTTTGGAATTGCCTCTTTATCAGTTTTCACTGGTGAGGCGAAAATCACATTACTTTGGGCCATACTCCTTTGGAGCTAAAAACTCCGTTATGCAACTTGGCCAACTTTCTTAGTCATCACATTTATTAGAGATTGTTTATTTCTAAAAATTCAATCTCCCCAAATGAGGCAATGGAACTGTTCCTCCAACTCCAACAGATGCTTCAAGAGAAGGAGTTTAAGATGCAAGGAAAGGGATAGACGGGCAAACAAGTGCAATAAATTTTCACTTAGAAGATGTTCCTCATGTGGGGCTTTAAAATGGTGGAGTGGGTAAGGCTAGGATGGGTGGAGGGGATGCCAATGAGAAAGTCTTTAAAAAGAGGAATCCCACTCACTCCTTCCAGATGGTTTTGGTATAATGTGTAACATTGTAGAGAGACAGAAGATGCAAAAATTAAAAGGCAAATATATTCTTTTCATCATAAAATATTCAACATGAACAAAGCAATTTGCCGAGGTTAAAGGCAGATCTCTAGTTAAACCTAGCATATAGTCATAGTACTAATCACAGTACTCTTTGAATTAATATTTGTTCATTTAGTTTAGGTGGAATGGAAAAATAAGCTTTACAAATATAATTTAAATAACTTGAATTATTTTAAATAAGCAACCTACATCAATAATTGGTTTAGAACTGTGCTCAGCTGTTAAGAGGTTATGAGTGTGGGCTCTCAACTCCCCATCCAGGTTCAAATTCTTGACGTCGGGCAAAATACTTAACATTTCCTGTGCCTCAATCTACTGCTCTGTAAAGTGGGGATAATAATAACTGCACTATCTTAAAAGGATGCGGTGAAAAATGTAAAGGGAACTCTTCTGCTTACGGCAGTGCTTGCTTAGGAGAGATCACAATTGGCAGTGTGTTTTTCACAGCTGGCTCTGACTAGCTGGAGCTGATAAAGGACCATGACCTTGGATTGACCCTGAGACATCAGACTTGTGGTCCTAACTGAAGATTTTCCTAAATAACGGGCACTATGGTTTGTTTTAGCTGTGTTTCAAGCCGTGGACTCATTCTGTCCTCTCCAGAGTACTAGATTTCAGTCCTTAGTTAGCAATAACTACATGAATACGTCCTTACCCTCAGGACTTTAAAAGCTCTGACTTCTGGGGCACCTGGGTGGCTCAGTTCGTTGAGTGTCAGGTCATGATCTCGCAGTTCATGAATTCAAGCCCCACATCAGGTTCTCCGCTGTCAGTGCAGAGCCCGCTTCAGATTCTCTGTCCCCATCTCTCTGCCCCTACCCCACTCGTGCTCTCTGAAAAATAAACATTTAAACAAAAAAACAAAACTCTGACATTTCCCTCTCAGTAACCTCTTATTTACTCAGTGAATTTTTTTCACTAGCCTGTGTTCCTTTGTGTGGCAAATCAATAGACTCAGCTTTTATTTTTATCTATTTATCCATCCATCTGTCCATCAGTCTATCCATCCATATATCTATCCATCTATCTCTTCTCCACTTATTCATTACCTCTGATGGCCTTTTTAAAAGAATTTTTTAAAAGATTTTATTTTTAAGTAATCTCTACACCCAAAGTGCGGCTTGAATTCACAACCCCAAGACCAAAAGTCGCATGTTCTGTTGATGGAGTCAGCCGGGCACCACTTACCTTTGATGGTCTTTGTTTTACTTGTTGACAGGCACAAATAAATTAGCGTGTGTAAAGCACTGAAATGTGACAGTTATTATTATCTTATTCACTCACTGGTATCTTGTGTATATTATAACAACAACATGTCACTGAAATATTTTAATTCTGTCTCTGTACAAGTATACATGAATAATAACACAGACTTTAGATGATAGAATGTTTCTAACTCAAATTTGTAAGTATGATGTGGTATTCAGGAGCAGGAACAGGAGCCTCATTTAGCATCTGGAGAAATGGCTAGTAAGATTTTGAGTCTGACCGACCAGTGGGGATGAGGCTTACACATTCAGGTCTAAGTTCAGGGTCAGACACTGACCTTCAAAAGATCTGTCATTCTGATTCTAACTTACGGGTTTTTGAAAATTATAACTCTGAACTCTTTAAAGAAACAGGGTTAAAAGGCAGTTTGTTGGTATACGAGCTTCTACAAAAAACCTGTTTCAAAAGCTCAGCATATGCGTGCGTGCACACAACATAGCCTTAGCCTTTTGCTGTAGACTCCTAGCACAGCACACAAGGACATGCCTTTGTTACCAAGGAAATGACTGTTTCTCGGAGCGAAGAGATACTGAGGACACTTCTCAGTAAGTGATACAGAACAAGGCCCTATTATTTCCTAGACCTGCTGGTTGGTGTAACCTGAAGCTCTCTGTCCTGTCCCTCTCCACCTGGCCCATCACTGCTATGGTGGCAGCAACCAATCCAGGCTTTCTTGGTCAAGTCCACCACATAGCTGACAATCCACCTTCTCTTCCTACTTTCTCAGGCAGTTGTGGCACATGTTTAAACTGACTAATGAAGAAAGGTCTTAGGCAATTTTGAATCAGTCTCCGAGTGTGGCAGAAACTTCAAACACAGATGTGGCCAGGGTCACTGACAAGGTCAGGACTCTAGATGCCATTGCCTTGTGGTCAGATAACCTGCTTCTGCATGTCAGGTATAGGACCATTGGGGACTGTATGACAAAGACGATAATAGGGACACTCAGGGACATCACAAGCTGGGAATCAGCTTTGCTTCACATGTGAGTTCTTCTGCTTCTAATTGTCCTTTTAGTTGAAATTAATTAATTATTTGGAATCTGCACTTCCTGACAATTGTTCACCTGACATGACTGCAGCTCCTTTCCCCAGATCAACACTGGAGAAACCGTAGAAGCAAGAAAGAAACAGATTTTTAAAAATTATCAGGAAACCACCCGCCTCCATAGTCTTCTCTTAAGGGTGTTGCAAATGGGAATGAATAGGAGCAATGGTTCTAGTGCTTGGGGCTCATCACCTCCCCTTTTCTTTTCTTTTTCTTTTTTAAAACATTTATTTATTATTGAGAGACAGAGACAGGCAGAGCATGGACATGGGAGGGGCAGAGAGAGGGGGAGACACAGAATTCAAAGACAGGCTCCAGGCTCCAAGCTGTCAGCACAGAGCCCGACACGGGCCTCGAACTCACAAACTGTGAGATCATGACCCGAGCAGAAGTTGGACACTTTACTGACTGAGCCACCCAGGAGCCCCGTCACCTTCCCTTTTCTTAAATGCTTTTCCTGATGTGCAGTACCAGAGAGCAGCCGAGTCCCCCTTTCAATATAAGCTCAAAGGAAAAAAAGACCAAAACTGGACAGTACATACTACACAAGGCAAAAATATTAGAACAAACAGAATGAAGATATAAAATGAGGTTGATGTAAACATCCTGAAGGAAATGAGAATATATTAGTAATTTGAAACAAGCATAGGAAATCATAATAAGAATCAAGTGGAAATATTATTTTTAAAAAAGTTGAAATAAATAACACAATATATAAGACAAATAATAGGATAACTATAGTTGAAGAATGAATTAGATAAGGTTAAGGGAACTTTCCCAGAAGGGAGGAAGAAAGGAGAGACAACAGTATGAAAAGAAAGCTAAGATATAAGGAGGAAAGAAGAGGTGCTAATAACATCCAGATCACAGGAGTCCCAGAGGAAGAACTAAAAACCAAGTACAGGAAATATTTGAGGAAGTGATGGAGCCACATTTCCCAGAATTAAAGAACTTTAAAGGTTCTCAGATTGACTAGACTCGTGGGGTACCACACAGAGAGAAAGAAAAACCCATCCCTACACAAATTTTAGAGCAATTAAAAGTTTCATAAACCACAGGACAGTCTGAAAGCTGCTAGAGAGAAAGCAATAATCTTGTAAAGGAGCAAGAATCAGATGACAACAGATTTCTCACAACAGTACTGGATATAGTTAACAAATGGAGTAACCCACTGACAACTTAGACCCTTGTATTCCAGCCACATTCAGATGGGAGGGGATTTTCCAAAAGAAGGAGGACGTTCAGATCCTGGAGGAGGGTGAATGACAAATGTCCACTATGGTAGCTTTGGCAAGTTTCTTTAGCTCTCTGAGCATCATTTCTCTAGGAAAGACAATGACCCTTTGAAATCATCAATCCATCCATCCATCTATCCATCCATCAGCACACATTTATTGAGAGCTGTTCTAGTTATCTATTGTTTTATAATTACCCCAAAGCTTAGTGACTGAATCAACCATTTTATTATATATCATGATTTTATGAATTTGGAATTTAGGCAGGGTAAGCTTAGCTGAGTGATTCTTCTGCTCCATGTGGAGCCAGCTGGGGTTCTTTGGGACATTCAGTTGGTGGCTGATCTGACCTGGATAGTTCAAAATGGCTCTGATTCTTTGGAAGGGGTGGTTGGAAGGCTGGGATCATTTGGGCTCATCTCCCTCTCCATGTGGTCTCCACATGGACTGTCCAGTAAGATAGCTGCATTTTGTATGTGAAAAGTCAGGGGTTGAGGACACCAAGTGTTCTCTCTCTCTCTCTCTCTCTCTTCTTAATATTTTTAAATGTTTATTTATTTTTGAGAGAGAGAGACAGATCATGAGTGAGGGAGGGGTAGAGAGAGAGTGAGACACAGAATAGGAAGCAGGCTCCAGGCTTCATGCTGTCAGCACAGAGCCCCGTGCGGGGCTGAAACTCACGAACCGTGAGATCATGACCTGAGCCAAAGTCGGACACTTAACCAACTGAGCCACCCAGACGCCCCAACACCAAGTTCTCTTTAAGGCTAGGCTTGGAGTTGGCATAATGTCACTTCCACTCTACCCAGCTGGTCAAAGCACAGGCCAGCCCAGATTCAAAGAAAGGAGAAATAGACTACATCTCTTGTTGAGAGTTGTCAAAGAATTTGCAGCCACCTTTAATCCATTGTAAGAAGCAACTATGGGCCAGGCATGCATAGCCATACGAAAATAAATAAGACATGGCTTTGTCTTCAAGAAGCTCATAGTCACAGTTACATGGCAAACAAAACAAATGAAAGTAGTAAATGAGATCAAAGCAAAGATGCATTGTAAATTGCAAAACACCTCTACTATGAAGATTTGCTCTAAAATAGTATATTACAGACTCCTCTAATGCTCTCTAATATCAGTTACCATTTCTTGACTGGTTTGCCAGGAATCAAGAACTCAGCTAAGAGTTTTCCCAGCATAATTTTCCCTACGTCTCAAAAGAACACTTCAGTTACAAGTTGTACACTGTAGAATCAATGCTTCTTGCTTAATTACACATCTTGAGATCTTGTTAGATATCAGCACCCATCACTCTACTGCCCATCAACACCATTTTATAGATGCTTCTCAAGATGCCCAGACAGACCTCTGGCTACTTAAGGAAAGATTTTCAATTCATAGTGACTCACCCAGCTAATCTCTCAAGGCTCTGATTTCTTCTTCTCAAAATTTTTATTTTGTTTTACATTATTTTAAAGTTTGTTTGTTTGTTTGTTTGTTTGTTTAGAGAGTGCACACAAGGGGGTAGAGGCAGAGAGAGGGAGAGAGAGAATCCCAAGCTGGCTTGGTGCTGTCAGTGCGGAACCGAAGCAGGGCTCAGTCTTGGAACCGTGAGATTATGATCTGAACTGAAATCAAGAATTGGACACCTAACCGACTGAGCCACCCAGAGGCCCCTCAAAATTTTTCTATTAATCTGCTGCCCTCTCCTGAGCCACGAGGCAACAAATTGTAAGACTCCAAAGCTGACAGAGGTGAAGATATATTTAAAGGTCCTTGTGTTTTATTAGCAAAATGTATTAAGTTCCTACTGTGTATAAAGAACTAGACAACAGAACACTTGGAGCAAATATATTTTCTGCCACAGAGACTAGTCACCCAGACAAGATTTGTTTCACCTGGTTGACAAAGTGATACATAATAAAAACAGACAAAATTGTAATGTAGCAAATTTGAAGAGTAAAAACAAAAAAGAAATTAGTCATAATTGCATCATCCAAAAAATGGTACTGTTAGCATTTTGATTATTTCCTTCTGGTTTTTCATTTATTTGTTTTTAGTTTGTTAGCAAAAGTAATGGACTTCATTCTTTAGCACTGTTTTAGGGTCACAGAAAAGTTGAGCAGACTTTATAAATACTTCCCATATATACTTCTTCCCTGCACACAACTTGCCTCATTTGCTTTTATAATTGATGAACCAATATTGAAACACTATTATTAACTGATATCCCTTTGTTTACATTAAGGTTTATCTTTGTGTTATAGGGTTCCGTGGGTTTTGGCAAATGCATAATAACATGTATCCACCATTACTGTATCCTACTCATTAGGTTCACCATTTATGTTTTGTACATTCAGATGCACACAGCTGTTTTTCTCTGCTTTTCTGTCACAGCCTGACACAAGCCTTCCTTTACACAATGGCGCTTCTCCTCTATGTGGTAGTAAACTCTCACAAACATCGCAGAGTATAGCGGCCTATACTTAACCGTTCCCCTAATGGTGGACATTCATGCCGCTGACAGTTTTTCAGATGTCATGAGGTATTTTACAATCAGCTCATGGAAATAGCTTTCAGGATGTAGATAACATTTAGAAAAAAAAAATATTTTTAGAAAGAAATGTGTTGTGTGGCATCTCCCGGCACCTCCTAGACAAAAGGCTTTTGTGTGAAGGCTTGAGGCCTGTGCCACCTAGAGTACCAGCGTCCTCCTGCTCACTGCTGGAGTGTGGGGGGCGGAGGGGAGATGGGGGGATGGGCCTCGTTAGGAGGCCAGGGAGAGAGAGACTAGCTGTGTCTTAGCACCCCATTTCCACAGTGAAGCTCAGGCTTCTGCATTCACTCCCCTCTCACCTTTCTCCCTCCAGCGCTCCTCAGAGCCTTCACTATTTTCTTTTGCTCTTAGGACTGATTGGCCTAATGGGGAAATAGCACTGGGGTTGGCAGAAGCGACCTTGGGCTGTACAGGACAGCTTTGATGAGCGTGTCAGTCTGGTGAGCTAGCCGGGTCAAACTGCCTCACAGAAACCGCAAACTATATAACTCCATCTGGAAAGTTTTCACCAGAGGGCAAAAGCCTGTGAAGGTAATATTCCTTTACTATTTCTCATAAAAGTGCATGCCAGAAATAATGAGAACAAGTTGGGTTTTGTGTGTGTGTGTTTTGTTTGTTTTTGTTTTGTTTTAGCTGTGGAGCTGATAACCGTACAGCTATATCTGCAGAGCCCTGGAACATAACAGCACTTGCTCATACACTGGTTCACATTACCTGACAACAGTTTAGCGTGCTGGAGGTCATTACTGCCACTTTACAAAGTGAGAAGCTTTGGTATATCTCAAGTTCTCAGAGATGCCGCCATATGCCATAGGCCGCCCTTCACGTCTGTCCCACGGGTTCACAGCTGGTATGTGGAGGAACTGGAAGCTGAATCCAGGACAGCATTTTCCTCATCCGCCCCAGCTGCCTAAGAACGGGGCAGGCCACCTTTCATACCCAGGGATCCCATTCCGAGACACGTGTGCAAGCCCCAACCTAACGGCCCCCACAGGGCACCAAGAGCCACTTTGAGAGGCCTTGTTTGTCTTTGCCCTGGGAGTCTGGTCTGTACCCTGACCTCTGACCTAGAACTATTTGTTCCAACCACTCTTAGGCTGTCATCCTGGCTCAAAACAAAGTGAGCGAAAGTTCTCTCTTCAAGCCCTGCTTTCATACTCAAGGGGTCAGTGAAAATGAGCGGTGTGGTCATGTGGCTGATGAGTCATTTTGGCCCTGAAATACCAAGTTAAAATATTCTATAGTTCAGGGCCTATCCGGGCACTAACAGCTGGGGAGCAGTAAACATTAGGAGCATAGTCTTTGGGCCAGAGAGACGTGGGTTTGAGTCCTACCTTTACACCTCTGAGCTGTGTAACCTTAGGCCACTTAAATAAACTCTCTGGGCCTCAGTTTCCATATCTGTAAAGCAAGGCTAAGCCTAGTGCTTATCGTATAGAGCAGTTTCCACATCTGCCTCTATCGTATAGAGGATTACATGAGGGAAAACAAGGTAAAGTACTTAGCCTACTGCCTGGCATGAGTAAGCCCTCATAATACTGTTGTTTTTATTATTCAGTCACCAGGAAAACCCAGAGGAATCAATCTGTTGGGTCACAGGTGTTCCTAGAACTGTCTGCAAACACTTCCACATTGTCAAAGCGGCCCTATTCTTCACGAAATACCTTTGCTTTTGTCTTTCAGGCCTCCTGCTTCAACAAATGTCCACGGTTTTAGGTCAGTAACCTTTAGGTAGGGAGAGTCACCTCATAATTGTGACAAATGTGAGTATATCTCTGAAGCGCCAAAGAGGTTCTGGCAAAAACCCACACGTGCAGGTTTGTCTGAGTTTCCCGACATACCCACTACCAGCCTGTTGGAGGTGGTTGAGGTTTGATCGCTGGCTTCTTCCCACAGCTGGCTGGAGTTTACTTCATGTCAGAGTCTGCCCTTGATTTCCTCCCCTGTGACGACCAGTCTTGCCTGGCCAGGGGGATTGTGACAGTCTTTGCTTCCATGCGGGTGAAGTCTTTTGAAAAGGGAGAAAACTCATTAGTTTGCTGTCATCCTCAAATGTGCTTAGGTTATGAGTAATTCTGCCACGAGAGCCAGGGCCCTGGGCGTGCACTTGGCTGAGACTGTTTTATCTACTTGTACAGGGTGGTGGGAGATTAAATAGGATAATTTACGAAAGAGTGTCTGTCCACTGTAGACCTTCCTACAAATCCAACGAGGAAGATGACGATGATCACGCTTTCCCCACCTCTGACAGATCACCTACAGACACCCTCAAATGCACAACCACACTGTATCTGGACACACCTGCGTGTGCACACACAGCACACTGCATTCTATAGTGAAGAAAGGATCGCGTTTGCCCTTGAGGACTGGTTTGAATAAAGAGTTCATATTTCCGCTAGTGTTTCTGTTCTCCTTCCCGTCAGGCCTGGCTGCTGCCTCAGAGCAAACAGGGCACCAACAGCGCTCGGGTCTCCGCGGTCAGCTCCAGTCTGCTGCTCCATCGGCCGGCGTCCAGCAGGTGGCGCTGCACCCCGCGCGGCCGGGACCGGCCGGCCCACGCTCCCTAGGAGGCCCAAGAGTTCCTGGGAAGTCGGGATGTGGGTTTTCGGCGGACTCAGAGCTGCAGCCAAGGCAAACGCAAATGCTGACACACCGGCTTGACGAGGGCCTTTGTCAGAGGCACGGGGGATCTGGCGTCACCGCACAATGGAAAACAAAGTGCTTTGCCTGCCTGGCCAGATTTCACATTTGCTCACCATTGATTCTGGGGCATTTACAGGCAGAATGAGTTCATGTGAAATTTCAGGCCCTGTCATGACTCAGATTCACTTTCTGTAAACCAGAGTCAGCATTACACTTCCCCTCACTTTGGGCCATTACTTGAACTTTTAGGAGACCCATTGTATTTGTGCTCACTGAAGAGCTTTGAGTATTTCCTAAGCACTTTTATTTTTTTAAAGGGTACTTTCATTTTTTAAAACCATCTTGGGGCAGATATGTATTTTGAGATATGTCACTCTTAGCTCCAAAAATAGGTTTGCCTTGTATATTATTTACATGTTCAAAAGTGTGCCATTTAGAAATTCAAGTGAAACTTGCGAAATACTATTCTGGCAGGAAGCCCAGGAGGGGATTGTTCTCCAAGACGATGATTTGGTTGGTGCAGGAGCAGGAAATGTGGGTGAGGAGGGAGTGAACTGAGGGGACCTCCCAGAGCTTTTTTTTTTTTCTACACCTAAAGAAAAAAGGTAGATGACTGGAGTTGATCTGTTCTGAGGATTATGGCAGAATTTTGGTATTGGGGGAAAGACCCAAGATGGGGTTAGTATTGGAGAGAGAGAACAGACCTGAGAGGATCTGAAAGGGGTTGAGCAGGTGATCTGGGAGCCTGTAAGCCTGGGTTTACAGCAGGAGAAGCACCTGAAGAGAATTAACTTGAATTAACTTGGGAGGAGGGTGGCACAGGAAAGCTTTTCACCTGCGGGAGAGGGGTGGGAGCAGCAGCCCGGCTGGACAGGAAGGTACACTGGGTAGCATCTGGGCCATGCAAATGTGATTCTCTTATCTGCCTCTTGCCAGCATGTTGCTCTGACTCTTCCTTCTCCCACATAGAGGGAAACCAATTCTGGAGAAGTTCCCCACATCCTCATTCTTAGTTTCAGCTAGTTGTTCCTCCTGGACTTTTCCTACCCTGACCAATCCCCTTTCACACCTTTTACACCTTGTGTAATCTCCAATCTCATTGTTCCCTAAAAATTCTCCTACAGAAATCTATATATCTGGTTAATTTTTTTGTGCTTTTATTTATGCTCCCCCCCTCCCCCCGGTTTTGGGTTCTTGTAGGTTTTTATTGAGAAAAATGATATTTGGGGACTGGAAAAGGTAAGGGAAACCCTGGTTTCTCTTGAGCTCCCTTTACCTTCCAGGGCTCCCTGGTGGGGGAGGAGGGAGGAGCTCTCCAGCTGCCCCAAGGTCTACTGCTTTAGTGGAATCGGATAGGGGCCCATGGGAGAGGTGTGAGTGCAAGCGCTGAGCTCCTTTCAGACACGAGGATGTGGATGTGTCAGGTGAGTGAGCAAACAAAAACACAAACACTTTGAAAACCAAGTCCAGCAGAGTTTAGCTTGGTCCAGATAAACTCACCCCCATCCCCACCCCTTAGGGCACACAGGAAGAATGATGCTTGTGTGTGTAATATATTCTCATGGAGGTATGCAATGTTATGAGTAATTCTTGGCTTGTGATGTCACTTCTATGCTGTTCTTGCTCAGAGAAATGTATTGGAGTTGAAGAAAATGAAAGAATTTGGACTCTTTGTAAGCGTGTCTGTTTGAGTGGGTTTTATATGAGACAGGAAACAAATGGAGACAGAAACTTTGCTAAGACATTATGACTGATCCCAATTTATCAGGATAGCAGGTAAGAATAAGGCCAGAAAACAACAGTTACCCACACAAAGAACCATGCTTTTGTGTGGCATTTTGTAATATGTGACCTTTGTAGAGTAAATAGGTCAGGCAAATTCACATCATTTTGGAGATGATGAAACAAAGACTTTTAGAGGATTTATGTGAATTTTTTAAGTCCATGGTATGTCAGAAGTGCAATGGGGTATTTCAGCTTCTGATTTATGCCTTTAAACACCTCTTACCCTTTGGGAGGTGAGTGGGGAAGACCAGGTGCAGGTCTGAATCGTGCCTCATTCCATTTTCAGAGAGGCTGAGGTCAGGTGTCTCCTACAAGTCAAGAGGGCTTGCCAAGAGGACGGCCATGTTCCCCAATGCTCAGGTGAGCGTGCTCTGAGTGACAGTGTGTGATGAATGGAGCATTTGTGAAGCACGCAGGCAGTAGGCTGGTTAGAATTGTGTTGAGTATTCTCAGGTTGACAGCATTGGTTTTATGTAATTTGAGACGTGTGTGGCATGACAGCCAGGCTTTTATCACTCACCCCTTTCCCCTTCCTGAGAATTGTTTGTGTTGTTGAGATTCCGGGTCTGTATTTTTAGCGTCTGATTCTCCATGGTTGCTCAAGTATCTGTGGCCATGTTTTACTGACTCACGCAGATGTCCTGATGCCCCCGATAAAACTGATGACTGCTGAATGGAAAGCACTCTGCGTGGAAAGCCAGGAATTGTCCCCATAGCTTGCCTTATTAGTTCCAGCTGATTTTTCAGAACAGGGTTTGCAGAGAGTTTAACTTTGAGAATTACAGAGTTCTGTTAGCTTTCTTCATGCTAAATTGGGGGAAAAAAAGGCGATATTCTGGGGTAAAGCAAAAGGGATTGGGCGCAGCAGATATTCATACAGCATTTCTTTCAGTGTCCCCTCTCTTTGCTGCTGCTTTTATGCCAGCTGGAGTTCCCCAAGCCCCGCGTCTGTGGGCAAGACTACATGGTGAAAGAGCTGAGTCACAGCTTTGCTTCTCTATAATTATAAATTTTTATCACCTCATCTGACATAGAAAGGGTGTTGGTTGTAAATGAAACACACATTAGGAATAAGCTTTTTAGATAGAGCAAAAAAACAAAAACAAACAAAATCCATACAAAAAACAGCTTTCACAGAGTGAAGGGTCTCCCCCGCCGCCCCGGTTGTTAAGGTCATGAAGAGACAGAGGAGTCATTTCTCCTTCTCACCCATGCAATCATGAAAATTAAAACATCAAAATAAGCAACACTATACATTTCTCATCAAACCCTCTTCTAGTTGTTTTGTTTAATGTCCTCACTGCACATGCCTGGATAACCTACCATGCCAGCTGCCACCACCCCATCTTTTCTCCCATCTTCTTTGCTGTTCTCACTGTCTCTCAAGACCTTAGTCAAAATCACCTTCAACATGATATCTTGTCTCCCTAGGAGATACTGTTTTATGGTACATTATTGTGCTTCTGAATCTTAAAAAATTGTTCTCATGTCATTCTCTGTGTACATCACATCTCCAACAGATTGGAAGTTCTTCTAGAGTAGAGGTAGTGTCTTCTAATGCCTTATTATTATTATTTTTTAAATGTTTATTTACTTTTGAGAGAGAGTGTGAGTGGGGGAGGGACAGAGCGAGTGAGGCAGAGGATCCAAAGTGGGCTCTGTGCTGACAGCAGACATCCTGATGTGGGACTCAAATGCACAAATCACGAGATCATGACCTGAGCTCAAGTTGGGCAGCTTAACTGACTGAGCGCCCAGGCATCCCTTCTAATGCCTTTTTATTTTCTTTGTGCGTCTTCCTTCCATGGGGCAGTCTGTAGTATGAGTAGCATCCAGTCTCAAATGTCTTTCTTTTCCAACTTAGACCAATCAAGATGCCCCCTAGCCACGCTGAAAACGAACTCCTTTGCCAACTGTGTGTGTAAACAACCCCTGAAAATAGCCAGGACATGCAAACCAGTGAGTTTCCTATTCCACCTCTACCTAGATATGACCTTGTTGATACCATCTCCTGCTAGATGACAGATATGAATGTTTCTATTGCTTGGTTGCTATTTGCTACATGCTTCCTGGACAGGTTTCTAGGTAACCTTAATGGCTGTGCTTCTGGAGAAGGAGGAGTAGAAAATAATTCACCTCTTCAGTAAGTGGTCGTAAAAATATAACCGCATTTAAAAGCTTTTATAGAGCAGCTCTCTTCTTCCGGTGGCTCAGGCCCTGTTAGCTTTGAGATAGGAGCCCCCATAGTGCTTTGTTCTTGGCAACCTCTGACTAGGACAGAAGGCAGATTTAAAGGCCAGAAGGATTGATTTTTTTTCAGTGGAGGGCTTTCCATGAGGGGTGTGGGAGAGGAATCACTCGGGGAAACAGTGGTCAGTGAGTCTTATTCTCTGTCTGCTCCTCATTCATGTGTAAGGCTGAACAAGCTCCTTGTCTCAACAAGTGAGTCCCAGACCACAGAGGGGAGCAGTTTATCCTGGAGGTCCTAGGCTGACGGGGGACCTGGATGGTAAGAGGTAGGGACTGCCACAGCCTCTCCTCCCACTCACATTCCCATCAAAACTTGCAGGGCGAATGTCCCCAAATTGCATGTGTGTTCTGCTTTGATGTGGCCACAGTGTGGCCACCCAGGCTTACTCCAGTGCAGCTGGATCCCATGGTTCAAACTAGGCCTGACTGTCCAATTTTGGAAACTGGGAGGCGTTTTCCCGTCTGTCAGGACTTGGAGTTTACCATCCCTAGAGCATTGAGTAAGAACCTCATGTTTACAAAATCCCCAAGCCCCATGATTTCTTCCTGCCAGGTCTGGAGAACAAGTAGGCACATAATGACAAGTAGACCTTGCAACTGCTGTCCCTTCATTCCTGCCCAGCACAAAGTTACCAGGGAAAAAATAGGTATAGGTGAGGTGAGGGATGTACTTGTTTGAGCCCTGAAAATAGAATTTTAAAATTCTCACTGAAAAGTCACTGGATTTTCTGCCTATAATTTTATTTTTTCCAAAACTATTTCTAAAAGCCAAATATAAATTGAATTTAAAAATGTACACTGTATTTTAAATGCTTTGGGTAATGTAGGGGTTTTTTTTCTTTAAAATTTTTTTAATGTTTTATTTATTCTTGAGAGAGAGAAAGAGAGAGAGAGAGAGAGAGAGAGAGAGAGAGAGAGAGACAGAGCATGAGCGAGGAAGGGGCAGATGGAGAGGGAGACACAGAATCCGAAGCAAGCTCCAGGCTCCGAGCTGTCAGCATAGAACCCGACATGGGGCTTGAACTCACAAACCGTGAGATCATGACCTGAGCTGAAGTTGAATGCTTAACCGACTGAGCCACCCAGGTGCCCCCTTTTCTCTTTCTTTAAGAAGTGCTATTGTGAGTCCTCTAAACGATGTACACTCTCAGGACGCCTCAGTGGCTCATTCGGTTAAGTGTCCCACTCTTGGTTTCAGCTCAGGTCATGATCTCATGGTTCATGGCTTCGAGCCCTGCATTGAGCTGTGCTGTCAGCATGAAGCCTGCTTGGGACTCTCTCTCCCTCTGTCTCTGTCCCTCCCCCTCTTGTCCTCTGTCTCTTTCAATAAATAAATAAACATTAAGAAAAGATATATACTCTCCATGTGATTTATTTATTTATTAATGTTTATTTATTTTTGAGAGAAGGAGAAACAGAGAGCGAGTGGGGGAGGGGCAGAGACAGACACACACACAGAATCCAAAGTAGGCTCCAGGCTTTGTGCTGTCAACACAGAGTCCAACATGGGTCTGGAACTCATGAACCGTGAGATCATGACATGAGCCGAAGTTAGATGCTTAACTGACTGAACCACCCAGGTGCCCTGTCCATGTGATTCATGTTTTGTACAAATTTATCTATATATTTTTAACAAATTTTTTTGAGAGTGAGCAAGAACAAGCTGGGGAGGGATAGAGGGAGAGGAGGAAAGAGTCTTTAAAAAATTTTTTTTCATGTTTATTTATTTATTTTGAGAGAGAGAGGGAGGGAGGGAGAGATTCCCAAACAGGCTCCATGCTGTCAATGCAGAGCCCAATGCAGGGCTCAATCCCATGAACAGTGAGACCATGACCTGAGCTGAGCTCAACAGTCAGACGCTTAACTGACTGAGCCACCTAGGCACCCCAAGGATGAGAGAGAATCTTAAGCAGGCTCCACACCCAACCTAGAGCCCAAGGACTTGGGCCTCAATCCCACAACCATGAGGTCATGACCTGAGTTGAAATCAAGAGTCAGATGCTCAACTGACTGAGCCACCCAGGCGCCCCTCTATATTAAAGTTTTAAAACCAGGTATTCCATATTTGACAATATCTAATAGCTACTAAATCAACCCCAAATCTTCTCTATGTTTTTTCACCCTTTGGTGTCACCTTGAGCAGAAAACCACTTTTTCAGGGCAGCCGTGTGCCCATCCATATTGACTCTCATGGACTTATTGATCATGAGCTTTTCCACCATAATGTGCAAACTGCTTCTCATGGTTTACAGAGAGCTTGGTTACACAGCACCTCCTAGGTCTTAAAGTTAAAAATATCAATGTCCATTTTATATAATGGATCTTGTGGGACCTAATTAAAATATGCACATAAGTCTTTTATAAGACATGAGAGGTAGGGGTTGTGCAATATTCTATCTGTGAAGACATAACCAGGTATATTTTGGTGCTCATCAACTCCATGAAGATAAAGATTCCAAACAACCACCAAAATATCATTTGGCTTTGAACATTGAAAGTAGTGGGTTTCTATAATTTCCTTAGGTAATTGGGGCCATGCAAAAGTAAAACAACAGGAGCAGAAAAGTTCATGTTAAGGCAGATTGAGGCTCACAAAGTCCCACATTTCCAGCAGGAATAAATTCTCTGAGTCACATTAGTATTGGGCAGAAGATGTACTAAGGGGGGGGGGGTGCAAAAAAAGGACTGTAGGACACAAGGAAGCCTAAAGGCTTTAGAGTCTCCACAAGTAAAAAATATTAAGATTTATTCTCCTCTCGGGAAAGTGGGTGATGGGCATTGAGGAGGGCACCTGTTGGGATGAGCACTGGGTGTTGTATGGAAAGCGATTTGACAATAAATTTCGTATTAAAAAAAAGATTTATTCTCCTCTCACCCCACCATATATATAAATATATCATTTGAAGTCACGTCAGAAATGCAAAAAAATCTCCCGGTAATCACCTGGTTGATTAAAATGTTTTTAATTCTTCCTTTTTCTCTGAATTGCTGCCACCGTCAGTACGCGCTTGGTCCGCCTGTTAGCTACCTTAGCACACTAGCAAGGTGGGGAGATGAGGAGAAGGGCACCTATGGAGGTGGTCATTTGACAGAATGTAGGGCTCTAGCTGGAGTGTCATGTTCCTGCCCAGCCATGGGGCAAACAGAATAAAGACATGGCCGGCAAGAACTCTAGAGTGGGTGGATTTCAAAATGTGTAGAATAGGTCTTGTAGGTCTCAAGCACTGGGTACTTAGTTTATAATTTGCACACATTCATTTTCTGGCTGGAAGGCTGGAGGCAAACAGACAGCTCATTAGGAAAATAACTGAAGAGCTAAATATAATGGAGGAAGTAGGCAGCAGGTCCCAGACAGAAGAGCATGGCTCACAGTCCTTCACGGCAGATCAGAGGCCAAGCCAAACCAATGTGTCTGTCCCTCAAAGGTCAACCCTCTAGGGCTTTGTCAGACCAGGAAGGGAACAGAGTTTCAAAGGGCCTTTTGTGGAACACACACAGCTCTGGCCCCTGAGATTCAAATCAGGATCTGGAAACCTGTGTAGCAACCACTCACATGCACACTGCTTAGAGACCGGCAGGGCCCTCCAACCTCCTTTTTTTTTTTTTTCCTTTATATGCACACCAACTTTCTCTGTAGTTGGGAAAGAGATTAAAAAACAAAACAACCAAAAGATGAAGTTATTTACTTAAATTTGAATAAAGTCAAAGAAGGTTACATAATTTTTGTTGGATATTATTCAGAAAACTATATAGGAAATACTGTATATTTAAAAACCACTGAAGACATTATTATTATTTGTATCATAGGTCATATTCCCTAGTGGGTAATACAATATACATATATTATGTTCCAATACATATAAATGAAAACCAAACCTATGAATAGATAAGCAATAAACTTGTTAAAAATTGAGATACAACTTAAAGTAGATTCTAAATGGTTTCTTTTGCTTTAAAGCAGTTTCTTTTGCTTTAAATGGCCAACATTGCTTCTCTGTCCTTCTCTATCTTCAGTCAGTGTTAGAAACATTAGGAAGTGCTTATGTTTACTGTTTTGCTTCTGAGTCTCATTTAGTTTTCCATTAGTACACAGTTCTTTGTTCAGTTTTTCTAGGGCAGTACCCTCAAGGGCTCTGGACTTTTCAGATTTGGGGTTGTGTGGAGAAGCCCACACCCCGAGAGTGGAAAGCCTAGCCCTCTGCTCTGGCTGGTGCTCCACTTTCTAATTTGGGGTGTGTGGCTGGTTCCTTATGTTCTCTGATATTCAGCTCTTGTAACTGTTTTTGGAGTTGTTAAGGACATTGAACCAAATAATGACCATATAAACCCTACTCACATGTAAATTATGTGTTATTCTTAGTAAAGTTTCTATTTTATTCCAAGACAAAGAGCCACTGGTAGTCATTCATTTGTTATACAGTTTATTCCTATCATTCATTTTACATGTTTTCCCTTCTATTTCTGTCCATGGTTCCCTTCAAATTTTATAAGTTTAAAACGATGTCGTCATTATTGAATCATGACTCTGAGTCAGCCACTGAAAATATGAATCAGCTGAAATTAAGGGAAGAATTATCTCAAGTCCAGTAGGACCTGACACTATGGAGTCAACTTCTCTTGGAAACAAAGAACCTTCTTTCATTGTAAAGTTCTAACTGAAACCCTGAGTCAAAGGAATAAGCTAGAACTTCTAGGGCCAGGACCAGGGAACTCAACGGGCAATAAACAAAGAGCCAGAGGAATTTACAAATAGCTGAAGAGGGCAATTTTGAACCTGCAGGCCTAGTAACCTATAATCATTCTTGAAGACAAGAATATCATAATCTCAGCAAGCTGAATAAAGGAGGCCAACCAGCAAATCAAGCCTATGGTTATGCAATAGCTTGCCTTGCAGTTCTGAAAGCTTGCTGACGGCAGGTTCTCTTTCTCTCCACCCTTTCATTGAAGTTCCTTGACCCAGGAGAGTGGAACACTTGTTAGAAGCCCATGTCTAAATCAGATTTCTTCAGCATTAGTCATTATCATTTGCCATGTATCAATTGAGATGATGTATTTATAAACTAGCAATTCAAGTTCATCTGTGAAACCCTGGCGCATGAAGTCTCAATCTTTGATTTTGAGCCATAGTCCTGTTGGGAAGTCTTGGTGGAGCCTATGGACCATTCCTAAGAATGATGTTGTTAAAAGTACAAAATAAAATAGATAGGATGCTAAGGAAACAAATTGTATTGAAGAATATTTTAAAAAATCATATGTGAGACAGTAATATAGATGCTGCTTTATTAATACATTAAATAAGATCTGGTGGGTTTAGTAAAAATTGTACCTTCAAAGTGTTGATGGATATTAATGATATTTCAAGGTACTGGCAAATACTAATGGTGACAAAGTCATAAGGAACTATTGTAGTTTGTTACCTATCTTAATAATTAAAAGAACAGCTAAATTTCAGTTACAGGGTAATGAAGATAAATAAGTGGGTTTTTCTTCCCCCATCCAAATTTTTAGACCCTTTAAACTCTATCCCAAGGGCCCCTTGGGTGTTTGTGGACCTGAGGGTAAGCAGCCCTGCCAGAGGGGTGTCTTTGCTGCTGATTCAAAGGACAGACTCACGAACTAGGAAGAACAGCTTTACTTAACATCTTCTTAGTGTATCTACTTAAAAAACCCAACTCTACCAGCTGATTCCCAAACATCATACTTCTGTTCAATGGAAAGAAATGAAAGTGAAATTCATTTGGTAACTAGAATGTATAATTATTTTGTGCTTTTACTATGGTGACCAGATATCCCTATAAACAGGTAGTCAAAGTATTAGAGTACTTGACAAAATAAACTTTCAGGGCCATCTTGACTTTATTTGAGGGCTTCCAGGCCCCATAGGAAAGCTGAGGAGATTAGTACAAACACGGGCTGACAGCCAGACAAAGGTGAGTGAAGGCCCCATGTAAAGATCTGACATGAAAGTAGGAGCCAGAAGAGGCAGGAGACATCCAAGCCCAGGCTGGGCAGAGTCTTCTAGGACTCCAGCTCCCAGGCCTGGGCAGCCACACAGTGTGGGCCAAACAGACATTTTTACCAGTTTCACAGTGAACGTATTTATAATCATTTCCCCAGCGTGAATGGAAATACCACATGAGTAGAAGTAAACACAAAACCTGCCATTTCTTGGTTTGGGAGCATTGGTTCTTTTCGGAGGTGGGGAGCCTAAAAGGAGGCAAATATGTACTAATATCCACAATTTGGCAATATACATCTAGTGTACTTAAGGCACCAGAAGGATTTAATAGATCCTAGAAATAATATGTTCTATTTCATCTTTTCAGTGATGTAGTTTTAAATTTCAGCATTTTTGTTTTAGGAGATGTTGCTACCATGATTTCTCTTAATGTGTACATCTTTTGCAGATTAGCATCAACCAAATTTCATATGCATACATAAATACGTATGTACATAAAATATGTATTATATATGCACATATGTATATGTATGTATATCTGTATAGTTTTAGGGTTTTTTTTTCTTGTTTTGTTTTCTTAAGGGTATTTATTTATTTTGATGGAGGGAGGGGCAGAGAGAGGGAGACAGAGAATCCCAAGCAGGCTCTGTGCTGTCAGTGCAGAGCCCCATGCAGGGCTCAAACTCCTGAACCATGAGATCATGAACTGAGCCAAAGTCGGATGCTTAACTGACTGAGCCACCCAGGGCGCCCCTGTATAGTCTTTGTATGTGTTACTAGCAAATACCTGGAAAAGCATCACTTTTAGCAAATAAAGGATAGTAGAACAAAGGGATGATACCTGAGTGCTCTTGTTTGTTTGTTCCTGAGTCACATGCACAGTATTTCCAGACATATGTCTGAGAGGGTGACACATGCTTTGATAAAGGTTGAGTCAAAACCAGATGAGCGAACTGTTATGAATAGAAAAGGGAATTCAAGTTGTGTGGTAGGTTTAGGAAATTGTGAAAATAACTTCTAAAATGGTAAATAATGTGTGGCCTAGCCAGTGGACAGTACTCGGGGTGATGGAAGGGCTGCCAGTGTCTCCAGGAAGTGGACTCATTTGGCCTCTGCCGAAGGCAGAGATCTGGGAAAGCTGGTGCTCCTCTTGAGAAATGGGTGCTTTGAGGGAGCAAGGAGGCTGCTTTCCAGGTTAGCCTAACTGTCATCTGTGTGCTTTGTTCAACGCTGCATCTTTCATAGCAGTCTCTGTGTGCCCCATGGAATTCTCAGAGTTTGTTTTGGTTTCTAGGCTTCTGAGATGTGGCGTAGTCTCACTTTGGTCCCAGCTTGTTGGTTTAGTGTAAGCTCTCTCCAGCCGTGTTTGCACCATCCTCTGCACTCACGTGTGGTGACACTGGCCTCTAGAATCCTCTCGTTTTCCATTCTCTGTTCAGAGGGCTAATGGTTAAAGTTCCCCCATGGTTGTATCCAGGGATGGAATTTCAAAATTTAACTACAGAAAATAGACCAACATGAAGATTCCCTAGAACTCATCTTTGCAGTGCTGTAAATGGAATTGTGACACATTTAGGGGCCCTTGCTGCCATGAAGAATGTATTCCCTGCTTTTCTTTATAGAAGCTCTTTCCTTCCTGGAACATTTGAAAAACCATTGCACACAGCGTTCTGGGAGCTGGGGGGAGGATTAAGAATGACCTTTAGCGGAGGAAAGAGGCCGCTCAACTAGAGGAGATTCTGACCTATTTTTCTTTTTGTGTGTATAATGTTGCATGTCTATGGAAAACACTGGCAGGGTCCCAAGGCAGCGTCAAACAGACTCTAAATATTCTCAGAGAAATGGCCTCCAGTCAGTACAGAAATTGTCTAAATACACAGCAGGGTAAAACCCAGTTCAAGTCAGTTAAAGGTGTCTCTCTTTCATAGGGCTGGGATTTCTTAATAAAGGAAGGAGCATAACATCAGGTATACATTATGATAATACTATTTCCTTACACTGGTTATTACTTAACAGTTTGTGGAGCACTTTCATGATGGTCTCATTTGATTTTTCAGAGATAGAATTAATAAAGCAATGATATAGTTAAGAATTATGCAATTATATGGCAGGCAGGTATAATTAACAAGGGGTGAGAACACTCATTTAAAAAAAAATCCTCCCATGTATTAAATAGTTCATATAACAGATATGGAAATTAAGGGGTGAAGCCTGATAAACAGAGTTAATTTGGCCAGAAAATAAACATTTATAAAAACACCTGCTGTGAGCCAGGCACTGTGAGGGGATGTTGACATGCATCATTCCACTTGGTCCTTACAACAGGTTGGTAGTATTGGGTATTTTTACCAAAGGCAAAACTAACAGAGGAGTTTTTTCACTGAGAGACATGGTAATTGTATGATTTGAGAGGTGAGCCTGTGTCTGTAAAACTCTAAAGCACATTGTCTTGTCATCATGTCACCCTACCTCAAGTTATGTAGGGTGCATGTTGCTTATCAGTTTTTCTTTCCCTTTGATTTTTGTCCTCCCTTCAGTTGACCTGGATCACACTCTTCCATAGCTCCTGTCATCATCATGACAGCATCATAATAATAGTGATCATTCCTTGGCCTTATTTAATGCATCTTACTATTGTTACTTAGAGATTTCTCATCTTACCATGTCATACTGTAGCGTTCCCTGAAAGAAGGCCTTGAGTCTTACTCATTTTTATGTTTTAAGCAGCATCTTACATACTGTTCTGCATCTAGTATTTACTCAATACATTTGTATTCTAAGTTATTTAGTGGTGTAAATGACTCATGCCAACGTTACATTCTAGTACTATTGATGATTTGTGCTGGGGGCAGGGAGCCTTCAATAAGCATAATAAATGTTTAGTAAGTGATTTTGAATGAAACTAAGTAAAGCAAAATGCTCATAATCCAGGGAGCCTGTTAAGAAGGGAGTTTGGGGTGGGGTTGGGGGCGGGGGAAGTGATCTAGCTAAAAGATGGTGGTGTAAATTTGTGTGTTCTGTAAACGTAACCCTTCCGTGAAACCTACAAAATGGATGAAGTTAGACTGGATGAAATTTTGATGGGAAAAGTCCACCTTAAGTAAAACTAGGAAATTGCTAAAATCTCAAATTACATTGTCATCCAAATATGGTGAATCTGGACCAAGTCAAGGGAGACTGGAAAGAGCGGAAACACACCTTTTGGGTTCTAATTAGGATTCAGAGTTTTCTGAAAACAAGTGATATCAGGGTTTCAGGTGATGCTCTTTTACTCAGAGCAAGGACTGTGTGTGTGGATGGGGTACAGGAGAAATCCAGACTGTCCCTTCAGGGGTTTGCTCTACAGTGCAGAGGAGAGGATGGTCAGACAGATGGAAAGGAGTTACTGGGCAAGACATACTTATTTCCCAAAGTAGAATTCCTCTTTAGGAGGTGAAGCAGGAAGGATGAAAAGGTGTAAGTGGCAGCCAGCTTTGTGGTAGTTGGCTGATTCAAACAAGCAGCTATAGATAAACATAAATAACCCAATAAAAGGTTAGAGAGCTGGGAGACTCCACCATGGTCTTTATATTTTGCTTGGGCAATCTGCTCACCCGAGAGGTCAGAGAACATTGGGAATATGGCTAAAAACTATTGAAACCCAATAAAAATCTGATTTGAAGCCTGTGGCTGCTCTAGCTAACCCCCTGACTCTTCTCCATAATTAAAAGAAATAGCAAGTTCAGGAGAGAACAGCATTCCTTTTAGAGCAGAGTCTATGTTTTCAGGTAGACTTAGGTCCATTAATAATACCAAAAGCAAATAAAAGTAAGGAACAAAAAGTAGCAAAGAAACTCAAAAATCAGAAGGCAAGTGAAGAATACTCTTTAGAAGAATTATTGCAGCAAACCAAAGCATTTCAGATGCATATTTACCTGCACCCTGAAAGAACTTTTAAAAATACACAAGGTCTTTGTGAAATAATTCTAAGGTGAAATATAAGATCAAAGAAGAATAGGCAAAAGAAGACAGAGTAAGCTAAGAGTGATGAAAGAAATGGAAGATAATAAAACTATCCTAGAAATGAAGATCACATTAGAATAGATGTTTGCTGAAAACATATACAGTGATGCAGAGGTCAGACTAAAGAGAATAAAATAGCATTTATGGGAGGGATTGCCAAATAAATAAAAACTAAGTAGATAATGACAGTCAGACATCATATGGGATGATGGTGTTCCTGAAGTAGAGAACAGAACACATGGAGCAGGAAATAAAAATATCACAAATAAAATGAAATAAAACTCCAAGGAAATAAAGCATGATCTGACTCTGTACATGGAAAGAGATCTTAAGGGGAAAAATACTCGTAGCAGAATAATCAACACGAAGATACACAGTGAAGCTACTTGAACTTTAAGGACAGTATAAGAATCCCATGGGCATCTTGGCAGAAAAATCATGTTTCCTACAAAAGGGGGAAAGAACAGACTGACCTCACATTTCTCAGTAGAGATATTTAATTAGGGGAAAAAAGTGCACAACAAAATCTGGTTAACCATGAGATGACTCAAAAAAAAAAAGAAGTCTCAGGAAAAGGTAAGGGGGAGAGTCAAAAAACTGAAGTGGACCCTTAAATCCATTTAATTATAGAACGGAACCAAATGCACACACTTATGTTTAAGAACACAACATAACTAATGTAAATCCTAAACATAAATTATCATATAAACATATAATAGTCCAAAATTGTCAGTACGGAAATTTGCTTTTTGCTTCTCTCGTTCATAGCATGGAGATATAGTTATCATCAAAGGTTGTTGAACTCAAGAAACAAAATGAACTTGATGACTTTTTAGAGACTGATGTACAATATTTAATTTTTTTGGACTTGTAAATGATTTCTGAACATCCTCTGAACACTCTTTATGTTTTGCGGTTCTCTCATGCTTAAAGAGGATTTGGTGAGTGAGGTAAGGTAAGGTAGGGATGTCAGCAGGGTTACTGACTAAAATGTCAAACTGTCCAGTTTAAATGTTTCCATTGTGGGTGAAGATTTCAATTTTTCACTATTAGGAATAATCCTGAATCTCATGGGTGATGAAATCACAAAGTTAGGGTATAAGTGCTAGGATACCATACAGCTGTTAAAAATAATGAATTTAGCCAACAGGGACTAACATGGAATGATGTGCAAGTAGCAGTTACTGAATAAAAAATTAAGTGGCAGATTGTAGTTTGCTATCCTGTTTGGACAGAAGAGAGAACTGTGTATGATACTGTGTGTGTTTAGTGGCTCTGGAGCTTGAGGGAGATGAGTGAGAACAGGGGGCTTCTGCTTTTTATTTACTACGTACTTTTGGAAATTTTTGTCAAGAGGTGAAAGGACTTTTTTTTAAAGAACAGAGAAAAAGACAAAGGACATGTGTTAATTTGTTATTGGGTGGCCATAACAGTCATGTTATGAGTTAGGAAATAGATTTGCTTAGGAGTGTCCTTTAAGATTCTGTTCCCACTGCTGGGGGAGGCGGGGGTACTTAGTCTGGCTATGAGGGAGGGCATCCCACCGCCCAGTAGAATACAGGAGAAGGGGATGGTTACAGTCATGGATGGGAGCTTGGGAGGGCTGCCCGTCATGTGGAATGGCCTGAACTCAAGGGTGGTGTTAGCAGAAAGGGGCATTTTCATAGCAGACTGAGGAGACTAACCTGGTTGAAGAAGCCAAGGCAATGAGGAATACCTGATTCAGAGTGCAGAGAGGGGAATGGAAGTTTCACCCTCTGTAAATGGGGGTTTATTTCAACACTCTTAGAGGGAAACTAAATCTCAAGGAAGCAGAACACGAGTTGGCTGTGAAGAACCTTGTTGGGTCCCCTTAGTAACTAGGTAACTCTTGAGGGTCGGCACCAAGTCCAAGAGGGCAAGCCCCTGAGGCAGGAAGTGGGAAACAGTAAAGCAACCAGATTGGCATTCTTGCCCTGGTGTTGATAGCATGTGACCCCTCTAGGCCTGTTTTTTCTTGGTGGGATATCCCACCTCATGCTACAAAGGTTTAAAGGTAGGATTGAGAGTATGTGCAAAAATGCCTGGAAATGGCACAAAGCAACATAGGCTGTAAAATGGTCTCTCAGAAAAGTTGCTTCCCAACTTTTGCTCGTTTTGATTACCAGAAGTGCTCTTTTTTCAGCTTCTCTGACCTTTTGGCCTCTTTCTCCATTCCTCTTGTTTTGGTTTCCTCTCTGCCCACCAATTACCTCCTTAGAATCACACCATACAGATGGTTTGCCTGGCTGCTGGTGGCAGAGAGAAAAGGCTGGCTGTTACTTCTTTTTCTCAGAGAAATTGCCTCTGGCTGATAGGGCTCTATCCCTGTGGCCAAAACTTCTTGCTGTAACCCCAGAAACCTCTATCAGTGGAGGGCACTCACCAATCTTGGCTCTCTGTGCACTCATTCTGCACAAGCGGAATTCTCCAACCTCAGGGGAGAAGAAGGTGGTCTGGCTAATTCCTGGGTAAGGCGGTCACTTTCCTCCCCAGCTTACACTTTGCCATGTGAAAGCTCTTGGGCCCGTCTGAGATCGACTGGCCACTAAACTGATATGGGCCTATTTTGGAAACTTTCCTCAGAACTATTAGCAATATGAGAAGGCCACCAGATAAGAACCCCAAGTACCAAAGTGCCTGAGATAAGGCTATAACCTCAAGTGCTTGGACCTGAGGAGTGAATCGCATCTGGGCTTTGTGTCCACAGAAATGCTTAGTAAGGGCGAAGCAGCAATTGAGAAAAGTTCAACGACAAAAAAGCAAGACCCTAAATGGCTTTTGTTAATGAGAAGCGATTTGGAGGAACATGCATTCAGTGAGTGGTAAAGGCCTTCTTCTCAAGGACTTGCCAGTGTGTTCTCTCTTTCTGGTACAGTCTCCTCTCATCCTGCTTCTCCTCATCCTCCAGGTATTAGCTTCCATGCCACCTCCCCAGGGAGACCCTGCTCCATTCCCTCATTGCCTTATGCCCCCTCATTATTCATTCTCATAGCTACCCTTTGATTTTGCAGCATTTACCACAAGTGGAATCAAATAATCTGTGTCATTCGCATTGGTCTGGTTCAGTGAGAGATTCCCAGCACCTAGCACAGTGCCTAGGTGCACATAAATATTTGCTGGGTTAATGCACTGGGGCCATGACTGAAAATCCACACACACATATAATAGGGTTGAACATGGGACTCCTTCTGACAGCTTTGGTGGAAGTCACAAGGCAACAGATTGCTGTGCACCCACAGCTGTAAAGCACGATGCTACATCACATATGCAGGGCTTGCAGAAGTTGTCAAAATACCCAGTTTTGCTCCCCTTAGCTTTTGGCTCCTCTCACTGGCATAAGGACTTTTAGTTGAGAAGTCAGCTGATGTGAGAAATCTGAGGGCTTCCATAGAGGGCTGGGATTGTGCTTCCCCTCACCACAGGTTAATGATAGCAGCTTCCTGAAGACCACTTGGATGTTGGCATGGATATAGAGTAAAAGAAACCTGGTGCACTGCTGGTGGCAATGTAAGTTGGTGTAGCCACTGTGGAGAACAGTATGGAAGTTCTTTTGCAAATTAGAAATAGAGCTACCATATGATCCAGCAATCCTGCTTTCTGGATATTTATCCAAGGAAATTAAGTTCTCAAAGAGAAATCTGCACTCCTATGTTCACTGCAACACTATTCACGATAGCTAAGATATGGAAAGAAACTAAATGTCTATAGATGGACGAATGGATAAAGAAAATGTGGTATGTATGTATACACATCACACACAGGAATATTTCAGCCTTAAAATGAAGTCCTGCCATTTGCAACAACATGAATGGACCTGGAGAATATTGTGCTAAATGAAAAGCCAGAGAAAGACAAGTACTGTATTTTCTCGTTTACATGTGTAATCTAAAATAGCAAAACTCGTAGAAGCAAAGTAGAATGGTGATCACTAGGGGCTGGTGGAAGGAGGAGATGAAGAGGCGTGATGGCCAAAGGGTACAAAATTTCAGTTATGCAAGTTCTGGGGATTCACTATACACCATGGTGCCTGTAGCTTACAGTACTATATCGTATACTTAAAATTTTGCAGGAAGGTAGTGGCACCTGGGTGGCTCAGTTGGTTAAGCGTCTGACTCTTGACTTTGGATCAGGTCATTATCTCCTGGTTGTGGGACTGAGCCCAGCATTGGGCCCCGTGCTGGGCATGGAGCCTCCTTGGGATTATCTCTCTCCCTCTGTCTCTGCCAAAATAAATATTTTAAAAAAGTTCCTAAGAGGGTAGATCTAATGTTAAACATTCTTGCCACATACACAAAAATAATGTTAGTAAAGGGTGTGAGAGGAAACTTTGAGAGATGATTTGGTATGTTTGTAGCCTTGATGGTGGTGATGGTTTTATAGGTGTATCCTTCTCCCCAAACTCACTAAGCTTTTTACATGTCAGTCATATTTCAATAAAGTGGTTTAAAGACACAAACAAAATCCCTTATTTGTGATTCCTCAAGTTTGGGGGGCACAGAGGACTGGTATTTGCCTGAAAAAATACACATAATGCCCCTAGAGCAGGATGGAGGATGCATTTGGGAAGTTGCTGCACTCTGAGGGTGGCAGGCCCAAAGTGCTAATTTTTGTTTATGGCTGGGGTGGGAGGGTGGATGAGACCAGATGGAAGACTTCTAGTTGCCGTGTTGGTGTGGTTTAGAATGAGGCCATAGGCAACTGGCTTCCTACCTGAAGAGGAAGGTGTGTGTGTGTGTGTGTGTGTGTGTGTGTGCGCGTGCGCGCACACGTGTGCGGGCATGCTTGCGCACACAAGCACGCTCTTGGAAAGGCTGGCTAAAGAGGCCCTGTCAAAACCTTGCAAGGCTGGAGGAACTCAGCAGGGCACCTTCCAAGGTACCTGGGATGGGTTCTGATGATGCCTGTAGGAAGTCAAGTCCAGGTTCGGGAGGTGCTAAGATCTCTGCGGCCCTTAACTCTCCTCCCTACCATCTCCTCCATCAACCCTGGAGGTGGCTGAGTGGTGGGACAGTAGGGATGGTAGCAGGAAGCACTTGGCTTCCAGCAAGCCTAAGCTGGAAGAGGGGAGAGACTTCGATTTTAAATGCATTTCAGAGTTTTGGCTGTTACAGAAGGCTGGACTTAGTAGTTACTGAAAGGAAACTGATTCGAAGAGTGACCACAGGGCTTATCAAGAGCAACTGTCCTGGAGGGATTGAGATCTGCCAGAGATTTCTTCCCTGAAGGCAAGGAAACAGCTGCCGGAGTGTGTTTGCAGGGGCACGTGTGAGAATACATAGTGTTGCTTTATGATTGCCCCACCCGGTCCCTCTCATTGAATGCACCCATCTCTCTTGAATCCTTGCGCAACTACAGAAGATAGGTACTATCCTAATTTATCAGAGATGTTGGAAGGGAGATCTGGGGAGTAGGCAAATTGCTCTGGGTCACAGGTTGGTGGATCTCAGATCTAGGGCTCTATTCTTTACTCTCTATACCACAAAGCATTTTCAACTTCCCTCACTTTCACGTCTTGCTGACAGGTCTTTGGTTCTGAACTCGCTTTCTCATCTATAAGCCAAGTCATCTGTAACCAATGACAGGAAAAATGCTAAGATGTTAACAGAAGGGAGGAGCCATAATAGTTCATTCAGGCAAGAGCAGTGAGTTAAGAGAAGGGAGGAGCAGGTGAGGTGGTGATGACTGGTTACCAGGGCAATAAAGACTTGTCATCAGTGGCAGAGAGAGGAAGGAAGATGAGGGAGGTGAGGAGGTGACTTTGCCAACAGTCCCCAGTGTGCTCTTATAGCTGCTCTCAGCTGCATAGTTCTGTGGCTCAGGTGGCCCCAAGACCCCTGGAGACCCTCTTGGCACTACTTTGACAAGGATGACTTAAATGAACTCTGCCTTTGAGAGGAGAAGGAAAAGCTTCCAGGTGTAAGAGAGTCTTTTCCATAGCAGGCTTTTCCCCAAAGCCTCTTACCTGAAATGAACTGTGCCAACCCACTCTGGCACCTGCCTGGGCAAGAAGCACTCAGGCTTACAGACAACAAGGCTCTTTTTAAAACTCTCTTGTATGAAGACAAATGGAAGAAATAATTAATAGAATATTCAAAGTTAAGCTCAAGTTTGGAAGAAGTGCATCAGCACTAAGTTACTGGTAGCCATGTTGTTAAGTGAAGCTAACTGACACTTGGAAAGATTCACAGAGAAAACTTACTTCACAAGACAATAAGTTGTAGAGTGTTGAAAATGTTCTGGGCTGTGTTTATCATACAATAGGGGCTCAGTCACAGTGATACAAAGATCTAAATTAACCTAATAGGATTTTTAGTCCTGCTTTTAGGCTGCTTGTTTGTCAGGTATATTGTAACAAAACTTTGCAAATCCAAATAAAAGATGGAAAGACATAATTAGAAGATAGTGAAAAATATATAGAAAACTTACTAGGTCCCATGCACCATTCTACCTATACATTATCATAATCCTCTGATGTAGGTACCGTCCGCTTCACGGATGGGAAACAGGCTGCAGGGCTTTATAAATTTGCCTGTGGTCTGTAGTTTGTGAGTGGCAGACCAGGACTCTAAGCCAGGCTGTCTGGCTTGATTGCTCTGAATCACATGTGTACAGTGTGCCTTGTTTGGTACTTTATGACTCTGTATTGTTGGCCATTTGTAGCTATGGGCTGCTCTCAGTCCCTCCCAAGGAAGAGTGTATAAGCTCCTGGGGTCCCATCCTGCTCTGTGTGGCCGTCATTTAAACATCTTCGTTTCATCATCTATGAAATCCAGACAGTTCTGGATGCTGTTAACAGGCTCTGCTTGCTCTATCATTACAGGAATCCCTAAGTCCTTCAATTGTCCTCAAAATGTCTATGCTTGGAAGATTACAGAAATGCTAGGCATAAAATAAGTGTAACCAAATCTCATGTCGAATTTAAAGAAATGTCAGACCAGAGTTGCTTTAATGAAGATTAAAAAAATGATATATAACATCTGTAGACTGCTGTCCTCTACCATGTCTTTGACAAGTGGGAGAAAAGCTATAGAAAAAATATAGTAGGAAATGAAATCAGAACCTGTCAGTTATTATAAATAAAAGTAACTTTTAAAATCAGTTCATTTTATATTACAAACCATTATATACTGTTGAGATGCTTAATATTCCAGAGGCAACTAGAGGTGTGAATGCTAAAGTTGGAAAGAGACATCCCCTATGCAGGTGTCCAGTTTGTTAAACATGACAAAGGGACTCTCAAAGTAAGGTCAGTCTGCCATTGGTAACTAATTCCTAAATCATGAATTGGGGAAGATATGGTAAGGCACATAGACCTAACTGACACAGCAGACTCTTGCAGTAATCCAAATCCTCTGGCCATGTTAATTTTAAATAGGACATATATGAATAGCCTGCCTCATTTATTCTTTGAATAAATTATTATTGAACACCTCCTCTGTGCCAGATCCAGGGCTAGGATCTGGGAACAGCCTAGAGAACGAGATAGTCTCTACTCTCTTGGAACTTATTTAATAATACAACTAGTTGTTAGTTATAATTGTGATAAATGCCACAAAGGGGAAGTAGAAGATGAAAGAGAGCATACACCATTGTGGCCTGAGTTAATCTGAGATAGGTTGGGGAAGGCTTCCTGGAGGAGGTGATGTTAAGGGGAGATCTTGAGTGTGGGGAGGACTTAGCTAAGTGAGGAAGGGGTGGAAGATGGACCTTGTGGGACAGAAGGGACAGCAAATACTGAGTAAGGCCTTGGGATAGAAGCACCTGAAGGCAGGTCTGTGTGGTGTTCAGAGGGTGGGATCAGCAGGTGATGAGGCTGGCGAGGTGAATCACGCTGCCTATTGATACCACAGTGGAATTCTGTAAGCCCTTAGGAATCCCTAAGTCTAGGAAGGCAGGTGGCCATTCCTCTAGAAGCCCAAGCTTTAGAACTCAAGCGTAGTGGCTAATCACATGAGCTCATCTTTAGGAAGCACTCTCCTACATTTCACAAACCCAGAAATGGAATTCTTCTTCATCTACAAATACCCATATTGCATCAAGGATCTAATTACAGTAAGACAAACCAGCCTGGCTGGCCAGTTGAATTCAGCAGGCAGGAGTTATAAATGACACATCTCTATTGTCATGCATAGCAGAATCATCTGACCCCAGCTTGAGAATTGAGCAATCATAAAATAACAGAGCTACTTCCTGCCACTGCCAGTCTCCTGTTCCAATCTCAGAAAGGTAAAACCAGTGGAGCAGGTCTGCATAGGTTTGGCATTCAATAAAATGAACCCCAAACACTCCACCTGGAAGCCTCAAGCCTCTCTCTGGCTTTGCCTCCGCTGCAATCAGTTGAAAATCAGTTGAGGCAAATTCTCCCTATTGCTTTCAGCAGACAATCCATAATTTAGATGGCTGTTTTTCATGGAACTCCCCTGTGCTTTATAAACAACGATGAAGCCTTTTCCATGGCCCAGTAAGAAGGCATGTTTTCACTTTACCTGAGGAAGGGGTTAAAAGACAAGTACAGTGTTAAATGTCCAGTGGGGGAGGGCTACGGACACAATCATAACACTGGGGACCTCATTTGCTCGTGAGGCTCTTTGTAGACCTAACCAGAATCACTGCTGGCACCGACTGACCGATTGTTCTAGGTTTTCATGTCAGTGTTCAGTTGAGGATTTCTTCCTTTCCCTCCTATTATTCCTTCAGAAAATGTGTAAAACTTGGAGGTTAAAGATCTAGCTAGGAGACTATCCTTATGTCTAATTCAGACTGGTTAGCCTCTAGAGCAGGAGTCTGTTACTGAGATGGCTTTTTTTTTTTTTTTTGAAAGATAGTGAACACAAACGAGGGTGGGGCAGAGGCAGAGGGAGAGAATCTCAAGCAGGTTCCACACCCAGCACAGAGCCTGACGTGGGTCTTGCAGGCTCGATCTCACAACTGTGAGATCATGACCTGAGCCAAAATCAGGAGTCGAGATGCTTTAACCGACTGAGCCACCCTGGGGCCCCTGAGATAGCTTTTTACTATGAAGAAGAGATCGTGTGATTCCAGACCCTGCCTCCTGTCTCCACCTGCACTGTCCCAGTCTCCTTCAAATAGCCTGATAAGACTGCAGACATTCAAAAACAAGGGAAACATACTTTTTCTTAAAAAGTACTTGGCCTTCCTTCACATTTACCATTTCTGACAAAATCAACTTACAGACAATAATCTAGATATTACCCCACCCCCCACATTCTAGTCTCCTTTGAATCAAGAGTTTGTCTAGCCTGTGTGGTGTCACTGGAACGGTCACTTTGTGAAGCTCATTGTAAGGTACCAGCACATGAGGGGCAATATGGAGAAACGGTTAAGAACGCAGATGCCAGGGTCAGGTTTCCCAGATTCCACTGTTTACTAGCTGTGTCATGTTACTTCTCTAAGCCTCAGTTCACTCACCTATAAGATGGAGATAACAGGGTTGAGGTGAGGAGTAATGGGACAATGCACGTATAGGAAACAATCGGTAAGTGATTCTTGTTCTCCAAGTAGATGTTGCCTCTGGAGGGCATGCCCTACACTTTGAAAACAGGCAGGTCCTGGAACAAATACCCTGCCTCCACTTCCTAGAGTCGCCAACAAGAAATAGCTCTGTCCCAGGAGGATCATTTACATTAGGGCATCAGAGAGCACTGTTAGGGTTTTTTTGTTTTTGTTTTGAAAGATAAATTTAAGAGCCTTGAAAGGAGACAAAGGAAAAACAATTCCCAGAATTGCAAAGTTAACATTTTTATTGAACTGAAATTGGTGTAGAACAAAAGGGACCACCACAGCTGCTGAAAAGTCCTTGTGACATTTTACCTTTGAGGGTCCTAACATGGTTTGGGTGGAACAACTGAGAAACAGTGTGTTACGTGTGTGTGTGTGTGTGTGTGTACACACACACACACACACACACACACACAGAAATACTTAGAAATGAGCCTCACATCCTTGTTTAGTTTTGGGTTACAAAGAACAATGATAACATCTTCTGTTGCCTTCATTTAGTAGTGTCAGTTAATATTCTTTCACAAAAAGTTCCTCAAAATGCTGGCTAGAATTTCCCCCCCATCCGGTACACGTAAGAAAAGGATTCAATAACACTTAGGCAAGTAATAAACCATAAGAACTTCAATAGTAGTAAGGGCATATACCACGCATACACGACTCAACACTCACACTGCCAGAAATACAGTGAACTGGCTAAAGAGTTTCAGCCAAGTTCCAGAAGCAGAGAATGCACTAGTGGAAGGGGTAAAGCAACCAAGGAGAGTGTTGGAACTGATGGACCACTTGTGTCTAACCATTTCAGGATCTTGCTTCCAACATGGCAAGTATGCATTTGTTTTACATCATGAGGTGAAATGCTTTAAGGGAAAAGAAAACTACAAAGTTTAAAAGATCAGAGATGAAAGGAAATGAATACTGAATTTTTACAGTCACTGTGCATGGAGCAATGATATAAACTGACCACACCAATTATTTTTGTGAGAGCAAGTACTGAACCACCATCAAACTCAAGAGTTGGAAGTTACCCCCAAGTATTCCAAGGGAAATAAATAACAAGATAGGAAACAGAACCCCTGCTTAAAAAACAAAACCACATCTAGTGAATGTTCCTTTTGGTTTGTACTCAGCTGCTCATTCAATCTGGAGTTAATCTGGTGTTGGTAAAAATTTCCAAAAGTGCTTCAAATTATTTTAGATGAAATGTGACAAATGCACACACACGCGCACACACACATACACACATCCCTCATTCTCTCATCTTGATAATGCTGTTTTATACTTACTGTGTCTCTCAAAACAACTAAATAAATCTTTCCACTAGAGTAACTGGTACTAAGTGGCCACTCATTCCTGTAGCAATTATTTGAGGGAATCTAAAAATCTTGCAGTAGGAGATAAAGGATGACTATAAATATTTTACTAGGCTCATGGCCATCTTCAAAATAGCAGATTCAGAGATTTATAGCTCAAATTTGCGCCAACAAACACACATTTTGCAAGGATCTGCCCAATGTATATAACAAACATCTAAATTAAGGCTTTTATAGGTAGGTGGTCAGGTCTGTGAATGTGCAACGCTGGATTTTCATGACCTATCTCCAGCTTCCATTATCACCCAATTTGTAAACCAGAAGATGTGCTGTTGTGGGTAGGTGGGAGCTCCAAGGGCTAACAACCAGGGAAGGCTTGTTCGTAAACAAGATCTGAAATAAGAGTTGGCAGTGAAGCAATTGAGAGGATGCCTCATATCATGTAGAGGGAAGAGTGATTTGTACCTGCTGACATGGATAGGCATGAGATTTAGAGACCTAAAGGTTTAGTGCCATTACTAAACCAATGGTCCTCACACTTTGACTTGCAAAAGTCACCTGGAGCATATATTTAGGAAAATGTGGAGACCTGGGTCCTATACCCAGAGATTCTAATTTGGGTGATGCAAGTGTTTGTCCAAGTACCTTGCTTTTGAAAAACACTGCTCATAGCAAATAGCAGCAGACGATCTTTGATTAAAAGGCCCAGATGTCCAAGAAATGACACCAGTGAGGTCATTACCTATAGACAAATCCCTCAGGAGACTCCACCATAATATAAGGAACACATTTATTCCCATTTCCTATCTTTTTTCAACTCAAAGTTTGAAATCAATGAACATTTAGTAATGATTGTACCAATTCTGAGGTAAAAGGAAGAGCACCAGGGATCTCAATGCTAAAAGAAACCAATTCTTTAGGACGTCTGTGCTACAGAAAAATCAAATTCCTGTAGTAATGTTACAGAGTTATAGTGTACAGGGTCTTGTATCAGTCTTTGTATCGCCTTTTACTTCTGCATACATTTCTATATTATCTACTCTTTCCAGTTAATGTTTTAGAAGAATTCAAAGAGAAAAGTTCATCTATATGCTCTCAGGTTCTCTAGATACCAACATTTTCTGGTTTATACCGATACACAACAAAGTTACTTATTTATTTATTTATTTTTTGGATGCTGGAGACAAACATCTTTATTAAAGATACTACCAAAATTTTGGCAAACATTTCAAAACAGATTTGTAAACATAATGCTTCCCTTTTCAACTGGCAGCACTTTGAAAAGACAATACGATAAGACAACACAACTTGAATCAACATTAGTTCAAAATCCTTATATTTTTGACCACATAACTTATGTTCCCACATGATAAAACAAATGATAGTTTAAATCAACGTCAACAGATAAACTCCATGAAATGAAAGTTTGTGCTGTTTGATGAATCACAGTATGTTATGGTTAAATATATCTGCTCTTTTTTATATTCCTGGCTCCCAGGATGAAAAAAAATCTTTAAATATACATTTCATGTAGGTAATAGCTTCTTTGCATATCTCTCTTCAAAAAATACTTTATAGCAGTATATAAATAGGTTACCTACATGTTTAATTTTATAATTTTGCCCCAAAACTATAGATCTGTTTCATTTTCATAACATATTGATTTTGCCCAACATTAATAAAGCTGACAAACTGTTGAAATGGAAATGCTTTTGTCTTCCACGATAGAAGTAGCAATTTGACAGAAAACAAAAACAAAAACAAAAAACCCTACAGTAACACTCGTCTGTTGTTTAACCTGAGCGTTTGGCCTACTGAGAGTAGCAGCTTTTTTCCTCCATGCACGCTCACATCCACACCACCTCTGCACACATACTGGTCGAGCACACGCTTTCAGACGCTGGTAGGCCACAGTATACTTCCCATTGCTCTAACCAAGTGGGAAGTAGTGTAGCTAATGATTAACCACACTATGTACACAACTAGCAAACACCTTAAGGCAACCATTGCAATGGGGGGTTAACTTGCAGGGCGGATTTACTGTTCTAGATCAAGTCAGCCTGTATGTACATATGTGTGCATATTTATACACATACACATACACCTTTCTATTTCTTAACCCTCCAAAACAATGTTTTAAATTTTTTTTGTATTTTTGTGCAAATTTCTAAATATTCTACCATTTAAGGCAAAGAGTTTGCATTAAGAAAGGTCAGAAAATAGGCTTATGTTTATCCAAAAGCATTTCACCTTGCACATTACTGTTTTTTTTTTTTTAAACACACATAACTTTGAAGTATGGACATTGGATCCCCAATATCTTAAAAAAAATCATTTCTAATGACAAACATAAGTTTTTAAGGAAAAGAGCTGATTTGAAGTATAGACACTGGATCTCCAATATCTAAAAAAAATTATTTCTATTGACAAACATAAGTCTTGGGGGTGGCGTAGGCATGGGAAGAAGGACCAGAAAAAGCAGCTTCAAAAATGCAGGGAAGCAAAGTAAAATGGAAAAAAAAAAAAAAAGTAAATAACTCAAGTTTACTAATACTGAAACTTTCAACAAGCAAAGTTTCATTTTTTTAGCATCTTAGAGCAACTCATTTGGAATTTTAAATAAATAAGCTTAAGTTTATTCACATCTTCTGGTCCAAGCAGAGATCTAGTGCCATGACTCTGCTTGCTGTTGGTCAAATTCACCTATTAGTCTTTTGATGTGAGCCAGCTTGTTATGAAGATACTCGCATCTGTATTTTTCTTCATGATAATTGGGACTGGACTGCAGAGGAAACAGACGGGAGGAATTAGGTTGCAGAATTTATAATACTGCCCCAACTACGGGTCAGAAACCCACAGCGATGATTCCTACCTGCTTGATCTTCTGATATTCTTGTAAGACTTCTTCATGAACATTCTACAAAATTAAAAATTAAAATCAGAAGGGAACAATTTTTTTTTTTTTTTTTGGCAATATAAACAGCTAACACACATTCAGCAAGGGTGGGGAAATACTGATGATGGGAATGTAAATTGGTACGCTCTTTAAAGAAGACAATTGGCAACTGCTATCAAAATAGCAAATGCAAAACTGACTCAGCACTTATACCTCTCTTTCAGATTTGCTTGCTCCTGAGTGAAATGCTGCACGCAGAAGGTTATTTGCTGCAGTACCGTTTGTAAAGCAAAAGACAGTAAAGAAAATTTAAATGTCCATTAATCCATACAAAGGAATACGAAAAGGCCATTAAAAGGGGTAAGTGCTTCATGTACTTATATAAAGTTCTCTAAGATGCATTATATTGTTTAGTGAAAAAAAGCAAAGTGCAGAATGACTTATACAGTTTGATATCATTTGAGAAGAAATATAATACATTCTAACAACTTCCTTCTAAGATGCACGTTTCCTCTCATTTTAATGCAATCAAATAATGTGTGACAGTTTAACTTACTGGAACAGAAGACAATAGTACATATTGTAACTGATGACATCTTAGATTCAATTACATATAGCACACAGGTGAATTTGCTTGTGTATATACATGTGTATATACATCTTACACACACAAATCTCTGAAAGAATGCACTGGGAACCAGTACCATTGATTGCCTCTCAGGAGAGAAATTGGGTGGCTAGGGAAGATGGCTAATACTTATCTAACTTTATGTACTATGGACTAAGCAGTTTCCAAATACTTAGGTTTATTCTGCACAACTCTATCTAATCACTTTATTTTATGGATGGGGATTCTGAAGAAAGTTAGGTAATTTGCCCAAGGTCACACAAATATTCAATGGTAGAGCTGGGAATCAAACCCTGGCAGTTTAGCTCCGTAGCCAGCTCCTAACCACTAAGCAATCCTTGGAATTACATTTTAGTTTAAATATAATTATGGTACACTGGTAAATAACTACATGTTAAAAAAAAAAAAAAAAAAAAGAAAGAAAGAAAGAAAGAAAGAAAGAAAAAAACACCCCACCATATCAATGACCTCTTGCACCCTCAAACACAAATTCCTCTGGCAAAGTCTTCCATAACTCTAGGCAGCCTGTTTAAAGATTAAGACCCACTAATGGAAGGCATGGTCTTTAGAGCACAGATGCTCTCAGGTTGTTTTGCCAATTGTGGGAAACCCATTCACGTTCTCTCATGTGGGTCCCTGTCAGAACAACAGTTACTAGGCCAGAACGAATGCATCGTCTACGGTTGTGAATTGTGACAAATTTATCTGGCCTACATAAGGAGGGACACATTCATTTGTATTAATCCTTTTGCTTATAACTATGAGAAAGAGCAACCAGTATGTGGGTCTGGCTTTTACTGGTTTGCCAGCTATGGTAATACTACTAATTAAAGTAGGGAAGGGAAAATGGCTTAGTATCTGTTAACAAATGTCAGTCTTTGGAATAGCTGGAAACACCAAGCTTTTCTTCACTTAAGCCCCAAATCTCTGTGGTATTAAACCCTTTTTATATTTTATGTCTATATCTTCCCTATTCTAGGCCAGATTGAGTTTTTTTTCTAAAAAAACATAGACTTGAAATAGCAATTTTTGGGAACAGCACAAGATCTAACAGCTATGGTCTGAGTTGGCAATGCAGTTAAATATTTCAATGAATTCCAAATCAACTTTTTTCCTATTTAGTTGTGTTTGCTTTTTACCTTGATACTCTATTATGTTACAGTAAGTATATAAGCCTCTATTACATATTTGATACATATTATGTTATATAAAGTTATTTTCCACTGACAGAAATACAGTTCGTTGTGTTTACTTATTTTAGAGAACTATTTCAAATACTGTATTTAGTTTCCTAGCTAATTTTCAATGAAGACCAAAAGCTGCAGAGAGGCTGGTTTGCCAGAGGACATTCTCCAAAGGCCAGTGGGATGCCTGGGGGTGGACCGGGTAGAGAACAAAGAAGGTAAAATATGGAAGTGAGCCTGTCTAGGAGCAAACATGTTTACCTGATACTCTTTTGAGCCCGGAGAAAGCCGCTTTCGTTGTGCATCAAGTTTGATAAATCGTCTAGCTACAGTCTCCATCCTGGCATGCAAGGCCCTGTATTCATCATATTCAGCATTGAAGTCATCCTTGTAATTCTGGCGTTGCTCATAGGAGACGATAGCAATGTATTTTCTAATAAGAAAAAAGAAAAAAAATATAAATGGAGAGAGACTACAGAATAAACATAATGCACAAGTCTGACATTTAAAACAAATATTTAGAAACTGTATCCAAGCATGTTTCCCTAGATTGAAAGTTGCCCTGCCACTGTTTGCTGCCATGTCACTCCTTCAAAGAACTTTCAGGTGAAATTATCCCACAGGAGAGCTTAAGATGTTCAGTGAAGGAAAGTTAAATGTGAAAAGAACACGGTGGCAATGGAATTGAAGTGTGACTAGAAAACAAGGCTTATACAGATTTAGCTTCCTAAACCTTTCTCTATCCAAAATAATTCACCACCATTCTAGCGGCAGAGGCCAACCCATCTGTTCCGAGTCACACGGAAACAGAAGGACTCGGTGGGTAACATGAAACCAGGAGAGTGTCACCCAGTCACTAAGTAAACGCTGAAGTCAAAGCTCTCTCTAGTTGTGCGGCTAAGAGGAGGTCTGTCTTTTGGCCGTTTACACCTGCTGCCAGTAAGGTGCCTGAGGCTTGTTCCCTCTGCCTCTTTCCTCCCATGTTTGACTAGGCAAATGTATAGAATACAAAAGGGAATGAATAATTTTCCTCTTTTGAAATGACAGACTGGAAGAAAAAAAAAAAAGAAAAAAGGGCATATCTCTCTAGGTCTTTTCAGCCCTAAAGTGTCATATTCTATGTAACTGAACGTCAGTGTCACAGTATTATTCTAACTTAGTTTCTTCACGAATCTGTTTCACTTTAGGGTGTAAATACCTCTAGGGAACTGGTGAGTGAAGGCCATTTTCCCAGCGTGTCAGTTTTTTCAGTGGTAAGCAAATTAAAACATCATTTTAATATTAAAACACAGTATTATTTGTTTGTGGCTCTGGGAAGTGGGATCACACCAGGGGCTGGCCTGGGTCTCTGTACTCTGCGTTCCTGCCATGGAATGCTAAGTTCCCTTGACTTTCTGAGATAAAAACTGACATTCCAAAGCAATCTCCATCAGGGGCAGGTGCTTCAGCACTCCCGGACATGCACAGATATTCTTAACTGTGGGAAAACCTTGGAGTTCAGTCCTTCACAAAAATGGTTTTAGATAACCTTACCAGTTTTATTTAAAATGAGATGGCACAAATGTCTGGTTGGCAATGTGAGAAAAGCGATGCAACTGAGCACTTAATGTCCTCATTAATATTTTTATTCATGCCATGTTAGCCTCTGTGGAGGTTCGGTTTCTAAGTGTGAGGGAGACAGCACTGGTATGCTGATGTCTCTGATGTAAGAAGAGTGTGGTGAGCCAAGCAGTGACGCAGGGCTGTCCTGATGTCACAGCGGAGGAAGCCCAGGGCGGGAAAGAGCTTCCTGGGGACAAGTGCAGGTAAGCAAAACGGCTATACTGCTCGAGAAACTCTGGCTTAATGTGTTCTATGAAATATCCTGCTTTCTCAAGATCACACACAAGGCTACACACTCAGTATTTTATTTAATAATTTCCTTAGGGAAAAACACCAATCTGGCCAACAGTTGTGTTGCTATTATAGAAGATTATTTGGTTATATTGGCACTTTAATGAAAGGCATTTCACTATTTTTAACAAAAATTGTTATGGTTCTACAGCTGGCTCTAAATGTAATGATGGAATAAAATTTTAAAGGGTTTGGATATTTCACAGCCACAAGTAACAAAAGTATTCTTATTATATAAAAATTAGGGATATTGTGGTTTAGGTATGAATTATTCAGAGGCTGATCATTAAGGTTTTATTGTATGTCTTTTTGGTTTTCCTAAGAAACAGCTTAAGTTCTGTAATTGCAGTGATTTTTCTGAAAATCCATGATTTCTCACCATTTTAAGAAAATTGGCTATAATCATATAAGACAGTTTTGTGACAAAATAAATTGCTTTTACTTCAATAAATTAAGCCAACGATTACACAGGTTACATACTTTTGTGATTTTTGAGAGCCAGAAACGTGACAAATGTGCCAAAATGCACTGAGGCAGATGCAGCGACCATCCCTTAGATTAGGATGTTAAAAACCAGTTTTTAAATATAGAATTAACTGGTTAAGTTGACAAAGCACAGCAACATCCTGAGTGCATGAGGAAAGGGTTAGAATTCTTTTTTAGCCTCCCCACACGATTCTGTCACACAGAACTAGTTTACATCAATATTACAAAAAAGAGGAATTCAAAATCCACCGCAAGAGAATGAGAGCACAGTCCTGCAGTTGTCAACGGAGGGGGCCAACTTCCGCAAGACTTTTAAGGAGAAGTGGGTTTGCAGTAGGAGAGGCAAACCCCCTCATCAGTGGAGCCAGACGCTATGCTGTCCCCCAAGCAACCCTCCCTGGGCCAGCTTGGTGGTGGCCACTTTTCAAAGCTCCCCCACGCCCCGAACTCTAAAACCAAATACCGCCTCCGATGAGAGAGTGCTCGGTATGGTTTCTTGGGTTCTTTTTAGTCAAGAGATGATAACCAGCATTATGGTTTCATGCTGTATCATTCCCCAATAAGTATAGCTTTCACACTACTGTTAAGCAAAAGTAACACATTTTAAGTATATTCTTTACTCTGGAAATCAACATTTTGTGGTACACGGAATGCTAAACAGCACAGTTTAACTTTGTCCACCATGAGATGCTAATAGAGAAAAAACGTTCATACAGCTCAGAGTCCATTTTCCAATCTACATTCAAATTATTTTGCACACTTGTTCATTTTCAAAGCTATCTGCAGTCAAATCTGTTTGTTCTTCCACTCTCCATTTTTCCAGGCTCTTGCAACTTAATTATTTCTTCTTACAGAAGCCTTTGAGTCTATAAAAAAGCTAGAATTATGTCTACAAGTTATAATTTTTGTGATAACCAGTTACAAAAATGTCCCCAGCTCAGCGTTTAGCAACTTGTTGTCATAACAAGAAAAACATTATAACTGGTACTAAAGTGAAATGATCTGATTTTACTCTTCTCTCCTTTTAAAATTAATTCCATGGCAGAACTTTATTTAAATGAAAATCAGTCTATCTCTACTTTGTATTAACTGTGGAGATTTAAGCACTTTATCAGTAATAAACTCTCTCTTTGGGGCAACAAGTGAATGTGCATTGATAGACTGTCAGCTTTGAAGAGTCAGACCCCTGAAATCTTCCACAATCAAATGCCTGACCTGGCCACAGAACAAAGGACAGGCTTCTCTATACTTAAAGGCCACAGAGCAGAACTCAGCGCTGGGGGAGACACAACCTGCTTAGGCAGACAGGGGTGGATTTGGGACGAGCAGGCTTAATGGCAGCCTTTCAAATGCAGGGGTGGCTCTGGGACTCTATTTCTGGAACTTCTTTTCTCATTTGCAAATTATGGGAAAAGAATTTGCAAACTTTCTAAAATTAAACAGTTCTCTCCCATTGGCAGACATCTGAACTTACATCAAATAATCTGGGAGTTCAATTGTTGAAGAAGGCTCCGTGGAGGCAGTGCAGCCCTCTTTAACTCCTACAAAGAAAAAAAAAATCAAGCTTTCACCCAACAGTATGGTTATAAAATGCCTATAATTCTAAAATAGATCAGAAACATCTGGAACACTCTTCCTCAAATTCTATTCTTCCATCTCAATAAGCAACAGTGAGCAAGGAATACAATTGCACACGAACAACAGAGGCCCTGTGAGCAGGGCCAGCAGAACTGACGCCAGGCATTGAAAGCGCCCTGGCTACCGCAGTGTCTGCACAATAAAGGAATTCCGTCTTAACCCAAGGTCAGTCTTCTATTCTTTCAATAACAGTTGTGGCATCTGCCCAGCAATTCAAAGACTGTGCTGGCAGATGCAGCCATACAATGGAAGATACAAATTTTACATCAACATCTACTTTTCATAGGATTCGAACAAGGCAGATGAGACAATGAAGTCAGGTAGCAGACCGCTTCAGTCACTGTATTTTATTGCTACCCTTTTTGTATGCAGACAGTGGAAGGGGTAGGAAGTTTTCCCATATGGGTTTTGAAGTAATTTAAAATAAGTCATTACTGAACACCGATGTACACTCCTCTGGTCTCTTATCTCTAAATCTCATATTACTACACAGATTTGTTTAAAAAAAAAAAGACAAATAAAGTGCCAGTCATTCATGGCTATGCTATGAAAATGTGTAAAATCCCTCACTCAGGATTCTATTTGTTTGAACACAACCAACATTTCCTGAGGGTAAGTTTAGACTTTTTATTAGGGTAACTTTTTATCATTCAAACTAGAATTAAATTAATAACTCACATCCTAACCCTGCCTGCTGGCAAAATGGACATGTTCAATATAAAACAAAAGTGAATATTTGATAATTCCTTAGTTCAACATTTTAAAAGACCAAGTATACGAAATAAATTATGCAGACTCTGTGGCCTTATTGTTGTGTGTGTGTGTGTGTGTGTGTGTGTGTGTGTAGACTTTGAGACTCCCCCCACTCCTTTTTTTTTTTTTTTTTTTTTTTTAAATAATAGCCTGAGTCTTAAAGGAAAAGGCATTAAGTGCATGTCAACCTGGCTTCTTCTTTGCCATAGACCTAGATAAATTCCAACAGATTCAGGGGATGTGGGTCTGGATCTATCCTCAGTTTGTGATAATCTCAAATGGCTTTGAAAGGTACTACATCCTTAGTGAAGGATTCAGAGAGTCTGTTTCTTCAAGTCTCCAACTCTGAGAACACTCAAACTTTGCTGTACATCTCAACATACTGGGATCCAATCCTCCCAGCACTAGCCTGACTCAGGATCACCATCTCAGCATTGGAAGTGTGTGGACTGGGATATACCCAGGTATACTAACTCTGAACACAAGGTGTTATTACTGCTTGCCTCTTCCTGACTTGGCAAATTTAAGTACAACAGTGTTTGAGGGAAAAAGCTTACACCTACCTTTTGGGTCACTATATAGTATCACACTGATCTAAATATTTCAACAGATAAGCTGTGATGTGCAGTATAGTCAATCCAGGTCAGTGAAGGCACTGCATTTTACTATGCTGCAAAGCACCTCTCATGTGGTAAAAAATGGTCAGTTAAATCTAAGAATTACAGACTTCCAGTATTATGGGCAAATTACAGAAAGGCAAACACTCTTTAACCTCTTCATTAAAGTAACTTTTCTAAAGTCGTATTTTCCTTGAGAATTTTGCTTTGGTTATGCTGAGTTTAAAATTGGCAGCAATGCTAAATGAGGGGCTTGAATCTTGGATGTGCTGTTTGGGGGACATTAAGGTTTAGAGCACAACTTTTTTTTTTTTTAAATAAGAAAAATATAATTTTATTACTAGGTGTTAAAAATCATTACACCTTAGGTAAGTGGTCTTCCTATGATTAGTTTTTCTTTAGAAGTAAAGCATTATTTTAAGCTTCTTTGCATCTCTAGGTTATCTGGCTTTTTAAGTTTTCAAAAGCTTGAAATGGTTAAATTTTACTAATGCTAGTTTACTAAAACAGTGTGCTCAAAATTGAAAAAATAATTTCTTAAGCTCTATCAAGCAAAGTGCCAACAGCTTTGCATAAGACAAATTGCTTTCCCTCTGAATAAAGATGATGTTATGGATCTGCATATGCAATCTTACCTTGCTGGTTTTATAAAGAATTTGACATTTCCCCTGTGTTAACATTAATTAAGGCAGGGGTGACCCTGTTTCTCTGGCAAAGAAGGAAAAGAATTATTTTTATCGCTAATTGTGTGTCTGGTAAAATTAGTTCAAGAATGGCAGAGAATAGGTCACGTTGAGGTTGTGCAATACCCTGACAGTTATGGAAAAGAGCAACAAAGTCTACCTTTTAAGAGGGGGTCTCTAGAGGATAACAATCATTTTCAAATGTTACCATGTTATTATCAAATTTAGAAACTATGTTTAATAGTTGGCTAAAAAGAGACCAAAAATTACTGATGTTAAATATAAGAAAAGAAAAATCTGCTCCAAAGCACAACACTAAGATTATTAACACAAGGTCATTTGATAAAAAAGCATTACTAATTATATAAACAGCATAATGTCCCTCACGATAGTCTGCTCTGCCCGATCATTTAACACATGTAGTTGGTTTTACAAATGTAAAGTGTACCTTCATTGGAATCTGGACTGGAGTTGTTCAGCTTGGCAATTTCCTCTTCTTCTCTTTTAAGGTCCTCTTCCTTTTCTTCAGTCATCTCAATGTCGTGCTTTTTAATTTGGTCCTTTTCCTTATGTTTTTTAGACTTCTTTTTGGACTTTTTGTGAGACATAGAATGGGTTTCTTCCATAGGCTTTGGACACTTTAGTAGAACTGAACCAGGGGGTAAGGTTTCCAGAGAAGTCCTAGAGGTATATTTGTCTTGCTGGTCCTCATAGATACTACTGTTTTGACTAAAACTGTCAACAGGTAGGTCTTGAGTCCCCCGGCCTTCTGGAGTGCTAGGGGAATTGGAGTTAGAATTTACAGTCTGAGGAGGGTTGGAAACGGGCAGGTGGGTTGAAGGCAGTGGTGGAGGGGTAGGGATGGCAGCAGCTGCAGGAGGCGGCAGGAGGCCTGCAGCAGATTTTTCACTCGTGGGATTCAAATGACCATTTAATGTTGGCGGCACTCTATTTGTCAGGTGAGATATTCGAGCTTTCTTATTCATTAAAGGATCAATGAAATCTGAATCTAAAAGCCGTTTCTGTTGGGGAGGGGCAGAAAAACAAAAACGAGCCACTTTGCATTAAAACTCAATATGTGCATCATTGGCTACCATATGAACAACTGTACTTATACTTTCTGATCATATAGCCCCACCCTAAGTTCTTGGAGAGACTATGCCATTTATGTGGACTGTACCACTTAGGAGAGTACTAAGAAGAGGTAACCTTCTTCCTCTGAGGGCTGTGGCTGACCTAGTTATATTAAAAGAGAGGAAGGAGAAAGCAGTTTGTACCAATTCACTCGGTGAGGACTAAGAAGGGTAGGTAAAGGGCAACAAAAGCCTACACTTATTTAACCTCCTCCAATGTGCTAACATGCTCTACTTATGAATATTTTGGCTGCCATTTATTATTTTACCTGTCTTAAAATGGGAACAGCCAGCACCTTCAAAGTAATTTCTCTAAGTATCTCTATTATTGCTGAAATGCTATTCAGTTTTTTTCCCCTCTAAATATATCTCTTCATCAGATTGGAAGGTAAGTTTTAATAACTAGTCCATAAAAATGATATGGAATTAGTATTTCAGAAATTTAAAAAATTATGCTAATACTATCCCAATCCAGCAATAACAATACTTAAATTAAAAAGGGAATTCAGATAGTCGAAAAGTACAAAGCATACATCCAATGTAATAATGTGGCCTAAGCTTCACCTTGAAAAAAAATAACAGTTAATCATCCCATTAATTATTCTGTTTCCAATTTAGCACCATTGATTTGGCAGCCATTACATAATTAGATTACAGTATAAATAACTTCATGGCAGTTGGCATTAAAAGTGAGGATTCTATAGACAATGTACATGCAAGGACAAAATTGCTTTTATTTTGTTCTCCCTCTGTTCCTCACAATAGGTTTCTAACAGTTTTTGACATGTGAGTAGCCTTTTGCCCACAGCAAGCTTACTGTTGTCCACACATCTGTCCTGTCTCCCGAATCCTTGGGAGGAGGGTCCAGAGAGAGGAGCACTGTGTGAGCAGCACTGGGGTAGATAGGTTTGTCCCACTGTCAATCTTCAAATCAGGGAAATAAAGAATCTTTTGGGGGAAATTTTAAGCTGGAAGGAGTGAGGTCTAATTGGAATATTCTGACTGGGATTTAATTGAAAAATACGTTAAGGACACACATGTATGAAAAGGACAGAATTTTTTATTTGCTTATTTTATAAACATTTTTCCTTAAGAATATTTTTCTGCAACATGTTTCAGGTAGTATTAAATGCCTCCAATTTTCAATATAATCTGAGACTGAATACAGGACTGGGTAAGTCTTCTAGGTAGTGACCAAATAAAAAAGTAGATAATCTTATAATAAAATGGAAACTTCAAATATGGAAAAGCAGAGTAGATATTAAGCACTTTGACAAGCAGTGCTGTGTAGTGAAAAAGAGGTGTGGGCTGTGAGCCAGGACCTGAATTCTAAACAGAGCTCTGCCATGAGCTGGCCGTGTGACTTTGGGCAGGCAAGCTGTGCGGCTTCTCTGGGCCTCATTTCTCTCATGCATAAATCAGACCACATGAACTAGCTGGTCCCTAGAGTTCACTTAGGGGCTATGGTTATGTAATTTTAGGAATACCTGAGGAGAAGATGCAGCATCTCTACTAGAACATACAGGAGATTCTGAACGGCTGGTGCTGGCAGCATTCTGAGATGGATTTAGTTTTCTGTAAAGGATACATACATATGTTCCAGTTATGAAGAGAATTTTCAAATGTTCATGATAAAAAGCTTACCCTTGCTTCTCTTTTCCTTCTCAACACTAAAATAACAATAACTAATATTATCACTTACTTGATCGGTTTCAAAGAAGAAAAATTTACCTCGAGAGCACTGACTGTAGTGACCGTCTGTCGATTTCATTGTATCCAGGCCAGTCTTTTTGAAGTTCTTTAAAAACATAATCCTTTAAGGTATACGAGAGGTCCTTAGGATTCAGATTGGCTACCTGGCACATAGTGTGAAAACAGAGCATTAGCCGTTTTTGCTATTTCCTAACCCAAAACAGGCAACATTTTGCATTTACACTGAAAACAACTGTACCAGTTGGCTACAAAGGGACTGCCAGTTTTGCATATGACAGGTCTCAATAAATGCTGTTTGACTTCATTGGGGAATTAAAACTTTATATATGCAGCTAAATATTTTTTCCCTGAACGTCCACCACATGACATTTCTATTCAAACAGCCTACTGAGGTAAAAAGTGGAGGAAGATTTATTTATTTATATATATTTTTTAAGTCAAGTTTTTCTAGTCAAAGGAGTTAGGTTAACAACTTCATTATTTACTTCTGGCCATTAACTCCCGTTACTTGTGAATCACAGTAAAAATCTTTGATCATTTGTATTATGTACAAACCAAACAGTGCCCAAATGTTGGGTTATAAACTTTCCCTTCAGCAATCAGCAGAAATTATCTCCATAAATAGTATCAATTCTGATGCCCTTGTCTGTCATTTCCTTGGCTTGCTAAGCTTGCTTCTTGTAGTTGCCAGATCTCCTGAAGAACCACTTATTCAAAGTCCTTGAAATTCCCGAAAACCAATAAATGGAAACGTACAGCAAAATAACCCCCAAATTACTGTTATTAGTCAGCTAGTTTATTCTCAAGTGTAATCTCTTCTTATTGCTTAACTGCAATTCGTACAGTGTCCAGGCCTAGATTCCATCAACAATACAAATGTACAGATTCAGGTGCCAAAGCAAGAGTCATGTTTAAGGCTGGTGGAAAGGTAATCCTCCAGTTATTTCCTACTGAAATGTTTTTTTGTTTTTTTTTTTTAAGTTTATTTATTTTGAGAGAGAGAGAGAAAGTGAGCAGGGAGGGACAGAGAAAAAGGGGGACAGAGGATCCAAAGCAGGCTCTGTGCTGACAGCAGACAGCCTGATGTGGGGCTCAAACTTGCAAACTGCGAGACCATGACCTGAGCTGAAGTCAGACACTCAGCCAACCAACTGAGCCACCCAGGTGTCCCAAAAATGCTCTTTTTAATAAACTGACTTCTTTCTGTGTCTTTTTAAAGTACTATCAAATATACTATGATAGTTTATGGTTTTTTTACAGCTTAACATTAATCTAACATTAATACTGTTATAAAGTAGAAAATGGTAGGCTTAAGATTCAAATTTGCAAACAAGATGACACAAAACCAGATTTCTCAAAGTGGAAAAATACAATGCTTAGCTTTTTCCTATTATCCTCAGGACTACAGACTATCCTCAGGTCCTCATAATGGGACCTTCTCCTGCTTTCCTCCTTCTCCCTTTTTGTCTTTTTTGTGCACTCTTCTATATGCTGGAGCGCTTAGGACCTATTGTCTGTCTTGTATTCTTCATTGTCATCATTATTTCATTCAGCCTTAGGGCTTTCTTCTTTGCTTTCTTTCATCTCTACAACAAACATGGGCCTGGAACTCATGACCTTGAGATCAAGAATCCCATGCTCCTCCAACTGAGCCAGCTATAAGGCTTTCAATAGCCAATTGATATACTGCTATCTCCTAATTTATAATTCTACCTCCAATTGTTGTCTCAACACCATGGCCTTATATGTAACTACTAAACATCTATCACTATTGGGTTATGGCTAACAGACATCTCCTGAACAGAAATCCTAGTGCCCCTCCATACACCTGTTCCTTTGCCATCCCTCCCCCTCTCAGTTAATGGTCAGTATCCATTCAGTTGCTCCATTTAGTTGGTCTGGGTTAGAGTGCAGACACTGGCATTTTTTAAAAGCTCCCCAGAAGATTACAATGTGCAGTTAAGATTATGCTCTAGATTCTGCCAAATGATTAACATGAAGACACTCATGTCCCATTTGCTGCTGAATTAAGCATACCTACATTTTAATGTACTTATGTCTATATACATATAAAGAATCACATAACTACTGACATCAATAATACCCTCTGTGTGAATGAATTGCCTCTGCCATCATTTTACATTTTATCGTATAAACTTAGGAGGTAATTTACAACCTCCCTGGAGATTCAGTCACCAGATATTTTGTGATATGTAGCCTGAACCTCCCTCCTTCTCCCCCACCAAAAAAAAATTAAAACACACACACACTCTGACACTCATTCATTCTTTCACCCTGTCTTTTGAGCTCTTAAAACTGCTATGTGACATATGGATTTAAATTAAGTGTTTCCAAAAAGTGTTCAAACAATTTAATAAGATCCTTGAGAATGTCCAAGATACAGTGGGGGTTGATTAACCTAGAATTGGAGATTTTGGCTTTATTCTTTCATAATATTTAGTATCATGACTTGAATGTAAGAGAATAGATGAAAAAATGGACTTAAAAGTGTCATTCTTTGAATAATAAATGAAAACCTATAGGTTTATTTTTTTTTAATGGTGAAATTTAAGAACTGTGGAAATGTTACTGCTTTAGAAAGAAAATTCTTTGATTTGAACAGTAATCAATATTTATGACCCCAAATCAATATGAAAAATATAGCAAGTTATAGTTTGACAAACTAGTGACATCAACAAAATCTACGACCTACTTTAATACTTAAGCTTGTGATTATAAGGTAATTGATCAAAGGTAATACTTTACATATTCATATCCCTTAATAAAGACAACTGAATGATCTCAGCACACTCAGTGACAAAAAAAGGTAGAGTAAAAAGCATGCAGGGCAAGACACATTTGAAACTATTTAGTAGGTAAACATATTCTAGCTTATACAAACCAAAGACTGATAAGAATAAACCGTACAACTTCACCTATATAACAATAAAAATTACAGCAGTACTTTAGTGACCCAAGACCAAAATCAGCCAACAAAAACTTCTTACCTTTTTGGGGTGCCCAGGTGGCTCTGTCAGTTAGGCATCTGACTCTTGATTTTGGCTCAGGTCATGATCTCACACTTCATGAGTTCAAGCCCCGCACTGGGCTCTGCGCTGCCAGTGCTGAGTCTACTTGAGATTTTCTCTCTCTCCCCTGCATGTGCATTCCCTCTCTCTCTCTCTCTCTCTCTCTCAAAAATAAATAAGCTTAAAAAAACTTCTTTTATAATGGAATTTCAGAGCAAAATTTGTTTAACTCAAATGAAGATAATGACTTGAAACTTGATTTTTAAAGCTTTTTTTAAGCTTCTAGCTTATAAGACCTACTATAAATGACCACATTTCAATGAGCTTTTCATTAGGTGTTTAAAACAAGATGGCTTAATATTCAAGAGTTATAATTCATATACCATTGATCAAAATGATCCTGAAATTTCTCTACCTTAAATAATACTAACAAGCCTTCTGAAATGAACTTCTCAACAAGAAGGTGCACAGAAGGAACTCTCTCCGCATGTCTCACCTGTTGCAGAATTGCTCCAAGGGAGTTCTTGTCTTTCTGATTGACACCATCTTTCTGCAGTCGAGCCAGGAGCTCCGGTTTCTTGTAAGCCTTCAGTGCCAGTAAGTGAATCACCCTGTCCCTATATGGACGCTGAGAAACACTGCTGCCTCCATGAGTCTTTCGAATCGTATTTGCAGGATTCATGGGGGTTGACCGTTTCCTCTCAGGCACTGCATCTGAAACAGCTTGAGGCGCTTTCCGAATTTGCACTCTTTTCCCTAAAGTCCAGTGGAAATGACATTGTTACACATTTATGGGTAAGATTATAATGAGCATCTCAGTTTCCTCAACTCTGATTCAGGTACTTCTTCATTTCTGGAGGGAATTATAGGCCACTTTGTTTCAGTTTTTACATTAAAGAGATATGCAAACAGAAAGCTTTTTGAATAAATGGCCTAAGATTATGGATTTGAAATTGTCTTGATAGAAGCATTTATTGGAATAAATATGTATATAGAATCATTCTGTCCATTTAGCTACATATGGATATTAGTGACACAAACTGTAGCAAGTGGTTGGGAATTTTAAGGTTGTAGGTAGTTCATGTTAAGTGCAAATAAAGTAATTTCCATGCTTACCCATGCTATTTACTGACCTTATATGTACATATTATATGTCATTTCTTTGGCAGAAATGAATATAACAAATGTGAAATGTGAGCAATACCTGTTGTATCTCACTAAGAACACAGTTTTGGCTGAGCTGAAAAATTATCTTAATCTCACAGATTCAGGGACCACAAAGAGGGGAGTCAGACATAATTTGGGGTCAACATTCACAAGGGCAACCACAAGACATACTCCTTTTCAATAGGCCATAACAAATTTTAGGAGTCAAAAGACAAAACCAAAACCAACAAAAAATCTCAGAGGGCCAGACAAGCAGATACCTCCTCTGCAGGGCTGAAGCTACACAGGTGAATTAGAGGAATGGAAAATGGTAAAAATGAGGCCTTCCCATCATTCCTGCCAGGCGACTGCCATTTGGTAATTAACCCACTTTCTGCTTAAACTTAACACTGAGAAGTGGCAAATGTTTCCTTCTAGAAAAACAAAACCTGGTAACAATTCCTTGTTGAAGAAAAAATTAGAATTAAACTGCTGTGTAAGACCCTCATTTTATCATTTTTGAGGTGGACTCTTATAGCACCTTTCATACACTCTGAACCTCCAACTCTATGCCATGTGGTTGGGGGGCGGATATTAATAACATATAATGTAGGACAACTGCACTAGGAACAAGACTAGCAACTAGAAACAGCAGATAAGCAAAAGCAGTCTCTTAAGTGCTGCCGTCTGGGGTGAAAACAGCTTAATGGAGCAAGAGCAGTACTGATAGTAACTCTGTCCATGCAGGGGTCCTGAGGCCTGGCCAGAGGGGCTGTTAGTTTGACACAATCCTACGTAGAATAGAGGAGAAAGGGTGAATGATCTCACTGGCTTTTGTATTTCCCTACTGCCTGGACATAACAAATTGTAAATATCAGATCAAAATATTGCACAACAAGAGAACTCAACATTAAAGGAGCACTACTCAGTGATAAGAAAAGCTATTAACGTGCAATTAGAGTTTTGGAGATAGATTTAGATTTGGTTTCTGTATTTTTCTTATAGATCAATGTCAGATGGGCAGGGAGCTAATATTTATCATGAACCAATTATGTGGTGGGGGAGCACTATATTAAGACCTTTACACTCATTAGATCTCACAATACAGTAACCTGATGAAACAGGCATGGTCCCACTCACAGATGAGAAAACTGAGACTTTCAATGGGATAAGCTCAAACGGTAAAGTGCTCACTTAACATGTGGAAGTTTCTGTTATTAATTAGTACCTAAGTTTTCCTACATGTACTTCTTTGTGGGAAAGGCATTATGAACAAATGCCCAATGTCTGCCATTGTTTCATCTTAGGCTGTAAACTCCATATGGGCAGGGCTGTGGCTGCTTTGTCCACTAGCAGACCTTGATTCAGTATTTGATGACTAGCAAAATGTCAATGTGAATGACAGCAAGAGAGCAAGTAGACAGCAGAGAAGCCGGAAACAATGCAGTCTGTATTTTCCCACACTGCCAGGATGTTAGCATATGAAGACACACTGAAATTTCTAAAACAGCAAACATAAACCTTCCAATCTACCACTTCTTAGTTATAATCGTATTAACAAACACTACTGTTCCTCTAAATTTGAATAGGAATTTGTGGGGAAAAAAATCCAGGGTCACAAAAGTTTAGGAAGTGCTATAAATCCCACACTCCTACCCTACCCTTTGTAACCTGTTTAGCTTATACTTCACCAAACAAAGCTGACTATGGAGCCCTGCCCACCACTCTTCTCTGGGGAGGTGAGTGGACAGAGAATGTTTTTTAGCTGGGCTCATACACACCATGATTGGTCATTTAGAATGAATTCAAGCCAGCAAGGAAGGCAAATAAAAACAAAAAGTGACAGTACTACCAGTGTTTTCCAGGCTGCCTTACCTCCTCTGTATGTCTGACCCACCTCTGATCCTCAGTCTCCAGAAAGCCCCAAGGTCTCCTGAGTTTGCCCCTGCCCCTCCCTGAAGTAAGCATAGGGCAGACAAATATGGGAGGCTCTCTAAGAGGAGCATGGGTATGATGTTTGACCAAAAATTTGAATCTGGTCTGGGATAAGACAGCAGTGGAGTCTCACCTGGGGCCTAATGCTAGGCTGTCACTGGTACATGAATCTCCTACCCCTAGTACACTCACTTCACCTTTATCTCATTTTTCCTTTATTTATTTTTTACTTATTTTTTTTAATGTAAGCTTTATGCCCAAAATGGGACTTGAACCCAGGACCCTGAGATCAAGTGTTCCATGGTCTACTGACTGAGCCAGCCAGATGCCCTGTTTTCCCTTTGAACAGCCACTTGTGGGGTAATCCATTTCTTTTAAATGCTAAAAGAACAACAGAGCCACACTAGGCTACTGAGTTTCACACAAAGACTGCCGCCCCATCAATCTGTGCCTATTTAACCAGGAAGGAGTCCTCTAGTTCAAGGTAGGACAGGCTACAGATGAAGAAAACATCAGTACTCTAAGTAGTTACAGAATTGAGATGCTAAAAAGAAAAGCAAGAAAATGTCAGTTCAAAGTGGACAGAAGAAAGGCTTTATTTCTTTACATTTGCTTCAGAAAAGCTCTTTTAATAAAGCCCATGGGAGAACTTAATTCTCTTCCCAGACCCAACTGCTAATCAATTCCCTAGGCTCCTTATATAAACAGCAGCAGTGGGTCTGATAGAGTTGGGTAATCTGGGACTACATCTGAACTGCTGTTTCATAACAAGGAGTCTACTTCTAACTTCTCCATTTAATATGAGATGGTGAAAGTATTTATCCCTTTGTCTAACGGCTGTGAGTAAACAATCTGAAAGGAAGGTGTTAAAATAGTACATCAGAAAGAGAGCAGGGACTGCCATCTTCTGTAGTTGTTTTTCTGTTCTGTGGAACCTGATCAGAAGCCCTGGCAACATGGACCCAATGCTTTAAAAACACTGGCAGGACCTTGATGACGGGGTGACTGTCATGGTTAAATACATAAGCCAATGCAATGGAAACCACCTCCACATTTGGCATTTATGATCACTTCTTCCAAAGGTTTATTATTCAAATATATATTCGTAATGGTCAAAAATGTTATAATTACAAAGGACTTTCGATGTTATCCAGTTCAAATACCCCTTATCTAATAACTGAGAAAATTAAGGTCCACAGATGTTAAATGATTTGTCGAAGGTCATTCAAACATGTACTACATCATCAAAAATAAGCAGGATGAGGAAGAAGTTGGGAAAATTGGAAAAAGAATCCTAGAAATTAGATTGGTTGGGTTATTTTATAAACCTAAATAAGTATTAGCATGTATTACCAATTTACAATTCAATAACATTTCAGAATTTAGGTACAAGTCAGTGAGCAGACTTAGTAAAATGGAAGCAGTGATTAGTAATTTTGTTTTTTTTAAACAAAGGGAAAGGATTATGACAACACAACAATGCTCACCACTGATATAAATGTCATGACTAGAAGTGGAAATATTCTGAAGAAATACTAATGATGTTTTCTAGGTTAAAGCCTCTCCTGCTCCTCTCCAGGCAAAATAGATTTTGGTTTTGCTCAGTCTACAAGAGGGTCGCAAAAGCTTATATTTTTGGGTGACTAGGCCAGGTGACCCCTAGGGGCAGTCTTCACCCTCTCACACTGAGCTTGTGGCCCAATTCAGCTGCCAGAGGCCTGTCCTGGCACTGTGCCACCACAGCCCCTCAATGAGACTAGCATTATTCCTATTTGTCCTCCACCCAGGCTGACGCTGTTGAAAGAAGCCTTGTTCTGCAGGTACTTCTAAGGTGGCAGAGGTGAGCTTCTGGTATCATTTTATATGATATATTCAATTATGAACTAAAGGAAATAACAACGTGTTAAGAGGCCAAACCCGTATTTGATATTTGTTGATTCTAACTATGCGATATGTAAAATGGAGAGGCAATGATAACTTCCCTTATGAGGTGATTTTGAGATCTAGATGAGTAACTACATGTAAAGTGCTAACCAGTGTCTTTGCATAGCAAGTACTCCGTAAGTACTGGGTACTGTTAGTATTGAAGGGTGAATGACGAGCATTCCAAAGTAATGAATGAGTCAGTTTGGAGGTACTGAAAAAGGCAGGAAGACACAAACTGAGCTGCCTAAAAGAAAGAAACATGGTAAAGGACTAGCAATGAATAAGATTAAAAGAAAAAGGTCAAAATATACCATAACAAAGAAGAGTAAAAATTTAAAAAGTTTTGAATTCTGAGGTGAGGAAATGGAGGCAGTGCAGAGGAGAGCAATAAAAATAATTAAAGAGTTGGGATACAGGCCATCTTAAGAAAAGTTAAAAGGAGCTGGGGTTATTTGACCCAGAGAGTAAAAAGCTGAGAAGGTTAATGACAAGATTTAAGACCAGAGAAGAACACTGTACTGTGCTGGCGGGCCACCGGGGCACCGAGGACAAGCAGAGTGGAGCACGTAGGCTGGCAGATATCACTACAGGGCTCTGTGGGGCAAACATATGTGTGTGCAGAGGGAGGCCAGCTTGTCTGAGAATGGCATGGATGTAATCTGGTTCAAATTTAAGCTTAGATAACGTCAAATTTTATGTAGTCACTCCTAAAAAATGTATGTAAGTTATCTGTAATGCCTATAAGAAGCCCTGCAAGTTCTAAAATTCCTTGAAGGGTATGGTTTATGTGATTTTACGTGTTGAAAATTCTGCTGTGTAACATGCTGTGCAGATAAACTGTATCTGACCCTATCAAAACAAACAAACACACAAACAGAGGGGACACCCAAGGATAATTCTATGGAAAGGTACAATCACTGCTTATTTGCAGACTTTGGAACAAATCAAAGTAAAGTTTTTCAGCTAGTTCCATTGAGAGGGGAAAAAAAATCATTTTGATGGCTTCAGTCTTCTTTTCCTTTGTCAAACACACCAATTTGTCTCACTATTTATAAATGGTGGTATTGGACAGAGTGGAAAAATATTTCACAGTTTGTACTTAAGTGTGCCAGATTGTGTGTGTTTTTAAAACAATTTAAGATTTAGCCTACTACAGAGAAAGTTAATTAAGTTACTTGTGAGCACAAAGAGAAAGAAAGGAAGTTGGAAGTTGTTACCTCACTCAGCAGGAAAGGGAAGGTGAAAAATCTCACTGCTGGTAACTTAGTGGGTTGGGAATGGGCCCCATGGGTACAGATACCTGGGGAATCCATGAATTGTTGTTAAACCAAACTAAATGTATCTAAGCTAAGCACCAAGTCCCAAGAGCACTGGCTGTGTTCCAAAGAAATACTTATTAAAGACACCAGTGGAGCTTCTCAAAGCTGAATGTACTGTAGCTGGGTCAGCAATGGGAAAATGCAGAAGTAAAATTAAACCAAACCATGGAAAGATGTTAATTAAAGAATTTGGTTATTCAAGAGACTCTTTTTGTGTGCACTTACATTTCCAAATTAATATTCTTTCATCATTTATGTATGGTGACTTATGTCATTAAACTGACCAAAGCCTCAAAGAGCTCTTCTTCACTCCTGATAATTCTCCCTATTACTGTTAATAGTCACTGTCAATCAACTCTTTAAAATTGTTAGGGTCACTGCTCATAAAGGAGAGATTCATCTTGCTGGTCTGGTCCTACTTCCCTTCATTCTGATGGATATTTGTGTGAGCTGATGATAAAGATGATGGGGCTGGGGCAGACTCTTAATTAATGGATACATGAGGATGAGAATCCATAAACGGCATCACAACTGAGGTACCAAAAAGGCATCACCCTAATGCTTTGCTATAAGCACATTTTATATTTTGCAATAAAAATTCCTTGTGCAAAAGATCCTCTGAAATTCTACCAATGGATTTTACTGTAAAAATAACCCTACAATGCAAAACAAGACCTATACTGTCCATCACTGAAATGACATCACCCAGTGTCAAAGAAAACACAATGGTACCACTATTATAACCTCAGTAGTAACATGGCCAAATCCCAGTATTGTGAAATAATAACAAACAGCTAACAAAGGATTCAGGATTTTCTACCTGTTGAACTTACTATCAGTGTAAAGAGAAGAGATGATTTTTGACCATGTTATTTAAAATGTTCTAGAAACGAATTCTATGTTAAAATTAAATTAATATTACCAGTATTTACCTACAGTGGTCTTGAATTATTCCAATAATTCAATGAGAAGGAGAACGATATCTATACAAACCTACATATGGTCCACCGGGTTTGATAACTTTTGTGCTTCGGTTGCGGGATTCCTCCTCTGCCTGGGTCATTCTTTCTCGTGTCATCTGATACGAGTCATTCGTTGCACACACTGTAATTTTATCTTGTATGAATCCCAGGCAATTGAGCTGGGAGGCTCCAGAGCTGTCAAGTAAGACAGTGGCTTTGTTAGAGACATCCCTCATTTTGCACACTAAAAGCAAGTGAGAGCTGTATAACCCTAAAATCAGCAGCCCAAATAATAGCTTTGCAATCTGGAAATAACTAATATTAATAACTTAAGATGTTGAAATTTAAAATATTTAAATTTCTCTCCTTCATTTCATATTACTTTTTTTTTCATAATCTGAATAGAACAGGTAAAATGAACTCTCAGAGACCAAATCTGTAAAATTCTGAAAAAACATTAGTATTTATGTTGAAGACCAGAGTCTCAATGAGCACTGTAGTTCTGTCATTTTTTAAAAAAATTATCTACCACTGATACGAAAAATGTTTAGTTTACCCCTATAGGAACCATAATATGCATGCTTTAGAACTAACTAGAAGACACAGACCTACTGTAATGCTTTTTATTTTCAGTAAGATAATTAATTTTAAGACCAAAATATTGTTCAACACTGGGATTTCTTATTAGCCCAAAGATCCTAAACATTTGTATCCTTCATATTTACCATTTTGTTAAATCTCTATAGAAGATGACTTATTTGTATGGCAAATATTGAAGAACATTCTGGACAAGAGGCTTTTGCAAATATTTTTTTGAAAACTTTTATTTAAAAAATCATGCATATTGGGGCGCCTGGGTGGCGCAGTCGGTTAAGCGTCCGACTTCAGCCACGTCGATCTCGCGGTCTGTGAGTTCGAGCCCTGCGTCAGGCTCTGGGCTGATGGCTCAGAGCCTGGAGCCTGTTTCCGATTCTGTGTCTCCCTCTCTCTCTGCCTCTCCCCCATTCATGCTCTGTCTCTCTCTGTCCCAAAAATAAATAAACGTTGAAAAAAAAAATTAAAAAAAAAAAAAAAAAGAAAAAAAAATCATGCATATTAACACTGGCCTAGAAGATGGCTCTGTTTCAAAGTATTATGGCGAAATTAGGGGATCATGGTTAACAGTTATACTGGTATTTTAAAAAGAAATTGCTATGGCCTTAAAACAGACTGGAATATAGAAGTAATAAAAATGTCACTATAGCTCTGATAGTCTATTTCCAAACTTACTTGGAAGCAGATTTGTTATGATGTCAAGAAATAGGATTAATAAAATTTTTATAAATTGCGAGTAACTGTACAAATGCTATTTAAAAAAACAAAACAAAACAGTTCCTTCATCTCATAAATATTTTTTAGGCAGGGACTGCATGCCAGGCAATGTGTGAGGGACAGAAAGAGACAGGGACTAAGACAGATGTGGTCCCTCCTTCAAGGAGCTCTCTAACGAGTGACAAGGATGAGCACACTAGAAATTATGACACAGTGTGATAGATGCTGGGATGGGGGCGGGGTGGGGGGAGAGACAGGGAACCCCAGGAAGGTACTTCATCAGGATTGTGGGCAAGGTGGAGGCTTTCAAAAGGAAGTGATGCCTTTAGAAAGGAGGGGGAGGGGCAGGGAGGACAGAAGTTTTCTGGGAGTATAACCAACCTGTGCAGGGCCAGGGGGAAGTGTGGAGGAAGTTTTCAGTTTGGCCAAAGGGAGTTGGAAAGGACAATTAGAGATGAGTCTGAAGAGGGCATGAGAAGTACATCATATAGGGCTTTGGAGGTCATGGCATAGATTTTGGATTTTATTCTAAGAAAACCAGAGGCTGAAATCAGGGGAGAGAAAATATCTCATTTGTACTGTAAAAAGATCAAGCTGGATGAAGAACAGATTGGGAGGTAGGGGGCACAAAAGTGAATGCAGGAGACCAGTTAGAAGTCTACTGAAGGATTACTGGCAAGAAGTGAGAACTTGAACCAGTGTAGGGCAGTGTGAATGCAGAACAGTAAAGAGTCCAGACAGTGAGGAGAAGCAGAATTGACAGGATTTGATAAGTGATTAGCCACAGGTAGAGACAGAAGTTAAAGATCATACCTAGGCTACTAGGTGTGTGGAACTGCTATTTATTGAGGCACTGGGGTAGAGCTACAAGAGAGAAAATGAGTTCAGTGTTGGACATGATGACTTTGAAGAAATAAGGCGAGGTCTCAGGAGGGAACCAACTGTGAAGAACACTAACACTTAAAATAATCAAGAGGAAGATGAAAAGATGACCACAGGAGGCTGAAAAAGTATAACTGAAGAGGTAGAGGGAAACTCTAAGAACAGTGTGTCATGGAAGCCATTGGAATAGCATGTTTCAAGAACCAGAGTGGTCTACAGTGTAACATGCTGGCAATGAGTCTAGAACAATAGGAACCAATAAGCATCCAATAGATTCTTCTCCAGTGGTCAAGGCCCTGTTGGGGGGTGCATGTTTCCACTGAATGGTGTGGAAGGAAGTCAGATTTCAGGTACACAGTGAGTGGGAGGGTGGTTGTTTTTGCTCTTATTTTCTTTTTTATGAGACAGACTTGTACATGTCTGAATGCTGAAAGACCAGTGAAGGGAAGGGAAGGAGGGAGGAAGGTTTAACTCTCAGAGAAAGTGGGAAGAAGAAGAAGTGAGAAGAAAAACTACAGTATGAAGATCTGGTGACAGGAAGTTTGGATTTCAACATCTCCCACCAAATAATGTAAGTAATTTACACAGTGAGAATAAGCTGAACCTACTGCCAATCATGATGAAGTTACAGCTTATACCAAGTAAGAACCAGATCATTACATGAAAACACAGTAGAGCTAAACCCTGCAGGCAAGAAGGGGTACTCTCTTGTAGGACTGTCCACTCATCCCTTTTCAACTGAGCTACCTTAAAAGTTTAAATACTTTGACATACGCATGTAAACATTCCTAGAGTCTTTCTCTAGCCTAGCTCACTGTTTCCTGTAATAGAGTGTGTATTACTGTTCAAGAGGCCTGTGAATAGAGAGATTTAAGGAATTTTTTAAAGGTAATTTTGACTTTGGGATTTCCTCATTTTAGATATGATTAAAGTGAGGTTCAAGGAGATGTAAAAACAAAGAAAGGAGATTAGTTAGTATCTATTTTGTGAACATCTACTTATAGCATTTAGTTTGAGCTCAGCCAGCATAGTAAGACTAGAAAAGGGGTATAAGGAAGCCTCTGCCCTAGAGGAGGCTGCACGACTACAAGAGAGACAAGATTCATGGGAAAAATAAAAATTCAATTCAACAGAAAAGGTGGAACAAAATTATAAAAAAGTTTGCTTGCCAGGGTGAGAACTGAAAGCTTCAGTGCTTTTGTTTTCATAGTGGCAAATTTCAATTTATACCCATAGAAGACCATTTTATAAAGCACCTTAAACACTTTCATAGTTGGATCATACTTTATAAAACACATTTGGATCATACTAATGTATTTGACCCAATTTTCTCACAATAACTGTTTCATTTCTCTTGCTGCATCATGTAGCATTTTGTAAGTGACTTTAACTCAATTCTCCAAACAAGCAAGGTAGAAATAAATACACAGGGTATTTATGATCTGAGGGAGAAACCATATTACCTATGATGCTATCACTGGTTTTGAAGAGGGGATTGTTGCTCAGAATTCCTAATGGGACATTTAGCTGAATTTGAGGTCAAAGTGTTCTTACTATAATAAAATTCTCTAAAGATGAGCATAATAGGTGATAGCACCACCATTAGAAATCAGTGCGCCTTATGGTATGTAAAGGACACTGGACCAGGAGAACCCAGTTCTCATTCAGCCTTGTCATCAACTAACCACCTGTCTAACTGTAAAATCGTCATCTGTGGAATGAAGGGGCTGAACTATACAATCACTCAGGGCCCTCATACTTGATGCTTCTGTCATCTTTTACAATGCTGTCCTGTAGCACTTTCTGCAATGTTGACAATGTTCTGTATCTGTGCTGTCTACTATGATAGCCACGAGCCATGTGGCTATTGAGTTATAATATGTGGTAAATGTGAGCAAAGAACTAAAATGTCGATTTTATTTCATTTTTATAAATTGAAATGTAAATAGCTACATACAGCCAGTAGCTATCACAGTGGACAGTAAAGAAAGATCTAGATAATTTGTAACATATACAATTTATACCAAAGAATATATGCTTGAGGTGGGCAACTTTTATATAGCAAATTAACATATACTCAGGGAAAATAGCATATTAAGATAGAATAGAAAGTTATTTAGTACCCTAAATGGGAAGAGAAATTTAGAACTCTTTCAGTTAAGTGTCTTATTTTGTATCTCTGACTCCCATGCTCCCCTGGAACACAGCTTTCTTTTCCTCTCTCCCACGCACAGCAAGCGCTTACACAGTTTCAAGCACTGCACAGAGGAGAGATAGGCATGGATGATGTCCTGGGGCACTTTGGGCCAATTTCAATGTTCTCGGGATGTTGCGGGTTCTAAGGCCTTGTCTTTATCCATGGGCAGAACAAACTCCCCCTCCTCAAGGGGCACATTCTTTAATCAGAAACAACCATAGCAAAGAAGAGTCAAACAAGTAGCTTATTGTTTACAGAAGACCTGAGTAGATAAGGGTTCCATGGTACCCTGGGATATATATGGGTATATATTCTTGTCTTCCTCCCTGCCCCCCCCCCCCTTTTTAATTAGAAGTGACTGCTATCCTGGGGTTAATTTCTAGTTTCCATTATGTTGCAGCATAAAAAAGTTTGAAAATCTATCTTAAAACAAGGCTTGTGCAGGCAAGAAAGAAAGGGATATGTATTTTTTTCCCCTCCTTTACCCTTGAATGTTACTATAAGCCACTCTTATTTAAATACAGTGAATACAAACTTTAAAAAAATGCTTAAACTTGTTTTGAATTAAAAAATGTTTTATAGATAAAAAATCTATACCTTAAAAAATCCCTGAGAGCAAGAATCTTAAAATTTTTATGACTGTATCCACAGTGACAAATGTAATTTGTAGCACATAGGTGCTCAATATTTCTTAATGAGCTCTATAATTCAATTCAATAAACATTTATGGAATGGCTATGATAGATTTTATTGTTTAATTAAAAAAAAAAAAAAAAACCTCTCAAAGAAAAAGTATTCTCCCTTCAGCATACCTTGACATGTACTTACCTGGAAAATGTTTGCTGGATGCAGTCAAAACTGCCCTGAGGGTTGTCCTTACCCACATTTGACAAATAGAAGTTAAAGGTATGCACTTCATTGGGGGGGTCATTTTTAGGGATTTTGACAAGCTAAAGTGAGGGAAAAAGAGAAACACCTCAAATTACAAATTTGACATACCATTATCTGATGACTGACTTAACTGTTTTCAAGTGACATCCATTTTATAGGCAAGCCCTCTTGAGCATTTAAATTCATAGCATTTAAATCACCAAATCATTGAAGGAATCTAGCAAGTATGCCTATAACTCACCACACTCTTATTTCCATTTTTCTACCCTTAAGTATCAGTAATCACTTCTGCTCAATAGTTTAAAAGGAACCATCTTCATTTCAATCTAGCAAATGATTACAGTTCACAAGAAACAGTTATTAGTGAATTTGCTAAAAAGCTCTTCCTCTTTTGTGCTACAGGTTCTGTCTGGCTGGCATGCCTCCCTGCTGAATATCTTCTAGATATTTAAATAGTCTCTGAGACAGAATCTATATTTCACTCTTTACCCTCTTATTATATGCACTTTTAACTTTAATTCTTGCTTCTTTGAGTAATATTTTTGAAGAATAACTAGCAGTGTAAGGTGAATGCCATAATTACATTCACACCAAAATGCAGATGGACGTTTCTCCTTGCCCTAAGATTCTCTTACTCATCCTCATGTTTACTGAACAGGGTCGGCAGCCTGGAGAGATGCTTCTGTAGGGCACTCCAAAGCTGAGCCCCACACAACACTGTGGAAAAGGCAAATGTTTTTATGCTCTTACTCAAGGTCTAATTTCTCTATTAGACAAGAAGCCCAATTAAGTGAAGGGATGGGGTTGCTCTAGATCAGTGCACCCCTGTATTAGGCATATCATCCTGGTACATGGTAGGACCTCAATAATCATCTGTGAACAAATGAACTGAAAACTTCTGTCTTTCAAATGCTCCACCCTTTCCAGCTCCTAAGACCTTTCTTACCTTGGTTTTGCAGGGGCTACCATGGTGTTAAGTGATAATTATAAAAAGGATTCGTTGGTAAGAATTAGTAAAATATGACTTCTTGTTCTCCAGCCCCCAAATACACAGGGTTGTAGCAATTTAGTAGAAAAGTTGGGGGTGGGAGGAGGAGGAAATGCTTTTCAATTCTCATTCTTTTCCCCCAAGTTTCCATTATAGTAGATTAAGACTCAGAACTAACTGGCTGCCAGGGAGATAGATAGAGGAGAGAGTATTCATGAATGTGCTAGAAAGATAAACATGTATAACTTCTGCTTGGCTCTGGAGGACACTGACACTGCAGGCAACTCTGACTTCCTCGCTCTAAAAGACTGATAACTTTTGACCGACAGAAAAGAACCTGGAGGTAACAATTCCAACCCTCATGCTACCAAAAAAAAAAAAAAAAAAAAAAAAAAGTAAAGAAAGGTAAAAAGGGAGATAATTTGTAGTGTCTAGTGCATAGTAGATATGCAATAAATGTTTGTTGAAGGAATGAATGAACGGCAATAAATAAGTCAAAGAAGGGGTGCCTGGGTGGCTCAGTCGGTTGAACATCTGACTTTGGTTCAGGTCATGATCTCATGGTTCTCGGGTTCGAGCCCCAGGTGCTGACAGCTCGGAGCCTAGAGCCTGTTTCGGATTCTGTGTCTCCCTCACTCTGCCCTCCCCAGCTCACACTTGGTCTCTCTCTCTCTCTTTCAAAAATAAATAAACATTAAAAAAAAAAAAAGTCAAAGAAAAACATCTTGACAGATGGGGATTCAGAATACTATGTAAAGTCTGAGAGGCCAAATTTTACCAAAGATTTTGAGTACTACATAATAGTACTCCATAGAGCCTCCATCATCCATGAATTTCAACTATCTTTGACTCCTTATTATAAATTAGTTCCAGTTGCTAGGGTAATAAGCTTCTACATTTATTATCTACTCTATAAATTATACCTTTTTGGGTCCCTAAAGTTACTTTTATTTCTCAAAATTTCCCCTAGTTCTAAAATGTTGGAACCTGGTGAGCAAGTCTTAAATCTAATGTTTTACTTCTTAATCCTATAGAGGTGTGGGAGAGCAGGAGTCAGTGGAAAGCTGTGTGAGACACAAGGGAACAAAAAGTCTGTCCTCAGGCTAGTGTAACAGCATTCACTGATGTCTGTCTGCTTTTATTTTTTGAGGAACTGCAGGGCTGTTCTCTGCTGGGATAGAGAAGGAATGTGCGCTGTAGCTAAAGCCTCCTTAAAGGCCTAGGAGAGGAGGACAGGTAAAGAAGGTGTGAACACTTGAATGGAATGCCTTCTCCAGCTGTTAATTACTTAACTTCCATTCCCCTTCCCTGTTAACCCTCACAGAGATGTGCAGAACCTGGCTGGGGACACTGTCACAGTGGCCGTAGGCTCATCTCAAGGCTGTGGTTTCGCTTTAGGTCTAAGGTCTTCGTTCCTGTGCAGCTCAGGTCTAGAAATGCAGGAGTACTTCACCCAGCAAAGTATGGAAGTTTGTCCCTTTGGGGAGATTCTAAATTGCACAGTTTTTTCTATTTTTCAAGAGTGACTAGACTTTTTACTCAAATTCTACAAATGTTCAGTATTCTTCCACTAAAAATGTTTTACCTTAATTAAGGGAGTCCTTAAGCGCAGACACCTATGAAACACAGCATTTTAGGAAAGCCCTTAACAAACCTTTTTATTACTTAAACATAGGGTTTTCCTTTCTCATCCTCTAAACCACGATTCTTCTTAAGTAACACTTAACACTTTTTAAGGTAAAAAATGATCTATATATTAAAATTTATTTTTTATTTTTTTAAAAATTTTTTTCAACGTTTTTTATTTATTTTTGTGACAGAGAGAGACAGAGCATGAACGGGGGAGGGGCAGAGAGAGAGGGAGACACAGAATCGGAAACAGGCTCCAGGCTCTGAGCCATCAGCCCAGAGCCCGACGCGGGGCTCGAACTCACGGACCGCGAGATCGTGACCTGGCTGAAGTCGGACGCTTAACCGACTGCGCCACCCAGGCGCCCCTAAAATTTTTTTTTTAACACACACAGTGTCTTGTGTAAATCTGGAAGGTTCAATAACAACAACAAAAAAAATATCTCATATGGATCAATTACTGTGTACACCACTCAAAATATTAGGGTCTGGCTTGATGGTGGGCACAGAAGGCTTTCATATTCTCTTTCTTTAAAAGTTTCTTGAATAGAAAAAAAACCCTATAGTCATTTAAAAAATATAAACAGAATAGGAAAGAATCAGATTAAAAAGAAAAGCATACACAACCCATGCTATACATTCATTGAAGATTTTGGAAGCGTGTATTACGCATATATCAGAACAGTTGCTCCCAACAAGGTAAAATTTTGCCCTCTGGAAACATCTGGTCTGGGTTGGTGCTACTGGTACCTCCTGGAGGGGAGCAACATTGTCTGACACCCTACAGTGGACAGGATAGCCCCTACAACAAAGAATTACCCAGTCTAAAATGTCAGTATGGCTAAAGGTGAGAAATTATGGATTAGAATTCTCAGTGACTTTTGATTAATGAAGTAGAAGGAAAAATAGTATCTTAAAAAAATAAAAGTTCCTAATCAAATGGCGGGGGCCATTTTAACTTATTTGAAACACCATTTTTTAAAAATTCTGATCAGAAGACAACGAAAGGCAAATAAGTGCACCTGAGCCATATTTAAAGTATATTTAGTTAAAGAATGAAGATTTAAGTACCTACTGCAAATTAATTTCTGCAACTTCTTCTAAACATCATGAAGTCAAGCATGTCAAATAAACAAGTCTTTTTAAAAAATATTTATTTAGAAAGAGAGCATGCATGCGTGTGCACACATACACACACACATGCGCGAGTGGGGAAGGGGCAGAGAAAGAAAGAATCTCAAGCAGGGTCCATGCTCACAGCACGGAGCATGATGCGGGGCTCGAACCCATGACCCTGGGACCATGACCTAAACTAAAATCAAGAGTCAGACGCCCAAATGACTAAGCTACCCAGGCACCCCAGATTAGCAAAAGTCCTAATGGGAGTTATTAAAACAAACAAAAAAAGTACTTTTGGAATGCCTACTTTATTATTTTATTCAATGTTTATTTTTGAAAGAGTGCAAGCAGGGGAGAGGTGGAAAGAAAAAGAGGGACAGAAAATCTGAAGTAGCCTCTACACTGACAGCAGACAGCTTGATGTGTGGCTTGAACTCAGGAATCATGAGATCACGACCTGAGCCAAAGTTGGACACTCAACTGACTGAGTGACCCAGGCACCCCTGGAATGCCTACTTTAGGTATCAGCAAAAAAAAAAAAAGAAAAAAAGAAGTTCTTACAAAGAGATAATAATTTACTAAGAACCCTCAAAATGTGAAAGGATAGCTTTGGAATAAAGAAAATGAATCTCTGTAGTGATGGTCTCTGACAATTCTGTTCCCCTAGTAAGTTCCAAAACCTTCGCTGGCAATCAATAACGCTTAGAAAAGACTGGTATAGTTTTCAACTTTGTTTCAGAAAAACAAAACAAAGACTTATCTGGAGAGTGTTTGTAGTCCCTACCATTCCTCCTTATTCATACATATATCACACATGTAGATAACATTCTCAGGCTGCTAATTACCAGAGACAAGCAAGCTTTGTCATCAGTTCTTTGTAAGAAAGGGAGCATGATGGAGAATGACAGAGATTCTCAACAATCTCTCCTAACCATTATTCCACTCTGTGGGTGTGTTTCTAAGTGAGCACTGTGCAGATGGGGGCAGGGGCAGGTCTCTGGGCAAATTACATTCACTTTGGGACTGGGCTACTATCATAGGAAAAGAAATACTGATATCTGACTTAGAAACCATCTTGGAAGAACATCCCATTGTGTGATAGGAACTTCTCAGTTTTAATTATAGTATTTTAAGCTTTTCCTACACGTCAGTGAGAATGCCATCATATTTAGGGACACATTGGGTCTATTTGAAATTTTTAGCTAAATGCCTTAAGAATGAAATACTACTTAATAAGTATCAAAGACTATGATTACAAACAGTTACTTATTCAAGATGAAGAATATAAAAATATACCATCATTTTCTGGGCAATTGGAAAAGTAGATTCTAATTTTCATTCCAAAAATGAGGGGCTGAAAATCAAAGGCTTGGGACCACAGTCCATAGCCCTCCTTCCAAACTCCAGTCTGTCTCTGATAAAAAGCTACACAGAAAGTTTCAGGAAACTTTCAGACATTTATAATTTACATAAACACTGTATACCAAGATGTATAAGTCAAAACTTCTAATTATTCTGAGATACAAGCTCAGGCATATAGCAATGGAATACTGTCTAGAAGGTCATTTCAACATCAAGTCACAGACCTCCTATTTACATAAAGACTACAACAACAGTAGCACAATCTGCACACTGCTGCAAATTACTCATACAGACATGCTAACATCTGCTTAAAAGCCATTCATACCTTTACTGCAGAGGTTTCTTACCCTTAAATCAAACACTATCTACTTGATACTGGACTGAGGTACATGCCAGATTAAAAATGGGACCATCAAGGGTTTTTGTTGTTGTTGTTGTTTTTTGTTTGTTTGGGGTTTTTTTTGGTATTCATTTAAAATGAATGCTTTGTTCTTTTGTGGGTATTAAAAAATGATTAAACTTACAGACTTTTTGAATTTTCATATCCAACCTTTTCTGCTAAAGTGATTAGAAAAGCTCGGTAAGATGCTCATGAGCCAGCAGTAACACACTTGGATATGACAGCTCTTGGTCCTTAAAGGAAACCTATAGTTCTGGCAGGGCTTTGAAATAAGTTAGTTGAATTTCTTCATTTTAGAGATTAGGAAAACAGAGACTCAGTGATTACTCAAGATTATGACTATTTAAAATTGTAACCCTTGTACTCCTGACCCCCTGATCCTGCTCCATGTTTGCCTAAAACACTTGGTGACTGTACTACTTACAGATTATGTTTATTGTCTTTCTCCCCGACCAGAAAATAATCCTTGGAAGGACAGAGCCTTCTGTTTTTTTTCCCTGAATATATCACCAACATCTCAAACAGTGACTACCACAAAGTAGTCGCTCCATACATGTTTGTTGAATGAATGAAAATGCTGATTAATGTGTGAGCCAGGACTAGAACTGAAGTATCTGCTTTCTTTTCACCAGTATTTCCAAAGTAGGCTGAAAAATTTCCTTACAAGAAAAAGGAGTTGTATCCTGAAATAAATTTGGGAAATGCCAGGTTAAATAAAATGACTTTCTTTGTTGTAGGTCCTTTCATACTGAATAATACTTTTCCATTTGTAGAATCAACCTCCTCCATTTCTATACTATCTCAGGGGAATGAATAGCTTATATTACTGTTACATTACTAGTACATCTATTACTTTACTATATATAAACTAATATGTTTTAACTTGGATTAAAAAAAAGGTACAAATATTTAAACATTAGAATTCTCTATTCTCAAACCCTCTCAACGATTCTGTGATTTCCTAAAAATCTAGAAAATTCAGTTTAGTTAGAGAAATGTATTTGCATGTACTGTTCCAGAGTTTGGGGGCAGAATGAATAATCTAGAATCAGAACAGAAAATAGAAACCTCAACCTGAAAGCCACAAGTCCTATTTTTCAAGCTAGAGCAGCAGTTATGACTTGAGGCCTAACATTATGGGTTTAGGGAAGGAAAAAAAGCCTGTCAGATCAGCCCAGATGTGCAAACCAATGCCGGGGTGGATGTGGGGGAGCAGAGATGGAAGGGTATCTTTCACCATCAATTGAAAAAGTTAAGTATTAGGGAAATCAGTAAGAACTAAATATTCCTACTGACACGGAAGAGCAGGAGTTGAAGAAGATCCCACATGTACTAGATACATCTGAAATTTCCACATGATAGATACTGTACTGAGGATAGTAGTGAAATATGCTAACTTTAGCACAAAGAGAAATATTGGTAGTTATCCAAAAAAAATTACGCCAGGTAGCAATTAATATGAATAATTTATGACAAAATAAATCCATTTATTTCCTGCATTCTTCCTCTTTATCAAGAAGTTATTATGGAAAAAAGTAAAGTGGAATAGTTTTCCCTATTATTCTTCATATAGCTCCTTTAGATTCAGTATTAGAATTTCTTAGAAAGTTCTCCATGAAAGGGTAGGCCAATATGGAACTTCCTTGTTTCTGTTACTTCTGTGGGATATAGTCTTATTAGAAAAATCATTTCTGAGAATTGCATTCTCATCTCTAATGTATTCTTTTAAATTTATAGCCATCATGGGAAAACATCACTGATAGCAACATTTCAAAACTAATTTTAACTGGTTACAAGATGATGGTGGTTTGGATCAGGAGATGGGGAGGCATGGAGGTATTCAGGATATGTTTTGCAGGTAGGTGAAACAGGATTCCTACAGTTATTGAGTGCGAGGAATGAAAACAAGAGAGAAATCAAGGATGACACCAAGGTGTTTTCCCCTGAAAGAATAGCGTTGATTGAGTATGAGTGTGCATGTTGTCTGTGTATGTGTGTATATGTATATATAAATGTATACACACACACACACACACACACACACACACACACGTCAGTATCTTGGATATGATGATGAGTACCCTTAATATAACTGAATTCATACTAGCTAAGTACACTAAAATACAATTAACCAATACTGGTTTCACCAGTTAAAAAGAGGCTTCAAAGTGAGTTTTGCTATGACTCATTTTGTAGCTTCATGGTTAGAAGAGACCAGGTGGCTGGGTATAGTAGGTTGGTACCTGGTTATTTCCAGGAAAAAAAGGGGAGGATGACAGTTATTGGCAGGGGAAAGACATAAACAGCAGGTACTAGAGTTACTGTATCAAGGAAAAGGTATACAGACTATGGAGCATAACAGAATAGAAATTTGGATTAAAAAATGACTACAAAATTGAGCAAATGCCAAAGCTTTTAGAAGGAAAGTGAGAGAACCACTGGGAGAATCTGAGAAGTTTTTTCAAACTTCACGGCGGGGCTAATCCACAAGTCTGTCTTTAGCAACAAAAATTAAAATGTCCCACTGAGTTCCATAACTCTTATCATGAAACTGTTGTTCATGTTCTTTATATTAACTAGTCCTTTCAAAATTTATATTCTACAGAATCAAAGTGTATATAGAATTCTCACTTTATCCCTAAATCTGTCCACTCTCCCATGCTGTTTATCTCCCAGTTAAAAAACCACCATTTATATAGTTACTGAGGTTATTGGCATCCTAGGGAGTCAACTGACTCTTCTGTCACACCACCCCACACCCCTCAATATCCAGATAATCACACATCATACTGCTTTCACTTCCTAAATGATCTCTCAAATATATGTCCTCATCTCCTTCCTCTGCTTTGGCTCAATATCACCTTTTACTTGAACTTGTCTTTCAGCATCTATTTTTGTCTGTTTTTGTCTTGTCTTTAACCATCTGGCTGCCAAAACTACCTTCATAAAATGCCAATCTGACCATGTCATTTCCAAACATTTATTTCTTCATGAGTCTCTGTTACTATTTATCTACCACCCAGCCTGAGCTCCTTAATAGGATATATGAGGTTCCTCCCAATAGACCTAGCCCTCACTCTCTACCTTGTGTATGATATACCCACTTCTTGCCTAGGCTTGTGCTAAGATTCAGCTCAGGAGCTCTTCTCTCAGGGAACCTTTCCTTTCCCAGTGAGGTGAGTTTAAAACTCTTTTTCTGGGTCCCCATAACCCCTTGGGTGCACCTTTAGTGCTGCCTTTACTACACTGCATGCATAAGTATTTGTTTATATGTCTTCTTCCCCACCAGTTAGTTGGGGGCAAAGACCATGGTCTTACTTTCATATGTATCTGGAACACAACAGATACCTAATAAATATTTTTGGATTTTTTTTTTTTTTAAGAAACTTGGGAGTAGATTACATTCATTCAGATGAAGCCTTATGCCAGGGATACTAAAAAACTAGAGACGTATCTGAAATAGATCACTTAAGAGTCTGTGGAAAACCAGAGGTCCCCAGAGCAGGCAAAAACAAATAACAAAATGAAAGGCGGAGGAAAAAAAAAAAAAGTCCCACACAGCTGTGTGCTGTGTGGTACAAACGTCAGGATGAGAAAATTTCTGACCTGTCTTGGTCTATGTTTAGCCCTGAAACCCAGACCAAGTGGTTGCCTGGGTTTGTGGAACTTAAATTTACAATATACATTTCTTTTTTAAAAGTATTTTCATCTTTATTAAAATACTCACAGAATACTCTGCCCTCACTGAATTCCATTTGAAAATATGAGTGTTTTTAAGACCATTTTGCATTTCAAAGGACTTAGGGAGACTACACTAAATAATTCTAAGTTTAGTAATTCTCTTGGTCAAGTAGAAAGCAGAATTTTAATTAAAAAAATGATTTGTTTCTTGGAAACAAAGCCCAAACTTGAATTCTACAGGGGAAAAAAAAATCCTAAATAAAAATGTCAATTTCCAAATTCACTGCCAATCTTCTCTCCTTCTTGCTCTCCTGGAGTCTTGAGGAAAGCACTCTTTGCATATGCCAGGAGGAACTGCTGCTGAGTGGAAGTTAAGAATAGAATTCATGCATGGCCATCAGCAACAGTTGTGTAAATCTGGGGGAGAGACTGGTACCTGACAGATGTGAATCCTCAAGATTAACATAAATTGCTAAAAGTGGCCTAGGCCCTAGATTTTGCAAAACACATGGTATTATCCCAAACCAGTCAAAGTTACAATGAAAACTCATTAAATTCAATAACATAAACAGTATCAAAGTCTGAGGAATATTTTCATATAGATTTGGAAGTATATTCAATTCTTAAATCTGTTTTTCAACACCAACAGTAATCACACTTTTTTTTTTTTTTAAAGTTACCAAATGCTTTTTCAAAATAAATCTTACAGAGAAATCTACCATGTATTACAAAGAGAGTCATCACTGCTCTGGTAGAGGAAAGGGATGACAAGGGACTGGGACTGCTGAGGCAGCCACTGTGGTGACATCACAGAACCCCCAGGCTCTGGGGGACCGAAGACACAACATCAAGGCTCTAAGCTAAGGAAAAAGAAACAGCAAAAAAGATGCACAATAGTTGGGGGCTATAATTTTATTAATTACATTTTAGTCGCATCTTAAATGACACTTAGAAAAGAGTATACACAAAATATAAACTCTTATGTGCCATATTTTGATGAGAATTAGTGCCAAATATTTGAAGGATACCAAAGATAAAAATTAGTGTTCTGCTGCCTTGTTCTCTTCTTTCCTTTTTAAAATGATTTCTTTGGGGCCTGGGTGGCTCAGCTGGTTAAGCATCTGACTTCAGCTCAGGTCATGATCTCCCAGTTCATGAGTTCAAGCCCCACGCTGGGCTCTGCACTGGCAGTGCAGAGCCTGCTTGGGATTTTCTCTCTCCCTCTCTCTCTGCCCCTGTCCTGCTCTCTTCTCTCTCTCTCAAATAAACTAAACTAAACTAAAATAAAATGCTTTCTTTATTATTGGATCCCTTTGTATTTCCAGTTCTAAGCTGGGTCTTCCTCAATGGCTGAAGAAGAGAAGAGTGAGTTTGCACTGCTCTCTTTTCCTCTGTATGTATGTATCTTTTACATACAGAGGAAAAGAGAGCAGTGCAAACTGGCCATATCTAGCACGCTATATATTCTGGAGCAGACTGCTCAGTTTCCAACGTGGGCCCGGATTCTACCATCTGTGTTACTTTGAGTAAATAACTTAGCCTTATTCATCCCTTGTTTCCTCATCAGTAAAATGTGGATAATGATATTATTCACCTAATAGGACTGTCGTGAAATCTAAAGAAATAGCCCTCCTCAAGGTGCTTGGCACGATGTCCAGTATGTGCCTCAAAATGTTTGCTCTGGTGATATAAAGACACTATTGGGGAGCTCCCGCTCTGATTTTCGCTTGTTTGATTCAAACACATACGTAATGATGTGTTTGACTTTTAAAGTAATGTTCAAATGACAAAGGACCAATGGTAAGTGTCCTATGGATAATCAAATACTCTGAATCCTCAGTATTTACAAAAGTAAGGGATTAGAAACCTTCAAGGTCAAACTTTAGTGTTAGCTTAAATAGAAGTCAAGGAAACTATCTGGGAAAACAACAAAAAGACTAGCAAAATTTCTAAATATTTCAAACTCAAAGTACAGAGATATTAGGTACAAGAATGAATAGGCCACAAAAAGGTGTCCATGAAAGGCTGAACAATTACAGATACCTGGTGCTAATCTAGAAGGGGAGCAAACACTTTTCCCAAGTGCCCTACCTATAAAAAAAATATGCTGCCTTCAGAGCCCTAGATAGCAGCTATAGCACAACAAAGAAACAAAGAAAACAGAATTAAGAGTTCTCATGAGGACCAAAACTTTGTGACTTTAAAGCATTCAATCTTCATAAATGCAAACAATATTTTAAAGTTTGTAGGGATTTTTAGTGTCAAAACTACTGGTAGTCCTAAAGATGAATAAAGCCTATATAGTATTTTAATTTTTATGGATGTCTTTTCAAACAAGTACCATGAAAATACATTGCTGAGATAGGGTCTATTTCATAAAATTTATTTCTCTTCAGTTTTCATATGTCAATTTCACATGCTAATTTTCTTCAGGACTATAAAGGAAATAAAATGATTTGGTTTAATGGGTATAAAGCTATTGATATATACAGTGCATCAAGAGCTAAGCTGAATTAGAAACTGCAGTTCTAATCTCTAAGACACTTAGCAGGTCTGATGTAAATACGAGAACATTTCAAATCTCTTAGATCAACTCTAGTGTGGTTGTAAGAAATACATGACTAAAAAGATTCATTTTTAAGGACGGTGTGCTTGAGCTACTGGCAAAGCCCTCAAATCTTTGCCTTCAAATAAAGGAATATATATTGTCAAAGAAAGGGCAAAGATTTACATATAGACAGCTAATTACTGTACTTAGATAATTCATAGCACAAAAGTGTTTAATTATCTTCTAGATGGTTATGTGATTTTAAGAGGCAGAATGACACAACACAGGCTCCTCTAGAACACTGAAACTGTTATCAAGTAGCAAAATATTTTATCCCCTTGCTAATAATTCACTGCACTGACCCATTAAAACAAACAAAAAAAAGCATGGGTTTCATGAAAAAATAGGTTTCTTGAGAAGTCTGTAATGTTCTTTGCAGGAAGATAGGCATCTAATGATGAGGATGAAAACTCAAAAGCACTAAATTATGAGGACTATCAACAGTGGGAAAGAGAAACAGTAAAATAGCAAAATATATACAAAGTTAGAGAATTGAGTAATTATTTTTAAAAGTTAGAGAAATAGAGTATTTATATTTCAAAGAACGTCCTTGAATTACCAAAATAAAATTACCAAGATAAAAAATTTTCCCCACTATATTGGGAAAGATAAATAATATAATGAGTACTCAAAACCACTCCTAGCAATATCAGTGGAGACAGTAAAACATATGACAGTATTTCAACTATTTCTTAAAATATTGCATTTTACCTGTGCCAGATATTATCAAGCAAATCACAATGTCAAACACTTTTTAAACATTATCAAATGATTATTTTTGAAATTAAGAACATGTATTCAGTATTGGTAAGGGAAAACACCTTGTGACAGGTATTTTCAAACAGCTCTGGAAATAAACAGCAGCAGCTTTTGGGGGATAGAGGGGAACATGTGGTAGCAATTTAGCAACAGTTATCAAAAATTTTAAAAACATTCATATGTTCCGACCCAGTAATTCCGCATCTAGGGATCTAACCTGAAGCAATCATTAGAAATGAAAATAAAGATTTACACAAATTGGTTATCAAACCATCACATCACGGTTGTATAGAAACTATGTAAGTAATGGGAGAATAGCTAAAGAAATGTTAGTTTATCTATAAAATGAAATGTTAGGTAGCTATTTTTTTTTTTTTAATTTTCAGTGTTTTTATTATTTTTATTTTTGAGAGAGACAGAGTGTGAGAGGAGTAGGGGCAGAGAGACAGGAAGACGCAGAATCCAAAGTAAGCTCCAGGCTCTGAGGTGTCAGCACAGAGTGCGATGCAGGGCTTGAACTCAGGAACTGTGAGATCAGGACCTGAGCCGAAGTCAGATGCTTAACCGACTGAGCCACCCAGGTGCCTCTAGGTAACTATTTAGAAGTAACTTTTCCTATTTTGTGACATAGGAAAATGCTCCTATGTTAAAAAGAAAAAGTAGGGTATTAAAAAGCAGCAAATACACCGTGACTACAGTTTTTTAAAACTTAGGTGTAAATATAAAAAAAGACTAGAAGAAATCCAGCAACACCAGCTGTTTTTCATTGTCAGGACATTTACTCATCTTTGTCCTTGTATGTACTTTACATACAATCCTAACATGTGCATTCATTTGTTTTTCAATCAAAAAACAATAAAGACTGCCTTAAAAATAATTAGATTTTAAGTTATCACAATGACATTTGCCCTTCATGACACTATCACTTTAAATATATTTTTTTAATTAGAGATTTTTTTTTATAGAATTAGAAATCGTGAAATGTAAGACTATCCAAAATTAATCCTGAATGCATGATTATCTTATGCTTCAAGTTCTCTATGAAGGAACAAAACACTACCTTCCTTAAAAAAAAAAAAAGATAAAACAAAATACCAAGCCTCCCTAGAACAAACTTATGAATAACCGTGGAACTGTGAAAAACGGAACATTGTTAAGTACCATCCCTCATTCCTAACCTGTGAAAACTGACTTGAATGAATTACCAACAAGAGAAAATTAACAAGCATTCAAAGAATTTCTTAGTATTAATTAGTAGAGTATTACCATATTTGTGAATATGGCTATGCCTTATATTCTCAGTCCAAAATAATATATCCCCAATATTAATTTATTGAATGATTAAACACTAAGCTGTGTAAATATTATAAAAGATTGCCCCTTTCCTCTATGGCTACTATAAGTACCAACCCTCTAATGATACTACGGGCCCAATTTAGTTATCCTACTGCAGTTTTCTACTGCATTCTGAGTTTATTACCTAAAAATCCCTAAGGATTTTATCTTTTTTAAATTCAGCTGAGTGCTACTTTTCATTCCCATAATTTGTCCTTTCTAGACAAGACCTATTCCTAGGGCATGTCACAATACTACTGCTCCAAAATGTCAACTGTTAACGCCAAAAGAAAAGTGGCCTTTTCTCCCATACCCTTGTTAACACCAATAAGTCAGCTTGTACTTTCTTTCCAATGGGGAGAAAGACCACAGATGGAGAGAAAACCTTCTTTCTCTATTGATAGATGACAAAGCAACTCTATCAAGTAGTTGACGAGCAAGATATTTAGCTGGTGTCCAGCTATGGATAACTTTTCAAGACCTGCCTTCTTTATTTTCATTGTCAGCATGTTTTTTAAACCTTTAATATTCAGCCTTTCTCCTAGATTCTTGACATATTTAAACTTGGCATCTCAAAACATTTATGTTTATAGAGTGATTAGGAAATACAAACACATATATATAGCTCATGTAAATTACTAGCAATGACATTTTGGTGTAGAGCATTTCATATTTACCTTGTAGGTTTACATTTGTGTTTATGTATTTAAAAAAATAGTATATATAGGATATCTTATTACTTACTGATTAACTAGGAAGATGAAATGACAACTTAAAAAATTTCTTACCTACATACATGGACAGTCTTGCCATTTACCACTTACATGTTCTTTTATACCCACTAGGAAAGTAATATAGCCCTTTAGAAGGGTCTAGAATAATATGGCCTATACTTAATTTTTGGTATTTCATTTTGGTAATTTTTTTTGTTGCTACCATAAATGAGATCATTTTTATGTTGAAATTCTAATGGCTAGCACTTAGAGAGGCCAGTGATTTTTTTTAAAATTGTATTTATCATTTATTGGGCATGTTTCATGTGCCAACACATTGCTAAGCTCTAACATTACTGGACAGTGGCCTATGTAATTTGTCTTTAGATGGGAGATAAGGCCAAAGAAATGATCCAACAAATAACAGGAATTTCAAAATCTGCACTCATATACATGCCTTCCTACCAGCCTCCATACACAAACCTTCTTTGCTCCTTTCTAATGACAATCTCTCCTCTGAGCTACTATCTCTCCAACCTACAAAGGGGCACTGATCTAGCAAGTCTTTCTTACATTATCAACTTTTGCTTTCTACTAGATCATTCCCATCCATTTACAAATGTCCTGTTCTTTCCTCCATTTTGAAAGAAACGTCTCTTCACTTGAGCCACCCAATGGTTTTAAAAGTTATTTCTCAAGTGACTACTTTACTGGAAGAAACCCTTAAGTTGTTTTTTTTTTTAATTTTTTTTTTTTCAACGTTTATTTATTTTTGGGACAGAGAGAGACAGAGCATGAACGGGGGAGGGGCAGAGAGAGAGGGACACACAGAATCGGAAACAGGCTCCAGGCTCTGAGCCATCAGCCCAGAGCCCGACGCGGGGCTCGAACTCACAGACCGCGAGATCGTGACCTGGCTGAAGTCGAACGCTTAACCGACTGCGCCACCCAGGCGCCCCAAGAAATCCTTAAGTTTTTAAAGTTTTTTACTTGGTGTACTTGGATTACCTGCAGTTACTGGCAAACTTACCGATTATCCATGGCTTTTATTTCATTTTCTTTTCCATTACTGAGCATTCTCAGAACAATGTTATATTACAGAGAGAGTAGTGGGCATGTGTACTTTATTGCTAACACTAATAAGGATATTTCTATTGTCTTATGACTAAGTGTGGTAATTGGCTATTAGTTTGATAAAGATATTTTTAATCGTGTTAAGGAAGAATTCATTCTATTCTCTACTTATTGCCTTAAATTTTAATTCAGATTTAATACTGAATTTTTATCAAATGCCTTTTGGTATCTGTTGAAATAGTTCTGGATTTTCTCATTTAACCTATAAAGATGACAAATCACATTTAAGGTTAAGGATAATGAGAACAAACTATGTATTATTTGTTTCTACAAAATAAATATAGCTTGAGAGTCATGAAGTTTGATGATAAAATGAATACCTATGAAGTCACTGCCCAACTTAAATACATTAGCAATGATCTATCTAACCATGTGCTCCACACTTATGCCTGCCTTTCTCTATCAAAGGTAACAACTACTCTAACTTTTATGATGATCATTCCTTTTTTTGCTTTCAATAATTTTATCACATGTGTGTATACTTATACAACATATTAATTTTGCTTGTTACTAAGCTTTATAAACATGCTGTGATGCCATCTGCAGTCTTCTGCCCACATGAGTTTTTTCTGTTGTATACTCTTCCACTGAATCAATATGCAGTTTATCTCTATTAGTTTGCCATTATTCTTAATTAGTGTGAACAAAATTTGGCAAAAGGAGCTTCAAATTCCCTAAATGTTAATAATTAAAAGTACCAACACACATAAGTATTCATAAGTTAACCAGTATTTTTAACAGTTAAAAAAAAATAACTCTTTAAATATAGCTTTGTACCAGAATTCCATCTGTAAATACACCTTTCTTCCTTCTTACTACTGAGTTTCCAAGTATAATTAAATCCTATAAAATGTCCTTTGGAGTTGTTTCTTGAAAATCCTTTTGTTCCAAATTCTCAGATGCCACTGATTCTTAGAAAGCTCCATCCTGACAGAATGAGGTATGGATTATTACCTAAACATCTCATGTATAGCATGTCCCAAACAAAACATACCCCCTGTGCCTCCTGTCTCAATCTGGTTTTTTAATCTATTTTGGGTTTGTATAATAGTCTCATCATCCAACCAAATATTCACCATAAATATGGAGTCTTGACTCCTGCTTTACATCCTTCCCAAATAAAAAGAATAAGTCAGGGAGGTACTGAATATGCACGTTACAATGTAAGTCTGACTACATGGTTCCCTGGCTAAAATTTTTAAAAAAGAGGATAATCTCCTGCAGTGCTTTTTTAAACCATAGACTGTGACTCACTGGTGGGTCATGACATTAATTTAGTGGATTGTGACTATGATTCTTTTAAAATGAAATAGAATAGAATATATCAAACTACACAGATAATAAATATTGTGCTGTGAAACTTCTGTTTCAAGTTAGGTGAATGAATACACTTATAGTGTAAAGGTTCATAATGTGAAATGTTTTTTCTTACCATGAATTGTTTCTAAATGTGTTTGAAAGCAGTGACTGCAATAGGTTCCACCCAGAAAATAATGAAAATTGTGAACCTTCTCCTGAGAACAGAATGTACATACACACCTTTACATAGACATATTCTTATCACGTTCTTCATTATAGTGAACGTAGCTATCATAAGAAAGCCTAGGGAAAAAATTTTTAAAGTCATGATTTCCAGACCTCATCACAGACTCTCAGGAAATTTTATAAATAAGAAGCATTGATCTCCAAGGTAAAATTAAAATTCTTTAAGAAGGTGGGAACATTTGATAAACCTGTTTACCACTTTGCTCATGCTGAACTATTGGACTGAATGGCATTTTCTTCCTCCTCTGATCAGCCAATTCCTGGTAATCCTTCAAAGCCCAATTCAAACATTATTTCTTCTCTGAGACCTTCCTGATTTTTGCTCTTCCTCTTGCTGGTTGGGGAGGTGCTCAACAAATGTTTACATGAATGAGAGAATGAATAAAATGCTTGGTAAACATTTATTATAAGCAGGTGAGGATCACTGTAGTGATGAGAACAGGCTCTGGAATCAGATGCTAGAGTGGACTGTAGGCTCCTTTATTCACTAATTTGTGTGAACTTCAAAAACTAACTTCAGAGCCCTGATATGTATACACACCAGGAAAATGAAAGTATCTGCTTCACAGCATTCCTGTGAGGATTAAACTAGAGTAATATATGTAAAGTGCTTAGTATAGAGTACTTAGTACTAAATATTTATTGTAATAAATATTAATTTTAATTGTAATTATTGAAAAATAATTCAAATCTAAATTTGTTTTCAAAACAAGTTACTTTTATAAGTAAAGACTTTTAGCTTAAAAACAAATTTGAGATTTTAGCTTCAAATTTTTGTTCCTTCCAGTTTAATTTTTTTTTATTTATTTTGAGAGAGGCAGAGAGAGTGAGTACATGCACAAGTGGGGGAAGGGCAGAGAGAAAGAGAGAGAGAAAGAGAAAGAAAAAGAGAAAAAATATGTAGGGTTGGATCTCAAGAACCACGGGATCAAGACCTGAGCCAAAATCAAGAATCAGACACCTGACAGACTCAGCCACCCAAGTGCCCCCGTTCCAGTTTAAATCACAATTCAAGAATGGTTGTAAAAATATACTCTTCCCCGTAAATTCTCCAGATTATCTAACACAGGGAGCTAACCATGGAAGCTAGTCAAGGGTGGGGTCAGAAGAGAAAACTTTTGAAAAGATTTTATTTAGATAAAATCTTATCACACAACACACAGACACTAAATACTTCCACTGCTCTGCTGTAATTCACTGAGTCTACAATGCCAGCAATTGTAAGACTATTTATGATTTTATGTGCTACCACATAATATAAAATGCTGACAAACTTTGACACAATACTAAGATGCCAATGAGATGCATTCCAATTCCAAAGACATTAAATGTTAAAGAAAATCTCAAAACACTGTTTGAAATAAGTCTAGGGCTTGGACATATTCTACTAAATTGTTTTTCTTGCTTATTTAAATTTCGACTTTTAAATAAAGCTCTTATAAGCTCATCTTGTATGCCTAGAATAGTGTCTTGAACATAGTAAGAGGTCAAAAGATATTTAAGTAATGCTCATGATCCAAATTTAGGGGTGGTTTGGCTGTAAGAACCACAAGGTATTATAGAATGGCAAAATATTATTTTCCAGGCTTAAATGAGTGCTATTTAAAAAGAAAAATTAACATTTATTCATTTTTGAGAGACAGAGCATAAGTGGGGGAGGGGCAGAGAGAGAGAGGGAAACACAGAATCTGAAGCAGGTTCCAGTCCCTGGGCTGTCAGCTCAGAGCCCGACCCAGGGCTTGAACCCACAAACTGTGAGATCATGGCCTGAGCTGAAGCCTGATGCTAAACCACTCAGGCGCCCCAAGTGAGTGCTATTAAAGTGACAATTTCTGTAACATAGGTGACTCAACTTCACAAGTTTCAGTTTTTGGTGGGAAACAAAAAGGCAAAGCCATCAGTGGCAGACTTTATTGACAACCAGATGATGTCAGTTAGGAACAAGAGCTGGCATTTCAAAGTCCTATTTACCTTTGTCTACACAGTATCTGCTGTGGTGCCTGGTACACAGTGAGTATTCATAAATACTTATTGAATGCAGACAGTAAGCTTAACTCACTGCTAAGAATGCAATTTATGGTATTTGTGGCTGCTTCAGATTTCAATCATAGTTCCAATTGCTGCTTTCCAAAGTAACTGCAGTTTGGTGAAGGACAGAGCAGAATGCCTTCATTCCTGTTTGTCATCATATTTTGGGAGGCTTGTCCTGCTGTAGCCTACATTTGAGTCTGTGTGAGGGTGTGGTAAGCAAGCACTTCGAGATAGTTTCTGCAGGTACCACAAAGTCAAAGTCATCTTCCCACCCTCTGCCATCCTGCACTCTTCCAGAGCAGGGGATGGGCCTGGAGCCTGGTGCCTGTAGTGTTACCCAGCCATCATGTGAGGCATGGATGGTGAATTTAGCTCACTGCTCTCCTTCTTTAGAAACCCTGAAGCTAGTTCTTATCTAGAAGAAAAGGAGGGCAGAGGTGTGGCAGTATAAAATATACAAATTGGTCAATTTACAATAGCTTCAAACTGTGTCTGATTCAATTATTGCGTGAAATAAAATAAGTTTCTACAATGTCAGCCCATATTCCTGGTGAAATGAGATTTTATATAGGTATAAGTTTTATGTCATATATTATATGATATGTAAAATTATAATGTTATATATAATATAATCTTATATATGGAAGTTAAATATTTCTTTCAAATTAAATTATTGTATTAATGTCTTAGTAAATTAACACATGGTTGAAGAGTTATAATTCAATCAAATATTAAAATGCTATCTATTCATGTCAACCACTGTAACATTAAAAAGATTAAAGCACAACTGCCATTACAAAAAGATATAATTTTAACATCCTTCTAGTATTAATTACACTCAGAGCTGAGTGTATAAAGGTAGTTGTTAGTCAGCAACCTTTGAGCAGACTGACTAAACACAACCATTGGCCAAATCAGTGGGCTAGCCAAACCAAAAACAGCAGGGGAAAGCAGTCAGAGTACAGGCGTATCATCTAAGAAGGAATGGCAGTGTTGGGGATTTATTTTTATCTTTGCTGCTGTTTCAAACGGATAGTTATCTTTGCTTCCCAGGTATCAAGTACGTTAGAGAAGGGTAGTCTGCAGAAAGCATTTGTAGGTGGGTTGAAATTGCCTACTAATTTCAAATACTGTATAATTTAGTTTTTCAGACCTGATCTCCCCAGCCCCGCAAAGAAAAATAAGCAATTGACAAAGTATTTCTGAATGCTTACAAGAAAATGCAACCCTCTGTTCTTTAGGGTTAATGACTCTACTGCAAGAGTTTTATAGCATTATTCAAGCCTTTAAAGTTAGCAGTTAAATGCTGATTTAATCTTCAGAAGGTCACAGTGCCTTTTGGAAGACATACATTTTAAACTTGTTTGGCTGGCTGTTCCTTGTTCATTCCTGGAAACGCATGTGTGACTCACTATTTTACAGGAGACACTACATGGTACTTACAGAAAATATTTTCTATTTTCAGGTCTCCTCTTAAAAATAATTTCTAGGGGCGCCTGGGTGGCTCAGTCAGTTAAGCGTCCGACTTCAGCTCAGGTCATGATCTCACAGTCCGTGAGTTCGAGACCCGCATCAAGCTCTGTGCTGACAGCTCAGAGCCTGGAGCCTGCTTTGGATTCTGTGTCTCCCTCTCAATCTGCCCCTCCCCTGTTCATGCTCTGTCTCTCTCTGTCTCAAAAATAAATAAAAACATTAAAAAAAATAATTTCTAAATTATGTATGCTAAACTAGCTTCTATTTTCTAAAGCCTCTGGGACTGCTGATTCTGAAGTAACCAATTTTATTAGAAAATTTTGGAACATTCTCACAACAAATACTGAAGTCTGGAATCCTATTTACTGTGACAAAGTTAACATTATTTCTCATTGCCCTGGGGTAGCCATTCCCTGGACATGAGTCCCTGAGGCTGCAGCCAAGTGCACTCTGCAAGGCCACCAAAGGCCCATGGGATGTGGCCATTATTTGCCATTGAAAACCTTGCCATTTCAGTTTTTATCTGAATGATACCACAGATTTACCTTTTTATGTATATGTACATAGATTTTAGTAGGCCCTCAGGAATTTTACATACCTATCACCAGGATGTGATATTTTGCATTTAATGAAATCTTTGTTTAAAATGCTGATTCATACCAATCAGAAATATACACAAAAGCCCTATTTCCGACAGTACCATTTATATAGAAGTTCTGAATGGAAGGTTCTGGATAAGTCCTACATTATTAATTCTTTCCTGAGTATTAGTGTACATGTGTTTGTCAGACTCTGAGTTCCCTGAGGGCAGAACCCATGTCTTACACATCCTTGTATCTTTGCACACTAAGCACTTAGCAAAGTACTTGGCACCAGTAAGGACTGAAAGAATGTGCAGTAAATAAGAAATAAATAGCACAACAAACCTTTTAGCACAACCATTGATTAGAAATGTGTTTAAAATTAGGTTAGCACATAACTGCAGCAGTGACAACTGCCATCACTTAAAATCATGAGTTCAGTTGCTCCCAGTGCCTTTCCTCTCAAAGCTGTACAGTATACTGGGGAGAACTTCCCCTGATGGTGTCAAGACATACACCGTAACTATGCTCTGTCTCTGTTGCATCTTTAGACAGGAAACTTTCAGCAAACATAAAAATACAGAGTGTAGTTTTTAAAATTTCACTGGAACCAACACTTTTGGAAATTTTTCCCCTGCTACATTTGCAGAATCCAGCTAAAATACAAGATAACTGTATTTCTATATTTCTATAAAAATACAAATGATTTGTATTAAAGCTTACCTGACAATCAGGAGATGGCTTTTGGAAACCAGGTACATTACACCAACACAACTCTCTGAACATTATAACTTAAAACACCTTATTACTATAGCCCATGTGAATCTTTCCTGCTACCTTTTCTGTTCAATTAGAATAATCTATAGAAATTTATAATCCTAATAAACCTTTAGTTATGAGTTTCCTAGGTATCATCAGAACTGTGAGGATAATTGGTTGATCCATACCCTTCAGAATCCACAAGGCATTTTTGGCTGATTTATTCAGGTCCTGATATTTATGAGTTTAGAAATCATACTCAACTGCTCCCATAGATATTTCCTCATCTTTCTGAATCCAGAAAATGCCTTCAATGACCACTCAATTTACTGAGCACCCTCTTCCACTAAGAGAAAGGGATGAGATGGATTGTGAAAGACACAATTTACATTTTTTTATGATATAAAAGCTGCAGGCCAACTGCGGTGATAAAAACCTAGGTAGTCAATGGTTCTCAGCATTTTCACTCCTTAACAGCATACTGCTATAGTTTGTTTAATGTTCCAGGCTACATTTATTTAGAGGAAAATTCAACCTTAGAGAACATGTTCAGGCACAAAAATAAATATGCTTAAAAGTTAACCTGCCAAGACCTAAATTCTGACCTTCTAAAGACATTACTGAGGCAAGAAAAATCCTATAATTAGTTACTAGGAACAGCAATAGCCACGCCGTGCTTAGCATCAGGGAAACGAATTACTCTTAACACTAAATGTTCACTTTTGAAATGATGTTTTAACAGTACTTTAGTTATGTTTCAAATATGCATATATTTGACACTACCATGATAGTTCATGTCTATTTCCAATCACATATGATGTAAAAAGACTATAAATTTCTTAGATTCGCCAAATCCTTTCTAGGAAAACTTTCAAAGTATCTGAAACACTGTATTAAAATATAACTAAAATTTCTCATTACGAAAAACTATCTTTTGTGGGAAATCTAAATTTAAACCTTCTTAAAGCCTTCTTAAAAGTTCTAAATATTTTCCACATAGGAAAACTGTAAGCATACTTCTTCAGAGCTTTTAAAGAAATCAGCACAGGCAATGTTAAATTATCATGGCTCTCGAGAATAACAGAGGAGCACTGTACATAAGACCCTCACATTTGTGGCTCTGCGTACTCCCTGTAGGCTGTGCCAACCCACTCTCTCCCCTGTAATGACTCTTTGTTTTTACTAAGTCCCAAAAGGCTGGTGAGAGCTCTGCAAAGAGAAGGGGGGGAAGGGTGGATGGAATGCAGCTGCAGGCTCAGAAACAATGCTGAGTCCATATATTTTGTTCCCAGTTAGAATAATAAAAAGGGGGCCACGGGTGGAGGTGGAGGGGTAGAGGAGACAGAAAGCAAAGTAAGCAAGGTAGGGCCAAGTATTCCATTGCTCTCAGTCTACACCCTCCTGCACCAATACCCGACCCAATCCAATAGCCATTTATTTGGATTAAAAAAGCTTATTTGTTAAAATTCAAACACCATTAAGATTTAAACCTATCAGTCATTTACATCTAAGTTATCTTTATCAGTGAACTACACCCAGGCAAGGAATGGAGTAAGGAGAGAGAATGGAGCTAGCAAAGATACACTGTGGAAGCCTAGGAAAGCTTGGGGGAGACAGGTAGGAGAATTCAGAAAAGGATGTCCAAGTTCTCAAATAAAAACAGCCACTTTTGCAATGGTGCCTGGGGCCTTTTTGGGGGCAACTGGGATGCCAGAAAAAAAAAAAAATTCTTTCGAAGACTGCTAAAAGCTGCATGTGCCTGAATCAAGAGTTTGGAAGGCTGCACATGTTGGTTCCTCATTATTCAGTCTAACTTGATGCCTCCCTTCTAAGAAAATGTTCTTGTCTTGCACTTCCCTGGCCTTCATGTCCTGATTGGGAAAACAAGGAATTAAGGGAAGAGGCTGATCCCAAACAAGGTAACAGCTGCTAGTGAGGGAAAAGCAGCTCAAACGTTACTCTCTTCTCCCAGGTCTTGCCCTCTCATCTCAGATAACCTTTTATCTGAAAATACTTGGATCCCTCCAGGGCTCACAGACTCAGGCCTGCCTCTGGAACACCCTTTCAGATATTAGCGATACCATTAAATTTTGTGAGAAAACTTAAGAAGCCTTAAGTAAACAACCAAAACCAATACCTCAAAAATAGAGTCAGCAGGTGCTAAAGACCACCTATGAAGCTATAAAACAAAATTCAGAAGAATGCTAATAATAATTAGGATCCTATTCATGAACACTCAGTTACTAGGCAGAGAAAGAAAAACAAGACTTCATTGTAAAGCTATCATGTAGAAGCAAAGCTCTGACGTCCACACACAAACACCTCCTTGAAGTTAGCATTACTTAGAAGTACTCTTAGCTGGTATTGAATGATATAATTAATCTCTTGACTCTTGAAATGTTTTCAAGTTATAAAGTTTAGAAAGACTGTATTTACATTGAATTTTTGCATTTTGTGACAAACAAAAATTCACAAATGTAGATCTACAATCTATTTATAAATGTAGGAATACGATCTCTCTCCCTCAGCTTGCACTTTTTTTCTATAGCTCTAAAATCCATTTACAGATATTCCAAATCTCCATACTATAGTCAATATATAGACACAAATTCAGAAACACATATTAATTTAAGGGAATGGATGATTGAGTCTTTATTATTAAACATTAAAAGTAATAATTTTAAAATAATACTGAACACTCCTGTAAAGTTTATCATCCAACATAAACATAAAATTCATAGATATATTTTATTAGGAGTTTATTATGCTTTTAAATGCAACAACAAAAAAAAAGACACAGTACTTTGCTTATTCTGTGTACTGGAAAAACTCAAATTTCTTTGTACATTTTGTTTCTTAGTATGTATAATCCAAGAAATTAAGTCTACAGATAGCAAAAATTCACTAATAATAACAATCATGTATGTAATCAGAACTTGCCTGAAATTAATTCCTCTTATGTTTGGTCAATTGTGGTAAAAGAAACAAACAAACACACAAACAAACAAAACGTTTCTCATAATACTGACTCATGTGTTATACTTCGAAACAAGGTAAAAAAAAAAAATCCTATTATTCATGATTTAGGGGGGAAAAACTACTCTCAATAAGTCTCTGAATTATTTTTTAAATAAATCAAGAAAATATAATTCAAGTGTATTAAAGGTGTCAGAAATTTACATTTAGTCATAAAGTTCACAAAATATGAGTGATCTTATATTAAGAGGCACAAATGAAAACAAATTTTAAGAGTTTCAATATAATAGTATGTGAGAAGAATATTAGATTTTCTTGCTACATCAGTAAGAGTACTCACCCCTTGGAGCCCTTGGAACTGAATTGAAGGTCGAAAAGGAATTAAATTCTATTAAAAGAAACATAAGAAAAAAACAGGTCAACCTTGGTTATTGTGTCACAGAACTAAATGTTTAAACTTTAAATCTGTATATCTGGTCAGTGCTATAGTCTGTGAAAGTATCTTTTCATTATATACTTAGTTTACATATCATCATATTAAAATGCCTTAATGAACAATACCACACACACTGTTGACATTTCTCTGAATCACACAACCACAGGTACATTTTGGCAGTGTAGTCAGGTTTTTTTAAATGACTGACACAATTTGGCAAAAAATGATGGCTACACTAACTCAATGTTACATTAAAAAAACGTATCTTGCTTAGTTTCTAAATATGTTTTTAAAAGGGGTAATGAGAGGGAAGAGCTAATTGGAAGAACTTTATAAAACTCTAACAGGATGCTATAAATGTAAAATTGAAGTATTTGATAATGAACTGTGGTTCCCAGGTTCTCACAATTTACCAGAGGTTACTTTCTACTTGAGGGTCAAACAGATGACCAGTTTTCTCACAAGGTTTTCACCAGGAGAATATAATTTCTAGAACAATTTTTTTTTATGAGCTTTGTCCTCCTCATAACTTTAATATTTTATCATAGAGTTGTGTATTTAGAAGAAATGCGGTAATTGTGAATATCTGCTGTAGTCTCAGGCACGATTTCCTGTATCCAAAGTCACCAGTGTGTTTCTCTACCAGAATGCTTTTCCGCACTCATGTGAGGCTAGTTTTAATTTCCTCCTTGACTCTTTGCAACCCAGAAGCTGTCTTCAGCTCACCACTGGAATTTGAAATTCTCTATCAATGTCGTCAGTTCTTCTTGGTCAAACAAATGCTAACTTCTCTCAATTTTCAAATCGCTCACTTCTCTTTTGGAGATCACAACTTCCTTACACTTAGAGACACCAGTCCTCCTGGTTCTTTTATTATGTCTTTCATTTCAAAAGCAGTACTCTTTGCTTTCCACTTTCTGGATCCACTCTCCCTCCTGGAGGCTCACCTCACCTGTTTGGTGATGACTTTGAATCTCTATTCCTCAATTCTCTTCTCTCCACAGCCTAGTACTTATTACTGCCCACGAACATTTTGCATTAGAAACTCTTAATAACAGCAACACTGGCAAACTAACTTCCCTTCCCCAGCCCTCCCTCAACCAAAATGGCACTGGTTTCCTACTTTTCTGGCAAGGGTACTTCTATCTTTTTGGTTCTCTGGGTTCGTAACGTTAAATTTAATTTCTAGTCTCTTTTCCCTCACCCCAACCATATTCTATTAGGCCATTATACACTGCTAGAATTACAGAATTTTGAATCACAGATAATACAGTCAAGGCGTATCCCCCACCAGCCCTGCATCCCATTAATAACTAAATTGGCACCAGAACCCAGGACTCAATCCTATTTTGCCAGGCTCTTTTTTTTCTACTACCTTGTGCTCCACACACATCTGCTATGGGAGATTCAAGAGTATGAGGGCCCATTCCTTCATGCCAGAGTTCACAATTTAGTTGGGGAACATGTGAGAGAATGATTAAATACTAGGTTAAGTACTACTAAAAATTCTCAAAAAAGGAGAAAAGGATATGGGTTAGAAGAAATACTAGAAAAGACAAAGAGCTTATGGAAAAGATGAATCTTAGGAGCAATTTTGAAAAAAACAAATTCAAGGAAAGGGAGTGTCCTCAACAAAAAAGCAAGGACACAGGAATGGATAATGTGTGAGCAAAGGGCAGGTCTCTGTGTGTATACAGAGTTCTTTCACACTTGAAATACAATACAAAGGATGAGAATTGGACCTGCCTAATCTTTCCTTGACCTCAAAATTTGTCTTCAGTTTTAGCTTCTATACACTACAGAATAAATAGGACAGTAATTTAAATTTCAGATCTCAGGATTTCAAAAGGTTTATCACCCTGTGAAATAACCCTGCCCTAATCTCCTCTATTACTCCCTCAGGGATGGTCTTTAAGTCTTGCCTTTGACAAGATAAACAATTGGAGGGGCTTCTAATTTTTGGAATAACAAAGTGAGTTGCTGAAAGAAGTGTTTCAGGGAAAGCAGCTCTTTCCGTCATGTGTAAGAAAGAGAGAGAGAGATGGATTGAGGCTAGGGAAAAAGATTAGACATCAGTTCCAGGGGATGCTTTATTTAGAAATACTCTGGTGATAAAGGCCTAAATTAGTATGACTTCATCCACAGCAAACGAGATGGTGGAATGAGCAGACTTTCCCAAGGAAGAATGATAAAATGTGCTGAAAGCTTGAATATCAGGCACCAAAGGAAAATGAAGCAAAAGTGGCTTCAGGAATCTGAATCTCTGGCCAGTCAGCCCCAAATTCCCTCATATTAGGCTCTTAGTCTCTGCTTTGAAAACCCCCGGACTGTTTCAGGTCCCTACCACTGAACACCTAGATAAAGGCCTTCCTTCAATTCCTTCCAAATGCTGCCCATCATTCAAAGAACTAGCAGAAGCTCTCTGGGATACCATCTCAGCATAGCACACAGGCTGCAGTGGGTTCCTTCTCAGTGGGCTCTATCAAAGCAAAGCAAACTCCTCCACTTGGAAAACAGCCTTTCCATCTACAGGACCAACCAGTTTCATCTTCCACTTCCTCTCAACTGTGCCTCAGCCACTTTTCTCTTTCTTTTTCTTTTTTAAGATTTTATTTTTAAGTAATCTCTATACCCAACATGGGGCTCAAACTTACAACCAGGAGAGCAAGAGTCACATGCTCCACTGGGCACGCCAGCCAGGCACCTCTTCCCCTCTATTGTTACCTCCTTCCTTTCTTTCCAGATGGCATACCTTCCCAAACACTGTTTTGTCAATCCATAGTAATAACGTATTTAACATTCAAGTTTCAGCTAGGCCTTCCTTTGGATAAATCAGGAATCAAAGACTCAAATGTATTTAAGGACCCAAGGCAGATAAATGTGGAAGAGACAATGTCATGCAACAAGGAGTGGCAAGTACCGGGAGAATAAATGCCCATCTCAGAAAGGATTCAAATTTTAAAATGTTAAACCTTTCCTATTCAAACCAAACACTGATGCCACCATTTTGCTAACTCTGAAATATGCCCACTTTGAGCTAACTCTCATAAGCTGTCGTTTTTCCAGATGCCTGTGCCTAGTAGGGTTCCAAAACATTGGGAGGTGTATTATTTTCATAGGCTGCTTTACTCCTGGTTGTTATGATACAGAGGAGTCTAACACATATTTAACTTATATGTATTTACATTATGCTCAACTAAAAAAAAAATCTATTGTAAAATCATTTTGGCCATGTTCCTTTTATACTACTTTATAGCAGTATACTATTATACAGATATATTTTACAGGTTACTATTCATGATTATATAGACAATACAATCACACTTTACATCCATTTGGGAACTTTCAAGAGTAATTTTGACTTTAACCAGTTTTTGTTTCAGGACTTGAATTTAGAACCTAACCTCCTGACATACGTATAGCTGTATCTGTCTTGCATGATTCCTCAACAGAAATGATAACTTTCGTTTAGTTTTGTAATGCGTTGGGCAATTTTTATAACCATTGTCTCAAGTGAGCCTCCTAAAATCAGCCCTGGATGGTAAGAAAATATCATTGTTACCCATTTCAGAGGGAGATAAATGAGTCTCTAACAGGTAAAGGGCATTACCCATGGACACCAACCTAGTGATTAGCAAAGCTGCACTTCAAAGCCAGTCCTCTGAATCCTAAATACAGAACACTTTCCTTTCCTTCTCTTGTCTCTGTTAACAGGTTACCTTCCAGTGCTGAACATCTAAAAATTCTTAAATGCTCATTCAGTTCTGGCATTTTGTTTCCAAGGAAAATGAATTTCATAAAATCATTAAAATTTCCAAACTTCAGTTTCTTTTTTTTTTTTAATGTTTATTTATTTTTGAGAGAGAGACAGAGCATGAGCAGGGGGAGGGGCAGAGAGAGAGGGAGACACAGAATCCGAAGCAGGCTCTGAGCTGTCAGCACAGAGCCCAACCATGGGGCTCAAACTCACAAACTGCGAGATCATGACCTGAGCCGAAGTAGGACGCTCAACTGACTGAGCCACTCAGGCACCCCCAAACTTCAGTTTCTGAATAAAAACTAACCGATAACATTTTTTTGCCATAAGGAACATGTACAATAAAGGAACATATATAAATATGTGTTATCATTTTTCATTTAAAAAGTAATAAAACCCTCATCTATGGGATAGTTATGGGTGCTTATCCAAACAGGACAAACTAAGGTCACAGTTACTGAAAAATTCATTTAAGATTATCCAACAACCCAGAGGAGAAAAATACATAAAAGAAAGGCCAATGCATTATTGATTTTAATCCTGATTTTAGACAAGAAGATGCTACTAAGTTACCAGATGTTACTAGCTCTTGAACACTTTGAAAATGCAACAAGAGGAGATAGTTAGAACTTTATACCACTTATTATGTATGCATCTGACCACTTGTGTTAATGGGATAGCTACCAGGAATAAATTCTAAAATTCAATACCATTATAAGTAAAAGTCTCATGCATGTTAGTTTTTCTAAGTGTTCTTTAGCCTAAGTTTAACTGCACAAACATGACCTCAATTCTGTTTTAAAAGATAAAGCAGGGGCGCCTGGGTGGCGCAGTGGGTTAAGCGTCCGACTTCAGCCAGGTCACGATCTCGCGGTACGTGAGTTTGAGCCCCGCGTCGGGCTCTGGGCTGATGGCTCGGAGCCTGGAGCCTGTTTCCGATTCTGTGTCTCCCTCTCTCTCTGCCCCTCCCCCATTCATGCTCTGTCTCTCTCTGTCCCAAAAATAAATAAAAACGTTGAAAAAAGAATTAAAAAAAAAAAGATAAAGCAATTACAGGTGATAAGGCATGTTTTAAAATAAATGTTTAACTTACTAAGTACATTCCCATTACAAATGAGTTTCAATAAGGGCTTCAACTTTTGATTTTTAGCTTTTATTAGATATATACATCAAGTAGCTCATTTGAAAATCAAGTAACTCTAGAGTTTAATTGAATAGTGGTTGAGCTATAAGTAAGAAAGTGATCTGGTATCTTCACCCAGTCAAGAAACAACATAGACTGAAACTGGCTAGGGAAACTCCTTTAGACAAATGGTTCAACAATCTCATAAAGGTGGTGTTTTGTAGTCAAAAGGTTTTGTTAAACTCGTAGTTGTTTCACTGTTTTTACAGCCCCTTGAATTAATCTTCTGTACTTCATAGGAAATGTAGGACGTTCTTAAGCATAGCCTAGAGTGTAGGCAACACTAAAATGCTCAGAAGTTTGGTTATACTCTTGACATCTGCCCATTACAAGCCAATTCTAGTGAAACAAAAACTTCTCTGTGACCAAAGAAATCTATGCCCATTTATATCCAGAAACTATTCCTCACAATATATCAGGTCTATAACAGTAATATGAATTTCCTAAGTAATTTTATTAAGGAACCTTAATTTTCTGCATAATATTCATTTCTGACATGATACTTAGAGGGTGGGAGAGAAGGAATAAAGCTAAGGTTTTTTGGAGTTGCATAAAACAAAGTTTTTTATCCTATAAAAGTTGTTATAACTATCTCATTTTTTATATATTGCTTATTGACAAACTAAATCTATGGTTACTTTTACTCTATCAACCACTGTTGGTTTTGTGAATATGCAAACATAACAAATAGCATTCTGGGCCTAGAAAAGAGTGATTTCTCTAAGAAACACATTATAGAGACCTAACTCTATTCCCCTGGGTTAGATGTCTACTTGAAACATCTCCAGCTTTCTTTCTGAACCCATTGTGGGTCTCTGACTTAACTGAAAGTTAACTTCAACTTTTTAGCAATCAACAGACATTTATTAAATACTTGGTATTTATCTGAGTGCCTAAGGTGCATTATAAGTCATGATAAAGATAGTACAAAAAGATTCAAAAGTCAAATGTAATGTCGGAACTTTGCCCAAACCAGAAAACTTTCTAGAAATGGTGTCAAGTGATTAAGTGGAATTGCTTATAGCTACTTAGTTACTGTTTACTGAGTGCTTAAAATGTGTCAGTCACTATAATCATTTTTACTATCATCATCAGGAATTCTAAGAATACTTTTGTGGGGTAGATACTATTATTTCCAATTCTCAGTTAAGTCCTATGAATTACCAAAGGCTACATAGCTAGTGAGTGGCCTGGGACTCAAATACTGGCCAGTCTCAATTTAAGAAATGTGCTCTTACCTACCACTATATACAGTAGCCTCTCTTGCCACTTCTTAACAATGGTTACATAAAATGTGAAACATCTAAAAGTTAGAAAATTAAGAATTGATAATAACTGATAAGCATTGATAGATTTTTAGTTTTGTACTACAGCTTAAGGAAAATACCAAGTACTTGAATTTGTTGTCACTTATGCAAGTAGATAAGAAAATGTATTTGTGATTTTTCCTGGGATACAATTTATATAAAAGATCATTTTTCTTTCCTAAAAGAGGTACTACACCATTTTAAGAACTTGGTTTTTTTTTTCATTTAGAAAGTCATTTTATTCTGTTCTTTAAAACATCACCTTACAGAGAAACCAAAGACTCTAATAATTATATTTTAACCACTGTAATTAAAAAAAAAAAAAAAATATATATATATATATATATATATATATCTATCTATCTATCTACGTAGGGACAGAAGAAGAAAGAAAACTGGAGCTAAAGCAGGAAACAGTGCAGGAAATCAAACACTTGACCCTGAAGAAATCCAATATAGTTAGCGCTTGTCAAAAGCTGGTAATGTTTAGAAAGATACCATGAATGTAAAATTTACTGATAATCCAAAGCTACCTTAAATAAACATTATCTCCTTCTTTGCCCCCAATATTTTATTAGATGCCAAAAAAGAGTCACCAGGCTTCACAAAATCTAGTATTTTGCTTGGTGAGTCAATCCAACCTAACACATATGAGAAACTTCTCTGCAGATCTGGAAGAACAAGATTAAAGTGCATGTGCAATAAAGAATAATTTATTTCTGGTCATTATAGCATTGAAAAGAATGAAATATAAAAGGATTGTCAAAACAGTAATGAGAAGAGGTCAAAACCTAAACTAGTGAACACAATCCTTGTTTTTAAAGATAGCTTCTGGAAAACTGTAGTTATCTGGTGCAGGCCAAATTAAAAATATATCTTATATTTTACTATTTCAAACAGTTATTAAAGAAACATAGAAGGCAAATCTAAACTGAAGAACCAGTTAAAAAGTTAGTTACTGTAACCAGCCTTTAAAACACCAATACTTGAAGCATAATATCCCATTATCTTTTTCCAAGAAAGTCTGATGTAGGCTTTGTGATTATATAAAAAGCTTACGTGTCAAATCTGACTATAAATGCAACTGAAGATTTCTTCCTTGGGATCATGATCTCTAGAACATTAAGTCTAAGCAGAAGCAATGAAATAAACTTGGGAGGGAAGACAGATTATTTTTAAAGTACTAGAAATTTATAAAATAAACCATCCAAAACATCCAAATAAAACATCCAAAACAAAGGGAGCCCTAAGAAGGCTTGAAACCAGGAAACTACATTTTCATATTTAATGTTTTTTTTGTGTTCTTTTTTTTTTTTTTTTTTTTTTTTTTTGAGAGGATGAGTAAGTGGAAGAGGGCCGGGAGAGAGGGAGAGGGAGAGGAAGCGAGGGAATATTTTCAGAAAGCTCCACTCCACCCCCAGCACAGACCCTGGATCTCACAACTATGAGATCATGACCTGGGACAAAATCAAGAGAATCAAGAGTTAGATGCTTAACCAAGCCACCCAGGTGCACGCATACTTAATGTTCTAAAAAGATCACTCTGGGGGCGCCTGGGTGGCGCAGTCGGTTAAGCGACCAACTTCAGCCAGGTCACGATCTCGCGGTCCGTGAGTTCGAGCCCCGCGTCTGGCTCTGGGCTGACGGCTCGGAGCCTGGAGCCTGTTTCCGATTCTGTGTCTCCCTCTCTCTCTGCCCCTCCCCCGTTCATGCTCTGTCTCTCTCTGTCCCAAAAATAAATAAAAAACGTTGAAAAAAAAATTAAAAAAAATTAAAAATAAAATAAAAAGATCACTCTGGCTGCTGTGCGTAGGATGGACTATGGGGGTAAGAATGGATACTTGGGGGCTGGTTGGAAGTCCATGGTATTGGTCCTAAGAGAGCACGGTGGCTGAGACTAGAGTAGTGGTGAAGGATGGGGTTAAATTTTGAAAGTTTGGAGATTTATAGGACTTGTTGATGAATCAAATAAGCCCAGAAATGAGAAGAGAAATCAAGGATTAGTTGATTACTAGGCAACTGGTGACAGGTGCTGCCACTTACTGACATGGGGAACACTTCTGAAGATGTAGGTTTGAGGAGTGAAAGCAAGAACTGTGTTTGGATTTGTTAAATTTGAGATGTCTCTTAAACTTTGATAAGGAGATGAGGTGTTGGAAGTAAGTGCCTGGAGCTGGAGGAAGGTCAGAGCTGGAGATAAATATTTGGAAGTCATTAACATATGGATGACATTTAAATCTATAGGACTAGATGAGGTCACCTATAGAGAATGAATAGATAAAGAGGAGGAAGCTGGGATCTCCAACATTCAAAGACCAGTCAAACAGGGGATGGCCAGCTGAGACTAAGAATGGGCAGGGCGGTAAATCAGTTTCATAACAGGAAGGAGTGGTTAACAGGATGGAATGCTGCTGAGGTCAGGTAAGGGAAGAACAGAGAGACGTCCACTGATCTGAGCAACAAGGGACCTAGTCAGGTGTAATCTTACAGGTGTGGTGGAGACAACCCAAAGTGATGGGAGGTAAAGGAGCAGACACTGCTTTTCAGATGCATCCTTAAACATCATCCTTCTCTCTTTAGGTGTCCCCTTAAACACAGACTTTATTGCAGTTATTTTTTCACATGTCTGTCTGTTTCTACTAAAGCACAAGCACTTTCTTGAAGGCAAGGACCATCAAGGACTTAATTGGCTTTATATACTCACTGTGTAGTTGTGTGCCTGGCACATGTCTTAAAATTTAAAGTGTTTGCTAAATGAATAAAAAAAAATTTGGTAATTATAATTCGGACTCCTATCTCTTAATCTTTTATTAAAAAAAACTTAAGACACTCAACTAAGTTTCTACTATATGGATGTATTTTCTGTTTCTCTGAGACATCATGGTTTCTGATAATGGAAACCAAAAACAATGATACTAAGTACAAGTTATTTTAAAATAGGCTAACACTTGGGGGTGCCTGGGTGGCTCAGTGGGTTGAGCTTCCGACTTTGGCTCAAGTCATGATCTCATGGTTTGTGAGTTCAAGCCCCAAGTCCAGCTCTGTGCTGACAGCTCAGAGCCTGGAGCCTGCTTTGGATTCTGTGTCTCCCTCTCTCTCTGCCCCTCCCCTGCTTGTACTCTGTATCTCTCTCTCTCAAAAACAAAAATAAACATTAAACAAAGTTTTTTTAAATATGCTAACACTTAACTTTCCAGATAAGCCTATCTAGATCCTGAAGTATCTCAGTGAATCTTATCAAAACTTTAAGCCTGGCTTCACCTTTGAATAAGCTCACTGTTGAGGGGAAAAGTCCTCTAGACAAGATTACCTCCATGAACCATGAACTAAGCACCCATACCTAATCCATTACAATGTATAGGTATAAGGAAAGCTTTATGTAGTAAGGATTATTTTTTGTTTTGTTTTTCCACAGTGACAACAACAACAAAAAAGAAGAGCATCAAAGCACCAAAACAGAAATGGAGACAATCTGGAAGAAGTGAAAACACTGACTCAAGGCCTTCAGAATCATTTCAAAATGATGATTGAAAAGTAAATCCAGGTACTTTATACACAGTTTCTTAATGTTTCAATAATCACTAAGGACAGAAACCAGAGAAGGTCTGATCTTCAGGTTATAATCAAATTCTATTTTCATATTATCTGTGCTTGATGATTGTCTAAGTGCAATTAATAGAGAAGGTTATTAAATAAAGGAAATGCAAACAAAATATAAATACAAAATTATAAACAAAAAATCCCTTCTCAAAACCAAAATTTCTTCCAATTAATACTTTCACCTTCCTCCCGAATATCACCAATCCCATTGTCATCCAAATTTCCATCCAAATGTCAGAGTTTATAGGAGACATATAAACAATATGGCATTGTTCTAGTCTAGCCTCAAACCCCCAAATATACTTCTCAAATATAAAACACCTAATCAAATCTAAGTCTCTTGGTCAACAAACAAGAGACTGAATGAATGTTCACTAAAATGGTACTCATCATATTTATGGCCCCTGTGCCCAACCCACTCTCCCAACTGCTTCTGATTTCTCCTTTTTCTACTAAGAATACCTCCGGTGATGATGGCTAGAAATCTCAATTCAATCCTATTTCTTTAAAATATGTTAAAAGTCCATAGATTCAATTAATCTCTAATGTCTCCCACAAGCATCCTACTTTAGACTCCAATCATCTCTCACCTGGACCACATAATTCCTCCTAATTTGTCTATTTCCTTCCTGATTCATTTTATATTCATCATGTAACACTGAGGACAGAATAATCCTAAAACACACCTTCAAAACACTTTAGATTTCTACTCAGTGTCTCGTTAGTGTTGACAGAATAAAATTTAACCTGCTCCAATCTCCCTTTCCTCTCTTAAATCCAACTATATTTTTCTCCTATATTAACTTTGGGTTAAGTGGAACACAGTATTCCTTGGGACTCTCACACCCTACCCTAGCTTTTCTACTGCCGTCCTTTCTTTGCCTGTGTCATTCCCTCTGCTAGAGATATGGTCCCCCATCTAGTCCCTGCCTTGCTAAAATCCTTTAAGACCTGAGGATGTTTTTTAGACCAATAATATGTAAGATCATCAATAAGAAAAACTTAGGCCATTTGTCTAACAATCTGGTTACTATATAACTGGTAGTCAAATGCTCTGACTGTAGAGCTCAATTCAAGGTGCTTAATAGGACTCATGAATCTTTAAGGAGCATATAGCCTAATTAATAAGATTCTCTCTTTTTATGTCCTATATTAAACTGCCAGCCATGGAAATGCTAGTTTGGCCTTTGATGGCAAAGTATTGTGGAGGCTCTTAAACCAGTTTTTCCTACAGGTTTCACATGGCTCTCAAGGGCCATAATGCCATGACAGAAATTATAGATGGGTAGATAAATTGGAAGGAAGGGAGGGAGCAAAAGAAAAGAAAGAGCAATTCTCCTTGGTAAATTTGACCTGAGTTATATCTTTTTGTTTTTTTTTTTTCAGCTTCAACTTGGCTGTGGAGATACAGCCATTAATTTACTGTATTGTACTCCAGACCTGCTTTTCTACATTTTTGCATTAAGTCATGGAAAATGTAGTATGGATCTGAGGTAAGCAAGAGAGTCAAATGTGGGGTTATATACACACTGTTTTCTTTATTCTAAAACTTAGTTGATTTTAAATGCAGAAATGCCCATATCATCACATTTTAGGAACATCTTCTCAAATACTCTAAATACATTTGGCCCAAGTGGGCAAATACATTGACTGGACACAGTGCCAGGCTCCTGAGCCTCTCTGTGGTCACTGCAAATTGTTAAAAATGACCTAGCATTGGTTAGGCTGAAATTCTAATTTTCCTGATTTAATCACAAATTACCTAGTAAGCATTATGAGCATAGCTTTCATAGTTTTTTTAGAAGTGTAAATGGAACAAATGGAAAGGCTGGATCTGGTGATTGTCTTCCATAAGCTTTCCTGTAAATCATTCCAAGAATTCTACACCCCTTTCCTTTTAAACTCTTTTCTTGAACATGTTCCAATCCTTCACATATGTTCTTTCTTTCTCCTCCCAATTCTGGTGCCAAAGTTCCCTGTCTATCATTTTAGGCAATCTGGCTACTGCTTTCCACAGGGAAGAGCACCCTTCTTTGCACTGAGTACCTGATCATTTGAATAAATGTTTTAAACACCCGAACATGAGGTACAAATTTGACTTTACTGGATAAAAAGCACTTTAAAATCAAGTTTATCCTGAAGATGGGTCTAAGTTAAAAGTAAGATTAACTTTTTTTTTAAATCTTTTTTTCTTTATAATGTTTTTTGAGAGAGAGCGAGCGCGCATGCGCGCGCGTGGGGGGTGGGGTGGGGGGGGAAAGTACAGAGAGAGAGGGAGACACAGAATCCAAATCAGGCTCCAGTCTCTGAGCTATCAGCACAGAGCCAGATGCCGGCTCAAACTCACGGAACTGTGAGATCCTAACCTGAGCAGAAGTTGGAAGCTTAGCCAACTGAGCCACCCAGCCCTTAACTTTTTTTTTTTTAATGTTTTCTTTTTCTTCTTCTTTTTTTTTTTTTTTTTTTTTTTGAGACAAGAGTGTGAGTAGGGGAGGGGCAAAGAGAGAGGCAGACACAGAATGTAAAGCAGGCTCCAAGCTGTGAGCTGTCAGAGCCCAATGAGGGACTGGAAACTCAGAAACTGTGAGATCATGACTTGAACTGAAGTCGGACGCTTAATTTACTGAGCCACCCAGGTACCCAGATTAACGTCTTAAAATCTGGCTACACATAAAAGTGCAAGAAGAGGAATCTGATAATGCAAACCTCTTTGTTTTAGTTAATAAACATGTCCAATGGCAGTGGCAGTTTGTGCTGGCAGTTCTGGATGCTTGAGCAGTGCTTTAAGAACAGCGTCTTCTATATTTATAAGGAAGATTACTCAATACGTACACACATACTCAAAACTGTTTGAGGACAGGAAGAAAAATGAATAAGGAAGAAGGTATAAGTTTTTTCTTTGCCTTAAATCACAATGAATCAAATGCTAAAATTTTCACCTGGTAGAAAGATAGGCTAGGAGAGAAAATCACCTACCTCATGACCTATAGAATTAGTGATTTTAAAAGATCAAGTAATGCTTGATCTAAAGGGAGCAATTGTGAAGGACAGTAACTTTGGAGATTTGAATTAGACTTTATGCTTTGACTGGCAATAATAATATCTGGTAATACTGAGAGAGACTGAGTTCCTCATGCAAAATTAAATGTAAGTGTATTTGTACACATTTTCAAAACACTATCATTTTCCTAGAAGACACTTACCAAAGAAGGAAAATTCTTTTAAAGCCAATAATTAGAGTTGACAAGAGACTGTGTTAACAGAATCCTTCTCAAACACTTCTGCTTTCTTATCTTTAAGCACAAAGCATGAAGAACCCTTGCCCCCAAAAACATCTATGCAAGACTTTTTATGTAATAGTTAGGTAAACATGATGATATTATTTGAGCCACCATCTTTGAAATTTTGAATAAACATTTTTAAAAAATAAACTGACAGGCTCAGCAATGACAGAATCTGATAAGAATATTTTGATAAGATTTTTGTTACTATAAATGTCAGCATATGACAGCTACACATTACTGAATTAGCTAAAATATATTTAAAATTTGGGATTTTAATTCTAAATGCAGTTTTAGGATACATTTTGGAGAAATATGTAATTACAATAATATATGTCCACTTTAAATATGTAGTGCTTACACAAACCATGTAATCAGAAACATCAATTTAGAATGATTATAAAGTGGTAATATGTGACTTTATTTAGTAACCTTCCTCTCAAAACAATCTACAGTTAAAAAAAAGTACCTTTGCAACATATCCTAGATATCTGTATTAGTATGCCTAAATTTTCTTTCTTTTTAACATTTTTAAATAAACAATCATTTTGAAACTGTTTCATACGTAGTGGAAAACAACTTCTAGGAGATATTTACTCCAACTAAAACTCCCATCGCTAGATTCAGTGTCTCTCTCCCTGACTCCAGTCCCTGTTTTGAAAGATTCTCAAGTTAGCATTTTTCATTTCTCTAAAAATAGAAAACTTGAATAATGATAGTCAATTACATTTGATTGTCTTTTGAAACAGTGAGGAATTGTTCCCAATCGAAGATTGTTTCCATGCACCCTAACAATTTCGTATACTTATTCAATTCAATTATATCTAAAGAACTTCTGTATTCTGCTTAAATCATAGTTTACTAAAATCCATGAATTTACTTCTCTGAAGTCTTAGGTCAAGTGGTTTAATTTATAAGAGTAAATCTAGTGTGCAAAATAATTTGGATAAAAATAACTTTCTGATGCTTAATTTAGGAAATTGTTGAAATTTCTGGCTCTTGCAAAGTCATTAGAAGAGGAGGACTAATAGTCATAACCTTGCACAGGCCAAAGCCACTTGGAGGCCACTTGTCAAGCACTGAGCATCCTATCTGAGCACAAAAATGGTGGGCACAGTTTTATATGAAAATGAAAGCAATTTTCCCCCCAGAAGGAATTGGCTTGATCACCAGAAACAACTTCCCACTTAGCCAACAAGTGTCAACATATTTCGAAACAGCTGCTACAGTTTCGAGTCATGAGCCCCACTTCTGATATGGATGTAAGGTATAAAGACCAAGTAATTTATCCTCCTACTGTTAGATAAAAGTCCAGCCAGATGCCTACTGCCAGCAACTCCCTGATGGGGGAGCCCTGGTCTGGACTAGCGTGGAGGAAGGTCATGAGAACACATTTGTAGGAGACCTGGCTGAACACACCAGAGGATTCTGCAGTAAGTACCAACAGTGTAGTCACCTGAAGGGTCCCTCATTTCTTTATCTTCAGTCTCTTCCCACTTTTCAACCACCTGGGATTAACATTCTTACCCCGATTCCTGCTTTTCCAAGCCCCTTACAAAGTATTTGTAGCTGAAATGACAGAGAGGCCTCGGACAGAAGCTGGTTAAGTCAGAAACAAGGCAGTGTCCAATTGCAAAGGCCAAGTCAGTTTATTTCTTCCCCCTCTCCTTGCATGCCACTGCTTCCACCACCAGCCCTTCAGGAGAAAAGGATTACCAGGACTAACTCAATATGCCTGGCTCTAACCTCAGAAAGGCGGAAGGACTTGAAAAAGTGTTCTCCGTCTCCCTTCTCTGCTCCTGTACATATTGATCAGACCCATTAATCTGCATGCACAGAGATGGAAAAAAGAGAGCAATAGTAAATGGCAATTGAAGTAGTTAGCAGCAGAAAAAGTAATTGACTTCCATACCTTTGACTATAAAAAGTAAAAAGAAAAAAAAAATCAAGAACTAAGTGGTGGGTCCCGAGAGAATTTTTGATTTCCTGTTTCTTGGAAGACACTGGTATATAAATGTGAGGGTTTCTGGAGTCAAAGGACTCCAACCTTAATCCCATGCATGTAAACACTAAGGTGTACGAGGCAGAAATGAAGGTAGAAAAAACACTCCCTTCCTGGGCCCCAGCAGTCATGCAGATCATTGAACACTGGAAGCCTCTGGCACCTCACATTGCTGAGCACCATCCTTTCCCGGTGTCGCTCTCCTCATCCACCTCTTCCCTACCAAGTGTACAGAGTCTGTCAATCTTGCTGTAATCAACTGTACAATTTCCCTATTGTTCCCCCAAGGTGGATGGTGGCCTACTGTCCTCATAGATGAATCTCCCTACCCTCTATGTGTCAGTCTTTTTTTTTGACTGGAAGTTGGCCTTCTCCTGCTGGCTTCTTCCTCTTCAGCCTATGTGTTTTTCTCTTTACACCCCTGACCTACCTTCTTCCCTGTGCCGTTCCTTCCCACGCCCTCCCTTTGGAACTGGCAAGCTTATCTCTCCATCTTGCAGGGCTGAGTTTCTCTCCATTGTCTGCCTCTGTCCCTCTGCTTGCCTATCTGGCTTCCCCCCATATGGGCCTCCTACTCCGTGCTAGTTGGTGGTCTTTCCTTACAGGTATACCAGTCTGGAAGCAGTTATTGACATATGCAGTTTTGTATTTCTTATATCTCCTTGCATTCCTATTACTGGCTTCAACTATCTTCCCAGCCACAAATGAGACTCTTTTTCCCTAGGATTTCACAGTGTGTAGAAAGGTACCCCCCCCCCCTGCCTCCTACATGCACCCTTCCCTCCCCTCCTCAGTCTGTTTTTCACCGTACACTTCTCTGGTGGATAACACATGGGCCCTGAAGTGTACATCCATGTAACCACTCTGTTCTGTCAGTGCCTTCCTGAGCAAGCTCACCTCTGTGAGTCTCTACTGTTCACACCTATACTACCAAGAGTTCATGTACTTCCCAAGCTATTCACAACCGTGTGCCTCCCCCTGCATGCACCCATGTGTAGGGGGCTTCTCTGAAGATGAGTGTTCCCTTGCCCAGCTTCACAAGCTCCCACTGAACCACAGGGTTCACACCTCCCTTGCAGTTCTGCTTCCAAAAGCTCTGCTTTCCAAATTCCTTCTGTGTATTCCTTCTATGTATTTAGTGGGAGCTCAACAGATGTTAATTCTGTTCTCCACTTTTATCTGAATAACTATATGCGTCCGGGTGTCCCTCTGGCCCTCTGTGCCTGTTTCAGTTAACTGAAGCAGGTTTCCTTGGTATGGAGTGGGCTATTTGTCAGTATGCCCTGTGGGTTACATTTCCCTCCGATTGTCCCTCCCCTCAGACTAAATGTTATCCATCTCTCATATCGTATATCCTTCCTTTTATCCTTCCACACACAGTACTGCATGCCCATAAACGGCTTCCCTATGCACCCTGGGTTGTGGCACGTCTATTCCGTGTCTCTCTCCCACTTTTCCCCCTCCGCCGTAACAAGAAAACGCGTTTCTGGTTTGTACTCCCCAAATGCGGTGTATGTGCGTCTGCGTGAACCCTAGCTGTACTCGAGTTCCGTGTGTAAACGGGTATCTCTACCCAACGCGGTGTGGTGAGCGAGACAGGAGTCTCTGCCCAGGGTACAATGTACCTTTCCCCCACCCTCACTCTCGATCCACTTTCCTATCGCCGGGAGTCAACCCGACACCAGCGTGTCTTTTGGGTACGAAGAGCCTCCGCGAACCTTTGTCTTGTTCCTGGATGAGCGCTGTGTGTGTGTGGCTCCCTCGTACACGGCGTTGGTCCCTCTTTGGGAAGGTGAAGCGCCCGTGTCCCCGAGTTCCTGGGAGTGCAAGGTGTGACTTCCCTTTACCCCCCGTAGGCGGGGTGTCGTGTCCCGTCCTTTGGGACTACGTGGTGTGCCCCCTGCCTCAGGGTGTGTTTGTGTCCTCAAGTCCTTGCGAGTACAAGGTGTGTCCCATCTCCATATGCGGAGCTGCTGTGTCCGAGTCTCTGCGGATCCGCGGTGTTTCTGTGTTAACACCCAAACGCTGACGGCTTATGCCCTCCGTACTTCGGAGTTCGTTACTGGTACGCCGCACCCGCTCCCCCTCCCCCGCCACAGACAGCGTAGTCATCTCCCTTGTCTCTTTGGTGCTTCCCTTCCTCAATGGGACAGAAAACGCCAGGAAACCCGCGGGCGCCGTCGGAAAGTCCCGCAGCAGCCGCGCAGCCGAGCCGAGGCTGCGGCTGCCTCGGCCCTGCCGCCAGGGGCCGCCCGCCTGCCCGTCTCCCAACGCTCCGGCTCTCGGCCGACCCGGGACGGCGGCGTCAGCGACCCTACCCGGCCCTGCCCAGCCTGCCGCCGCGGACGCTGACGGCAGCTGAGGCGAGCCACTGCTCCGCGGCCCCGCGCCGGTTGCTCGGAGCCCAGGGTGGCGCCACCGGGAGGCGACGGGCGCCCTCTCGCTTCCTCAGCCCTGCCGGTTGGCCGGCCGACCCGCTCACCTTGTGGCTCTGGTAGGTCTCGAGCGCCCGGATCGCCGTCTCGGTGAGCTTCACATGCAGTACGGTGATGTTGTCTTGTCCCAGCCGTCCGCACGACAGCCCATAACGCTGCTCCTCCCGCAGGCCCGCCGCCCCCCCTGCCGCCATCTTAAACTCCCAGGGGTGCGGACGCCGACGCCGCTCGGGC